>NW_027182336.1:0-611250 GCF_040938575.1 Ambystoma mexicanum | reverse complement strand
ACAATAGTCTGTAACAGGATTATCACAGGGTTGTCGATGAGTCAATCTTTCTAAAAATCCACATGCAGTTTTCCAGTCTCTTCATTGCAGACTTTCTAACTGGGTAACACTTCTTTGTGCAAAATAGTTGTTCTTATGGAGACACAGGCAGACACAGGCACACACACAAAGATGCACCTCCTTTCCCCAGCCAGAAAAAAGGACTTGCTGTAGAGTAAGGGAGGAATCGGGTGGCACAAAACCAGCGTGATAGGTCAGAAGAGGGAGGTTTAGAAACCCTTGCATCCCTCGCAAATTATCATTATTTGGAGGCCACCATGGACTCATCGCACCTTCCTAGCAAATCACAATTATCTTCCAAATGATAAGTTGCAGATGTTTGTGTATTGGTGAGAAGGAGTGGCTAAGATAAGTGAAAAGTGAGCAGCATTTGGTTGGGTGGGGTGAATAGTTGTGAGATAGAGTTCATGCATTTCAGATTTCCTCTTGACTTGTGTCCTGCATGAGCCGACATGAACCATTTTATACATTTCTATGTGAGCTGCAAACATGTTTCAAAACTCGACCGCATCGACTTTCCAACTAGATAGAGAATTAAATGCATCTGATTCACAAAGGCAGTCCTTTACATTTGTGAAGCCTCCTACTTTAACTGGCACTGAATATGCAACAATCCTCTGTACATTTGGTCCCTACACGTTGGTTAAATCTGCTTTATTTCTGGCATTTATGCTTTAAATAAAGATGCTACATTAATTACAATGAAGAGAAATAAAAGTATAGAATGCATTTAAAATGGTGCTTTGTTTTTTTAATAAGCGTATTTTTTGAAGTTTGGAACATGTTGTATTAAATAAAGCAACTATTCAGCTTAATATTCAGCTTCGGCCGAATAGTTGACAAACTATTCGGTATTCGGCCGAATACTAAATATGCTATTCGGTACAGCCCTATTTTAAATGTGTTTAATTTACGCACAGTTTGAGAGCAGAGATCAGTGCAAAGGGCAAGTGACTTGACAGAAACCAGAACACATCTTTGAGCGGTCTAAAAACAGACAATTATTCTCTGTCAGAAAGAACGAATCACAACGTGAGATAAAGAATGTTTTCGTTTAACTTCTGCTTTGTTTTGCGTCTGTATATGTAAGAGAAGGGCATACAGGCATATTTATTTTTCTAGCTTTTTGGGATATTAGAAATAAGATGGAAAACGAGTTACAATTGGGAAGGCGAAGTATCCTTTACACAAAATAAATAATGTGTTTTGCAGTGAATGCACGCTTGCATTACGCAAACACATTTTTCGGAGTCCCAGTGTAGTGTGGCATTTAATCAAGATGCATCAATGTGGTGGATTTATACATAGAAATGCAAATAATGTTACCCTTAATATTTAATTTGCACTCTAATCATGAAAACAATGTAAACACCTAATCTGGGGCAAGGATGAGTTTGCAATATCGAGTTTAAACATCCATTCAGCCTCAACTTGGAGTACCCTTGGCACAAAGTGTTTGGAAAGTCCCAAATAATCACCCTTGAACTTACTACCAGAGTCAGAATGGTTATTTGTGGTGGCCCACCCCGTCACAATATATTGAAGAAATAGCAATATTATTTTGTAGTGTTGTGCCGAGAAGGGTAGAATTGGGAATTACAAAATCTGTAAAAATGAAACATTATCATGATGTGATACTAAACCAGCCTTTCTACTCCTTTGTGTAGCAATCTGACTGGGATCTTACTTCTAGCCTTGCAGACCCAAGAGAGGCAGAAAAAGGGCACCCCAAAGAAAGGACGTTAAGCGCACGCCCCCACAAAGGAGAGGAGTGAAGATCTGAGTTTTCCTCTCTGAAGAAACAAAGATGTGATCCAAGCCTCGATTTGATGAACTGATGCTATTTCAAGAATCCGCGTCATGGGGCTGATATGGACCACATGGCGGGAAAAACTAAATAACAATATATTTTTCTTTTAACTGGTCCCTGAACCTTGGTCCTCCTGAGACGTCAGTGAACATATGGAAGAAATTGCAACATGGATCATTTTCTTGAAATTAACTGACAACAATAAGTCTTTCTGAGACAGCGAGAGAGGCACCATTAACAAAAATATTTGTCGTGTTTGATTGTGCACCCTGCTCACTACTATGATAAAAAAACAGTGCCATGTAAATAGTGCAGTGTGCCCCGAGAGACATTTCTCAAAATAGTAAAAGAGTATTTTGCAAACTGCCACTTTTTTAAAGGCTTTTAGGTGGAATTTCAGAGACTGGCTTGTCCATCGTGAGAAAAGAGTATTTGTATACAAAAATAATTCTGCCGGCCTCAGACTATTTATTGGCGTTCTAAATGAACCATCCCCGGATAATGAATGGTCAATTGGGCTAAATGAAATGATGATGTGGGAGGAAAAGTCTGTGAAGACACCTGAATACACAAAGTGTCCGTTTTATATGTGCCAGAGTATTTATGATTTCTTTTATTCTGGCGGACATTGGATAAGGAAATCATCATTTATTGTCTTGAGAAAATGTTTGCCCCAGGGCTCTCTAAAGGGAGATCCACTGTAGGACTGCTGAGGCAATGCTTTCAGGGGCTCTGGTGAGGAGGAGGGGGGTTCACCAGCTCATACCAGTTCATATAATGGCTCCCTATTCTTTACCGGAAGAGTGTCAGGGTGCAGTGGCCCTACATCCTTCACCTGAGGAGGTGGACGCCAGACATCGTCAGACCAGAGCGACCGATCCAGAAGCAGACGATCACAAGATGACGAGAAAATGGATGGAAATGAAAGACAGACTATGGAAATAAATCAGTACTAATGTTTTCATATGAGAGCAGGAGAGGTCAAATGGAAGTGACATATATTGTAAGGGGCCAGACCATGGGGAGATATATGGGAAAGGCAAATTGGAGTCAGGTTGGGTTAGCTAGGGTGGTGGGTTAGTGATGTGCTCTCCGTTTGTTGGTTTGCAAACCAGCAATAAATGGTGACTTGCCTTGTTAATTCTCGATAGGACTCCTTAGTCTTTTGTTTTCTCTTTTTGTGTTGATCGATGGTGACTGACTCGGAACTGTTTGACAACGCTACGAACTGCCGAATCAAGAGGGCCTCCATCAGGACACTCCCACAAGTGCTCAAGATGCCTAGGTAGGAGACCTACTTTCAAATCTCCATCAGGGGTTTCCGGAGGAGGACACCAGGGCTGGTGGGCTGGTGAGTGTACATGCAGGGCTGCACAGGGAACCGAGGGTTCCGTTTGGGACTAGGGATTGGACAACATGGGATGGGATGTTTTTAGGGCATATGCTGAAATGGGATTGAGATTTTGCGCTGGTTATAGAGTATTGGTAGTAGCGTTTCCCTGTTTCATGACTGTGCTTCACTTAGTTCTCTCTCTTTTATCAAGAGATTAATTTAGCAAAATACCAAGGGTAGGGACAGAGCCCCGTAAAAAGGGGGGTACTCAAGAGGGTATGAGACCTCGGCTATCGTATAAAGCCTGGCTACTGGTTAGAGTAACAGATTGGGGTTGGGGATAGTGTAAGGACCAGAATTAAATAGGTGCAGGTGAATGATTGCATGGTGGGAGCCCTTATACCTGTCAGAGCCATTGTGCAGTGTCTCTGGTTGTGTCTTCCCTCTCAGGACCACAAGGAAATGGAGTCAAAGCATGCATACAGCAGGGGTGCCTGGGTAATGGGGCAAGTGACAAGTGTATGCAGATTTAAATAGGGAAATGAAAATGGGCAAACAGCAATTGAAACGGTCGGAGAAACGCCCATTATCTGTTTAGGTAGTTTAGCAGCTTGTCGTTTGATTATTTGGACTCATGGCGTACTTCACTCAACGTAATAGACTCAATTTCTGATTGAGGAGACGTTTAACTTGGATAAATTGGCAACCCTTAAAGGTCTCTGGAGGCGGAAGGTGCTCAGATACAAGCAATACGGTGGGGGGCATTTGCCAAATGGCAGGAAGAGGCAACAGCCAGGAGGAATGACAGGAACATTAGAGGGCTGAGGGAGATTAATGATCGATCTAGGGGACAAACAAAGTTTATGAGATGCAGAAACGGAACGGAAGGAGCTCTGAGGAGGGGGCGATGGATAAAGACAAGGCACAGGAGGATCGAGAAGATCAGGATAGTGAGACGCCAGAAGATGTACTTATTTTTTCACTAGTATGATACCAACAGGGCCAAGACCAGAGAAAACACAGCAACTTGACTGCCTACGAGTTAGGCGTGACCATTAGCCTATTATCTCCACCTCATTTGAGGTGTGAAAACAGACCCGTGGTCATCAGATTTCATGTCGACATTCACCCTGTGCTGTGTCTCGGCGCTAAAAGACAGGCCTGCCTAGGTTTGTGTTCTTACCAACATGATTAAACATATACTGCCAGGAATTGGAAAGCAATTGGACTCAAAGAGATACCAATATGACACATTACTCTGAATTATACACTTGACACAGGAGTTATCATGTTAGTGTATTTAATATGATCCCCTATCTTCTGAGGGCTCTTATTGTCATTAAACAAGCTAAAGATATAATATAACATACCATTACACCTATGAACAAGATTGCCATGTGGGCAAGGAGTATGTTTGAATAGATAAATAATAGAACAAGTGGTGGTTTTAGTTTAACAGCATGGGTAACCTTTATGCCTTATGAAGCTACGCTACACTGCACTACACGCCATCAGTATAAATGCACTCAGCAAGCCCCCACCCTTCACTCATGTTTAGAGCAGAATGTGCTTCAAATGAAACAGCTCCTTCTGGGGTTTACGAGGAGTTCTGCTTAGCTGTGCCCGGATGTCTCTTTCCTGCTGCTGCTCTGCTCAGGACTCCTCTGCTCTGCACTCCTCTCAAGCCCCTCCGGCCTCGATGCACAGGCAAGTCAGCTGCTGCTCCCTCTTCCCCTTTTGCTCTGGCCTTATATGTATGAAGGAACATGGTTTCCCTGCCTGTGTGCGTGCGTCATATCCGGTATCTGGAAGGGTACAGCCTAGAGCTGAGCATGTCACTGTGTTCGCTGAGTTTAGGGCTCCTATGTACAACTCCATTAAGTGGGTCTTTGCACCTCCAGTGAGAACTTTGTACCCGTTCAGTGAATGCCTCTAGTCTACTTCATAGCCCTTGGCTTTGCGAAGAGACATCTCTCTCACTTGTTACTTCTTAACCTTGCAGACGTGCACCACACCTCTGTTCGTGTCTGCCAATTTCCTGTTCTTGAATCCTTAACAGATATAATACTTAATGGTGTGAAGTCAACGCTTGCACCTACTGGTGTGCAGTTTAAGACAGGCAGCTATCTGCCGTTTGTGGTTTGTTCATCTGCTAGAACAGGAAAGTGCCACTTCTTGGACCTTGGTAAGTCCAATAATAACCATGCAGCTAGTGTGCACATTAGCCTCCTGTGAAAATGTGTTGTATGTTTGATGAACATTTAACATCTGTCATCTGACATTGTTTCACTGGCTACAGGCCGCATGAGCTATGGAAAGCGGTCTTAAATTAGGTTTGGTTTCATGTCACCCCCCCTGAAGACAGTTGTCATAGATCAAAGATTTGAAGCACTGTGAAGCCGTCATTAACCCTTATAGAAGCTACATTTGCAAAACAGGCTGCCTATATTGGTGGCAAAAATCAAGCATACACATCCTAGCACTGGTGGGTATTGATTACTGCATGCAAAACGAAATGAGTTGCTTGATAAATACATGAGCGCCTAGAAACATATTGTAGGTGCTACAAAAAAATAAATATCTGCATCACACTTCAAAACAGTTAGCGGTTATGGGCCACACCAGCATAAATGACTACATGTTTTTAACAGTGAGGTATTTCTGGAGAAGTCCAATATATTGTAACTGGACCTAGCTATGAATGCCTGAGTGAATGCATGTATTTAATGTGAGGTATTTTAGTTAATTCAAACTCCTTACTGGCAACAGTTTCAAGATAAGTCAAGGGATTCTTTGAGAATCCATTAACAATTAACAACCAGCATAGCTTGGCTCCTGACTTTCTGACCCAAAGCGCTTTAGACTGATTGATCTTGAGCGTGTGACCACACGTGTAAACTGTCCACAGTTTAAATTGGTGTTCTTTGAGGTAGACCAATATGTGAATGCCTTTGTTAACCACAGTGGAGGCAAGTGGAGGTTATCCAATACGTACATATGCTGTGTGCACAAACTTGTACCTTGAGGTATAATGCAGTATATTTTCAGTTCTATGGACCCAGATTGTGATGCCAGCAGTGGTGGATTTTGCAGAATTCCAGGCTTTTTGAATTCAGGGTTTGCTGCTAACCTCCTTTTGATGTGCGTTAGGAAGCAAAGTGGTGAAGGAAAAAGAATGTGCATGTCAGATTTCTGCAATGACATGGTATTTTCTCCATGCCTTTGTGCATAATGTCATTTACAACCCACTGCTGCGTGGGCATGAACGCAGGACGTTCTGTTTTTCACCACTGACCACACCAATGAGACTCGCCCTGATGAAGGAAATAATTTCCGAAATGCATTGGCTTTTTTAGTCTAATACATGTGGATTGTGGCAACTGCTTCCTCAGTAAGGATTATTAGTGATAGCTTTTTGTTTGAACTACTATGGATAAATCATTTTTGATATGAATCAGAAAGACTCATCTTCCTTTCTCTAAGAAGTATGGTATATTATGGATACTTGAACATATTGTCGTGAATCAGATATAAATACGTGCCCATCTTGGGCCCCATATGAGAGCGGTTGTGTGACCCAGTATTATTACTTGGTCTCCAGCGTGTATTGGCTCATTATGCCATGCACTCCTGAAACCAGAGGTATCCATCACGTCTCTCACCTGTGGAAGCTCCCTGGGATTCATGGTTTGAGAGTAGGCATGTTTAATCTTGTGACTGGCTTGAATCAGGCTTTGCGACTGGAGGCTCAGCTGTTACCTTTGCTGGTGTGTTGGTCTCCCCAGAGACATCTGGACATAGTTGTCGCTTTCGTCGTCCTCGTGGCGAGGCGTGACTTCCCAGGGGGGTTTCAATGAAATCACAGTAGAACACTTCAGGGAAGAATCTCTGGATGCCACACACGTCTCTGTGCACAGACAAAGTTTAGCGCAGTCTGGTATGCCACAATGCAAGTCTGGATGATGAGGCTCTGAGCCCCATGTTATTGGCAAGAAGTGATTCCTTGGCACATACCATGCATCTGGCAATAGCGGATACCGTCGACTTCTTCCTGATCAATGAGAAAATTAAATGTTTTTGAAATTGAGCGCATTGCTGGTACCCAAGGCGTCTGCATAGCTCAGCTCTGAACCGAAAACGAGTTGCTTCAAGGCTCTTCATGTTGCGAACATTCATGATTCAGTTTCTACAGCAACACAAAAGAGAGGTTCCAAATATTAGCAGCAGTCCACACCCCAAGCACTTTGTGAGTAAGTCAGTGTTTTAATGAACGTGTCCAGTGTGGTCAGACCTGTTCGAAGGGCTTTTGTGGCAGCCATTGCAACCACAGAAAAACCAGTATTGAGCCCAGTGTAACTATGAGCTGTCAATTAAAGAGTGCATGGTCTCTTCCATTGTATCCTCAGAGGCTAGTAGAGATGCAATCTGTTTGTCCACTGCAGAGTGTGCATCAAGATAAGACTCTTCACTACTGCACACATTTAGATGCCTGTTTTGCAGTCGTGCCATATGCAAGCTCAATTCTGGATATTCTAATTGTCTTAACTTGGAACTTGGCCAGTGTAGGAATCTGAATTGGGATGGCCTAAGTGGATTCTCAATAAATGCACAGCACTTAACTTGTGTACTCACAGTAACCAGGGTTGGAACCCACAATGCAACATGACAACAGGACTCATTGAATTATACCAGATATGAGCCATTAGAAAAGCTGTGTACTTGACTGTGAAAAAATGAAATTGGTGCAAATTGAAGTGTGCATTTAGTGTAACTGTCAAGGTAATTTACTGGCACAGCCTGCGCGAAACTATGCGTATTGATCCTTTGCATTCACGTAATGAGTACAGTGTCATTTCGAGACTTGAAGGTGACACACATGCATATGAAAAGGGCACAACATAGTCTTCCCTGATCCAAGAGTCATTAACCAAGTGCACATTATTCCAGGAATGCAGTTCCTGACTGACATACCATGGAAGGTGTTGTCTGAAGGGGAATATTTAGCACACCATGCAAAATCCAATTAGACAAGCCTGGTGCCCAGGCAGATGATGCTGCAAAACTCTTTGTAAGTACACTAAGCAACAAGAATGTAGAGCCTGAAATTGCCCGGCGTACTGCAACCTTGGACAAGTTAAGTACATGTATTTGTTCTGGCCATTAAATTATATTCCAATCTGGGACTGCTCTGCTAAGAGCGTCCAGAAAATCTGTTAAAACAGAAAGACGTACTGCAGCTTCTTAGTTGCTTCTAATCATAGATAGGTCATTTTTAACCAATCCTACTACAAATGTAATGATATCTTTTAGAGCATAGAAGCCCTGCTCTAGCGCTTGATCATTCGAATCTGATGCATGAATCTGCACTGCCTCACTTTCAGTCTGCAGGATTTGCATTATTGCTTGTGACCAAGTGTAGGTTCTACCTGTTATGGACGCTTGTCCCACCTCACAAGGAACTGTAGTGTCAGAGGTGGTGCAGGCAGCTGATCTCCTGACATGCCCATTCTGTGTGCGCCTCAGGACAGTAACTGACTGCATGATAGCTGTCCAAATCTCTTCTTTTATGAAGTTATCAAGAGATTGTATCACCTCACTGAGGTGATACTGCGAAAGCATTCCTTGGCACAGCTTACATATGGATATAGCTTGTGTCAGGGAAGTGTTGTGGGAATTCCAAGCCCTATATGGGCCCACACTGATTCCTGCTTTTCTTTTATTGCATTCATAAAAGAACCACCTGACTTAATTGCCCCTTGGGGCGTGATTCCCTGCCCGCCCCCCTCAACCCTAGGTAGGGCTGTGTGGTGTGGGCACAGAATCAAAAGTCTTAAGTTATGATGAGAGGCGCCTCATGGGTTCCGGCCTAGCGCTTTGACAGTTTCCCTGAGTGTCTGCACCTCTAGTCATAATTGACCAAAATGCAGCCAGAGAATATTGTGTAGTTCGTTCTGACTCAGAGAGACCTCATTTGAAGCATTATTCAAAAATATGAAGCTGACACTTGAAGGTAGCAAGTCAATATATTTAATATCATTTCTGATCTCTACCAGATTTGATCATCATTACACCAGCTATGATTAATGCAGTAAAAACATAGCACACTAGATAGAGAGCAAGCATTGTAGCGTAATCTATAAGCATGATTCGCATTTAACAAAGGTAAAGTACAATTCATCATTCTGAAACACCAGCTTGAGCCATCATGGAGTTCATGGTATGTTTGTCTAAGCTATGCTATGGTATGATCAGGAGTGGAGTGACATAAGAAAGCACGCCGTCAGTCTAACATATGCAACAGGGGTTCAACCAACACACTTGAAACTCACGGTCTCCTGGGCTTGCTGCTCCGACCTTCTAGCACTTGCTCTTTCCAACCCCCCATGATCGTGGTCAGCCTGCTGCGGAATCCTCCTCAGCCTTAGTCTGTTTATATTAACACTGTGACATCCTACGTGTACTAGGTGCGTCACTACCCCGATCTGGTTTGCAGTGCACCCATTATTTACCTATGTGAGAACCCAAGTGAAAGGTGATGTCCTTGCTCCTTGATTATTCCCATTGAAATGCATGGCCTTCCACTCAACGAACAAGCAAGAAGCTGTGTTTCTCCTGGCCTACTTCGACTGCCATTATATCGAATGCATTTTCTGAAAGGGTCTGAATGTGACTATTGCTTTGGATGCTTTAACCACACATGTATTCTGGTACCCTGCTTCCTGTCTATGACTGCTTTCTGCTACGAGTCCATCTAACACAGAAAGCTGATACTTGTGGTTGGCTTAAGGAGGAAACAGTTCCCCTTTAGCTGACCTTAACGGCAAGTGCCTGTGGGTTTACAGTTAGTGTTCGATTCTGCCTCCTGAAAGCTACACTTGCATTGGTTGTGAATGAGGGTTTTTGCCCAAAGAACATCCATAGCTTATTACTATGCTGGTGTCAAGACCACATGTATTTTCAAGGCATTAAGTCGTTGAAGACCAACGGCTGCTAATCTATGGTTAGGAAGAGGCATCTGTCATGTCTTGTTTATCGCTTTCGTTAGAGCCACGGACCAAGCCATATGCTCGCTTTCCGAGGCCCTCACAAGCGTTGTTTATCAATGACAATGTATTGTCTACAGTAAATGTCTTACTTTGCACGCACAGTGAGTGAAGTGGCCTAATCTGTGGCACACCTGCCTTACCTCGTTTGTAACCTTTGTAAATCATGACACACCCATAATACAGGCCTCCCTGATGTATAGGCAATATGCTTGGTGCCATTACGTTCTTTTTCTTCACTATCGGACGCACTCCAGAACTCACCTTCTTCCCTCTTCCATTCTGGGTAAAAGCTCAAGTTCCTATTACTGCAAGTGGTCTGAAACTGTGTATTATTTAAAAAATACACCAAATGTGGGAATCTACATGCCATGTCTAACGTGTGAACACCTTTGATTTGCTATATCTGTTTACCACAAGCAAACCATAGAGGGACAGTTTCCTGCAATGTTTCTTCAGTCATGTTTGAAAAGTATTCTCCATCAAAGTGACTGAATCTGCAAAATACATGTGCTGTGCATCATGTGGCTCTCGAGGGAATTTATACAGATTTTCAAACATGTAATCCCCTGCTTGGTATGGTCTCAGTGAGATGTATGGGAACTGTGCTTGGAATTCAGGACTATCGGATTGAAAAGACACTACACAGTGTTACCAGAAAGTGTATTTGGCCACATGATTGGCTCACACTTGACAAGTAGAAAGGCATTGTAATATCGCACATAACACACATGGGACCCCGTCTCATGGGAATCCTCAACATCATCAAAAAATAAAATAACGCATTTTGCGCAAATGTCTGGAGCCTACATCTTAACAGTTCTCTATATGTTCGTTCTGGACACCGGATTACTAGGTGCAAACAGTCTGGATTCATCAATCACAGAACAAGTGTGAACTTGCAGCTGCTTGGCTGGGCAATTAAATGTCTTAAATAATGGCATCTACACATGACCCATGGTTAGAGTAAACATTTGCATTGAGGCTGGAGTTTCTGGCTCTTGGAGCTCTCTTTTCTCTAACATGTGTAAAGAACTTGAAGGCTTTAGAACAACTTCTTTGCTTGCAGGTGGAGTGGGAACCTTGCTCAAAAAATGCCCCGAAGTCAGTGAGATGAGAAACGCAGTGGGGCTAAGCCACAGTAGAAGGAAATACACTGCCAGAATTATGTAAAACTGTTTCAGAAAGTCTGTCCAAAAGAATTCTTTCATTACTTTAGCAACCAGAAAAGGCTTTCTGTTTCCAAATTGGCAGACCTGCAGTACTTCCCTGAATTGTGGAGTTGTAGTCAAGAGTGGCATATTCTTCCTCATCTTGACCGTCAATCATCATCATTTGTCGGATCTCCATCTCTTCTTCTTCTGCGGGCTCCTCAACTGGAAGAGGAGGATTGCATGGAAATATCACCATAACCATTTGGAGCAGGTTTCAGGTGATACAGAGAAACTTGTCTGGTACTTCTCTTGGGTGGTATTGCGGGCAGGACAGTAGTTCCGTAAACTTTCACTCCGATTACGTACATTAATGGTCTGTAGGACGGGCCGAATGGAGTCTTATTATGGATCTTATCCAGGACCCAATCTCCTGCTTTTAGAGTGGTCTCAGGACTGGCCTCAACAGTTTCCACCTGCATGGATTCCCTCAGCAGCATTGTTGCCAGCAGTTGCTCTTGCCTGGAGAGAGGCCTTGGGAGAGTGTGCAGAGCAGGTATAAAAAAATGTTCTCCCAAACAAGAGTTAAAGTGGAGTTTTGCATAGAGACAGGCGTGGTACATTATTTAAAATTATGGTAACTATATGCATGTGGTCTACCCAGTTCCCCCCACTGAAAGCATGCATTTAGTCAGGCACAGCATGGAGTGGTTTGCCCTTCCTATCAGCCCACTTCATCTCTGGATAATACAGGTTTAGAAACATGCAGCTCCAATCCCCAAGCCTCAAATGCCTTTCTCAGGGCCCACCCTGTGGTAGCTGGACCATTATCGGAATGGAGCGTTTGAGTTGCTGTCATGGCTATTACACCCCGGAGTGCCTGAATGACTGATTTGCAGTCTGCTCTCTTTTAAGGAATCATCCAGGTGAAGCTAGTGCAAGAATCCACTATTACTAGAATATATTTGTACTTATTTATTGCTGGTAATGGGCCTATATGATCCAGATATTGAATCTCAAAAAGCGAGGTAGCCTTTCTTAAAGGAGCCTCTTTAGGTTTTTTGCTGTGGTCCACAGTTGTCTTCAAACATGTGTCACAGTGTTAGGATCAACCAGCAAAGTCAGGCTACATAAACAACTTATGCATGTTTCACCTAGCACGCCTTTATCATCACCTACCTTGGCTAACACTCCACAGCAACGACCCCGACTCCTTTCTGTTCACAGAAATATAGGTTTGTTCAATTCACAGCATTCACCAAACTACAAGACCCAGAGACCCGTTCTCACTGGACGCTACGGCCGTGATTGGAGAATGCCGTGGAAGTAGTGGCGTCCTTCATGGGCTTACCGCGATTGTTCCGACGCGGTTACGATCACATGACACCAGCGTTCCTATTTAGCGTTCTCTCTCCATGGTTTCTGCACTTCTGAATTTGCGGAAGTTGCTACGTTCCTTGCTGCCTCGTTTGTTCTTGCATTATTTTGGATTTGCTGAACTCTGGATTACTCACCTGGATTGCCCTTGTCTACTCCTTGTCGGTTTTGTCGCTTTGATTGCCTGGATCCTCTCGTTTTTTGACCTCGGATTTGCCTTATGGAACTCTCTAGCCCAGCCCTTGCCTGGTACGCTTTCAAGTATTCTTTGTACTGGAGTTGTTACAAGATCCTCCACGAAGCTCCGGCTCCCTCTGACCACATCGGACCACATATTTTCCACCATCTGCCATTGGAAGCACCTCAATAACCACCCCAAAGCAACCCTATCTGCGCGATCACCTCTGTGGCACCTGAACTAGAGACTGCCTACGTTGTGCCAGTAGTGCTGCGTCCTCGTTCTGTCAGGTTCACATCGTCTGGACTAGAGACTTCTTAAGGCGTCTCTTGTTTCGTAGGGAATAGGCTGGCTGGTTGCTTGGGTGGTTTCCAAGTTGCTCCTTTCTACTACTACGCCCATCATCACAAGACCCACGGTAAGAACCATTGTCACTCACACCCACTCTCCCTATCATTTCACTCCTTTTCTGGCCTCATACCACACATAAAGAAAACTCTCTCTTGTATAGAAATGGATCAGTAGGATTGACAACATCTTGTTCCTCTTGCCATCAAATTACTCTACCATTCTTCCTGAACATAGAAGGTTCATCCACTGTGATTCATTTTGTTTACCCATTGATCCACCCTGATATATTACGTCAGTCTAAGTCAATGTCTTGCCTTTTTAGGTACCTAGTTTGCCAGTGGTACCGCATAGTGACGTCATTTTGGTGTATTTGTGGGCCTCCATCTTTCAAGGAATACCCTCAGCTGTCTGTTTCTTAGTACTGCCAGTTGGTGGTATTGTTGGTAAGAAATCTTCGGCTACACTACGTGGTCATATCTGACACACAGTTCGCTGTGTATACTTTAACCTGTTGCCTTAATCCTGGCCACCAATACCGGTCAAGGAGCAGCTGTTCAGTTGCAGTTACCCCAAAATTGGTAGATGAAAGTCCAGCATGTGTGGCTACAATTAGCTTTTCCCTGTCTGCTCTATTAGGGCTTACTCTTTCAATAGGATCCCCTTTTTTGATAGGAATTGCGACTACTGCTTTATTATTCTCAATGTCATGTATGAAAGTAATTACTTTCGGCCTAGATACAATACCTAAACATGCTTCTTTATGTCTTCATCCATTGCAGTTGCTGAGCAAGTTATGGCTGCTATTGTTTTTCTCACTGTGTGCTCTTTGGCATATTTATCTGCTAATGCATTGCCAATGCTATGAATGTGCCCTTTAGTATGTGCTCTTGTATGCATCACCGATAGAAAAGGGTAAGTCTGTTTAAGGTCCCAAACTTGTTTCAACAGTTGCCTGCAAGCAATAGTTTTATGACTAATGTCTTTGAAGTCATTTTGAATCCACCAATGCAAATCTGTGTTATATTGCACTCTGGCAATCACCCATAAATGCATCTCCAATGCTGCACCTAAATATCTTTCAGACAAGTTCTCTCTACACCAATCTGCCCGATCCACCAGATCTTCCCAAACTCACCTACTCTCAGTTCCCATGTCCAACCTAAAAACTGCAGGTGGAGCCAGCCTCCCAGTACAAGCCGCTAACTACTGGAACTCCCTACCTCCCACTATTAGAATGGAACCTTCCTTCAATGCCTTCAAAACCAGCGTTAAACTCTGGCTCACTGACAAGCTTAATAATTGAAGTCCTGGCTCCTAGGAAATGTGCATCGTAACTTCATTGCTCTATTAGTGCTCTGATGATCATATCCTAACTGTATTTATCTGATGGCCAAACCTCTCTGTAACCCCGGTCGACCCTCTGCCAATTTCCTATGTTTGCCTTTCTATGTAAGTATGTTTTTGCAACATGTTACGTTTTTCCTGCACCCAGTTACCTCAGGGTTAGGTGCGCGATACAAATAATAAACAAATACAAATAAACACTGACAATGTAATCTGAATCTGAGACTACTAGTGTGTGCTTCCCTGAGTCGGCTTATCACAATACAAGCAGCAATCCATGCAATTCAGCAGTCTGGGCAGACATGTCTCCCAGATGCTTTGTTGCAGTATCAGTATGTATACATGCTTCTTCATGTGTAAAATGTCCTACCACTGCTGGACATGCAGCAGCATATCTGTAATGTGTTCCAACAGCTGGTATGGAAGAGTCATCACAGTAAATTATTTGGAAAAAATAAAACAATGGTATGTCAGGCTGTGAGGTGCCTGGCTCTGTAGTCATTGTCCCAGTCAATCCACTCATTCTTTGCAATTCTGCTTTATAATTATACTTTATATCTAGGGCATGTCGAGATGCTGACCATTGAACCCATCTAGTATGTAATGCCTTTACATTGGGCATGCTATGCAAGCAACAATCTATGCAATTGCTTTAGTCTCTCCTAGATTACAAACAGTGCATGTGAAAGCATTTACTCCCACCAACAGATTTATTTCTAAGTCTTTTTCTGTATTTCTGTCTTCCAAAGGACCAGCCTGAGTCATTAATGAGTACACATGGTGCAGAATGTGAGTGTGCTCTGGCAACCAATGGGCTGCTTTGAAATTCGGTTTTATCAAAGCATACAATAGTTTCACTAGCTCAGCGACATTAGACACATAAGATCTGCCAAAATTCAAAAGCCCTAAAATCGCCTGCAATTGCCTATGTGTGTTAGGCGGCCGTATCCTGGCACACTTCTCAAGAAAATCTGCTGAGAATGTGCTGGGCGAATTCTTATACCCCTGCAGTATTGATATGATAGGTTATTTATAACGCGCTTAATACCCAGAGGTTTCTAAGCGCGGACACGGGGATCGAACCTGTGTTGCTTTGTGTCATCTTGCTTCCAAGGCAAGCACGTTGCCGCTGAGCTATCATCCCGATTCTAGTGAATTGGAAATACATTCCCTTAAAAGTGAATGCAGTGTATTTCTGGCTTTCTACACTTAAAGGTTGTGTGAAATACCCATTGCCTAGATAAAGGTTAGTTTTATATTTGCATCTGTGTGAATTGGCTAGAAGTCCAGAACTGTGTTGGTTTTGGACTGCCTCCTTAGAATGGGCATTCAAAATTCTAAAATCCACAATAAAACGAGAAGTACCATCAGGTTTTAAAACGGGGAGCACTGGACTGTTATGTGGGCTTACTTGCTTTATAATAACCCCCTGGTCCATTTGTTGGTCCAATATGGTTTGCATGTCGGCAATTGCTTGTGGCTTGACTGGATACTGCCCCTGTGGTGGGGGTGGTTTCAGTACTGGAATCACATGCGCTGGACATTCCAGATCATGTCCTACATGATTTTTAAACGGCTGCACTGGTGTCAGCACTGCCCAGTCTTATGCATATTTTTGCACTAGTTCCCCACTCACTTATTTTGAAAAGGTAGGCATCACTACCTCTTCACCTCTTAGTACTTGTCTCACATACAATGGTGGCCAATTTTGACATGCTAAAAGTCCTTTATATTGGATATATAACTGTGGGCAAAACAGTGCTTCACTTTAAGATGTTCGCCTTCCAGCTGAATGGTTACAAAATACACTTCATTATTTGCTAATGTCTGCCCAGTGGGTGTCGTTATTTGTGCATTTCTGTGTGCCTCTTTATGCTCCAAAAGTGCCTTCTGGCTGCATTCAAATATGGAAATATCAGACCCAGAGTCTAACAGGACCTCTACCCAATCCGTGTGTCGCTTAGTCTTGGGAATGATTCGATCGGTGCGTGGACTCTGCATTCTGTGAAACTTGCATGTTTGCCGTGTTTTTTCTCTCAACTTTCACGTAATTCCATTCAGTTTTAGAACGGTCTGGCGTCCTGGCCTGTGAGGAATGAGACCCTCACCAGTTCCATACTTTTGTGGACTTTTCATGCGTTTTCTGTCTCTGAAATCATAGTCTGTTGGTCAAAAATGGGACTTACCCCAAGATCGTCTACCCCAGTGAGTGCCTTGCCACTGCGGGGCATCACTATCTCCTGTAGCTTTCCCGTTCTTTGGCTCATGCTCTGGGTATTTTTCTTCTTCTTCTGACAAAAGCTGTCGTCTATGTGGTTTACCACCTTTTTTACCTTGAAACGGTCCCCGTCCCTTTGAGGGTTTCCCTTCGTGGTGTGTCTCCTTGTCTGGCTTACTATCTTTGTTAGCCTTTTTCTGTGCCTCTGCAGGTCTCTTACCTAGGGGATTCCTGCCTAGTGATTGATAAGTGGATGTCACCATGTCCCCAAATTGCTCCCTTTTTTCTTGCTCATTTAACTGGGCCAATTTTCCATAAACTTCAAACCTTGCAGGCTCCCCTTTCAATAACGGTAGAACTATGCTCTCAACCATCTGGTAATTACTGGATGCTATGGACAAGCCTAGGTTCATGGCAGGAGCACCCTGTGTTCCCATAATGTCTGCCAATATTAATGCTAGTGATGTGATAGACTGCGTGCCTATCAGCTGTAAATAAAGCCAGCTGTCACAGCTCGCTAAAGCCAGCAGTGTGCAGCAAGAGGGAAGGAACATGGCTAGTGCCCTATGCCTATGCTGTGGTGTAACCTGGGGATAGGCGGCTTGGAGCTGCCCTAGCTTGTCGGAATACCACTTGGGTATGTCCTCATTTCTAGAAGGGCAAGACCCTAATATAATTCTCAATGTCTGTAGCTGCACTCCTCCTGCATCTATCTGTCCTTGTGGCTGCTGGGCAGGTGCTAAGCCCTGCTGCGCAGCATATTGCAATGCAAGTTTACGCACAGCGTCAGAATGTGTTGCCAATAGTTCATAGTCTGTTTGTAAAAAAGGGGCCTCTGCGGTATGGATGAAACCGGACTAAAAATTATAGTGACAGGTTGGGTGTGGTTAACGGTCCATGTCTAGCATTTGTTTGTGGATAAACTAGATTACCTCCAAACCAGTTGACATGATTTGTACGTGTTAAAGCCAATTCAGGAAACTGGTATCAGGGATATTGGATGGTATTTAAATCTCCCCTTATCAGCAGAGTTGCATACACATTATTTACCTTGTTGGCTGGGGTTTTTAAGTAAGTAAAGAGGGATTCGGCGGGTAACCCACCTAGTTGGCCTATCGCCACTGTGAAGTTGGTATTAACTCCCTGACAGTGAGATGCTCTAATCCACTGGAACAGTGCTGTCCTACAATGGATGGGAATATTGACTTCATGATGGACCATCTTCTGTACCCACCTAACCTCTTTTGATCAAAAAGCTTTGTAGAAAATATATTTTAGCGCGGTCCGTTTATTGTGACTGGGGCATGAGGTTATTTTACTATTAGCAATGCTACGGTCATCTCTAAGACGTCCCATCTGTGCGAGGTGCCACGTGACTTGCTTGCCTACAAGTTAGGCGTGATCATGAGCCTCTTATCTCCACCTCATTTGAGGCTGTGAAAATAGACCTGTAATCATCAGTCATTTCATGTCCACATTCACCCTAGGCTGTGTCTCAATGCTAAAAGACAGGCCTGCTTAGGTTTGTGTGCTTACCAACATGATAAAAAAAATACAGCCAGGAATCGTAAAGCTCTTGGACTCAAAGAGATACCAATCTGACACATTACTCTGAATTATACACTTGACACAGGAGTTATCATGTTAATGTATTTAATATGATCCCCTAGTGTTAGGGAGAATTCTCTTCTAAGACTAATTTCCCTTACCCATAGAGTCCCTCAGCAGCTTTGCTGGATTTGAAGGATTTATTTTTTTCTCCTGCTAAGAGTGAGATTCTTTTTTCCCCACTCTTAGACATGCTGATGTGTGTTTTAGGCTTTTTTTGTGCTTATGGTCTATGGGGTTTTTCTCACCCTCATAGGTATAATTTCTTTTACATATGTGTTACACAGCACCCTCAGTGCAGTAACACAGGGGTGTCACCTCGATCCCCAAACATAGACTCCATACCCCGGGACTGACTAATGTCTCCCAGGGTATGTAAAGCCCCCATTGACTTTACTAGTCAATAGTTATGAACAAAACCAGTACAACCCATCTTAATATGGAAATACTGGAAAGGGTTAATAGTTTTTCCCTGGTGTTCATTTTCGAGAGGGTACCGTACAGTCCCTCTCTCCAAAGTTTCTGGCTGGTGGCAGTGGTTACTACCGTAAATATTCGACCGCGAATATTTCCCTATGGGATTTTCCCATTGTTCGAGGCTACCACTTTTACTGACAGCCTCTAACATACCGCCGGTTTATTTTTATATTAACTTTACTCTGGTAGGTTTTTATTGCCAGATCTTTGATATTATTTCTTTCTCGTGTCTTTCTCTGAAATCCTAACCCATGTCGGGGAACCGCCTTTTCAACTCGTTAAACAAAGACTTGACTGCAGCTACTAGAACAGTTTGATCGTAGGCACTTGCCTTGTACCATTGACTCTGGCACAGGCCTCTTGACTGGCTAAATCTGTTACAACTGCCTCCTCTAGATTGCTTCTCACTAAGAAATGTGTTGGTGCACCTAAACTCTTATAAACACCTTTCCTTCCCCTTTCTATATTGCTGAAGTGCCATTTTGCTCGGTTTTCATCAAAGTATTGCTTATACTGAAGTATTGCCTTGCCTAACTTGTTCACAATCTAATTGGGAAGTGTTTCTGGTGTCCTTTCCCTCCCTCTGAAGAAATTGTTAGAGTGTCATTTCTGCTTGGTTTACACTGTGCCGTTTTGCCCAGTTTTCACTCTTGCTCAAGCTTGCCTACAATTTAATTAGGGAGTTGTGTATACTTTTCTTGACTGTTTTAACTTGCTTTAATGATAGTGATTTGTGTGTGAACTTAAGAGTGCGTAGAATATATATTCTTTTTGATACAAAGCTGTGGTCAGTGTTTCCTTGTTCCATAGTACTGTAGTCCTGTTGTGTAGACCCTGAATACTGCTAATCTCCCTCTTGAGATAGGTCTGACTGCTTAGCCACAGATACCAACTAAATCTTTGTGGTACAGACTGATACCAAAGGGGATTTATTGCATATACCTGTAGTCTTAATCTTCTGTAGTGCCCCCTAAGGGAACTGCATAGGATTCTGCCTAACACCTATCTTCTGAGGGCTCTTATTTTCATTAAACAAGCTAAAGCAAAAACAGATATAATATAACATAACATCACGCCTATGAACAAGATTGCCATGTGGACAAAAAGCATTTTTGAATAGATAAATAATAGAACAAGTGGTGGTTTCAGTTTAACAGCATGCGTAACCTTTGTCTCATGAAGCTATGCTACACTGCACTACACACCATCAGTCTAAATGCACTCAGCAAGCCCCCCACACTTCACTCACGTTTAGAGAAGAATGTGCTTCAAATGAAACAGCTCCTTCTGGGGTTTACGAGTTCTGCTTAGCTGGGCCCGGCTGTCTCTTTCCTGCTGCTGCTCTGCTCCGGACACCTCTGCTCTGCACTCCTCTGCACTCCTGCCCAGCCCCTCCGGCCTCGATGCACAGTCAAGTCAGCGGCTGCTCCCTCTTCCCCTTTTGCTTGGGACTTATATGTATGAAGGAACATGGTTTCCCTAGCCTGTGTGCATGCATCATATCCGCTATTTGGAAGAGTACAGCCTAGAGCTGAGCATGTCACTGTGTTCACTGAGTTTAGGGCTCCTATGAACAACTGCATTAGGTGGGTTTTCGCACCTCCAGTGAGAGCTTTGTACAAATTAAGTGAATGTCTCTAATGTACTTTATGGCCCCTGGCGCTGCAAAGTGACATCTCTCTCACCTGTTACTTCTTGACCTGGTGGACGTGCAGTACGTTTCTGTTCGTGTCTGCCAATTTCCTGTTCTTGAATCCTTATCAGATATAACACTTAATGGTGTGAAGTCCAGGCTCGTACCTACTAGTATGCAGTTTAAGACAGGCAGCTATCTGCCGTTTGAGGTTTGCTCATCTGCCAGAGCAGGAAAGCGCCACTTCCTGGACCTTGGTAAGGCCAAGAATATCCATCCAGCAAGTGTTTACATTAGCCTCCTGTGAAAACGTGTGCTGTATGTTTGATGAACATTTAACAGCTGTCATCTACCTTTGTCATTGTTTCATAGGCTACAGGCGGCATAAACTATGGAAAGCTGTCAAGTTTGTTTTCATGTCAACAGCAGGTGGCACCTTTGGTGAAAGGATCTCTTTTGGTGCCCTCTGCCCCAAGGACACTGGGGCCAGCGGCATCCTGGGGGCTGCATCCCCTGTATCCCCCCTACGGTATATTAAAGGGATGAACACACTTTTCAAGCTCCCCTCAGGAAAGTACCATGTGGTCATGAGGACGGAAAACAACATCTGGCCTGGTCACTGTTCATGCTGCCTGGACACCCAGGGATCTTAGGACATTGGCAAAGACGTTCCCCAATATAAGGGAAGAGCCCCAATGATTTGAAGGGATCGGGGGGGGGACTGCAGATTGTAATGCAGTGTTATAACCCATTGTGGGCTGATATGAATCAATTTATGAGGCTAGTGATGCCACTGGATGTGGGATAGTGGTTAGTGGAGAAGGCGATTTGGCCAGCTCCAGATCCACGCACAAGGGATGGTACAGGCAAGGGAAAGGTTAGTGATGGCGGTTACAGCGATGTGCCCTAAAAAGAATAATGGTAAACAATATTGAATTGTAACAGAATAAGGGCAAATCTCCCACCAGTAACTTGGATAGACTGAAGGTGGTGTTCACTCAGCAGTCTGCTATTACAAAGCCAGAGGAGACAGGTCAGGAGGCCATAGCGAACTTGTTTGTTTCTGACCTGCTTCTGAAGGTACAGGTACGGCTTAAGAATGTGTGTATACGCCGGCAGACCTAGCCATAAGTGGAGCTGGTGGTGGTGGTGAATCATTGGATCGCTTGCCAGGAGCAGAAGGAATCATTTGAAAACAAATTCATGACATTGGAGATGCAGAGTCTTCAGGGATAGGTGCAGGGAAAACTCCAAGGAACGGCACACTAGCCGGGGAATCAGGCCTAAAGGGGGCTGCAGACAAAGGGGTAGAGGCAGGGGATTAGGTCTGGCGGTTCCGCAGGTATATGACACCCAGCAACTGTGACAATGGAGACAGTTCAATACACAGCAGGTGTGGTGAGCACAGGGTCAGCAAGTACAGGGACATTGGAATAATCAGCAGGCTCCTAGAGCCATGGTACCAAACCCTTTGATTTGTAATTATTGTAAGCAGGAGGGCCATTGAAAAAATTAGTTCCCATTGAGACCACAAAGACCACAGCCACAAGGTAACAATGTTCCAAATAATGCCCAGATGCCACAGCAAGGAGTGCTGGTCCAAATGCAGACCGTTCCAATTGGGCCCCAATTTCCAAAACCAAACACTAACCCTTTTGTATCTGGGGACCCACAAGGGCCAGGAGGGGATTCAAATGGGTTCTGACAACCACAAGGGGAAGAGACTCTGGAGGCACTAATAATCCGAGTCGACCAGTAAAGTCCTTATGTACAATGCTAGGTATAAGGGACACTGGTGCCGTGTTTGGTGGATGAAGGGGCAAAATGAATCTCTTTCCACATGTTCCTATATCAGGAGAGACAGTGAGAGCGGTAGGCATATTGAATACGACTTTTGGTGCACCAGGTGACAGAGCCCCGTAGTGTCACTTTAAGAAACATTACAGATCAACATGCTTTTCTTAAATCCCACATCACATGTACATTTGCTGGGGAGTGATTTGTTGTGCAAAATGAGGTGCACTATCTATTGCACCCAGAATGCAGTGTTTTTGAGCGTGCCCTCAGATAAAGTGGTAGCAGTGATGGCCACATTAAGGGAAGAGATAGGAGGAAGAGCAGTGGAAGAAAGATGAGCAATGGTTGGAAGACATAAGGAACAAGTTACTTACCTGTAACTGTTGTTCTCCAGCATGGGTCTGGCATGGATTCACATGCTCATGAATGTTCCCCGTCGTCAGGCTGGGAATCCTCGGTAAAGAAAAATCAGTATCAGTTTTGTTTCTGATCTGTCTTTCGTAGTAGTAACCAATCACTGATCTCTGCGTCATACTGACCACAGCCAATGACTGCCATCTCCCTAAGCCCCGCCTCTGGAAGCCATCTTCAGATTTGGGAGCATGTGAAGTGGCAGTATGACCAAGTGAAGAGCCTCAGAGGGGTAGGCGGGAGGGTTCGCATGTGAATCCATGCCAGACCCATGCTGGAGAACAACAGTTAAAGGTAAGTAACTTGTTCCTTCTCCAGCATGGGGTCTGGCATGGATTCACATGCTCATGAATAAAAGAATGCATAGCAGTACACACATGCACAACCACGGGAGGTGGCAAAGGCTCAACATTAAGCATTACATCCAAAACTCAACATTAAGCATTCTTACCTCCTCACCAGGCTCACCTTAGGCGAACAGGTTGCGCAGCACTGCTTGGCCGACCCTGGACTCCTCCCTGGAATCCCGATCGACGCAGTAGAATTTCGTGAAGGTGTGCGTCGACCTCCACGTAGCAGCCCTGCAGATGTCCAGCAAGGGCACACCAGATAGGAACGCCGTGGTAGCTGCGATCGCTCTGGTAGAATGGGCTCTCGGACGGCCAGGCAGTGGTCGGTTTGCCAACCGATGACAGTACATGATACAGCCAGAGAGCCATCTGGAAATGGAAGCCTCCGAGAGAGTCTTCCCCTGATTGACAGGTCCAAAGTTCACAAAAAGTTGTGACGTCTTCCGAAAACTCTTTGTGCGGTCCACGTAGAACTTCAGCGCTCTAGCCACATGCAGCGAGTGCAAAGTCCATTCAGCCGGCGACAAGAAAAAAACAGGTAACACCAAGGGTTCGTTGAGGTGGAAGTCCGACGGCACCTTGGGCATGAAGGAGGGGTGCGCCCTGAGCACTACCCTCGTGTCGTGAAAAGTCAAGTACGGGGGCTTGCAGGAAAGGGCCTGGATCTCTCCCACCCGTCGTGCGGAGGGATGGCCACAAGAAACGCTGTTTTCCACGACAAGAACTTCAACGGAGCTGGTGCAGAGGCTCAAACGGAGGTCCCATGAGCTTGGTCAGCACCACATTGAGCTCCCACGCCGGGGCCGGGGCCTTCACCGGCGGGAACGATCTGAACAGTCCCTTCATGAATTCTTTCACCAGACGATGAGACCACAAAGACGTCCGTCCCGTGGTTCTGGTGTATCGGGAGATCGCAGCAAGATGAATCTTGATGGAAGCGTGCGCCAGCCCAGCCTTGGCCAGCGTCAGCAGGTACGGCAGTACTTGAGGAGCCGTAATCCGTAGAGGGTTAATCTTCTGGGCGTGGCACCAGACAGAGAACCTCTTCCATTTGTGTCCGTAGCATTTAAGAGTTGAGGACGCCCTGGCCTTTGCAAGAACCTCTCTGCAGTCAGCCGGTATGTCGTAACCTCCAAACTCTAACGCTGCAGGAGCCAGGCCTGCAAGTTCAGCGACTTCGCGTCGTGGTGGAGGATGGCGCCTCCTTCCCTGGAGAGAAGATCCGCGTCCACTGGCAGCTTGATTGGCGGGGTCCGGCACTTGGAGTTTGTCGCCGTCGCAAACAGATCGATCTGGGGTGTGCCCCACCGTCGGAAGAGGCGGTCCACTAGATCCTGTCGCAGTTCCCACTCGTGGCACGAGCGCAACTCCCTGCTGAGCGAGTCGGCGATGGTGTTTTTTATCCCTGCCAGATGAAACGGCACCAGAAACATCCCTTGGGCGATGGCCCAATGCCACAGATCCTGAGCCTCCTTGGACAGGGCTGGGGATCTGGTACCGTCCTGCTTCCTGATGGAGAACATGGTGGTGGTGTTGTCGGTGAAGATCCTCACCACCTTGCCCTTGAGGGACGGAAGAAAGGACCTGAGGGCCCAAAACACTGCACAGAGTTCCAGGACGTTGATATGGAAGGACTTCTCCGTCGGCAGCCAAAGGCCCCTCGTGTTCAGATTTTCGGTGTGCGCTCCCCACCCTTCCAGGGAGGCATCCGTGGTCACTGTCTTCTGGTGGTCCGGGGTCTGGAATTCCATGCCCGCCGTCAGATGCGCACGGGTGCCCCACCACCGGATCGCTCGTCGGAAGCTCTCGTCGAGTGTGATCCTGTCCTCGAAGCTGCCCGTCGTCTGGATCCAGCGAGCGTCCAGGAACTCCTGTAACGGGCGCATATGAAGCCTGCACAGGCGGATGAGATAAACGCAAGAAGACATAATTCCGAGGAGAGACTTGATGGACCTCACCCTGGCCGCGTCCGCAACCAGCATCTGCTGCACCTTGCCCAAGATGGCCCTCGTCCTTTCGTCGGATAGAGAGGCCAGAAGCGCCACTGTGTCGAGCCTCGCTCCCAGAAACAGTGCGTCTTGAGCGGGCACCAGGTGGGACTTGGCGTAGTTTATGGAGAATCCCAGGTCTGTGAGTAGTTGGACGGTCCTCGCCGTGTGCTCCGCGGCGAGCTCCTTTGTCTCTGCTCGGATGAGCCAGTCGTCCAGGTAGGGGTAGACGTGGATTCCCTCCAGGCGCAGCCGCGCCGCCACCGGTGCGAGGCACTTGGTGAACACCCTGGGTGCCGACCTCAACCCGAAGGGAAGGGCTCTGAACTGGTAGTGACGCCCTTGGACCACGAATCTGAGAAACTTTCGGTGTCCCTTTAGGATGGGGATATGGAAGTAGGCATCCTCCAAATCCAACGACGACAAGAAATCGCCCTCCTCCAGTTGACCCAGGACGTGCTGGAGGGTGACCATCCGGAACTTCTGTGCCTTGATGAATTTGTTCAGTCGTCGTAGGTCCAGGATGGGACGCCATCCTCCCGTCTTCTTCTTCACGAGGAAGTATCTTGAGTAAACTCCGGTGCCCCGGAGCCTCTTTGGGACGAGCTCGATGGCGCCTTTCTTGAGCATCGCCTTTACCTCCAAGAGAAGTTGAGGGACGTGATGTTCCTTCCTGGCCACGGGGGGGACGCACGGGCACTTCTTTAGAAACTCGAGCGTGTGACCCTGGGCCAGGGCGTCCAGCACCCAACGGTCAGTGGAGATGGACTCCCACACGCTGACGAAGCTTGCCAGCCGGCCTCCCACCGGGGTGCTTCGGTGGGGGCCCGACCCCACGGCCGGTTCAGTCCTGCTTCGACGAGGCTTTGCCGCCTTGTCCTCCTTGGCGACGACGGCGGGGTCCGCCCGACTTGCCTCGTGCCCTGTAGGCTTCCTGTGACGACGAACGGGCCGCTTGACGATAGGTGGAAAATCCACCGCCGAACCTTTGGAGGCACTCTGCTTGCCTCCGCCGCTCCGAAAGGGCGGCCGTCGTGGCTGGAGGACACCAAGATCCCGGGCAGTCTCCGTGTCCGTCTTGATGGCTTGTAGGGAATCGTCCACTGTTTTCCCAAACAGGTTGCTCCCGTCGAACGGCATGTCCAAGACTCTGGTCTGCACGTCCTGACGGAAGTCAGTTGCCTTGAGCCATCCACGCCGTCTAAGGCACACGCCGTTGCCCAACTGGCGAAATCCGGTGTCAGCGATGTCCGTCGCTATCGTAATGGCGTGGTCCGACGCCTCTTCTCCTTCCTGCAAGATCTCTAGGGCCTCCGCCCTCTTGTCGTCTGGTAGGAAATCCAGCAGGGGGGCGATCTTGTACCACAACTCCCTGTCGTAGCGGGCTACGATAGCCAAGGCGTTAGCAGCCTTAATCGTCGTCGCTGCCGATGAGGCGCCCCATCGTGTCCAACTTCTTTCCCTCGCCGTCCGGCGGGGAGGTTGACGTAGAGGCCGAGGCCCCCCCGCTTTCTTCCTGGCCGCCGCGGAGACGACCGAGTCCGGGGTCGGCTGTGCCCGAAGGCACAAGGGGGCCGCGTCCGGGACCCGGTACTTCTTCTCGTACCGATCCCTTCTCGCAGGCGTTGTGGATGGGTTCTTGAGGAGGGCGAGACCCTCATCCCAGATATCGTCCAGTACAGGTACAGCGAGGACCGTCTTCCTCTTGGTCTCGCGCCGTTGATAAAGGAAACCTTCCTTCTTCTTCTCTTCCGGGCAGAGCTGGAAAAGCTCGGATGCCCTGGCGATCATGGCATGAAACGATCCAATCTCGTCGGGCGGGGAAGCCCGGGGAGGAGGCGACGACGGGAGATCCTCGTCATAAACCTCATCGTCTGTGCCCGTCGTGGCCGTGTCAGTCCCCGTATCATCCCCACGGATCGTGGAAGGGGAGGAGGGCTGAGCAGGGCACGATGGTTGAAAAGGAGGTGGAGGATGAATCCTTCTTCTCTTAGGAGGAGGGCTCCCAGAAGGGCCTGGCTCCGGGTCCCCCGTCGGGAGAGGTTCCTCCGTTGGTGGTAACTGCAATCTCGTCCTTATCTCCGAGCATAAGGACTGTATAGCCAACAAAATGGCTGCCGAGTTGTCTTGCGGCACTGGTTGAGGGGAGTCCGACGGGTGGTCAGGAGCCCCGTCGGCACCCTCGATGTTCTCGTTGTCTCCTACATCGGGATCCCTCCCGACGGGCTGGTCTTCTTCCACGCCAACGCCGTGGTTTAAGACTTCGATCAGCTCCTCCTCAGAGGTTGAGGCCGAATCCACGACGACCTCCTGCCCCCCCTTTTTCTTCTCCATCAGAGGTTTCACGGGGGTCCTGTCGAAGGGCATGAAAGAGGACTCCCTCCGCGGTGGCAGGGAGACCCTGGGCCCTGAGGTCGCCACCACTGGTGTAGCCTCCACAGGCTGAGCCAGGGCCGCCGCGACTGTCTCGATAGAGGCCTTGGCCGGATGGATTAAGGCTTTCACCACCTTAGGTGCGCTCACCGCCTTCTCCTTGGGGGGAGGGTCACCGCCTCGCTCCCCCTCCGATGGAGCCTTCGAGCTCGACGGGGGTCTCTCCAGGAGCTTCGCCGGGTGCTCGGCCTTCCTCTTACCTGAGCCAGAGCGTTGGCTCGTGGTTGATGGTGCCGGGGAGCATGCGCCCTGCCTGGCGCCCGTAGAGCCCGACCGTTCGGCGCTCCCGGTGCCAGCAGACGCGCGGTGCTTGGCCTTCTGTTGGACCCCCGTCGCCGGGGCACCCTCAAAGGTCTTAGAAGACCGCTCAGACTTCTTCTTCTTCTTCTCGCCTGACGGGCTCTTCCCTTCCAGCCAGTTGGAGAGACGCAGATGGCGGTCCTTCATGGTCCGCTCCGACATATTGCCGCAAAACGCACAGTCCTTCTCCATGTGCGTCTTGTCCTCATGCAGGCAGTAGAGGCAAAGGGAGTGTTCGTCCTCCTTAAAGACATTCTGAAGCTGGCATCCAGGGCAGACCCTGAACAGCTTTCCGGGCGTTGAGCTTCCCTTCTCCTAGGCCATGATCGAGATGGGCCTGAGAAACTTCTGGAGTCCTCCAAAAGCGTGGCTCGACGAAGTCTTCACCCTTGAGGGGCGTAGAAGAATCCGACACGGGTCCCCGTTGATCGGATGAAGAAACGGTGGAGCTTGAGGCTCTTTTGACCGAAAAAGAGAACATTTTCCTACGGAAAAACGCGAAAAAAGCACTAAAGCTCGAGAGCAATAGTACGAGGATCCCAACACTTGAACGTGCGGTAAAAATCTGAAGATGGCTGCCAGAGGCGGGGCTTAGGAAGATGGCAGTCATTGGCTGTGTTCAGTATGACGCAGAGATCAGTGATTGGTTACTACTACGAAAGACAGATCAGAAACGAAACTGATACTGATTTTTCTTTACCGAGGATTCCCAGCCTGACGACGGGGAACATTCATGAGCATGTGAATCCATGCCAGACCCCATGCTGGAGAAGTGAGTTGATTGATTCTATATCAGAACGTTTGTGAACCACCCATGATAATAAAGATTGCCCACGCTAATAGCCCAGGAAAGTCTTCATTCTATTTAAGACACGGAGGCGAGCATTATGCTTATACTTTCTTTAATACTGCCATATCAGCATTTTAAAACTTGAACTTTAACTTTATGTTTTAGTTTTTCTTACATGTTACTTGGAAAAAAACAAATCAACAAGTTACAAGTTTCGTATTTCAACAAAATTCAAACTGGGTTCTAGAAACCACGCTTCCCATAATCCTGAGGCCTTTGTAGTCCTGACGTCTACCCTCGTACCAATCAGTGGCTAGATCGGGGTATAAACACTCTCCTCCCTAGGTCCATTCCTCTTTCTTTTCCATCAGAGTTCTAGATCCACAGAGAGTCCTGAATATGTTACAGACAATCCATAAGCTCTACATTTGATCCGCTGCTGGCGAGACGGATCGGTCCAACGGGGACAACTTGCCAGAAGATCATTGGTCCTTACTTCAATTTGCTCACGCAGCCTTCTGATCGTCTCCTTTGAGAACAGAAAAATTCACATGAGGGCGGGAATGAACTACAAATGCTACACAATGCTGCCCAATTTTCATTCATTTTAGTCATCTCGGGTGGGATATAATGCTCGCCTCCTTGTCTTTAATAGAATTAAGACTTTCCTGAGCTATTTGCATGGGCAATCTTTATTCTATGACAAGACAGGAGGCTCGCATTATGCTTGTTCAAAGCTTGCTATCACTCTATTCGGTATATCCAATACTGGTTTAAAATAAAAAGTCTTAAGGGTGGATTCAGAAGACCAATCTGCTGATTTCATAATATCTTGCAAGGACACTCCTGACACAAACGCTCTAGAAGCCATTGCTCCCCTAGCGGAATGTGCAACAAATAAAGATAAGTCTATTCCTGCCCATTGCATGTTCTCCCTCACCCATCTCGCAATGGTTGCTGTTGCTACTGCATGGTGAGGCTTCCTACGCGCTATAAGCAACTGGGTCACGCCGCACGGTCTAATCTGCACTGTGGCTGCTTCATAATCTTTAATACATTGAACTACGCATAACTTCTTGTTCTCCGTAAAATACGGGTAGGAAATTATTCTGAAGTTGGTCTTTGTTCTTTTAGAGATAGTAAACGCCACTCCTTCTGGATAAAATATCTTTCTATCAATCTCCAATGCTTTTACAGCATTGGAGATTGATACTCTCCGGCACGCAACTAAACACAGGAGCATAGCCAATTTGCCTGACAATTGTGAACGGGACAAGACTTCGTTTTCTGGCCACCAAAGGAATAGCTGAAAAACGTCTTTAACGTCCCATAAAACCGCATATTTCGGTTCAGGCGGTCTTCTCAATTTTATACCTTTGAGGAGACGCAGGACTGCATGGTGCTCTCCTACTGGATTATTCTGCAGTTTGTTATGCCCTGCTGAAATTGCGGATCTGTAGACACCTATGGTTCTGTAAGCACAACCATCCTTAAACTTTGAAGCCAAAAAATTTAGGATGTTCACTAGAGGTGCTGAAATGGGATACAGACTGTGTTCTGAACACCACTGCGCCCAAGTGTTCCAAGCCGTGTTATAGATCCTAACGGTGGAAGGCGCCCAGGAATCTCGGATACAATCTGCAGCGAGGTCCGAAATTCCTGGCAAGTTCCATCTTCTCCTGAAACCCTGCAATCAGCTGCAAGGAACCTGCTTCTATCAGCGGGTGGACTCGGCCGGTCGGGTCGAGTAGAAGGCCTGGGATGTTCGGAACTATCCTCGGAAAATCCGTACAAAGTTCCATCGCTACTGGAAACCAGGCCTGTGCTCTCTAACAGGGCAGCACCATCACCACTTCTGCTTTGTCTCTGCGGACTTTCGCTAGAGCTCTTGTGATCACTGCTAATGGCGGGAAGGCATAGTGGACTGCTCCGGTCCATGGGTGCAGAAAGGCGCCTGTACCCGCTGCTCCCGGGTCTATCCTCCAACTGAAGTACTTCTGTGTCTGCGCATTCAGTCTGGACGCAAATAGATCTATATCTAGGGGTCCCCATATGTCTTGCAAGTGCCTGAAAATTAGAGGGTGTAGTCTCCAATCGCTGCAGTCTACAAGATATCGAGAGTTCCAGTCTGCTATACTGTTCTGGCTCCCTGGAAGGTATTCTGCGGTTACTGCAATGTTGTTCTGAAGGCAATAATGCCAGAAATCCTTTGCTAGTTCTGCTAACATTCTGGATTTCGTTCCTCCTAATTTGTTGATGTAGCAGACTGCTGAGATGTTGTCCATCTTGAGCAATACGCAGCATCTTATTTTGTCTTTCGTGAATGCCTGAACTGCGAAGGAGCCTGCTAGAAGTTTGAGGCAGTTTATGTGGAGACTCAATTCCTCGTCGGACCATTTCCCACCTGTCTGTATTTGCTCGCACCTGGCTCCCAAACCTGACATGCTTGCGTCTGACTCTATGGTCAGTTCCGGAACGTCTCCAAAAATCGCTCGTCCGTTCCAGGCTTCCATGTTCTCCAGCCACCAATGTAGCTCTGTCATGGCTTCTTGGTCTAAGTTCACTAACTGATGATATCTCAACCCCCCGCAGAGATGTCTGATTTTGAGCCTCTATAATGCTCGATAATGCAACGGTCCTGGGAAAATGGCTTGAATGGAAGCTGCTAGCAGACCCACTATTCTGGCCAGATTCCGAAGCGAAATAAGTCGCTTTGCAATCACTGTCCTGAGCTCTTTCTTTATCGCTCTTACTTTGTGACCTGGAAGCTCCAGAATCGCTTTCACTGTATTTATGGTGAAGCCTAAAAATTCCAATTTCTGAACTGGTGCTAATTGGGACTTCTCTAAATTTACTAAGAACCCCAGAGATGATAGGAAACTGAATATCCACTGCACATCTCTCGTGAGGGTCTCTTGCTGCAACCCATCACTAGGATATCGTCCAGATAAATGATCATACGAATACCTCTCTCCCTGATAGCTGCAGCTAGTGGTTTCATCACTTTCGTGAAAGCCCAACGGGCTGACGCCAGCCCGAACAGGAGGCATGTAAAATGCCAAATCTCTCCTTCCCATCGGAGCTGGAGGTACTTTCAAAAGGCTGCTGCTATCGGAATTGCTAGATAGGCGTCCTTGAGATCTAGGCGGGAAAGCCAATCTTCTGAACGCAATAGGTCTCGGAGGAGGTGTATGCCCTCCATCTTGAAATGGTTGTATTCCAGCCCACTGTTCAAATCTTTTAGGTTTATGACTGGACAAATCTTTTCCCATCTGCGCACTAGGAACATATTGCTGAGAAAAACTTGTCCTTCTGTGCTCTCGCGCTCTATTGCGTTCTTTTCTACTAATCTGCTTAATTTGCTGTGTAAAAGCACTTTCTCTTCTCGCGGCATGCAAATGGGGGCGGGCTCTCTGTCCTGTCTCGGAATGCCCATGAAGTCTAGGCAAAGACCCGCTACTGCTTGCAAAACACAAGCATCGCTTGATAAAGCTTGCCATTCGTTCAGAAAGCGGAGAGTTCTCCCTCCGATCGGAACATTTGATGTACTCACCGCCTGTTGCGCTGGGCTGACGGAACAAACCTATTCCTCTACGGCCTCTTGGATGTCTTCCTCTGGCCGGGAAAAAGGTGTCTTGCTGACGGTTTTCCCAATATTGCGCGCGTGGACCTTGAGGCCTTCTTTGATAGTTGTAGCGACCGGACAAGCGACCTCTGAATCGTCCGTTCCCAACAAAAACACGCCCTGGAAATATCTTTTTCGAGAGCTGTGTATGTACCAACAAATTGGGACATCTCCTTCACGAAGGCCTCTCCGAAAAGAAGGCCTTTGGCGCCTTCACCCGCTTAATTTGTGGCTAAATCGCTGAGCTTTTTATCGATCTTTAGGAGGACGCGTCTTCTCCTCTCCAAAGAGAGAGCCTTGAAACACGCGCCTTGAAACACTTAAATACCATATCATATCATATCAGTTGGCGTTACCCAATAGGCATACTGCTCTTTGTGCCCAGTTACCCAGGGCATGATTGTCTACTGGGATACCAGTGTCTTGACTTTTCCACTAGGTCCATCATTTTTGCCAGTGGTCCTGCTAAATTCAGGAGCTTGTCCTGACACCCTTTCCATGCTCGAACGACACCTTTCCTAATGTCTTGTGCGGATTTGGTAACAGAAGTGACCATCTTTGGGTCCAGGTCTAGTGTATCCGCCAGCTTCCCAGGCAGCTCAGGGCGTGGACATTCGGATCACATGCGGGATCGGACTTCTCTGTCCAGCGGCTTCCTGATGTATTGTGACATGTATAACGCTACTCTGGGTGAGGGCACCCACTCGGATGACTTTGGGTGTCTAATGGCCTCTGGGTCAAACATATCAATTATGTTGTCTTCCTCCTCTGGAACATTTTGAGGAATGGGTTGAGGAATATCTTCTTCTTCGCCGCCGGGGGCTTATCCTTCTTCGTAATCCCCTGAATTGTCCGCCCCTGGGGCATGGGGTCTGTTGTGGTCATCTGCCAACTTTGCTAGAAAGGCTTCTTTCAATCTGGCGACTGGGTCGCTCTGGCTTTCGGGAACAGAGTTAACCCTATCCTTTGAGCCCGAGGGGGTCAAAGATTCTGCGCTCTTTCAGGCTTTTTTACACCCCTTATTTTCAACCCTCTTTTGAGGGTGTCCAGCTGACGTCCCTTCCCCATGGCTGTCTGCCCGTCTTTTCCTGGCTGCCAGCTGTTCCTGCTGCTCCGCCATGCATGCTTCCAGCATTGCCAACCTTTCAGTCAAAGGTTGCACCCCCTGAGAGACCGCTTGTGAAAGTGAATCTCCCAGAACCCTCTTGAAGCTGATGGATAAATCAGTGTCTTGCCAAGTGGGTTCTTCTTCCCACTCTTGTTCACTCCACTCTGGTGTGGTGGACTGAGAATCTTTGGGGTGCGATGAGTGAGCCATTGAATGTTGTTAGCAGAGCTAACTTCTTGGGAGTCAGCCCTAAATTAAGGCTCTGAATCAGAGTTTGCTTTAACTGCACTCTGTGCCTTTCTAGCTTGTCTGTGATCTGTTCGACGTTCTCTGCAGTTCATGCAAAATTCCAACAAAATAATTTCTTTTCTCTCTTTTTTTTTTGTGGAAAAATTCCCCTCAGGCACTGACTCGCACGCCTCCCCACTCCGTTTCGCTATAAATACGCGAAAACGAGCGTTAGAAGGACATGGAGCATGACGGGATGGTTCGGAGGCGGGATCTGCCTCGCTGGGTCCTAATGTACTCCGCGTTCGGCGGTGCGAGACGCCTCCGCTTATACACGTGTATGCAGGCCGCTACAGGGTCCTAGAGCTTTCGTGTTCACTGGCGTGCGCAAATTTGCACATACGCCTGAGGAGAACGGGTCGGCTGCCAGAGGCCAGCAGCTTTGCTCGCGGCTCCGCACCGCTTCTCCTCCCTCTCGAAATTACAACTACTACAGGTAAAGGGTAATACGCGCGTGCGCGCACCTCATACACTGAACGCTACAAACGCTGTTAAATGAACACTTGTCATTCTATCATCTAAAATATTATTGATAGTAACGGCATTCTAATATCTATTATATTCAAATAGGCAATTGATATCAACTTCTCAGAAAAAGACAGTATATAACATACCAAAGTCCCAGACTATAACTCAAATGTGAGCTTCCATTGGGCAGTCGGTTTCTGCTGGCAGAGCATCACAGGATTTGCAGAAATAGCTAAACCACTTCAGGAGGATAACTGATTGAAACTGTAGAGCCATTACAGTGGACGCTAGACGCAGAGGAGGTCTTTACTAAGATAAACGACTATTAGCTGAATCCCCTGCATTGGGGCTGCCCGATTAGAAGAAAGGATTTACTTTGTACTATCACAAGAGGAATGGGTTTGCTCTGGCTGTCCTTACTCTGAAGCATGTGATCCATCATAGATCTGTAGCATATTACAGTAAAGAGTTGGACCCAGTTGCAGCGGAAAGGCCGCCCTGTCTACGATCGGTGGTGATACAAAGTGAGCATATCGTATTGTTACGCTCACCTGGCTCCCACAGAGGCGTCGATCTGGACTGGACTGCTGCGGTCTCCACCAATGTGACGCGTAGGGCCGAGATGACGGACTGGACTGGCCCACCTAGCTTTGTTTGCTTGGCTCGTAGGAATATTCTTCTGCAAGTGGAGAAAGGGAATTAAGCACCCGTGGAGTTGCGCATAAATCCCCCCACCCCGCTGTTCTCCCCACTGATCACCTTGGATGTTCCCTCTTATAGTCTCACCTGATGATTTGAAAAGATGAGCTCTCCATCCTGCATTGAGCACAGGGGCGCGTAGATAACCAGTTGCTTCACTGGCTCAAAAGAATTGGTGAGTTCCAGGACAATGTTGACTCTGATATTCCCGGCAAGACGCCGTAAGTATGTAGTTCGTAAGAGTTCAAATGCCTGACTTTCACTCTTGTCCGATTCCTTGCAGGTTGCAGCTTGACCCTACTGAAGAGTTCCTCGTGGCAACCGGTAATGTTCTGGTAAGGATTTGTATTATCCAACACAGTTCGATAAAATAATGTCCATAAGTAACCTGTTGCTTTTTCCCTTATTCAGGCGCTGAGAGAAAGTATGAAGTCTCGGGGAATAATGCCTCCGGGGGTAAAATCAGGTAAGTCTTTTGTGGTGAGGAGGGTTCCCTTTGTTAGTCCCTTGTTTCACCTTGCTGTCCTTTTGTTTCCCCTTAGGGGCCGGGGTTCGGCTAGGATGCAGTGGAAGCTGCGCCGACCCGTGAAGAATAGTACCCCGGTGGTAAAATCAGGTAAGTCCATGGGGGGTTTTCACTTGGCTCACCTTGCTGTTCTTGTCTTCTCCTTAGGTGCCGGAGTGCGGCGGTAACATGCAGGAGGATGCGGTGAAATGTGAAGATGCTGCGAAGGCCGGTGAGTTCAGCGCGGCGCTGCAGCAGGCGAGGCGACGCGCATAAAATAACTTCTTTCTTCCAGCTCGAGGCGCGATGGATCAGGAATTCAGGTAAGGATCAAAGGTATTGCTCTTGTTCTAACCTTTTCTCCTTCTTTCTCCCTTTATCTAGGAGCTCCAAACTAGAGGCGGGCGTGGCAGAAGACTGGATGCAGACTTGCAGGCACGGTGAGCGTTATGCTGCTGGATGCAGAATAATGTGAAGCGTGTGCTGCTCTTTGGGTGTGGTTTAAATAGCCTCCAAAGCAGTCCCAGGTAAGTATTCCTCCCCAGCCCCACCCGAGTAAAAAATAGTCCCTAGGTAAAATAGTCCCTTCCAAGCCTTGTTTGGCTTGGAGCTCTTGCAGCATGGTCTGCATCAGGTAAGTTTGCAGCATGGTCTGCATCAGGTAAGTTTTAATCTATGAGCCTGGCGCCTATGGCGCCAGGTCTGACTCTCCATATGAGCCTGGCACCATAGGCGCCAGGACTGCACCCAAATAGCCCCTAGCGAGGGTTGTTGGGCTTGCCTGGGGTAACTTGATGCCTGCTTCCGGGGTTCCTAGACTTGGTCTGGGTCCCCGGGGGTAGGCATCATGACAGCACTCCCCCCCAAGGCCCCTCCTAAAGTCATTCTTCCCTGTGGTTTCGGTTTGTCTGGGAAATTTCGGTGGAATTTTTTCATCAATCGGGTTGCATGAACATGGTCACTAGGTTCCCATGACCTTTCCTGTGGTTCGTAACCTTTCCAGTCGATTAAATAAACAAGTTTTGACTTTATCAGCTTGGAGTCCAGGATGTTCTTAACTTCAAATTCGGGTTCTCCGTCTACAAGGATGGGGTCTGGTGGCTTGGTTAGTCTTGTCCCTGGTTGTACTGGCTTCAAAAGTGACACATGAAAGACGGGATGAATTTGCATATTAGCAGGTAAGTCCAACTTGACAGCCACCGGGTTGATAATGGCCTTAATAGAGTAAGGTGCCAAATATCTGGGGTTAAAGGTCTGTGTTCCCGTTAGAGGTATATGTTTTGTGGCTAACCATACTTGGTCCCCTATTTGGTATTGTGGAGAATCACTTCTATGCCGATCAGCATCTTTCTTGTATTTTTCTTTCGCCTGTTTTAAATGTGTAGTTGCTTCCTCAAAGGCTTGTGTAATCGTAGTGTGCAGATGGTCCACTGCGGGCATTTCTAAGTCTTGGGGTGAGTCAAGGTCTGAGGTTCGAGGATGGTGCCCATATAAGGTATAAAAGGGGCTTTGTCCAGTTCCAGAGTGTACTGAATTATTGTATGCATATTCGGCGATCTGAAGAATGTCTTTCCAATTACTCTCCGTCTGATGTAACATACAACGCAGGTATTGTTGGAGATTCTGGATGGTCCTCTCCGTTTGACCATCGGTCTGGGGGTGGTGACTGGTCGATAACCTCACATCGATTTGCGCCAATTGACAGCATTTTTTCCAAAAATGTGAAATGAATTGACTACCCCGGTCAAAGACCAACACGGATGGAAATCCATGTATGCGAACAATGTTCTCGAGGAATTCTTTGGCCAGGATTGAGGCTGAAGGTAGTCCTTTTAAAGGAAGAAAGTGGGCCATTTTGGAAAAAAGATCCACAATAACTAGAATGGTGTTAAACCCATTACAAGGAGGTAGATCGGTAATAAAGTCTAACAATAAGGTGTGCCATGGTGTAGGTGGAATGTCTAAAGGTTGTAAGAGTCCAGCTGGTTTTTTCTTTTGACTTTTGTTTTGGGCACAAATGCCACAAGACATCACAAATGATTTAATATCCTTTCGCCAGGTGGGCCACCAGAATTGTGTTTTAATTTTAGCTTCAGTTTTTGCAATACCTGGGTGCCCCTCCATTAAGGTATCATGATAACAGGAAATGACTAGCTCTTGTAGTTCCTTGTGTGGCAGAAATAGCCGCCCTTGGTAATAAGGCAGATCATTGGTGACAGAGTAGTCTGGGCCTTTCTTTACCCAGTCCTGCAGGGCTGTAGGATCAAAGAGTTGCTGGATCTTTACCTGAATGTCCTCTAGTGTCTGTAGAGTAGTCATACCAAGAATCCTTTGTTCGGAAATTATAGGTACTGGTTCTGGGTTCACTTCTGCCTCTCCCATCCCTATTCGGGATAAGGCGTCTGCTTTACCATTCTTACAACCTGGTCGATAGGTTATCACGAAATCGAACTCGGCAAAGAACAATGCCCATCGGAGTTGACGTGCCGATTGGGCCTTGGCTGTTTTTAAATACTGTAAGTTCCGGTGATCGGTGATCACAGTAATGGTATGCCTGGCACTGAGAAGATAGTGCCGCCAAGCCTTGAAGGCAGATTTAATGGCTAATAACTCCTTGTCGGTAACCGCATAGTTTAACTCGGGTGCCGAGAACTTTCTGGACCAAAATGCTACTGGGTGAAGCTGGCCAGTTTCAGGGTCCTTTTGAGACAGGACAGCTCCCATGGCTAGAGTGGATGCATCAGTTTCCACTATGTATGGAAGTTCAGGGCGCGGGTGCTTTAACACAGGTGCAGACGTGAATTTCGCTTTCAGCTCTTGGAAGGCATTTTCAGCTTCTTCAGTCCACATAAAGCGTTTCTTTTTTCGCAAGAGTGCTGTGATGGGATGTACGACATGTGAAAAATCTGGGATGAATCTGTGGTAGAAATTGGCAAAGCCGAGCATGCTTTGTACTCCTTTAACTGAACTTGGTGATGGCCACTTAAGGATTGCGTCCACCTTTCGTGAGTCCAATTCAACTTCTGTGGCATGAAAAACGCATTTTTCTAGTTTTGCATATAGTTTGTGCTGGCGCAATTTCTCAAGGACTGCTCGGACGTGCTTCACATGGTCAGATATTGAAGAGGAGTATACTAGAATATCATCGATATACACGACAACACAAATGTCAATGAGTTCACGAAGGACATCGTTCATGAAGTATTGGAAGGCTGCTGGTGCATTGCACAACCCGAAAGGCATCACCTGGTATTCGAATAACCCATACTTAGTGCGGAAAGCAGTCTTCCATTCGTCGCCCTCTTTTACACGTACCAGATGGTATGCTCCCCGGAGATCTAATTTAGTGTATATACAAGCATCCTTTACTTGGTCTAGTAGTTCAGTGATCAGAGGCAACGGGTATCGATTCTTAACAGTTATCTGGTTCAATGCGTGGTAGTTTATGCATGTTCTGAGATCACCTTCCTTTTTGGGTACAAAGAACAAAGCTGAAGATGCAGGGGACTTGGATGGGCGAATAAAGCCATTGGCAAGGTACTGGTCTAAGTATTGTCGTAGGTGAAGGTTCTCAGGTTCCGTAAGGGCATAGATCCTGCTACAAGGGGTTGTGCACCGGGTATGAGATCGATTTGACAACTGTACGATCTGTGAGGAGGTAAGGTGTTTGCCTGTTCCTTTTGGAAGACATCCTGGAATTCTTGGTATTCTGGAGGTAGTTGCATGACTGCTGTGGTTACTGTGGCCAGGCCTGCGTTCTGATTTTTCTTTGGGTAACAGGTTTGTGCACAATCCGGGAAGGTTATTCTCTTCTCTCGCCAATCAATACAAGGATTATGTGTTTCCAACCAAGGTATCCCCAGTATTATTTGGAACTGTGGGGCTTTGATTAGATCAAACACAATAGTCTCTCGATGCCCATCCTGACCCAATAGTGCCATCTCTGCGGTGGAATGAGTTACAGGCCCAGAGGCAATTTCATTTCCATCGACTGTGGTGATGATGTAAAGAAGGGAATTTACAATGGAAATATTTGTGGTTTGGCCAGTCTGAAACATAAATGAAATAAACACTTTTACATCAGATTGTTTTGTATGTTTGTGTGTTTTTAAGCCATATTGTTATTCTCCCTTGGCACAAAGGGCCGTCTGTGGAAATGTCGATTTTATCTGTTAATCAGTTCATAACAATATGGGTTAAAAGAGAGCCTGCTACAAAACAATCTGTTTGGGGGCCAATTACAAACACCATTCAAAGGATTAGGCCTCACGTTAGAGGTCCCTGCTTAAAACTGCACAATGCATAAAACTTGCTTACGCTTGCTGGAATTCAAGATAAACAGCATGACCTCTCATCGAGATATGCCTGTTGAAACTACATCATCTCATCCCAGATGTGAGAAAATTCCGCTGACATTAATGATAAATTTACAGTAAAGCATTTTATTAATACAACGAGACTGGCAGAAACACTTCCCTTTTTCTGATGCTTTTAACCTTTGTACACAGTAAACGTTTGTGCTGCTCGCTTTCCTTCCTGATTTTACAAATAGCATTTGCTTTCAGTGACATGAAATGTGATATATATTATGACAAACTGCCTTTTATTGTCTGCATATGCGGATTCTTATCCATTCTTGCCCGTTCTGGGAAACCACCACATAAGTGACGGAGGGGTGATTGATCTGCCACGAGATGTCTAGGCACGTATAGTGTGGGAGTAATGTCTGGTATTTTAGCTATATAAACATGGTAATTCTGTTTTGAAAATTGTCAGCAACTGAGGAATGCAATGACTTATGTTTTTTTTTTCTCCGTCATTGTAATCTTTCTTTGCTCACCCACTATAGTGTTATTTGTAATAAATGCTTGCAATTGAGAAAAACCTCTGTGTCAGAATCTGTATGTATCTGATGTAAAAGTGTTTATTTCATTTATGTTTCAGACTGGCCGAACCACAAATATATCCATTGTAAATTCCCTTTTTTACAATGACATCTGAGGTGGTTTTTCGGCAGAGAGGTAGATTCATCCTGGAAGCCAATTCATAGTCCACATAGTTTCCTATGGCCCTGCTATCAATGTATGCCCTTACTGCGTGCATACGCGATGGCTGCCCTGGATCTACGAGGACCATTGGTATGATGAAATGCGAGGTCTGAGTATATTTCTTCAAGCTCGGCAAGCGGACCTCTATGCTTGTCGGGCGTGGTCGTTTCCCGAGTCTGACTCCATATGGCTTCTATCAGCAGCTCCTACCACCTTCTTGGGTGGTTTTACAGGGCAATCCCGTAGAAAATGTCCAGAAGTTCCACAATATAGACACAATTGCATTTGCCGTCTCCTTTCTCTTTCCTTCTGGGTTAAGGGTCCTTTAACCCCTCCGATTTGCATGGGTTCTGAAGCATCTGCTCCTTTGGGGTTAGCGTGGGTTTTGACCAACACCCGATTCTCAAACTTGGCTCGATCAGCCTTTCTGTTCTGAAGTCTGTGATCTAACTGGACCACTAAGTCTATACATTCAGCGCAGTCTTGAGGTGTGTTCACGACTTGAGCCAAGACATCCTTGAGTTCTCCTCGAAGCCCTCGATGAAATAACGGGATTCGTTTTACCTCAGGCCATCCAGTTTCCACTATTAACCTATTAAAGGTTGCAATGTAGGATAGAAGGTCCTGGTTACCCTGTCGTAGGGACAAAAGTTCGTTATCCAGGGCCTGTCTTTGGGAGTGCAGGGCAAATAGTCTCTCCATGCTAGTTTGAAAGCATGAAAAGAATTGGGTCATCCTGAGTAACTAGTGGAATCGACCAATCAGCTGCACTGCCGCTGAGATATGAGATATGACAATACAAAGGCTACCTTGGCTTGATCGTTTGGGAAGGCTCCAGGTCTGCATAAAAAGTGCAAGCGGCATTGGTTCATAAACACGGCAAACCTTTTGGGATCTCCGGCAAAGCGTTCGGGTGGGGCTAATGGAATATGTCCTGGTAGGTTTATTTGCACAGGGTTACTCGATAACAGAGGAGCTGGATTTCCCCCGGAACCAGGTAGGGGTGCTTGTCCAGCCTGGCTTTGCAATAGTTGCCTAGCAAGATCATCAGTTCACTCCTTTGACAAAATCAGTTCTCTCCTAAGAGCATTGGTTTCTTGACGGGCGGAATGCACTTCAGCCCTCAGTTCCCCTAGTAATTGGGCCAATTGGTCAGTCTCTGAGGTATCCATAACGCCCGGGTGGGAATTTGTGGGTAGGCTTCGCGTTCTGTTACGCTCACCTGGCTCCCACAGAGGCGTCGATCTGGACTGGACTGCTGGACTGCTGCGGTCTCCACCAATGTGACGCGTAGGGCCGAGATGACTGTCATGATGCCCGCTCCCGGGGAGCCGGTTCAAGCCCTGCGTCCCCGAAAGCGGACATCCAGTCCCCAGGGAAGGACCCAGCAACCCCATATAGGGGCCCTTTGGACAGTGTCCTGGCGCCTATGGTGCCAGGCTCATAAAAGACATCAGTCCTGGCGCCATAGGCGCCAGGCTCATTATGGGAGTGCTTGGGTGCACTTACCTGATGCAGACCATGCTGCAGGATCCCAGCCTCCTTGAGGCCTGAAAGGAACTACTTTACCTGTGGGACTAATTTACCATCCGGGCGTGGTCGGGGAAGGATACATACCTGATTGGAGGAAGGATACATACCTGGAACTTCTTCCAAGGCTATTTAAACCCCACCCGAACAGCCACATGTGCTTCGCGTTGTTCTGCATCTAGCAGCTGGACGCTCACCGTGTCTGCTCCTGCATCTTGACTTCTGCCACGCCTGCCAGCATCCTGGATCACCTGCAAAGGAAGAGAAGAAGAGAACAGAAGAAGGAAAAGTCCTTACCTGCTAAATCCGCATCCCGGAGACATCTCGCCGACAATCCTGAAAAGGAAGACTTTTATTTAAAAGCTCATCGCGTCGATCGCTGCAGCGCCGCATTCCACTCACCTTTACAGGGCGCCTCCATGTTCTGCAGCGATCATCCGGATTCGCAGTCACGCCCCAGCGCCTAGGGAGAAAAAGACAAGAACAAAAGGTGAGAGAGAGAAGGGAATAAGGAAAGCTAAATCTCCATGTTAAGACTTACCTGTTGATTCATTCCCTCTTCATTTCGGGTCCGCGCCGCATCCTGGCATTTCCGGACCCCGGCCCCTAAGGGGAAAAAGAGACATCAGCGTTAATGAGCGAATGAAAAGACATTACCAAAAAAACGCTCATTAAAGACTTACCTGATTTCTACAAGGATTTCACCTCTCATCTTGGGTCAGTGCCTGTTCCCCGGCATTCCGTACCCCGGCCCCTATGGGGAAAAAAACACTAGCATTAGTACATTAATGCATGGACACAAGGGGAACCTCTTATCAAAAAACTTACCTGGAAGCCAAGCAAGTTTGGTTCTCACCAATCCGAAAATCCAGTGAAGTAATTGGATACCAACGCGCCCCTGCATCAGAAGCAGGATGGAGAGCTCGTCCTTCCAGACCCTAAGGTGAGACGCTATGGGGAATCACAGAAGGCTTTCGAGGAGGGTGAGAGGGGAAAGTGGGAGGCCGATTGCATTACCCCGCAGACAGTTAATCCCCTATTTTCGCCTACAGAAGGATACTTCTGCGAGCCTGACAAGCCAGATTTGGGGGCCCGGTCCAGTCCGTCTTCCGAACCCTGCGCATCACCTTAGAAGAGGTCACAGCAGCGCGAACCAGGCCAGCGCCTCCGTGGGAGTCAGGTGAGCGTTACAGAACGCGAAGCCTTCCTACAAATTCCCACCCAGCCGCTATGGCAAGTTCTGAGACTGATCAGTTGGCCCAATTACTGGGGGAATTACGGGCCGAAGTACATGCCGCTCGTCAAGAGACTAATGCCCTCAGGAGGGAATTAATAATATCAAAGGAAAGAACTGATGACCTGGCCAGACAGCTTTTGCAAGGTCAAGCTGGGCAAACTCCTCTACCCGGTTCCGGAGGGAACCCCGCTCCTGTGGTTTCCAGTAACCCTGGGCAGATTAATCTACCTGGAAACATGCCGCTGGCCCCACCCAAACGCTTTGCTGGGGACCCCAAACGATTCGCCGTATTCATGAATCAGTGCCGTTTGCACTTCCTATGCAGACCTGGGGCCTTCCCTAATGATCAGACCAAGGTAGCCTTTGTATTGTCATATCTCAGCGTCTGCGCTGCCGATTGGTCAGTTCCACTGGTTACTCAAGATGACCCGATTCTCTGTGATTTTCAAGGGTTTCAAGCAAGCATGGAAAGGTTATTTGCTCGACACTCTCAGGGGCAGGCTCTGGATGACGAACTTCTATCCCTGCGACAGGGCAATCAGGACCTCCTATCCTATATTGCAACCTTTAATAGACTAATTGTGGAAACGGGATGGCCAGAGGATAAAAGAGTCACATTGTTTTATCGAGGCCTACGCGGAGAACTTAAAGATGTCTTGGGCCAAGTTGTAAATCCGCCCCAAGAATGCACAGAGTATACAGACTTAGTGGTCCAATTGGATCACAGACTTCAAAACAGAAAAGCAGATCGGTCCAGGTTTGAGACCCGGGTGTTGGTCAAGACCCATGCTAACCCCAAGGGAGTTGATGTCTCTGAGCCTATGCAAATTGGAGGGGTTAAAGGACCCTTAACTCAAAAGGAACGTGAAAGGAGGCGGCAGTTAAAATTATTTCTTTATTGTGGGAATTCTGGACACTTTCTACGAGATTGTCCGGCAAAACCGCCCCGAAAGGCGGTAGGAGCCGCTGATAAAAACCATGAAGACTCTGTTTCGGGAAACGACTCCGCCCAACAAGCATAGGGGTCCGCTTGCCGAGCTTGAAAACTAACTCTCAGACCTCGCATTTCATTGTGCCAATGCTTCTCGTAGATCCAGAACAGCCTAAGCGGTTGCATGCAATAAAGGCATACATCGATAGTGGGACTATTGGAAACTATGTGGATCGTGAATTGGTCTCTAGGATTAACCTCCCTCTCCATCCTAAAACCAGCAAAGATGTCATCACCACAGTCGATGGAACTGAAATTGCCTCTGGACCAGTAACACATTCCACTACTGAGGTGACTCTTATTGGTCCCGACGGCCATCGGGAGGGTGTTGTGTTTGATGTAATCAAGGCTCCACAGTTTCAGGTTATTCTTGGAATCCTTGGTTAGAGACACATAATCCTCGAATTGATTGGCGAGCTAAGAGAATAACCTTCCCGGATTGTGCACAAACCTGCTACCCAGAAAACCTGAAGATTAATCTAGCATCTGTAACCTCTGCCCCCATGCAACTACCTCTGGAATACCAAGACTTTCAGGACGTCTTCCAAAAGGAACAGACCAACACGTTACCCCCTCACAGATCGTACGATTGCCAAATCGATCTGGTGCCCGGTGCACAACCCCCTTGTAGCAGGATTTATGCCCTTACCGAACCTGAGAACCTGCATTTGAGACAATATTTGGATCAATACCTAGCTAATGGTTTTATTCGCCCGTCAAAGTCCCCGGCATCCTCGGCTTTGTTCTTCGTGCCCAAAAAAGAAGGCGACGTTAGAACTCGTATCGATTACCGCGCATTGAACCAGATAACGGTTAAAAAACGTTATCCTCTGCCTCTGATCCCTGAACTCCTTGACCAGGTGAAGGACACTTGCATATACACCAAGTTAGATCTCCGGGGGGCTTATCATCTGGTACGAGTTAAAGAAGGCAACGAATGGAAAACTGCCTTCCGTACTAAATACGGATTATTCGAGTACCAGGTGATGCCTTTCGAATTGTGTAACGCGCCGGCTGCCTTCCAATACTTCATGAATGATGTCCTTCGGGAACTCATCGATGTTTGTGTAGTCGTATATATCAATGACATTCTGGTGTACTCCTCTTCGGAATCTGATCACAGAAAACACGTCAGGGCAGTACTTGAAAAACTGCGCCAACACAAACTATTTGCTAAATTGGAGAAATGTGTTTTCCATACCACAGAAGTCGAGTTTCTAGGTTTCATCCTGACACCCAAAGGAGTCCGAATGGACTCAAGAAAAGTGGATGCCATCCTCAAATGGCCATCACCTAGCTCTGTAAAAGGGGTTCAAAGCATGCTCGGCTTTGCCAATTTCTATCATAGGTTTATCCCGGAATTTTCACGCGTGGTACAACCCATTACTGCACTCTTGAGGAAAAATAAACATTTTGAATGGTCTGAAGAAGCCGAGCAGGGTTTTCAGGATTTAAAAGCTAAGTTTACCTCTGCACCTATATTGAAACACCCGCGTCCAGATCTCCCTTATGTCGTCGAGACTGACGCATCCAGCCTAGCCATGGGAGCTGTCCTGTCCCAAAGAGATCCCAAAACCAACCAACTGCATCCCATAGCATTTTGGTCCAGAAAATTCTCGGCACCCGAGGTTTATTATGCAATCACTGACAAAGAACTGTTAGCCATTAAGTCCGCTTTTAAAGCCTGGCGGCATTATCTGCTTGGCGCTCGACATACCATCACAGTGATCACTGATCACCGGAATTTACAGTATTTGAAAACCGCCAAGGCTCAGTCATCACGGCAGCTCCGATGGGCTTTGTTTTTCGCTGTATTTGATTTCGTGATTACCTATCGACCTGGCTGCAAGAATGGCAAAGCAGACGCCTTATCCCGAATTGGAATGGGAGAATCTGATACAAACTCAGAACCAGTACCAATAATTCCCGAACAGAGGATTCTAGGCATGACTTTGTTACAGACGCTTGAAGACATTCAAGCCAGAGTGAAACAACTCCTGGACCCTACAACCTTACAGGATTGGATACAAAAGGGATCAGACTTTACCATAGATAATGGTTTACCTTATTTCCAAGGACGCTTATTCCTGCCACATAAGGAGTTACACGAACTAGTTATTTCCGGTTATCATGATACATTAATAGAGGGACACCCCGGTATTGCCAAGACAGAGGAAAAGGTGAAACGACAATTTTGGTGGCCCTCTTGGCGAAAAGATGTTAAATCTTTTGTGATGTCCTGTGGTGTTTGCGCCCAAAATAAAAGTCAAAAGAAAAGACCAGCCAGTCTACTTCAACCTCTAGACATACCGCCAGCACCCTGGCACACCCTATCAATGGATTTTATTACGGACCTGCCTCCTTGTTCGGGGTACAATACTATTCTGGTAATTGTGGATTTGTTTTCCAAAATGGCCCACTTTATTCCTTTGAAAGGTTTACCTTCAGCTTCTGTCCTAGCCAAAGAATTCCTCGAAAATATTGTTCGGCTACATGGATTCCCATCTATTCTAATCTCTGACCGGGGAAGCCAATTAATTTCCCACTTCTGGCGCAAATGTTGTCAAATGGCGCAGATCGACGTAAGATTATCGACCAGTCACCACCCTCAGACCGATGGTCAGACCGAGAGGACAAATCAGATCCTTGAGCAGTACTTACGGTGTATGTTACAGCAATCTGAAAGCAACTGGAAAGACATTCTTTGGATAGCCGAATACGCATATAATAATTCGGTACACTCTGGAACTGGCCACAGTCCTTTTTATACTTTGTTTGGGCATCACCCTCGAACCTCAAACCTTTACTCACCTCAGAACCTCGGAATGCCTGCAATAGAACATCTGCATTCTACAATTACCCAAGTCTTCAAAGAGGCAACTATGCATTTACAACAAGCCAAGAGAAAATACAAGGAGAATGCTGATCTACATCGGAGTGAAGCACCTCCGTATCAGTTTGGGGATCAAGTGTGGTTAGCTACCAGACATTTACCACTCAAAGGGCCTCGAACTTTTAACCCAAAATATCTGGGATCTTATTCTATCTTATTCAATAATTAACCCAGTGGCTGTTAAACTTGATTTACCAGCTAGTATGCCATTTCACCCTGTTTTTCATGTGTCACTTCTGAAACCAGTGGTACCCGGAACCCGATTACTCAAACCTCCAGAACCTATTCTAATAGATGGGGAGCCCGAATTCGAAGTGAAGAACATTTTAGACTCAAAAATGTTTAGGTCAAAACTGTTCTACCTAATTGATTGGAAGGGGTACGGACCTCAGGAGAGGTCGTGGGAACCCAGCGACCATGTGCATGCACCTCGATTAGTCAGGAAATTCCACCGACTCTTCCCAGACAAACCAAAACCCCCGGAGGGAACAACCTTGGGAGGGGCCTTGGGGGGGAGTGCTGTCATGATGCCCGCTCCCGGGGAGCCGGTTCAAGCCCTGCGTCCCCGAAAGCGGACATCCAGTCCCCAGGGAAGGACCCAGCAACCCCATATAGGGGCCCTTTGAACAGTGTCCTGGCGCCTATGGTGCCAGGCTCATAAAAGACATCAGTCCTGGCGCCATAGGCGCCAGGCTCATTATGGGAGTGCTTGGGTGCACTTACCTGATGCAGACCATGCTGCAGGATCCCGGCCTCCTTGAGGCCTGAAAGGAACTACTTTACCTGTGGGACTAATTTACCATCCGGGCGTGGTCGGGGAAGGATACATACCTGATTGGAGGAAGGATACATACCTGGAACTTCTTCCAAGGCTATTTAAACCCCACCCGAACAGCCACATGTGCTTCGCGTTGTTCTGCATCTAGCAGCTGGACGCTCACCGTGTCTGCTCCTGCATCTTGACTTCTGCCACGCCTGCCAGCATCCTGGATCACCTGCAAAGGAAGAGAAGAAGAGAACAGAAGAAGGAAAAGTCCTTACCTGCTAAATCCGCATCCCGGAGACATCTCGCCGACAATCCTGAAAAGGAAGACTTTTATTTAAAAGCTCATCGCGTCGATCGCTGCAGCGCCGCATTCCACTCACCTTTACAGGGCGCCTCCATGTTCAGCAGCGATCATCCGGATTCGCAGTCACGCCCCAGCGCCTAGGGAGAAAAAGACAAGAACAAAAGGTGAGAGAGAGAAGGGAATAAGGAAAGCTAAATCTCCATGTTAAGACTTACCTGTTGATTTATTCCCTCTTCATTTCGGGTCCGCGCCGCATCCTGGCATTTCCGGACCCCGGCCCCTAAGGGGAAAAAGAGACATCAGCGTTAATGAGCGAATGAAAAGACATTACCAAAAAAACGCTCATTAAAGACTTACCTGATTTCTACAAGGATTTCACCTCTCATCTCGGGTCAGTGCCTGTTCCCCGGCATTCCGTACCCCGGCCCCTATGGGGAAAAAGACACTAGCATTAGTACATTAATGCATGGACACAAGGGGAACCTCTTATCAAAAAACTTACCTGGAAGCCAAGCAAGTTTGGTTCTCACCAATCCGAAAATCCAGTGAAGTAACTGGATACCAACGCGCCCCTGCATCAGAAGCAGGATGGAGAGCTCGTCCTTCCAGACCCTAAGGTGAGACGCTACGGGGAATCACAGAAGGGTTTCGAGGAGGGTGAGAGGGGAAAGTGGGAGGCCGATTGCATTACCCCGCAGACAGTTAATCCCCTATTTTCGCCTACAGAAGGATACTTCTGCGAGCCTGACAAGCCAGATTTGGGGGCCCGGTCCAGTCCGTCTTCCGAACCCTGCGCATCACCTTAGAAGAGGTCACAGCAGCGCGAACCAGGCCAGCGCCTCCGTGGGAGTCAGGTGAGCGTTACAATGACGGACTGGACTGGCCCACCTAGCTTCGTTTGCTTGGCCCATAGGAATATTCTTCTGCAAGTGGAGAAAGGGAATTAACCACCCGTGGAGTTGAGCATAAATCGCCCCACCCCACTGTTCTCCCCACTGATCACCTTGGATGTTCCCTCTTATAGTCTCACCTGATGATTTGAAAAGATGAGCTCTCCATCCTGCATTAGGCACAGGGGCGCGTAGATAACCAGTTGCTTCACTGGCTCGAAGGAATTGGTGAGTTCCAGGACAATATTGACTCTGATATTCCCGGCAAGACGCAGTAAGTATGTAGTTCGTAAGAGTTCAAATGCCTGACTTTCACTCTTGTCCGATTCCTTGCAGGTTGCAGCTTGACCCTACTGAAGAGTTCCTCGTGGCAACTGGTAATGTTCTGGTGAGGATTTGTATTATCCAACACAGTTCGATAAAATAATGTCCATAAGTAACCTGTTGCTTTCTCCCTTATTCAAGCGCTGAGAGAAAGTATAAAGTCTCGGGGAATAATGCCTCTGGCGGTAAAATCAGGTAAGTCTTTTGTGGTGAGGAGGGTTCCCCTTGTTAGTCCCTTGTTTCACCTTGCTGTCCTTTTGTTTCCCCTTAGGGGCCAGGGTTCGGCTAGGATGCAGTGGAAGCTGCACCGACCCGTGAAGAAGAATAGTACCCCCAGTGGTAAAATCAGGTAAGTCTATGGGGGGTATTCCTCTGTGTATTCCCTTGGCTCACCTTGCTGTTCTTGTCTTCTCCTTAGGTGCCGGAGTGTGGTGGTAACATGCAGGAGGATGCGGTGAAATGTAAAGATGCTGCGAAGGCCGGTGAGCTCAGCGCGGCACTGCAGCAGGCGAGGCGACGCGCATAAAATAACTTCTTTCTTCCAGCTCGAAGGCCCGATGGATCCGGAATTCAGGTAAGGATCAAAGGTATTGCTCTTGTTCTAACCTTTTCTCCTTCTTTCTCCCCTTTTCTAGGAGCTCCATACTAGAGGCGGGCGTGGCAGAAGACTGGATGCAGACTTGCAGGCACGGTGAGCGTTACGCTGCTGGATGCAGAATAACGCGAAGCGTGTGCTGCTCTTCGGGCGTGGTTTAAATAGCCCCCAAAGTAGTCCCAGGTAAGTATTCCTCCCCAGCCCCACCCGAGTAAAAAATAGTCCCTAGATAAAATAGTCCCTCCCAAGCCTTGTTTGGCTTGGAGCTCTTGCAGCATGGTCTGCATCAGGTAAGTTTGCAGCATGGTCTGCATCAGGTAAGTTTTAATCTATGAGCCTGGCGCCTATGGCGCCAGGACTGACTCTCCATATGAGCCTGGCGCCATAGGCGCCAGGACTGCACCCAAATAGCCCCTAGCGGGAGTTGTTGGGCTTGCTTGGGGTAACTTGATGCCTGCTTCCGGGGTTGCTGGAATTGGTCTGGGTCCCCGGGGGTAGGCATCATGACACGTATTGGGTTCAAATTTAGAGATGGCTGTTCGACACGCTGTGGTGTCATTATTACTGAAGAGAAAGACTTGGCGCCTGTCCATTTCGAGAGCTAGCAAATACTAGGGGCTTTTACTGAACTCTTCCAACATTACTTTGACCAGATGCTCAGTTCTGAATCCAGCATCCTTGATGCCGACCCCACAGGAGGGAGAGCCACAAGATTCTAACCCTCATGACTGGGTATCAGTAACTGACTGTTTGGTGATGCCCCGTACAGACCTCTCCGACATAACACTGCTCAACCCAGATCTCAAGTATTTCATGGATGGCTTGTGTTTGAGAAGTCAGAGTGAGTGGGTGGTCACAGGGTATGCGGTATGTGACCCTGGGGAGGTGGCAGAGAATGGCAAACTGCCCCAGGTGACCTCACCAGAGGTGGCAGAATTAGTAGCCCTCACACGGGCCTGCTGATTGGGGGCTCAGCACTCTGTTAATGTCATGACACCCTACACAACATTAGTGCTGTATTTTATATTATTTCCGCAAGCAGTGGCAAAGCTAGTAGTAAACTTTACTTATGTTTTGTGGATTTCACCAAAGCATTCAACACTCTCTCGCCCGTTGCTCTTGGCCAAACCAGAAAAAATGGGCGATTGATCCGTCTTTGCTTCATTTCCTTGTTGCGCTATATTCCGATACCACTGTGGTTATTCGCACCAACCAGGTAGGAGAGATCACATGCTAAATACCTAAAACTCTTGCCTTGAAACAGGGCTGTGTCTTAGCTCCCCTGCTTTACAATTTGTATGTTTCAGATGTTGGCCCTACTATTGAGTCAGCTCGCAACTTTCCACCACGCATCGTAACTATCCCGGTGCCTTGTATTGGGTATGTGAACGATACCATTTTATCAGACCAAACACTGATTGGTCTGCAACATTCGCTTGATGCTCTTGCCTCTTATGCAGATAAACATTTACTTAAGGTCAATACTAAAAAAAACAAGCATTTTGACCATCAGTGGCAAATCTATAAAAAACGAGGTTTCAATGGCTTCTTAAGGGGGTCCCATTTGTTATTTTCCTTCATGTGACTTTTATGGTGATTTTATCAGAACGAAAGTATTTTTTTAAATGGCTTAAGAGTTTTATCTGTAAAAAATGTGGTTACAACATAGAGGGCCTTGTTTCAATTTTATGTAAAAGTATACTACCCAGGATCCTCTATGGACTTGCTGTCTTACCAGAACCCATGATGACTTGGTGTTTTCTAAACTGACTTGGTGGGCAGAGCTTTAGGAGGCCACCCTAGTTTAGTGGAACAGGGGAACCTTCTGGACAAGCCAGACCAATCAGAGTAGCTTGGCAGACGGTCAAGACGAAGTCTCAGGGAGGGCGAGAGTATTCAGAAGCGCACAATGAGCACACACAGTAAAACTCCACAGAATACGCTTAGACAAGTGTATATACAAAATACATTTGGCCTCATTACAAGTGTGCTGGTCTGGAACCAACGGTGCCGATAGCTCCGTACCGGCACCTTTTTCTGAACCGGCACAGTATGAGTCAGGATGCCAATATCACTGGCACCCTAAGTGACCCGCCGCATCCGGCAACACTGTTGCCGGTATCTGCGGAGTGCCGCAGCAGCTGTGCCCATAATACCAGCATGGCGTAACAAATTGTACATTTACGAGTAGCACAGACACGCAATTACCAGCATGTATATGCCGGTATGAACATGAAATCGATGCCGGAAACACCGGCATCGCGGACCAGGCGTTAAGTAGACTCATGTGTGTAGAAACATGCTACAGGTGCAATAATCAGTACAGGTGGTACAAATGAGCAGTGCTACAGAAGAAAAGGACCACTCCCACACCCCACACCACTTACAACACCACAATGCTAGCAGTAGCAGTACTGGAACTGGAGGCCATGCCTGCAGGACTATTACTTGAAGAGGCAGCGGAAGCGTATGAGGAGAAGGAGGACTATCATGGCCCAGCAAAACCCCATTGCACAGCCTTTGCACTATCCCGACATCCACCAATCCTTCATTTAAAGGCCACTCCATTAAACCTGAGCGAAATGCAGATCCACACCCTGTACCGGCTAGACCAGGACATCATCATCAATATAGTGGACCTGATCCATGATGACCTGGTCAGCGTCATAAATAAACGCACAGCCATCCACCCCTTGCTCAAGGTAGTGTCTGTGCTACACTTCCTTGCCACAGGCACGTACCAGCCCACAGTCAGAGAGCTGCATGGGGTATTGTAACCCTGATTTTCACGTGTTCTGTTCCAGGTCATTGATGCACTCCTGCGGCACATACGAGACCACATCAGTCTACCCAGAACAGCAGACCAGTTAAACCTCACATCACAAAAATAGTGTTCCATGCCCTTGCAGCATGCTGAACATCATTGATGCCTTAGAATGCACACATGTGGAGCTGGTGGCCAGGCATGCTGTGGAGGCTGTGTACCACAACAGAAAACTATATCATTCGCTGAACGTGCAGATGGTGTGTGATGCCTGCATCATCACCACCCATTGCTATACCATATTTCCCGGTTCGACCCACGACTCCATGGTGCTGCGCAACTCCATGCTGCATCTGTACATGGCACATCATGGTGGGCAGCCTACATGGCTGCTGGGTGAGTACAACTACTAGGCCATGAGCACTTTTGAATAGGGGGGGCATGAAACAGCATAGTGTACCTTGTACATGTCTAACACACATCCCCCATGGCTGTACACATAGAGTACTTATGTCCATCTCACAAACCACCTACCTTTGCTCCTTAAATGAGAGAAACACCATGAAATGGAACATGTGCAGGATATGGAGTGGAAAGGGGACTGGTTGCCATGATTAAGAATCTCAGGAATCAAGTCCATAGTACTATACATACATTCACTGACTATAAGGGGACAAGTATGTAGTTTATGGTGTGCGTGCATAAAACATGAAAGTGTACAGGCGTGACTGAAGCTGTTACACAGTCATAGCATGCCTGAGTGCAAGACCTTCACAGACGTGCCTGCAATTTAGATATCTATCCAGTGCATGTATGGCAGCAGCCAATCTGAACAAACACGAACAAGAAAACTACATGTACCATGATGCAACACAACAGATTTGAAACATGTAGCAATAACATATTTTAACAGACACACACCACCTGATGGACAGAGAACAACACAGCACCCACCCACATAGCAGTGTCAGCCAACACATCAAATGTCCATGTCCCCTGCCTCATCGAAACACAATCACACATGCTACTCGTGTGAAATGCAAAAGGGCACTCACACATGGACATGTTGTTCAATTTTCCTTCATAACACAAGAAGGTATAACAAAGGTCAGAGGTCATGGTGAATGCGGATGTCCAAAGTGAATCCCACTGCATACCACACCACCCACACACATTTCTACATGGTGCATATCAGGTACCTGAAACAGGACATATTAGCTTAAATGAATACTGTATGAGCATGTGTGTCTACTGAAATCCTCACTATATAGCCTGTGCCAACATGACATGGACAGAGGAATCACAATTTACACTTTCTGTTGGCCCCCTGCAGGTGATGCTGGTTACCCAGTCGCCATGGTTGATGATACCCGTTTGGCAACCACACAACATCCATTAGCAGGCATACAATCGTGCCCATGTACGTATTCGGGCACAATTGAACAGACATTTGGCCTGTTGAAGGCAAGGTTCCGCCTGAGCAGATCGGGGGGAGCACTGATGTACAGTGCAGAAAAGGTGGGTAAGATAGTGCTTGCCTGTGCCATGTTGCACAACATGGGCATCAGACGCAACGTCCCCCTGCCCCCCGACATGGACATGCACCCACCTGAGGCAGAGAATGACCATAATGATGATCAGGAAATTGGCCAGCGCTGTGACGGAATAGATGGACGTGTTTCACAGGATTAACTTATACAGCTCTACTTCTAATCATCTGTCTGACACGTGGCACAGGTCACCTTGCACACTGGGCACTGCACGTAAATAAATTCTATCACACGGAATAATGATTTTCAAGTTATGAATTCAATTTGCCACACCAACTATATTATATGACTACAAACTATGTACACATTTGAATTTGGTATACTAGTGATACTGTGCACCCCAACTATCCCTACACCCCCTCCCCAACTGTCCCTCCCCACACCCATTCCCCAACTATCCCTAAATCCCCTTCCCAATTGTCCATCTCCACACCCACTCCCCAACTATCCCCACACCCCCACCCCCTCCCCAACTCTCCCTCCCTACACCAACTCCCCAACTGTCCCCACTCCCCCACCCCCTCCCCAACTGTTCCTCCCTACACCCACTCCCCAACTATCCCCACACCCCCACCCCCTTCCCAACTGACCCTCCCCACATCCCTCCCCAACTGACCCTCTCCAAACCCCCTCCCCAATAATCCACACCCCCCCACCCCAACTATCCCCACAACCCCATCCCAACTGTCCCTCCCCACACCCCCACATCCCCTCACCAAACGGTCTATGTGCATATCATGTCCTGTATAACTATGTACATTAGCAGAGTACTCAGACAGGGCACCCATGTATCCATACCCTATTTCCGGCCCCTTATAGGTTCCAGGGTGCGGCTTTGTGCAGGCCGAGACAGCCGCATTGAGCGACGCCTTGGGCTGCTCTGTAAAGAACTCCCTGGTGTCATACTAGTGGCGGGAGCCAGTGTAATAGACAGGTGCCTTCGGTCCAGGAAGGCCTGGAGCAACATGCACATTGTTTCGGCTATTGAGGACATAACACTGTTGCCCTCCTTCACCCAGCGTGACATTTGCACAATGGAACGTGTGTATCTGCCCAGTGCCCGTGCATTCCTCCTCAAACTGGCCTGAACACTCTCCCGCATGAGTTGTGCCTCATGAATGTGCTGTTGCACAAGTGATTTCAGGGAATCCTGCCGTTGCTCCATACGGGATAGGCGACCTTCAATGTCCCTGACACTGTGTAAGGGTGGAGGCTGGGGGCCTTATTGGGCCCATGGGACTGAAGGCCTTGGCCTCCTCGTAGCTCTGGTCCATGTTAACACTTTCTGCTCCAGCCTCCTCACCAGTGTTTTCATCAGGACCCCCTTGTGGAAGTCCTTGCGGCTGCAGTGCAGGTGCTTCCGGGATGGTAGGTGGCAGGGGTGCAGGTGCCACCGGCATGGTGGGTGGCAGGGGTGCAGGTGCCACCGGCATGGTGGGCAGTAGGGGTACAGGTGCCTGCGGGATGGTGGGCGACTGGTGGGAAGCGGATGTGGATGCACTCTCACATCTGCTGGAGGATGCTGTGGAGCCCTGTGTGGACGTGGTGGTGTTCCGTCTGCGGCGAGACCTGGTGGCCCTGGATGTAATTGGCTGGCCAGCCTTATTGCCAGATGATGCGCCTGAGGGAGGCAGAAAGGCAGGGAATCAGTGATGAGTGTGGATTGATGAGACAGACATGAATGCTAGTACTTTTTGATGACAATGCTGTGTCAGGGACATGGTGATGGCCATGGCATGGTGCACACATACTTGTGTCAGGGATACTGTGCGGGTGCATGTGTGGTGTGCCTACATGGTGTGTGCAGTGGCACTTCCGTGGTGTACTAGTGTTTCCCGGGTAGGGTGTTATGGATGTGGCACACAAACTATATGATATTGTGTTGTGGCTGGTTGTGCCATGGATGTTTTCCACGTGTCACTGCTGCCTATGGCACTTTCTGCGTCAGTGATGATTTTGCAACATGGGTCGTGGTGGATGGGACGAGGGGGCCACATGTTTTATTGCTGTGTGTGGCAGGTCATTTGCTGGTGGTGTAGGTGCTTGGCACTGATGTGACTTTGGGCCTGTGCTAGCATGACGGTAACAACAGAAATTAGGCTCTGTCAGGATGTGTATCTGAGTCCAAGCAGGAGCATCTTGTGAGGGCGATACAGGGGGCCTGTGTTATGTTCATTGTGTTGGTGGGGTATGAATGAGGTTTGGGTGCAAGGTGTATGTGGATGTGTGCAACCAGATTGCAGGTGGTGGGCGGCCGGCCGGACTGTACTGGTGTTGTTCAAAACATACTTGACATGTTTGCCAAATCTATTGTATTCAGTGTGGACAAGATGGATGATGTGACATTGGGCTTACGGGTACTCACCAGCCTCCTCCGATGTCACAGCTCCGGCCTCCGCTGCACCAACTCCCACAATCGACTCTAGGTGCTGCACGCTACTGCAGGTCTCCGGCCATGGCTGAAGGTGGAGGAGGGATACAGTGCCGCCTCCTGTGGCCATGCTCTGGGTGCGCTTGGCCAACAGGAGGTTTCGCACCCTCAGACGAACGTCGTCCCACCTTTTATGGCAGTCCCGGACAGTTTGTGGTGTTGTTCCAACTGCCGTGACCTTCTGGGCCACCTTCTCCCAGATTGCCTTCTTGCATAACTAGGTCTGCCTTCGTAGGTCGTTGCTGAATATTTGGTCTGCAAGCTCGACTATAGTATCTGCAAGCATGTTCCATTCAGCTTTGCTGAAGTGCGGTTTGCGCCTGCGGGTTGCAGGTACCCTTGCTGATATGTCTCCTGATCTGATTCTGTGCTCGGGATGTGGGTATAGATCCCGTGAACAGAGGATTGCAATGTATTGTGTTTTGTTAAAGGCCGCCGGTCCATTTCCTTTTCCGACGAACGTGTTATTTCCGGTCACAGTAATAACGGCACTGTTGTTGCTGGTGCCGGTCAGTCCAGTAGCATGGAGCTGGGATCGGAGTCAAATGCACCGTGGGTGACAGTGTGGGGATTTGGGGGATTGGGTGGGTTCAGTGGTATTATTGGCATGCCGCTGCAACCGTTTCCGGCATGCCAGAATGCATGTGCATGCTAACATGGAATCAACCATTGATTCCGGCAGCAGTGCTTTACAGACACGGTAGCACCGGCATGCCGGTAATTACGATTTTTTACCGCAGGACCCGTAATGAGGCCCATATACATTTATTGTAGGCTTTAATAATTAAACATGAATAAATCACCGAAATATCGAACAGTTACCACACATGCCTTTCACTATTAACCATATATACAATTACGTTTCGCCTAATGCGGTAAAGCGAAAAATGCAACCACAATCTGCAACAGGGCAGGTTAACACAAATATAGCATTAGGCAGCTCTTCAGAATTGATCCCTAACTTAAGCAGTCCAGCCCTACAAAGTAGGGAGCCTTATGCGCAAAGGTACGTGCAGTTGTGCGTAATGAGAAAATGCGGGTCCTCTTCAGGGAGTTGTAGTAGTTCAGGAAGGGGCTTGAGGTGATGAAGTACAGTGTCTTTCGATCCGAGGAGGGTCTACCCTTTCAGGCAGAGCAACCTTTGTGTTTCAGGAATAGCTAGTGAGCGTAGGCCAGCCCAGCTACATTGAGTATCTTTTATGGGATTTTCGTGCATAAAGAACAATGGCTGTGCTAAGGGGCCACTGGTAAGTGATGCAAGTACACACCGACCTTCGACACAGTCCGGGCCAAACTTTGCCAGTCTAGGCCAGGTCGCTTGTAGGTTCAACCCCTGCAGTTACACGTCACTGCGGCTCTCGGCGGCTGCCGGAAGGGTCGATCGTCTGTGGCTTGACAGTAGCATTTTCTCAGCTTTTGGTGAAGAAAATAGAACAGTTACTGTGCAGCAAGTCTCGGGGAGCAGGCAGGCAAGGCTCCTACACCTACCGTCACCACAACCGGGTGACCCAGGGACCGAAAATGTTCGCAGTGTGGCGCACTCTTAAATCGTGACCCAGTGGAGCTAGAACTATGAAATTTGGCATGAGAGCGCCCAGGACCACAAGCTGGCAATTCCTTAAATCTCGAGTGTCAACTCGGGAAAGCGGCGCTCCTAGGCGATACCCTGAGTTTGAGCTTGTCAGTTCACTGAATGTCCCAGGAATACCTGTGAAGAGGCTCTATTGGAGGGTAATCAGGAGATGCCGCAAGTAGTTGTTCCCGCTACTCCAAAGGGTCAAAGCGCCCTTGCAGGCCGCCAGTGATCGATGCAAATATAGGGGTCCGACGGGACAACAGCGGGCTCAGGGTGCCAAACCTGCTTTAGCATTTCAGGATACTTGGCTCCTTCTGTAGTTCGGTGTGAACTTCAGGTGATCAACCTGGAATGGATACAGAGCCCCTTCTCTTGTCCAAGATTTGTTTCATGCTCAAATCTTGGATAACCAACCAAAGATCTGCTCTCTTGCATTCACACCAGGCGTGGGTTAATCACAGTCCATTATGGTTCCAGTAATTCAGACATACCAGACCTACTGGCACCAGTAGTGTGGATTGGGGCCAGACAATCCCAACCCTCTTCCTGGGCACTAGCACTGTGACCTGCAGGAGTCCACGAAAGTTGCGGTTTTTGCAGGAGGCTGCATGCCCAGTTAAGGAATACCCAGATCACTCGACCTGGTGGAAGGTAAGGGGACAAAATGGCCAAAGGACAGACCAAAAGACTTTGTGGCATGGCCATTTTCGGCACTGGCCACAATATTGAGCCAAACGTGGTAAACGCGTTTTGGTTCATTAAAAAGGAGTAAAAATACTATAAAAGTCATGGCAACATAGTCACAGACTAAGGGAAACCTAGTTTCCCAGTACTGACAGTCTGAAGAATGTGTCAGTTTCCCTATAACAGATAAGCAAAAGCCCAGGAGTGCAGCTGAAGGCTGTGCTCCACTGGTAAAAGTCAGGTTAGGTTAGACAAACGAAAGCAACAAGTTTGGGGGGGGTCCATAAATGGAGGGAAAATTGCACCTAAGGCAAATCTTTCCCAACACCTGAGTGGATACATTTGAAGGAAAGCTGTTGTGTTCTATCTTGGGTTTCCCTGGTTGGGTACCAGTCTTCAATAAACTGACAGACTGCAACTCTTTGCTACTATTCAATAGCTATCATCCGTCAAGTATGAGGAACAACCTGCAATTTGGACAGTTCCTTAGATATAAAAGGAACTGTTCCAGTTTGAGTGACTATGACAAACAATCTAGCAAACTGGCAGATAAACTATTGAGCCGTGGTTATCCCAAACAGGTTGTGAAACAAGCTAAGAAAAGAGCAAGAAATATTCCTAGGGACACAACCCTGGAGCAGCATGGCAGAAGAGGTGAAACCACTGATACCATCAAAGCAATTTTTAGTTTTTCTCCCCTGACCAACATAATCAAGAAGGAAGTACTCAAACTATGGCCTATATTGAACGTAGGAGAATCCCAAAAGGAGATCTCCAGACTCGCTATGAAAAGGAGACGCAATTTACGTTATTCCCTGATTCATACATAAAAAGAGCCCAAAGAACAGGCCCTGAACACCTTATGGAATCAAACAGCACCAGTGGGGCATACACCATGTGATCAATGCAGTGTATGTCCAAATACACTAATATCAACATCGATTGATATTGGGTGGAGATACCCTTGGACACAAAAATCCTTCACTAGCTGTAATAGCAGCAACATAATATACCGTATCAAATGTCCCTGCAAACTGAGATATGTAGGTATGACATCTCGCCCTATAAAAATCAGGTTGGGCGAACACAGATCCTGCATTAGGACAAAGAAACTGACAGCTCCACTGGTGGAACATTTCATCCAGAAAAACATGGACCTACAGATTTTACATAGACAGTTCTGGAAAGAACCGTGGTACCACGGAGAGGTGGTAATATGCATACACTATTGTTCAGGGGACAACAATTATGGATTTTTCGACTAAAAACAGACAAAGTTGGCCTAAATGAACATACCAGTTGGCAGATGTTGGCCACCCTTTGAGACCAACAACTACTACCTAACCAAAACTTTTTGCACTGACTACCTGATTAATGGGGCATTTTGGCATTACATACAGTACACCCCAAGCCAGTAGATGGTAATACATCTTGGCAAATCAGCCGGCCTTTTCTGTTGCAGTCTTTAAAAACGTATTCCGAGACTCAATTAGCAGAGTCGCTAGAATGGGAATAACATCAACGGTTCTGGTTTATTGTCATGACAACCTTTTTAGCATATAAAGCTCTATTACGAGATCCATAGTTGGTAACACGTGGATTCGTACAACCACAATGCTGTGGGCTACGGAGTCGATGGCTGGAAGATAGCAATAACAAGGTCAACGAATAACATCACACTGTATGTGCTAAAAACAAATATATACAGCACTGGCTTGGTGCATATTCCCAAATCTTTAATATCTTAAAAATCTTTCTATTAGATTTGGTATCCCTCATTATGAAACCAAACGAGTATAAGTTGCACCGGATACCGAATAGGTATCAAATGACGGGTTAATTATTTCGAGTAACAACCGACACACAATTGGGAAATGTGTCCACGCGAATGTGGAAAGTGTACAACAACCATACAGTTATAAATGGCAGACATGTATTCGCATTAGATTCATGCACGCGAGTTGCACATGCGCAGAACAGCACTGCAACGATAGCGGAAGTGCAAACACAGTCTCCTCGCAATCAAGGCATAGATGAGAACAGCCAGCGAAGCAGCAAAGCCGCTGTTGTTAAAGCAGAATCAAGCTAGGTAAGACGTGAGTTATTTATTCTACTAGGAGATGCTGAGGACCCATGTTTTGGGTCCATGACATAATTGGGGTCCCTATTTCGGGAAACTAGTGCACAAATGGTCTGACATGGAAGTCAGCACTTGTCATGCCTGTCAGGCTGCCTGTCCCTTCTACACTGCAGATCCCTCCTAGTACTCAGACTTTGCTTCCTCATTTTGCCTATAGAACAGCTAGACCATTCTACATGAGATGGAGACTATTCAATGATTTCCCTGGGAAACAGCATCTCCAGCAAACAAGCCGTTAATATCATGTGGTACGTAACTAGTCACATGTCCTGTGGTTACGTATATAGCAGAGCGCAAGCTTCTGCTCGCTGCTTCTGATTGTTGTTGTTTACTTCGGCGTTCCAGAAGCTGGGTTCCTTAACCTTCGTCTTATTCTGCAACCTTTTCAATCCTGTTTTGAAGAACTCTTCAACCGCCCCACCTGCATCATCTTAGCGGTATGTGGTTGTGTTCACTTCGTTTCGAACGAAGAGTCTTTCTGTTTTTTCCTAAACGGATTTGAATCCCTACTTCCCACCGCGCTGACGTGCTATCAGCACAGCAATCCTATTTCACGATACCGAACGGCTCATTCATATAGCTACCTCTCTGCTATAATCCAGAGGCGGCCGTTCATTGACACGTATCAATCCTGCTGTGCTTCTCTTTTTGTATTCCCGTGTCATTTTGTTGTAAGCTGAAGGGTACGATCTGTTCATATTGCTGCCTCTTCACCTGTTCCTTCAAAGCTTTCTACCGGCACATATTTTATCCTGCTGACTCCTCATTACATTGGCTTATCACAGAACTGTTGCTACTCCAATTCAAAACCAACAAGGGCATTTGGATTTCGTCATTCAAGGACATTCATCAGGTCATTACCACTTCCTTACTTCTGGGATATGTGCACTAGACATTTATGAGCGCTATCCAGGGTGCACCAAACCGACACTAGTGGGGCCCTCGTGCAGTCCGGGAATAGCTCCCCTACTAACTTAAATTTCCCTGTCATTGTTCCTACTTTGGATTTGCCTGATGATTCTATGAAGGACTTCCTGAAACTATCTACGCCATCAGGTTAGTGTGTTGTCTAACAGCTGATACACAGTCCCATAGGCATTAGAACAGTAACTAAAGTAGTGTTTCTTGTTACAGTCTGATGAGTTGTAGTTACCTTCCACGCCCTTTCCATTGATTCCTCCCTCTGGCTGTAGTATTAACAGTCAGAGGGTGACATCAGTTGTAAGGTCTGATTTGACCGGAACAAATACCAGACCGTACCATCTCATCCAGGAGACGGCCCTCACCAACGGTATCCTTTAAGGTGTTCTTACAACCTGTATCCTTTGTTAGTGTACTTCCTAAGTACGGTGTTTTGAATTATGACAGCATCAGAAGCCATAGACATGGAGGGCACAGATTCTTTGGTAGTCTTGACTCAGTTGGTCTCTGATCTAACACAAGAGATGATTACTGCTCAGGACACATTGCGTCATGGATATGGACGTGTTGCAAGACGCTATGCGTTCTTCCCCGCAAGGGATGGAAATCCCAGCTCCTATTGCTTCTAGCTCGGGTATCGCTGCATCGCAACGCAAACCAGTCCAGGTGGTGATGCCGGCCCAGTTCTCATTGGCACCGCCTGAGATGTTTACGGGCGACCCCAAGGCATATCGCATGTTTGTGAATCAGTGTCGCCTCCATTTTCTTTGTAGGCCAAACTCATTTCCAGATCTGACCACAAAGGCTGCTTTTGTGTTGTCACATTTAGGGGGCACTGCTGCAGCATGGGCCAATACATTGTTAGAGTCCAATAGTCCATTGCTGTATGATTGTGATGCCCTACTGTCAACCATGAGTAAAGTGTTCGATATGCGATATGCAACTCAAGCTACGAATTTAGAATGATTGAATTTGCAACAAGGCAATTAGTCTTTACTGGCCTATCTCGCCAAATTCAATCAGTTAACTGCGGAGAGTCAATGGCCGGAAGACAAGAAAACGGCGGTTTTCTACAAAGGTTTGTCAGAGGACCTGAAAGACACCTTGTCTACGGTCCCAGTGGTATCCTCGGGTTTCACCAAACTCCTGGACCTCACTCTCCAGATAGATGCACGAAGATCTGCCATAAAACGTGAGAAAAGACCCACTCTACAAACCCCTATTCGTTCTGATACTCCATTGACTTCCACCAGTGACCATGAACCTATGCAAATAGGGCTATTCGGGGTCGGTTGTCTTCTGCAGAAAGGGAGAACCGACTAAAGAATAATTTGTGCATGTATTGTGGTTCCCCTGAACATTTGTTAGCTGCATGTCCCAAAAAGCCAGTCAAACGGCCAGGAAACGTCAAAACTCGGCAAAAGCAGGAGTCCCTCTTTCGAGTATGAAATCGGACTCCAAAATCCTTATGTCTGCTTCTTCGATAACTGTACCTGTCACTTTAAGCTTTAATGGCATCATTGAACAAACAAAGGCTATGGTGGATTCCGGTGCCTCTAACAACTACATTGATGTTACATTCGCCAAAATGTCGATCATACCCATGGTAATGAAACCCATACCTGAAACAGTTAACACGGTAGACGGGTTGGCTTTGTCTTCAGGCTTGGTAACAGAAGAGACTATCCCTGTTCAGGTATCTCTACCCGATGGACATACGGAAGAGGTGGTCTTTGATGTGATTTCTGCATCTCAATACAAGTTGATTTTGGGTCTTTCACGGCTCAAACTACACAACCCAGCTATAGAATGGGTTATGGGACACATACAGTATCCCTCTACTTATTTCAACAAACATTACTTTCAAGTACCGGAAGTGGTCGGACCTACACCTGTCTTATCCTTTCTCAAAGGAGTCTCAACCATTGGTGCTGTCCATCCAACTGGTACACCAGTACCAAGTGAGTACGTTGAATTTGCAGACGTATTCAATAAGGGCATGGCGGAACAATTGCCTCCCCATAGGCAATATGATTGTCCTATTGAACTACTTCCGGTGCTAAGACACCAACTGGTCGAGTATACTCATTAACAGAACAGGAGGATGTAGTCCTGAAAGAGTATATCGATAAAGCACTAAAGATGGGTTTCATATGGCCTTCTCAGTCACCCGCTGCATCGCCATTGTTTTATTCCCTAAAAAAGAAGGGGATTTTTGACCCTGTATTGACTACAGGGCACTCAACGATGTTACCATAAAAGATCAGTATCCATTGCCGTTGATTAATGTATAATTAGATCAACTGGGTACGTCTGCCATCTTTACCAAACTAGATTTACGCAGGCGTATAATCTTGCACGCATTAGGGAAGGCGATGAGTGGAAGACCGCCCTCAAGACGCGGTATGGCATTTTTGAATATCTCGTTATGCCGTTTGGACTGTGCAACGCCCCTGCCACATTTAAATTCTTTAGGAACGACATTTTCAGTGACATCTTGGATCAGTTCGTCGTCATCTACTTGGATGACATTTTGTTATATTCTGCTTCCTACAAGGAACACGTAGACCATGTGTCCAGGTGTTACAAAGACTGCAAGACAATCACCTTTTCGTGAGGGCCAAAAAATGCATGTTCCACACACAAGAAGTGGAATTCCTGGGATACGTCATAACCAGTAAAGGTGTGATGATGAGTCATTTCAAGGTCAAAGACATTCTGGACTGGCCAGTCCCTACTACCATCAAAACACTGCAATCCTTTTTGGGGTTTGCAAATTTCCACCGTAGATTCATCCCGTCTTTTTCTAGGTGGTGGCTCCTCTTACGGCTTTAACCAGCTCCAAAGTAGCGTTTTGTTGGAACAATGAAGCTCAGGTCTCGTTTGATTCCTTGAAGAAGGCTTTTACCACAGCTCCCGTGTTACAACACCTGGATCCTGACATACCATTCATAGTGGAAGCCGATGCCTCTAGTCTGGCGATAGGAGCCATTCTCTGTCAGGAATGTACGAATACAAAGGAAGAGCATCCCAATGCATTCTTTTCCCGAAAGCTTGCACCATACAAGAGGAGTTACACCGTTACTGAGAAGGAATTGCTTGCCGTCAAGGATGCGTTTCTGGCATGGAGACATCATCTTCTTGGGGCTAAACATCCGGTGACGGTATATTCAGATCACTGCAATTTACAGGCATGAAGTGCCTTACGGCACGGCAAGCACAATGGCATTCCTTCTTTGCTCAATTTGACTTTCACATCACCTATCGTCCTTCCAGATGTCACGTCAAAGCTGACGCTCTGTCTTGCATCCATAGCGAGACTAATGACCCATGTCCAAAGCAGAGTCCACTCCTAGCTGATCATGTGATTTGCAGCTGCTCCGTGCAACCGTCCTTAAAATAAGACATTCAAGACTGGGTGTTGCAGAATCCCCATGAGATACAAGAACTCAATCTGGCTTACCTTTCATACATGGAATTCTGTATATACAACACGGCGAACACCCGAAGCAAAGCCCTACAATGGGGGCATAACTCTTTGATTGCTGCACATCCAGGTTAGAAAAAGACTTTGGAGCTCTTCTGATGATGGTGTTGGTGGCCTTGCATGTCACAAGACTTCATTGATTACGTCTCTTCCTGTTCAATATGTACTCAATGCAAGAACAACCCAGGTAAGCCTATGGGTTGTTACGTCCCCTACAAGTGCCGCACAAACCATGGTACATGATTTCTATGGATTTTGTAGTAGAGTTACCCCGAATCCAAGGTTTTGACACAATATGGGTCGTAGTGGACTACTTCACTAAAATGGTGCTTGTCATACCTTGTAAGGGGGTTCCTACTGCACCTATTTTAGCAGAATTATTCATGCAGCATGTTTTTCGGTTTTTTGGCTTGCCTTCCGTAGTGATTACAGACAGGGGCTCGCAATTTGCTTCACGCTTTTGGAAGGCGTTGAGTTCAGTTTCCTCATTGATGATCGGATGTCAAGTTCCTACCATCCTCAGACAGATGGAGAGACAGAGAGGGTTAACGGTACCCTGGAACAATACTTACGGTGCTGGTGTTTACAATTCCAGTCTAACTGGCGTTCGGTATTGCCAGCAGCTGAGTTTGCTTATAATAATTCCCTGCACTCGTTGACTGGTACTACACTGTTCTATGCTTTGTATGGTCAGCATTCCAGATCTATCCCTCTAGATTCGGAACTGTCCATGGGCGTTCCAGCTGCAGCCGATAATCTAAAAAATCTCACTGTCCTACATGCACAAATCAAGAAACACCTATTGAGGACCCAGGCACGGTCTAAATATTACATAGATAAGCATAGGACTCTGGCTCCTGTCTATCAGACTGGTATGACTGTCTAGTTGCCCACCAGGAACCTGAAGATACCCGGGGAAAAAGAAACTTCTGCCAAGGTTCATTGGTCCTTATAAAATCACTGAGGTGGTCAATCCCACGGTGGTCCGTCTGGAACTGCCTTCACACTGGCGGGTACACCCTGTTTTTCATGTTTCGCTCATCAAGCCTTGTTTGTCCAAGACCAGATTGCCTGTTCGGCCTTTGGCGGTTTCAGTGACGGGATCTGAAGAATACGAAGTGAAGGCCATTTTGGACATGCACACGCATGCTTGAAGGCTATACTACCTTATTGACTGGAAGGGGTAGGGTCCGGAGGACCGGTCCTGGGAGCCTTTGGCCAATATTCATGCTCCTGTGCTGTTGCTTCACCAGGAGGGGTCCCTTTGGGGGATGGCACTGTCATGCCTGTCAGGCTGCCTGTCCTTCTACTCTGCAGAACCCTCCTAGTACTCAGACTTCGCTTGCTCATTTTGCCTACAGAACGGCTAGACCGTTCTACACGAGATGGAGACTATTCAATGCTTTACCTGGGAAACGGCATCTCCAGCAAACAAGCCGTTAATATCATGTGGTATGTAACTAGTCACGTATCTTGCGGTTACGTATATAGCAGAGCCCAAGCTTCCGCTCGCTGCTTCTGATTGTTGTTGTTGTTTACTTCGGCGTTCCGGAAGCTGGGTTCCTTAACCTTCGCCTTATTCCGCGACCTTTTGGATCCTGTTTTCAAGAACTCATCAACCACTGCCGCCTGCTTCATCTTAGCGGTACGTGGTTGTGTTCACTTCATTTCGAACAAAGCTCCTTTCTGTTTTTTCCTAAATGGATTTGAATCCCTACTTCCTGCTGCGCTGACGTCCTATCAGCATGCCAATCCTATTTCACTATACCGAACGGCTCATTCATATAGCTACCTCTCCGCTATAATCCAGAGGTGGCCGTTCATTGACACGTATCAATCCTGCTGTGCTTCATTTTGTTGAAAGCTGAAGGGTACGATCTGTTCATATGCTGCCTCTTCACCTGTTCCTTCAAAGCTTTCTACCGGCACGTATCTTATCCTGCTGACTCCTCATTACATTGGATTATCATAGAACTGTTGCTACTCCAATTCAAAACCTACAAGGGCATTTGGATATCGTCATTCAAGGACATTCATCAGGTCATTACCACTTCCTTACTTCTTGGATATGTGCACTAGACATTTATGAACGCTATCCAGAGTTCACCAAACCGACACTAGTGTGGCCCTCGTGCCATACAGAATTAGCTCCCCTACTAACTTCCCTTTCCCTGTCATTGTATATATATATTGGGCAAAGATAATGAACAACTGTTATGTTTCTTCTTTCCCAACCCACCCTCTCCGCTCCTACCTCTCTTCTTTTTTCCATGTACAGGTGCGGTGAACAGCAAGTGCACAGACTCCCTTCCTTGTTTTTTGTGGCAGCACCCTTAGGAGTGCTGTGGCCCTGAAAAAAGTGGTTTAACCACCATACCACTGTAACGGGTAGGCCTGTATAGACCTCTTGTAAGCAAGCAACCAATTTTATGGCCTAGAGGATAACACAAGTCGATATTAGAACACCTGTGAGAGTGATACAAAAACTTCAGTATCACTATTGTATGTAGTTTCATGCTTGGGATATTGTGAAGTATGGTTCAAAGAGTTATTCAGTTTAAAAGAAATTCAGTTGCCAATCCAGGGAAAAATAATTAAGAAATTATATTTGACCTGTAAGGCGTTAAGCACATATTTTGGTTGGAAATCACAAGTTGTGCTTTTTACGTGATCGAAATAGATTCTGTGTCAAGACAGTCATAGGAAAAGTCTCTTATCTATTCCCTAACCCTAGATAAGGGTCCCACCAATGCTGTCTAGGCCCAGGCACCACACAAGGAATAGATAGAATGGTTGGAGGCCAAGTAGTTCTAAGTTACAAACAGAGTAACTCTAAAAAGGAAAAGAAAATTAATTACTAACCTGGCATTTTTTGTGTGAAAAACGTGGGTGTATTGTTAGGTACCCATCAGTAGTCCTTCTAAGTGTATTTTTGGGTACCAATCGAGCCACTCTGTTGTGAGTTGGGAGTTCCATCAATTCGTTCTCTTTGGCTTGCCCATCATTGCAGCCTTGTTATTACTATCTACACATCCTGGCTTGGTTGATCTGTTCTTCAGGGCTGATGTGGAGCCTATTTCGAGATAAGGACCATTTCAGTGGCCCAGAAGCCATAGTCCCTGAACATTTGTCCTTTTCCTTAAGACATAAGTTCCAGGAGGGGGGACTTGTAATGATACATGGAAGCAAAAACGTTTTCCGTAAACTAAACTGTTGCTAAAATACTGTGCTGCTTCTTTCTAATGCAGTACATATGATTCAATTGTATGCGAAAAATATTACGCCAGGAAAGAATGAGAGATGGGAAAATACACCACAAACTCTTTGAGATTTCACACACTCACCACAAACATGTATGCAATTAAGCCCAAAAGGAATGGATTTGTAGTCGACTTCCATTGCAACAACAGCTGTTTGCATTATCAGTGCAAAATGGCCAAATGCGCAACATGGCTAAGCAAGAAAATGAATGGCCTGTATTGCAGAAATATTAGTATCAGGAAAATGAGCAGCAGATTAAGCAAGAAACTCTATATAAGAAAAGAACATTGCCGTGTTTTCAAAAGGTACAGTTCTGACATATTGAGTAACGTCCCAACGGCTTCAGGGATTCAAAGACACTTCGATGTAAAAACAGTGCATATATTCAACTACTGTCACACTATTATTGACACACTGAACTGATTTAAATTAAAATATTACCAATGCACACAAATTGAAAAGTCTTATGTTGTGTGGTTTGAAAAAGAAGAGTATTCAATTTTGTCTTCTGTTGTGTTGGTTTTCAGTGACAAGACCATCACCTTCAAGCAAATTAGCCCCCACCATGGGGAGTGGCTTAGAGGATACTGTAATGAATTAATGGAGTCATCACTGATTCCCCGGCTAAAAACTTCTATCATGTGGCCAGCAGCTGCTACCTGATCCTGACCCTGGGGGCAGCTATATGAGGGCGGAATACATGGGAGAAAACAACGTCCGGGAAGATGTCCTGGCTTCCTTGGATGAGACATGGTATCCCCCATTTGCCCATGAAGAAGACCCCTTGAAACCCAATACCCTAATGGCCTAGTGCATGGGTGCACAACATACGGCCCGCGGGCCAGTTGCGGCCCGCCATGCCCTTTTGACCGGCCCGCGAGGCACAAAGACTTTCCTAATGGAGGGCGGCCCGCGGCCGCCCTCCATTAGGAAAGTCTTTGTTGTGTTCCGGGCCGGACAAAACACTGGCCCTCATTGGCTCAGCACACACACGCATCACGTCGCTCCTACGAGCCACGTAGTGCGTGTGTGCTGCACCAATGGAGGGCCAGCAATACGGCTGGCGTGGCCCATAAGGCTTGATGCCGGAAGGCATTTCAGCCTTGGACCACGCCAGCCGTAGTGCGATTCCAGCGACTTCCAGCTTACCTGCCTGCCTGCCTTCCAGCACGTCTCCGGTAAGTGGTCTGTTTGTGTTTGTGTGTCGGGTTTGTTTTGCTTTATGTTTGTGTGTATGAATGTTTGTGTTTGAATGTATTTTGAGTGTATGTTGAGATGGGGGGGTGTGTCGGATGTGTATGAATGTTTGTGTTTGGATGTATTTTGAGTGTATGTTGAGATGCGGGGGTGGGGGGGGTGTCGGATGTGTATGAATGTTTGTGTTTGAATGTATTTTGAGTGTATGTTGAGATGCGGGGGCGGGGGGTGTGTCGGATGTGTATGAATGTTTGTGTTTGGATGTATTTTGAGTGTATGTTGAGATGCGGGGGCGGGGGGGTGTGTCGGATGTGTATGAATGTTTGTGTTTGGATGTATTTTGAGTGTATGTTGAGATGCGGGGGCGGGGGGGTGTGTCGGATGTGTATGAATGTTTGTGTTTGAATGTATTTTGAGTGTATGTTGAGATGCGGGGGCGGGGGGGTGTGTCGGATGTGTGTGAATGTTTGTGTTTGGATGTATTTTGAGTGTATGTTGAGATGCGGGGGCGGGGGGGTGTGTCGGATGTGTATGAATGTTTGTGTTTGGATGTATTTTGAGTGTATGTTGAGATGCGGGGGTGGGGGGTGTGTCGGATGTGTATGAATGTTTGTGTTTGAATGTATTTTGTGTGTATGTTGAGATGCGGGGGTGGGAGGGGTGTGTCGGATGTGTATGAATGTTTGTATTTGAATGTATTTTGTGTGTATGTTGAGATGTGGGGGGGTGTGAATGTTTGTATTTGAATGTATTTTTTGTGTATGTTGAGATGCGGGGGTCGGGGGGTGTCGGATGTGTATGAATGTTTTGATTGGAATGTTTTTTGTGTGCTGAGTTGGGGGGTGGGGGTTCGGGTCTGTATGGGTGCTTGTTTGAGAGTTTGCTGATTTGGGGGGGTGGGGGGTTCGGGTCTGTATGGGTGCATGTTTGTGTGTGTGTGCTGAGTTGGGGGGGTGGGGGTTCGGGTCTGTATGGGTGCATGCTTGAGTGTGTGTGTGCTGAGTTGGGGGTGGGGGTTTGGAGTTGGGGGGTGGGGGGTTCGGGTCTGTATGGGTGCATGTTTGTGTGTGTGCTGAGTTGGGGGGTGGGGGTTCGGGTCTGTATGGGTGCATGTTTGTGTGTGTGCTGAGTTGGGGGGGTGGGGGTTCGGGTCTGTATGGGTGCATGCTTGAGTGTGTGTGTGTGCTGAGTTGGGGGTGGGGGGTTGGGGTCTGTATGGGTGCATGCTTGAGTGTGTGTGTGCTGAGTTGGGGGTGGGGGTTTGGAGTTGGGGGGGTGGGGGGTTCGGGTCTGTACGGGTGCATGTTTGTGTGTGTGTTGATTTGGGGGGTGGGGGGTTCGGGTCTGTATGGGTGCATGTTTGTGTGTGTGTTGATTTGGGGGGTGGGGGGTTCAGGTCTGTATGGGTGCATGCTTGAGTGTGTTTGGGGCATAGTGTTTGGTTGCGGGTGAGGGGACCATGGGGCATAGTGTTTGGTTGGGGGTTAGGGGGGTGAGGGGGCCATGGGGCATAGTGTTTGGTTGGGGGTGGGGGCCATGGGGCATAGTGTTTGATTGGGGGTGAGGGGGCCATGGGGCATAGTGTTTGGTTGGGGGTGATGGACAGGGGGCATAGTGTTTGCTTGGGGGGTGAGGGACAGGGGCATAGTGTTTGCTTGGGGGGTGAGGGGGCCATGTGGCATAGTGTTTGGTTGGGGGTGGGGGCCATGGGGCATAGTGTTTGGTTGGGGGTGAGGGGCCATGGGGCATAGTGTTTGGTTGGGGGTGGGGGCCATGGGGCATAGTGTTTGGTTGGGGGTGAGGGGGCCACGGGGCATAGTGTTTGTTTGGGGTTGGGAGCCATGAGGCATAGTGTTTGGGGGTGAGGGGGCCATGGGGCATAGTGTTTGGTTGGCGGTGAGGGACAGGGGGCATAGTGTTTGGTTGGGGGTGAGGGGGCCATGGGGCATAGTGTTTGGTTGGGGGTGAGGGGGCCATGGGGCATAGTGTTTGGTTGGGGGTGAGGGGGCCATGGGGCATAGTGTTTGGTTGGGGGTGAGGGACAGGGGCATAGTGTTTGCTTGGGGGGTGAGGGACAGGGGGCATAGTGTTTGGTTGGGGGTGGGGGCCATGAGGCATAGTGTTTGGGTGGGGTGGGAGCCATGGGGCATAGTGTTTGGTTGGGGGTGAGGGGCCCATGGGGCATAGTGTTTGGTTGGGGGTGAGGGGGCCATGGGGCATAGTGTTTGGTTGGGGGTGAGGGGGCCATGGGGCATAGTGTTTGTTTGGGGTTGGGAGCCATGGGGCATAGTGTTTGGTTGGGGGTGAGGGGACCATGGGGCATAGTGTTTGGTTGGGGATGGGAGCCATGGGGCATAGTGTTGCACTCCAAGAGTGAACTCAATAATAAAGCTAAAACAGGCACAGTTAGGAGATGTACATCCTTTGCTTTTTTGAGGAAACCTGACTCAACGAAGGCCATACTCCTCTTGGGTAACCCAAACAGCAAACTATAGCAGTCCAAAATAACAGAATGTCCAATCAAGGGTCAATAAAATATATATAATTTAATTAAACAGACGATATACAATAACTAAATCGAAATAAATGATAGCAATGGAAAATGTGTAGTACAAAATGTAAGTTTGAAATGCAATAAAAATCGTTACCCCTCAAAAACATATCTTTTTCCATGTGTTTAATACAAATTGGGGGTTGAAAAAGCCTCCTGACAGGTCCCGCCTACCCCCCGCCCACTTTTACTTTTCGGCCCACTATAGCCCTCATGTAAGGTACTTTCGGCCCTCTGTCAAAATCAGTTGTGCACCCCTGGCCTAGTGCCATACATTTATACCCCCTTTAGGGAAAATAGAGCCAAATTTGCATCCCTGGTCTAAAATGTAAAAGCTCCAAACCTACCCTTTCCCGTTCTAATTATCCATCAAATATAACTGGCTCATCATTCAGAATCATTGAAAGTGATTTTCCAAGTAATCTGTATCAATCAACATCAATGGACTCCTTTTCCCACAATCACCCAAATACTGGGACGAGGAGGAACGAAAGAACAATGCAGAGCAGAGGGAGGCTCAAGCTCAATTAGCGTTCTAGTTGTTTTTGTAATGCACCTGTGCACGAGACATTTAAAGATCGAAGACAAACACTAAGGGTCAGCTGCTGTTTGGGAGAAGTCGTTCCACCTCTCCCCAAGGCTTGTGAAACTTTGAAGCATGAACCGGTGTGGCGGAGCAGAGCAGCTTGCCAGCGACGAAGCAGAGGAACGCTGCGACGGCAGGACGCGCTACAGACACACCAGGAGCCAGTGGAAGACTCGTGGGTGTTAAGCAACCAAAGAAAGCAGCGTTTCACCTACTGGGACCTCGAGCAGGGCAGGCGTACAGAAGCAGAGTAGCGAGAAGGACGGACAAGATGCAAAAAGCTGGCAGCAAACCTTTGCTGAGTAAGCCCAAACTGGACCGATGACACCACAGTGAACCGGTGAGTCAACCCAGACAAAGTGGGGACTCCTGGGCGTTTTGGAAACCGCACAAATTACAAAGTATCACAATTAAAGCCGTAGAAACAGACAATAAAGAGACCAATTGAAAAACAAGAAGGCATAATGCAAATACGGGCCCCAGCCATATATGAATGTATGGAATGCAAATATGGGGAGAACGTGAAACGAATCAAGGAGATGTAAGATACCAAAAGAGGTATATGTAACTGTGAAAGTAAAAGAAGAACCACGTGCGAAATTAAGAAGTCCTGGCAGGTGAGTAAACCAGGCAGTTACAAATGTGTGTGAATTACAGGAAGCGCAGGCAGGAGAGTATACCAGGGAATCACAAGTGCATAAGAAGTCCTAGCAGGGGAGTATACCAGGTAGGTGCACATCTACAAGAAGTCACAAGAAAGGATATAAAACAGTGTTTGCTAAACAAGGAGTTCATGAGAAGTCCTGGCAGGGGAGTATACCAGGTAGTTGCAAAGCTACAGAAAGTCGCAAGAAAGGATATAGAACTGTGTTTGCTAAACAGTAAGGAGCCTTTGAAAGAGGTGGAACTACAGGGCTAAGCAGCTTTGTAAATAACATTATTGGTGTGGGCCAAGAAAGACATAAAGGACTGTTAAACTAAGAATTGTTTGCATTAAGGAAGAATCCAGGGGAAGGGAATCACCCTCTGGAACCAAGGCAATTCGACCTTGGAGAACTTTTATGTTGGAGCTGTTCAAATTTCCTTTATGAACAATCACCTAAGGTTAAAGACATTTCCCTTTTCACCTTATAGTTTGGTTTATAGTGAGGGTTAGAATAGAACTTTTGGACATAAGGACAGTTTTGATTTTGATATCCTGACACAGACCGATCCTTAGTTTTTGGTTTTAGATAGGGAATTCCTCTTAGAGAAGGCTCAGAGAGGCCTTTTCCCAACCCTTTTGTCTTCGATAAAAGTCTTTAACCAAAAACCTGGCCGCTTTGTGTCCTGGTTTTATTCGGGACTCTTCACAATAATCTGATAAAATATTCTTAACATTCCGGAGTTCAGACTTCTAAGCTATATTTGTTCCATAAAAACAGGCCTATTCTAATTGCCAGTATAAAAGCAAATCGTCCCAAAAGGTAATTGCCGGTAATACATCTGGACCACTGTCTAGCTAATACAAGAGAACAAAGAGACCTGTTGCATCCATCAAGGCCTGAACCCTAAAGGTCTGTTAACTTGAATCATGGGGCCGAAGCACAAGATGTTATTCACAGGGCAAATACAGGACATGTCTGGACTTCTATAAACTACACATGATGGCTGGTTTAACTGTGCTAGAGCACGGAGGACCCCAAGTGGAAATGCAGAGGAGGTAAGATCTGCATTACTCATCTTAAATTTTAAAAGCACCTTTGTTTTACCATTGACTGTACCACCTTTACAAAAACAAAATGAACATAAATCAACGTCCGTACCACATGAACACATAGCACCAAGAGCATTGTGGTCGTGAGAATCTCCTCTTTGGTTTGACATTTTTATGGCAGTTGTGATGAATCATGGATACAGTCCCTTCTCTCCAGAGGGGATCCTTTCCTTGTGAGGCTAGGGTGGTGTGCATGCTATGCAACATTCCCCGTGAGTGGCAGCAAACGGGACCTCTCGGGGAGAGACTCCCCTCTTGGGGACAAGGACTCCCATTCCACAGAGGAACTGAACTCCCTACAGCCCTTTCTATTGGACTAACACTAACATTAAGGCTTAAGAAAGGCTCAGCAGATCAAGCCACTGTTTGCTACTGTAACACAAGTTCAAGATTCAATCTGCAGAACGGTCTAGTGGAAAGGAGAAGAAGGAGGAGGTAATAAACATTGCTGAGTTGTTGGAAACCAACAATACTGTCAGTAGGAGGAATGAGCGAGTAATTAAGATTGCTCAACTGGAAACAAAAGAGGACTCTAGTTCTCCGCTGGGGAGGACCGAGCAATATAACCTTAAAAAGCGGGACTACTGTCACAGAGATGTGAAACCAGGAGTTTTGAGTCAGCAGTGTGGTGAAAGCTGAGAGAGACCGCGAGATCCCCCACAGGAAGGAAGCAACCAGCTGATGTGTGCGAGAGACGCTGAAGGAAGAAGAAAGCAGGCAAAGAGAAGCACGAGAGAGAAAATCAGTCATGAGTGTTGGCTTGACCAATGAGATGCAGACTGTGCAGTCCATCAAGGACGCCAAGACTGCTGTAACGCTGGCCCCGTAGAACCACAGAGAAGAAGCGGAGAGACACGGAGTGCAAGCGGAGCCGTCCTGAACATCCAAATCGAGATTCCTATCCTGAAGGCAGGTCCAGTGACGCCGACCCATGAGAAGCAAGGTAACAGAGAAGGAGGGAGACCCGGGAGGGAGTAAAGGAATAACGAGTACCTGCATCATACTCGTCCTAGTAAAGAGTGAAATATATCACGGGACGCGTTACAACCATACCAGTAGTAGGAAAAGGAACTGACAGAGTGAAATATATTAACAGGAGTCATCCCACTAGTCCTGGTGGTACGAGAAAGAACCGAGAAGGTGAAATATATCACAGGGCTTATCATACTCATCCCAGTGATACAGTAAAGAACCGAGAGAGTGAAGTACACCACGGGACTCATCCTACTTGTCCCAGTGATATGAGCAAGGCACGAAAGTGTGAAATACATCACAGGGCTCAGCCTGCTTGTCCCAGTAATACAATAAAGAGCAGAGAGGGTGAAATGTATTGAGGGACTAATCCTACTTGTCCCAGTGATGCGGAAACAAAGCAAGAAACTGAAACTCATCTTGAGGCGCATCCTACTAGTCCCAGTATTACAAGAAAAGGCAAAGAGGGTGAGACTTATTATAAAACCTAGCCTTCTCCTCTCAGTGATACAAGAGTAAATCAATACAGTGAGAAGATAACAAATCATAGGATTACGGAGAACAGAAATCACATAAAGAGGAACTCTATTTTCCCCAACTGCTCCAGATAAGATTTATTTTGAAGTCAAAGTATTTCACTTGTATTTTTTTAAGGTTAGGAGTAAAATGATTTTTAGGGAGAATAAATGTAAGTCTAATTCCCAATGGGAGTATTTTATAAACGACTAAAATATGTTTTCACAGGAAAACGGAAACATTTTTTCACAATAATAATTCCTTTGCTGTGCCTAGTTATTCATACACATTAAAAAATACATGTTTACTTCTTCCAATTAGGCAGTAATAATAGTAGTTTCTTCCTGTGACATTACGTGCCCCACGGGACAAAAATCCATGGAGCTGTGTGGGTGAAAGAAGCGGCACAAGGTCCTTCCTGCCTGTTTCCTATTTGTTGGGAGTATTTTTACTCCCTTTATTTTTTGGGAGTATTTGCCTATTTTTATGGAGTTAAAGTGGCCGATACAACCCTAATCTGTAGTGCCGATTTGACCCAGAGATATCAGAAAAGTAGAGACTTTCAGAGACAGTTGAGAAAAATATAACAGAAAATCTAAGGCCAAGAGCGCCATGGAGGAGAAGGCTTCAAAGCTCAGAAAGAGGGGAAACAAAGAAGCGGACAAATCCCCTAGAAGCACTAGTCAAAGACTATTTAAGAAACATATATTGAGGCTGGAGGAAACCTATCCAGGCGAAGGGTGTCATTATCTGGCCTTCCCTTTGTTAATCATTTATTAAGGCTGGAGAAACCTATCCGGAAGAAGGGAGTCGTACTCCTGGCCTTTTTGTTATTTTGTCTTAGTGGTATGGTCAGTGTAGCTTAGCTTTGGACGGACGACAGACATATTGTTGTGGACTACACAACAGACGACGAGCACCCTAGTTAGTTGTGTTATGTGGGGAAATCCATAGAATAGGACTAGTGAGCCCTTTTCACTTATTATTTGAAAAAAAACATTGACAAAAATACCAGGAACTGGTCTGTCTCCTTCTTCTGACCTACCACACAGTGCTCAAAATTAAGATTCAATAAGCAGGAGCTAGGAGCAGCTCCTGGGTATCTAGTATTAACCAGTTGCCAGGAGCTATCACTGGTGAACGAGGAGCTAGTACACAGTGTTCCTCAAATCTAACTTCCACATAAAAAGCAAACGTATAATTGTATCCGTTATTGATGATATGATAAGTCATTTATAACGTGCCTGTACACAAGTGTTTCTAGTTGTGAGGGAAGACAGAAGGAGGACAAGACAAACAATCTTACTAGGCCTTGTGCCATTCAGATCGTGCAAGTGTGAGAACGAGGCGTGCAAGGACAAGGGAGGGGGGAAGTGCAAGGGAGAGGGAGGGGAAATTAGGGCAGCAATGCTCTGAGTAAGTGCAGCCAGGGCTGCGCAGCTCTGGGCAGTGCAAGAAGAACAAAGGACTGTAGGGTTACAGTTACAGCCCCAAAGTGCATGGTAGGCCTGGAGGTAGTGCAAGGGTGACTGAACAAGAAAGAGCCTGGCACCCAGTGAGACTCTGAGGGTAGCCAAACAACCAGTCGGTACAGCAGACAGGTATGTCAGGTAGATCAGCTGGGGAGGGAGAGAGAGAAAGCAGAGAAGAGGAAAGTTTTGAGCTGCTTCCGGAACGTCAGGTTGTCCGGCTCAAGTTTGAGAGGGCCAGGGAGGCCATTCCAGAGGGAGGCACCTGCAGAAGAGAGAGATCTGCCACCCACTCTCTGCCTAGAGAAGCATCTAACCCTTAGAGAGTTAGAGGTAGCTGAGCAAAGGGCTCGAGAAGTAAGGTATTTGGGAAAAGAGCGTTGGATGCATTGCGGGACCTGACCCCAGAAATCCCTGTGGACAATGCAAAGGGTCTTGAAATTGATTCTTGCTGCAACCGGGAGCCAGTGGTGAGACTTCAGAGCTGGAGAGATACGGTCCCTGGGCATGAGACCAAGGATATGTTTTGCAGTCCTGTTCTGGATTAGTTGCAGAGGGCGGAGAGTAGAGGAAGGCAGATTGAGAAAGAGGCTGTTCCAGTAGTCCATCTTAGACAGAACCAGGGCTCTGGAGACTGTGAGCCTCTGGGGGAAAGTGAGAAAGGGAAATGTCCCTTTGAGAAGGTGCAGCTGGTAGTGGGACTCCTTGGCACCATACGAGATGTGTGGAGAGAAAGAGAGTGGAGTCAAAGATGACACCAAGATTTTTTGCCTTGCAGGATGGCAAAGAAAGAGGGCCTAAGGCGGGCGGCCACAGTGCGAGAGGGAAAGCTGGGGCAGGGGTTCCACTGAGAAGGATCTCCGTCTTACTGGCATTAGGGCAGAGCCTTTATGAACCCTTATGCTTTAAATGTCAAATAGATGTGTCCCAATGTTTATTTATAGATTGTCCCAAATGCAGAGTTAAGTTTACATAGTTGGGGCGCTGTTGTGTGGCGAGAAAATGGCTGCCTGAACGCAGAGCTCTGTCACAGGCAAGATCCTAATTATAAAATAATCCTTGTTTGTTTTCCACAGCGGCAGCGGAGGATGAAGGACGAAGTCTTAATCCCAACTAGCCACAATGGTGTGACCAACGGCAATCTCACCAGAGAGGAGCGCCCATGAGAGCCAAATCAGACTTCCGAAAGAAGAAGGACTCCAACTGAAGCCTGGCGCTGCAGCGGCCTGTGAAAGGGAGGAGCTGCGGGCGCTCGGTTTTGTGTGGGCTGTGTTGTGTCCCTTTTTTGGCAACGAGTTGGGGACAACGGCAAGGAGTGCACCAGAGCTGTTGATCCGTGCCATATTGAAACACCGGACCGGAGGCCATGAACTGCCTGAAATACTAACTTAGGACAAAGTGGATATAGCGGTCCTCCGTGGACCGAAGTGGAGCGAATCGATAGAAACACCTAGCAGGGGCACAGCAGTCCTCCGGCCCCTGTGACAGCGATAGGTGCTGGAGATGATTCATGGACTAAGAGACACCAGGGGCATCTCCTCGCCCGCCCCGAGAGACTGCACAAGCAACACTGCGGCCAAAACTAAGTCGCCCAGGTTGGAAACCTGCGAGGTAAGAAAGGGAGGCAATCCGGCACGCGACACTCAGACGAAACACCTGGCGAGTCTGGGTACCGCAATACTCGGAGAATGGAAATGCATGGACAATCTCCTAGTATTTACGACACAGAGAAAGTGCAATAAGAGAGAACACTGAATTATAAGCAATACATAGTCATAAGCAATACGCCCAAGGCACACACTACAAAAGAGGCTACTTCAGCGTCCCTGATTTTCGGAATAACCCTGGGAAGGGGTGATTCTTGGGCAACCAGAATGGCAATTGGGAAACTGAGAACCCAATACAAGTAACATTGCGCATAACCAATGTCACACTAACCGACACGCCCTTACAACCCCACTGACCATAAATAAGACCCTCATGGTCTGAAACGCTCTCACAGAACGCCAATACATGCAACTGCCTTAATTATAGACCAGAACAAACTGGAATGGTCTCCCTGGATGGGCATAGCCCTGTAGGCACCTGGAGCAGGGTTCCACAAATACTGCATAAGAAACAAGTTACTTACCTGTAACTGTTGTTCTCAGCATGGGTCTGGCATGGATTCACATCCTCATGAATATTCCCCGTCGTCAGGCTGGGAATCCTCGGTAAAGAAAAAATCAGTTTCAGTTACGTTTCTGAACTGTCTTTCACCCAATAACCAATCACTGGTCTCTGGGTCATACTGCCCCCAGCCAATGACTGCACTCTACCTAAGCCCCTCCTCTGGCAGCCATCTTCAGATTTGGTAGCACGTAAAGTGGCAGTAGGACCAAGAGAAGTGCCTCAGAGGGATAGGAGGGAGGGTTTGCATGTGAATCCATGCCAGACCCATGCTGGAGAACAACAGTTACAGGTAAGTAACTTGTTCCTTCTCCAGCATGGGGTCTGGCATGGATTCCCATGCTCATCAATACAAGAATACATAGCAGTACACCAAGCACAACCACGGGAGGTGGCAAGGCTCAACATTAAGCATTTCATCAACTCAACATTAAGCCTCCCTTACTTCCTCACCAGGCCCACCTTCAGGCGAACACGTTGCGCAGCACTGCCTGGCCAACTCTGGACCCCTCCCTGGAATCCCGGTCGACGCAGTAGAATCTCGTGAAGGTGTGCGTCGACCTCCACATAGCAGCCCTGCAGATGTCCAGCAGGGGTACACCAGACAAGAACGCAGTGGTAGCAGTGATCGCTCTGGTTGAATGGGCTCTCGGACGGCCAGGCAAGGGTCGGTTTGCCAACCGGTGACAGTGCATAAGGCAGCCAGAGAGCCATCTGGAAATGGAAGCCTTCGAGAGGGCCTTCCCTTGATTCACAGGTCCAAAGTTCACAAAAAGCTGTGATGTCTTCCGCAGGCTCATCGTGCGGTCCACGTAGAACTTCAGCACTCTAGCCACATCTAGCAAGTGCAAAGTCCTCTCGGCCGGCGACAAAGGCGACAGGAAGAAAACAGGTAACACCAAGGGCTCGTTGAGATGGAAGTCCGACGGCACCTTGGGCATGAAGGAGGGGTGTGTCCTCAGCACCACCCTTGTCTCGTGGAATGTCAGGTATGGAGGTTTACAGGAAAGGGCCTGGATCTCTCCCACTCGTCGTGCAGAGGTGATGGCCACAAGAAACGCTGTCTTCCACGACAGGAACTTCAACGGTGCCGAATGCAGAGGCTTGAATGGCAGCCCCATGAGCTTGGTCAGCACCACGTTGAGCTCCCACGCCGGGGCCAGAGCCTTCACCGGTGGGAACGATCGGAACAGTCCTTTCATGAACTCCTTCACCAGGCGATGAGGCCACAGGGATGACCGCCCCGGAGTTCTGGTGTAGCGGGAGATAGCCGCCAGATGGATCTTGATGGAGGCATGCGTCAGCCCCGCCTTGGCCAGCGATAGCAAGTACGGCAGCACTTGAGGGGACGTAATCCGCAGATGGTTAATCTTCTGTGCACGGCACCAAACAGAGAACCTCTTCCATTTGTATCCATATCACTTGAGAGTTGAGGACACCCTGGCCTTTGCAAGCACCTCCTTGTAGTCCGCCGGCATATCGTATCCTCCGAACTATAATGCTGCAGGAGCCAGGCCAGCAGGTTCAGCGACCCCGGGTCGTGGTGGAGGATGATGCCTCCTTCCCTGGTGAAAAGATCTGCATCCGTCGGCAGTTTGACTGGGGGGGATGCGGACATGTCCAGAAGATCCGGGAACCAAATCTGCCTCGGCCACGCAGTTGCGACGAGGATCATCTTGCACCAGTACCGTCTAAGTTGACTGATGAGTCGCAGCAGCAAGGGCAATGGTGGGAACGCATATAGGAACAGGCCATCCCAGGGGAATGAGAAGGCATCGCCCATGCTCCCCAGCTGGGGAAACCTGCTGGCGAACCTCCGGCACTTGGCATTCATCGCGGTCGCGAATAGGTCGATCTAGGGATTGCCCCATCGTCGGAATAGGAGATCCACTTGATCCTGCCAAAGCTCCCACTCGTGGCACGAGCGCAGCTCCCTGCTGAGTGAGTCGGCGATGGTGTTCTTGATTCCTGCCAGATGGAAGGGTACCAGAAACATCCCTTGGGCGACGGCCCAGTGCCACAAATCCTGCGTTCCTTGGATAGGGCTGGAGATCTGGTGCCCCCTTGCTTCCGGATGTAGAACATCATGGTGGTGTTGTCAGTGAAGACCCTTACCACCTTGCCCTTGAGGGACGGAAGGAACGACCTGAGGGCCCAGAACACGGCTCGGAGCTCCAGGACATTGATGTGCAGTGACCTCTCCTCCGGGAGCCAAAGGCCTCTTGCGTGGATATCTCCAGTGTGTGCTCCCCATCCCTCCAGGGAGGCAGGGAGGCGTCCGTCGTCACCGTTTCCTGATGTGCTGGGGTCTGGAAGTCAATGCCCGCCGACAGATGCATGCAGGCGTCCCACCACCGGATCGCTTGGCGGAAAGTCTCGTTGAGTGAGATCCTGTCTTCGAAGCTGCCCGCCGCTTGCATCCAACGGGCGTCGAGGAACTCCTGCAGTGGTCACATCCGCAGTCTGCATAGGAACACAAGGTAGATGCACGAGGACATTATGCCGAGTACTGACTTGATGGACCTCACCCTGGCCACGTCCATGGTCAACAGCTGTTGTACCTTGCCCAGGATGGCCTTCGTCCTTTCCTCTGACGGCGAAGCCAATTGCACCACTGTGTCGAGCTGTGCTCCCAGAAACAGGGCGACTTGCGACGGGACCAGGTGGGATTTTGGAAAGTTGATGGAGAACCCCAGGTCCGTGAGCAGCTGGACGGTCTTTGCAGTGTGTTCCACGGCGAGCTCCCTTGTCCTTGCCCGTATGAGCCAATCGTCCAGGTAGAGGTAGACGTGGATCCCCTGCAGGCGCAGCCGCGCCGCCACCGGTGCTAGGCACTTGGTGAACACCATCGCGCCGATTTTAATCCGAACGGGAGGGCCTTGAACTGGTAGTGCCGCCCTTTGACCACGAACCTAAGGAACTTTCGGTGTCTCTTTAGAATAGGGATGTGGAAGTAAGCATCCTCCAAGTCCAACGACGACAGGAAATCGCCCTCCTCCAGCTGTCCCAGCACGTGCTGGAGGGTGACCATCTGGAACTTCTGTGCCTTGATGTATTTGTTTAGTCGTCGCAGGTCCAGGATGGGACGTCATCCTCCTGTCTTCTTCTTCACGAGGAAGTATCTTGAGTAAACTCCGCAGCCCCGAAGCCTCTTCGGGACGAGCTCGATGGCACCTTTCCTGAGCATCGCCCTTACTTCCAACAGCAGTTGAGGGACGTGATTTTCCTTCCTGGCCACGGGAGGAATGCGGGGGCACCTCTTCTGGAACTCGAGGGCGTGCCCCAGGGCCAGGGCGTCCAGCACCCAACGGTCGGGGGAGATGGACTCCCACACGCCGACGAACTTCGTCAGCCGGCCTCCCACCGGGGTGCTTCGGCGGGGGCCCGACCCGACGGTCGGTTCAATCTTGCTTGGAGGCCGCTTTGCCTCCTTGACCACCTTGGCGACGACGGCGGGATCCACCTGACTTGCCGCGTCCCCTGTAGGCCTCCTGCGACGAAGACCTTGCCGCTTGACGGTATGTAGAGGAGCTGCTGCCGGCTCCCTTGGAGGCACCCTGTCTGCCTCCGGAGCTCCAAAAGGATGGCCGTCGCTGTTGGAACACACCCAGTGCACGGGCCGTCTCCGTGTCCGTCTTGATCGCCTGAAGGGATTCATCAACCGCCTTGCCAAAAAGGTTGTTCCCATCGAAAGGCATGTCCAAAACCTTGGTCTGAACGTCCTGGCGGAAATCCGTCGCCTTGAGCCATCCTCGTCGTCTCAGGCAAACGCTGTTGCCCAACTGTACGGAAACCGGTGTCGGCGATGTCCGTAGCCACCGTAATGGCGTGGTCCGAGGCAATCTCACCTTCCTGCAAGATTTCCAGGGCCTTAGCCCTCTTGGCATCCGGAAGGAAGTCCAACAGAGGGGCGATCTTGAACCACAACTCCCTGTCGTAGCGGGCTACAATGGCCAGGGCGTTGGCCGCCTTGATGGTCATAGCTGCAGATGAGATGACCCGTCGTCCCATCGCATCCAGCTTCCTACCTTCGCCGTCCGGAGGGGAGGTTGAAGTCCAGGCTGATGCCCCCCCGCTTTCTTCTTGGCCGCCGCCGAAACGACCGAGTCCGGGGTAGGTTGCGCCCTAAGGCACAAGGGGGCAGTGTCGGGGACCCGGTACTTCTTCTCGTACCGGTCCCTCTTCGCCGGAGCCGTGGCAGGGTTCTTGAGGAGGGCGAGCCCCTCATCCCAGATGTCATCAAGAAGCGGCACGGCGAGGACCGTCTTCCTTTCAGCCTCGTGCCGTTGGTAAAGGAACCCCTCCTTCTTCTTTTCCTCGGGGCAGAGCTGGAAGAGCTTGGATGCCCTGGAAATCATTGCCCTGGAAGGATCCAATCTCGTCGGGCGGGGACGCCCGGGCAGGGGGCGACGGGGGACACGTCCCGTCGTCGCCTCGGTCGTCATCCGTACCCGTCGTAGTCGTGTCCATGCCTGTATCATCCCTGTGGGTAGTGGACCGGGGGAAGGCAGAGAAGGCCGCAGAGGCGGGAGAGGAGGCCTAGGATGCGTCCTCCTCCTCTCAAGTGGTGGGCTCTCTGAAGGTCCTGGCTCCAGTTCCTCCGTCGGGTCTGGCTCAGGCACCTCCATCGGGGGAAGGGGCAACCTAGTCCTTATCTCCGAGCATAAGGACTGGATGGCTGACAAAATGGCCGCCGAGGTGTCCTGCGGCGCCGGAAACGACGGGAGCGAGGGCTCTTGAGGTGCCTCGTCTGCGTCACCGTCGCCCTCGTCGTCGCCCTTGTCAGGATCCCTCCCGATGGGCTGGGCCTCCTCCACGACTTGGATGAGCTCCTCTTCAGAGGTCGTGTCCGTATCCACGACGGCCACCAACCCCTCCCCCACCCTTTCCAACGAGGACTTTGTGGGGGTCTTCTCGATGGGCCTGAAAGACGACTCCCTCCGCGGTGGCAGGGAGACTCTGGTACCTGAGGGCGCCTCAACTGGTGTAGCCTCCACAGCTGAGCCAGGGCTGCGGCGACATCCTCAATCGAGGTCTTAGCAGGGTGAATTAAGGCCAACGTCACCTTCTGTACGCCTGGGGCCTTCACCTTGGGGGGAGGGTCCGAGCCTCGCTCCCCCTCTGCCGGAATCTTCAAGATCGACCGGGGCCTCTCCAGAAGCTTCGCCGGGTTCTCAGACTGGCTCGTGGTCGATGGCGCCAGGGAGGATGCGCCCTGCCTGGCAGCCAAGGAGCCCGACCGTTCGGCGCTCCCGGTGCCCGCGGACTCGCGGTGCTTAGCCTTTTGTTGGGCCCCCATCGCCAAAGCACCCTCACAGGACTTAGAAGACCGCTCGGACTTCTTTGTCTTCTTCTCGCCTGGCAGGCTCTTACCTTCCAGCCAGTTGGCGAGACGGAGTTGGCGATCCTTCATGGTCCGCTCCGACATGTTCCCACAAAACGCGCAGTCCTTTTCCTTGTGCGTCTTGTCCTCATAGAGACAGTAGAGGCATACTGAATGCTCGTCCTCCTTGAAAACGTTCTGATGCTGGCATCCAGGGCAGGTCCTGAACAGCTTCCCGGGCGTCGAGCTCCCTTTCTCCTGGGCCATGTCCGGGGTATCCGGGGTAGGCCTCAGAACTTCTGGAATCCTCCAAAAGTGTAACTCGACGAAATCTTCACCCCTGAGGGGCGTAGGAACTCCGAAACGGATCCCCGTTGATCGGAAGTAGAAACGGTGGAGCTTGAGGCTCTATTTAACCGAAAAAATTAGAAAATCTCCTGAAAAAGGCGCGAAAACGCAGCAAAAGCTCAAGAGCTAAGCACGAGGACTCCCAACACTTGAACGTGCGGTAAAAATCTGAGGATGGCTGCCAGGGGCGGGGCTTAGGGAGAGGGCAGTCATTGGCTGGGGGCAGTATGACCCAGAGACCAGTGATTGGTTACTACTGAGAAAGACATATCAGAAACGAAACTGATACTGTTTTTTCTATACCGAGGATTCCCGGCCTGACGACAGGGAATATTTGTGAGCATGTGAATCCATGCCAGACCCCATGCTGGAGAACTGACTGAACCCTATGATAAGGGAGGACTAGCTGCCCCGGATTTCGAATTGTATTATTTAGTGGCGCAGGGACTATATTCAGGAATTTGGTACAGAATGGATACCAGCAGTCGACACTGAGCACTGGAGCACTATGGAGCAGCCCCAATAGACCTTAAAGCGGTCGTCCTAGACATCCGCTACGCGGACTCTTGTGCGTTTGATCCGGTGAGCACGACAGTATATGCATGGCACTGAATACTTAAACGCCTAGATGTAACCACCCCATGGAAGATTTGTAACTGAGGATGAATACAAGTTAAAATTGGGGGATATCCCTGTCAAGATATTGCAGTATTATAGAATACGAGCAGCGGTATGGAAGAGGTGGCCGTCATTTCCACAGAAGCCAGAGCCCTGCGACTGCTTAGAGATAGTGGTTCAGGGAGATGAACGGAGGGGGCTAATATCAAGGCTATATGGGATGATACAAAACAGCATGGCCCAGCACAACAGAGCGAAAGAAAAATGGGAAAGAGACGTTTCAGCAAGTATAGATGAGACTAAGTGGCAGAGATACGGCTGTCTAACTAAGGTCATTTCACTTAATGCCCGCTTACGACTTAAACAATTCAAAGTACTAAATAGATTACATTACACCCCAGCAAAGGTAGCACAATTTTCCTGGGATTTATCAGACAAATGTATGAATTGCGAGACAGAGGGAGCAGATACAATCCATATGTTTTGGAGCTGACCATAAGTGACACTATTCTGGCAGGAGGTTGCTGAGGCACTACAAGCAATGACGATGATCCCTCCTACCCTCCTTCCCCTTAAATATTTGTTGGGAGCTATTGGAAAGGTTAATGTCAAAACACGTATACTGTTCAACATAGGATGTGTTATAGCAAAGAAGGAACAAGTTACTTACCTGTAACTGTTGTTCTCCAGCATGGGTCTGGCATGGATTCACATGCTCATGAATATTCCCCGTCGTCAGGCTGGGAATCCTCGGTAAAGAAAAAACCAGTATCAGTTTCGTTTCTGATCTGTCTTTCGTAGTAATAACCAATCACTGGTCTCTGCGTCATACTGACCACAGCCAATGACTGCCCTCTACCTAAGCACCTCCTCCGGCAGCCATCTTCAGATTTGGAAGCACGTGAAGTGGCAGTATGACCAAGTGAAGAGCCGCAGAGGGGTAGGCGGGAGGGTTTGCATGTGAATCCATGCCAGACCCATGCTGGAGAACAACAGTTACAGGTAAGTAACTTGTTCCTTCTCCAGCATGGGGTCTGGCATGGATTCACATGCTCATGAATAAAGAATACATAGCAGTACACACATGCACAACCACGGGAGGTGGCAAAGGCTCAACATTAAGCATCACATTAACTCAACATTAAGCATCTTACCTCCTCACCAGGCTCACCTCAGGCGAACAGGTTGCGCAGCACTGCTTGGCCGACCCTGGACTCCTCCCTGGAATCCCGGTCGACGCAGTAGAATTTCGTGAAGGTGTGCGTCGACCTCCACGTAGCAGCCCTGCATATGTCCAGCAGGGGCACACCAGATAGGAACGCCGTGGTAGCTGCGATCGCTCTGGTGGAATGGGCTCTCGGACGGCCAGGCAGCGGTCGGTTTGCCAACCGGTGACAGTACATGATACAGCCGGAGAGCCATCTGGAGATGGAAGCCTTCGAGAGAGCCTTCCCCTGATTGACAGGTCCAAAGTTCACAAAGAGTTGTGACGTCTTCCGAAAACCCTTCGTGCGGTCCACGTAGAACTTCAGCGCTCTAGCTACATCCAGCGAGTGCAAAGTCCTCTCAGCCGGCGACGAAGGCGACGGGAAGAACACAGGTAACACCAAGGGTTCGTTGAGATGGAAGTCCGACGGTACCTTGGGCATGAAGGAGGGGTGCGTCCTGAGCACTACCCTCGTGTCGTGGAAAGTCAAGTACGGGGCCTTGCAGGAAAGGGCCTGGATCTCTCCCACTCATCGTGCGGAGGTGATGGCCACGAGAAAAGCTGTTTTCCACGATAGAAACTTCAACGGGGCCGAGTGCAGAGGCTCGAACGGAGGTCCCATGAGCTTGGTCAGCACCACGTTGAGCTCCCACGCCGGGGCCGGAGCCTTCACCGGCGGGAACGATCTGAACAGTCCCTTCATGAACTCTTTCACCAGACGATGAGACCACAAGGACGTCCGGCCCGTGGTTCTGGTGTATCTGGAGATCGCAGCAAGATGAATCTTGATGGACGCGTGTGCCAGACCAGCTTTGGCCAGCGTCAGCAGGTACGGCAGTACTTGGGGAGCCGTAATCCGTAGAGGGTTAATCTTCTGTGCGTGGCACCAGACAGAGAACCTCTTCCATTTGTGTCCGTAGCATTTAAGAGTCGAGGACGCCCTGGCCTTTGCAAGAACCTCTCTGCAATCGGCCGGTATGTCGTATCCTCCAAACTCTAGCGCTGCAGGAGCCAGGCCTGCAAGTTCAGCGACTTCGGGTCGTGGTGGAGGATGGCGCCTCCTTCCCTGGAGAGTAGATCCGCGTCCGCCGGCAGCTTGATCGGCGGGGACGCTGACAAGTCCAGAAGGTCCGGGAACCATATCTGCCTCGGCCACGCAGGTGCGACGAGGATCATCCTGCACCGTGACCTCTTGAGCTGGTTGACGAGCCGGATTAGCAGAGGCAAGGGAGGGAACGCGTAGAGGAACAGGCCCTCCCAGGGGAACGAGAAAGCATCGCCCATGCTCCTCGTCTGGGGAAACCTGCTGGCGAACCTCCGGCACTTGGTGTTCGTCGCCGTCGCGAACAGGTCGATCTGGGGTGTGCCCCACCGTCGGAAGAGGCGATCCACCAGATCCTGCCGTAGTTCCCACTCGTGGCACGAGCGCAGCTCCCTGCTGAGTGAGTCGGCGATGGTGTTTTTTATCCCTGCCAGATGAAACGGCACCAGAAGAATCCCTTGGGCGACGGCCCAATGCCACAGGTCATGCGCCACCTTGGACAGCGCTGGGGACCTGGTTCCGCCCTGTTTCCTGATGTAAAACATGGTGGTGGTGTTGTCGGTGAAGATCCTCACCACCTTGCCCTTGAGGGACGGAAGGAAGGACCTGAGGGCCCAAAACACTGCACGGAGCTCCAGGACGTTGATATGCAGGGACTTCTCCGTCGGGAGCCAGAGTCCCCTTGCGTGCAGATTTTCGGTGTGCGCTCCCCACCCTTCTAGGGAGGCATCCGTGGTCACAGTCACCTGGTGGGCTGGGGTCTGGAAGTCCATGCCCGCCGTCAGATGCGCGCGGGTGCCCCACCACCGTATCGCTCGTCGGAAACTCTCGTCGAGCTTGATCCTTTCCTCGAAGCTGCCCGTCGTCTGGATCCAGCGCGCATCCAGGAATTCTTGCAACGGGCGCATCCGGAGCCTGCACATGGGAATGAGGTAGATGCAGGAAGACATCATCCCGAGGAGGGACTTGATGGACCTCACTTTGGCCGCGTCGGCCACCAACATCCGTTGCACCTTGCCCAAGATGGTCCTGGTCCTCTCCTCCGACGGGGAGGCCAGAAGGGACACTGTGTCGAGCCTCGCTCCCAGAAACAGTGCGACTTGCGCGGGCACCAGGTGGGATTTGGCGTAGTTCACGGAGAATCCCAGGTCCGTGAGGAGTTGGACGGTCCTTGCCGTGTGGACCACGGCGAGCTCCCTCGTCTTGGCGCGGATGAGCCAGTCGTCCAGGTAGGGGTAGACGTGAATCCCCTCGCGGCGCAGCTGCGCCGCCACCGGTGCGAGGCACTTGGTGAAAACCCTGGGTGCCGACCGTAGTCCGAAGGGAAGGGCTTTGAACTGGTAATGACGCCCTTGGACCACGAATCTGAGGAATTTTCGGTGCCCCTTTAGGATGGGAATGTGGAAGTAGGCATCCTCCAAATCCAACGACGATAGGAAGTCTCCTTCCTCCAGCTGACCCAGGACGTGCTGGAGGGTGACCATCCGGAACTTCTGCGCCTTGATGAACTTGTTCAGACGTCGCAGGTCCAGGATGGGGCGCCATCCTCCCGTCTTCTTCTTCACGAGGAAGTATCGCGAGTAGACTCCGGAGCCCCGAAGCCTCTTTGGGACGAGTTCGATGGCGCCCTTTCTGAGCATCGCCTTTACCTCCAGGAGAAGTTGAGGGACGTGAAGTTCTTTCCTGGCCACGGGGGGGACGCGCGGGCACCTTCTTTGAAATTCGAGCGCGTGGCCCCGGGCCAGGGCGTCCAGCACCCAACGGTCGGTGGAGATGGACTCCCACACGCTGACGAAGCCCGCCAGCCGGCCTCCCACCGGGGTGCTTCGGTGGGGGCCCGACCCCACGGCCGGTTCAATCCTGCTTGGACGCGGCCTTGCCGCCTTGACCTCCTTGGCGACGACGGCGGGGTCCGCTAAACTTGCCTCGTCCTCTGTAGGCCTCTTGCGACGACGAGCGGGCCGCTTGACGGTAGGAAGCGAAACCGCCGCCGGAACCTTTGGAGGCGCCCTTGCCTCCGCCGCTCCGAAAGGGCGTCCGTCGTAGCTGCAGGACTCCAAGGGCCCGGGCCGTCTCAGTATCCGCCTTGATGGCCTGAAGGGAATCGTCCACTGTCTTCCCAAACAGGTTGTTCCCGTCGAAAGGCATGTCCAGGACTCTGGTCTGGACGTCCTGCCGAAAGTCCGTAGCTTTGAGCCATCCACGACGTCGAAGGCAAACGCCGTTGCCCAGCTGGCGGAACCCAGTGTCGGCGATGTCCGTCGCCACGGTGATGGCGTGGTCCGAAGCCACCTCACCTTCCTGCAGGATCTCAAGGGCCTCCGCCCTCTTGTCGTCCGGCAGAAAATCCAGCAGGGGAGCCATCTTGTACCAGAGCTCCCTGTCGTAGCGGGCCACGATAGCCAAGGCGTTGGCCGCTTTAATCGTCGTCGCTGCCGACGAGATGACTCTACGTCCCATAGCATCCAATTTCTTTCCCTCGCCGTCCGGCGGGGAAGTCGACGTGGAGGCCGCACCCCCCCCCGCTTTCTTCCTGGCTGCCGCGGAGACGACGGAGTCCGGGGTAGGCTGCGCCCGGAGGCATAGGGGGGCCGTGTCCGGGACCCGGTACTTTTTCTCGTACCGGTCTCTTCTCGCTGGCGTCGTGGAAGGGTTCTTGAGGAGGGAAAGGCCCTCATCCCAAATGTCGTCCAACAGAGGCACTGCAAGGACCGTCTTCCTCTTGGCCTCGCGCCGCTGATAAAGGAAGCCTTCCTTTTTCTTCTCCTCAGGGCAGAGTTGGAAAAGCTCGGAAGCCCTGGAGATCATGGAGTGGAAAGATCCGATCTCGTCGGGCGGAGAAGCCCTGGTGGGAGGCGACGACGGAAAATCCTCGTCGTATGCCTCGTCGTCCGTACCCGTCGCTGCCGTGTCAGTCCCCGTATCATCCCCTCGAGTGGACGGGGAGGAGGGCTGGACGGGGCGCGACGGTTGAAAAGGAGGTGGTGGATGGATCCTTCTTTTCTTGGTAGGGGGAACACCAGAAGGTCCCGGTTCTGGATCCCCCGACGGGAGAGGTTCCTCCGTCGGTAACGGTAGCCTCGTCCTTATCTCGGAGCATAAGGACTGTATGGCCAACAAAATGGTCGCCGAGTTGTCTTGCGGCGCTGGCAGAGGGGAATCCGACGGGCGAGCAGGGGCCCCGTCGGTATCCTCGACGATGTCGTCGTCGTCACCTGCGTCGGGGTCCATTCCGACGGGCTGGCCTTCTTCCACGCCTAGGCCGTGGCTTAAGACCTCGATCAGTTCCTCTTCTGAGGTTGAGGCCGAATCTACGACGACGCCCTGCCCCCCCTTCTTCTTCCCCACGGAGGGTTTCACGGGGGTCCTATCGATGGGCACAAAGGAAGACTCCCTCCGAGGAGGCAGGGAGATTCTGGGCCCTGAGGTCGCCACCACTGGTGCAGCCACCACAGGCTGAGCCAGGGCCGCCGCGACCGTTTCGATAGAGGGCTTGGTCGGATGGATCAAGGCCTTCACCACCTTAGGTGCGCTCACCGCCTTATCCTTGAGGAAGGGGGCACTGCCACGCTCCTCCTCTGCCTTAGAGCTCGACCGGGGCCTCTCCAGGAGCTTCGCCGGGTGCTCGGCCTTCCTCTTACCCGACCCAGAGCGTTGGCTCGTGGTTGATGGTGCCGGGGAGGGTGCGCCCTGCCTGGCGCCCGTAGAGCCCGACCGTTCGGCGCTCCCGGTGCCAGCGGACTCGCGGTGCTTGGCCTTATGTTGGGCCCCCGTCGCCGGGGCGCCCTCAAAGGTCTTAGAAGACCGCTCGGATTTCTTCTTCTTCTCGCCAGACGGGCTCTTACCCTCCAGCCAGTTGGCGAGACGTTGATGGCGGTCCTTCATGGTCCGTTCCGACATGTTGCCGCAAAACGCACAGTCCTTCTCCACGTGCGTCTTGTCCTCATGAAGGCAGTAAAGGCAGAAAGAGTGTTCGTCCTCCTTGAAGACGTTCTGCAGCTGGCATCCAGGGCAGACCCTGAACAGCTTTCCGGGCGTCGAGCTTCCCTTCTCCTGGGCCATCTCCGAGATCGGGCCTGAGAAGCTTCTGGAGTCCTCCGAAGTGTAGCTCGACGAAATCTTCACCCTTGAGGGGCACAGATGAATCCGACACGGGTCCCCGTAGATCGGATGTAGGATCGGTGGAGCTTGAGGCTCTTTTGACCGAAAGAATCGAAGTTTTTTTGTGAAAAAGCGCGAAAAATAGCACTAACGCTCGAGAGCAATAGCACGAGGATCCCAACACATGAACGTGCGGTAAAAATCTGAAGATGGCTGCCGGAGGAGGTGCTTAGGTAGAGGGCAGTCATTGGCTGTGGTCAGTATGACGCAGAGACCAGTGATTGGTTATTACTACGAAAGACAGATCAGAAACGAAACTGATACTGGTTTTTTCTTTACCGAGGATTCCCAGCCTGACGACGGGGAATATTCATGAGCATGTGAATCCATGCCAGACCCCATGCTGGAGAAGTGTATATTATTGTAGTGGAAATCCAAATCGGCCCCAACACTACGTGAATGGCACAGAGAATTCACCTAAGCGGATGAAAGGGAGGAGAGAGATTTGTCAGAACAGTAGCAACAATGAGTAAACCAAAGGATATTTGGGGACCATTCCAGGATTATGTGGAAGCCATACAGCAGTAAAATGCAATAAAATGTAACTGAATAAGTGGATTTGCAAATTAAGCCTGTACCTGTAAGAAAACTAGCAATTGTATTAATGAGTAAGACTGAACGTCATGTACCACGGCTCTGCCTGTTGCCTAAATAAAGTTTATTAAAAAAAAGAAATTCATATAGTTGTTTTTGTTCAGCATCAGTTGGCATGGGGAGCCAAAAGTAGCTGCTGTAAACTGTTGGTTTTAAGCTAGCCACGTTATTCTAGGCTATAAGTAGGAGCTACATAGCTCCCAAATCCCCTCAGTTTTGAACCATGCATGCAGCCCTCCAGATAAAGTGTGTATCAGGCCTTTTTATGCACAGAATTCTTGTCAATACGGCCCTTTTAATTCTTCCTTGCGTACCACTTGCACAGGCTATTTATGACAGCACCCCCATAAATCATGAAGCTCACTGGTGACAGCCTGGCTAGCAGCAGCTTGGAAATCCTCTCTTTACTTTAGTAATCGGCACAGGTCCTTAAAAGAAGCAACTGGGATGAGTCCTGGTCTATTTAATTTTTTAACACTCCTCTGTTAATGATTCTGTCAAGATAATGCTTTCTGAGTAATGTAAAAGGGAATTTGTGTTTTGTTCACTTTGTTCAACTGCCTGCATTTTGTAGGTTACAGTGTTATTAAAGCATCTTGAATCATGAACATGCTTTTCACTTTGCTTTAGGACACAGGTGGTATTGTGTAAAATGAAAATTGTCTTAAATAAGGGCTAATTTCTGCTTGATTGGCTTTAATAGAGGCAGCACAGTTGCAGCAGCATGGGCATTTCATACTTTGTTTTCTTTTCATCACAGAAGCACACCAATTGCATAGCTAGGCATGTGGTCTGAACTTTAACTCCCTTTCTGACCACCCACTGCACGAAGGTATAATGGATCCAGGTAGAAGTAGTGTTGTATATATTTTCAGTGGCCTAGTGTACCCTTTCGTCTCAACAGGACTGCTATATATTCAGGCAAAGTAGCCTAATTTATCAACAGAGCTGCTATACTGTACTCCTGTCATTGCACAATGCCAAATATTCACAGCAGGGCTGATTGCATCATGCCCACATTTCTAAGCAGGACTGCTATGTTTTGGGACAGTACTTGAATTTCTTAACAGAGCTGCTGTTAAGCAAGCACAAACATATGTTGCCATTTTCTGCAGCAAGCTAAAGTACAGAGCAACAACAGTGTTTGAGCTCTTCCCACCAACCTCCGACGGTGTGAGAAGATGGCATTGCTGTCATGTACTTCAATCCCTTCTACTCGGTCTTGCGCTTTTCAAATCTTCTGCTACTCCCATGTCAGATTACTGAATCCCACTACCAAAAATCTAGCACATTTCAAAGCCTCATTATGAATCTCCTGACTAATGTAGGATAGTCCAAATAGGCTTAGAGTTTTTGACAAGCCATTTATGGCAGGCAAGCCTCACATGAAACTGGTAGTGCCCTAACCCTCTGTGCCTTTCAGTGTCAGCCTGTTGGGAAAGACAGCTCAGTGGGTCAATAACAGTGCTGCAGAGATTATTGTGTAAACTATTAGTTAAAATCATGTTAATAGGTGAGTTAATGAGTCTGCATCAGAGATATGCATTTATGATGCAGGTAACATTCAATTGTAACACAGTGGACTTAACTTTCGATTTATCAAAAGGACTACTAAAAGTTCAGTGATTCAGAACGCACACATTTCATCCGGGATGTTCTACTTGTAATGGCTCAAAACACGCAACTCATCAGGGCTGCTACACCTGTGATGAATCAGAAATAGAACATGCACATCCCATAAGGACTGATATTGATATTGATATTTTGTTTGTATCGCGCTCTTACACAAGTGTTTCAGAGCGTGACCAGGCAAGGGAGGGGAACAGTTTGGAAACAAATCAACAATCTTACTAGGCCCAGTGACATTAAGAATGTGCAAGTGCATGGGAGAGGGAACGAGGAAAAGTGCATGGAAGGGGCGAGAGTGGAAAGTGCAGAGCAGAGGAGAAAAGATTAATAATAAATAAAAATAAATAAATAACAATAAATGCATCATAGAGGCAATAAACAGAGGTAGTGCAGCCAGCGAGTGGCAAGTGCTGTGTTTACGGCAGCAGACTGGGTGAAGTCTGATAAGTGCAGACAAAGAAGGAGAAAAAAAAGGGGTTGGGGGACTGTGTGGGTACCGATACAGTCCCCAGTGCAAGGGGTGGCCGGGAGGCAGTGCAGGATGGTTGCAGGGTGAGCAGGTACCTGGGCGCAGGGGACAGAGGGTGGCCAGGTGCACAGTGCCAAGAGAGAGCAGATCAGGAGGGGAGGGGGAGCCAAGGCAGAGACAAAGAGGAAGATCTTCAGATGCTTCCGGAACCGGAAATGGTTCTCCTCAAATTTTAGAGTGGCATGGAGGCTGTTTTCCAGAGGGAGGTCCCAGCCGAAGACAGAGATCTACCCCAGCTCGTTTCTTTGAGAAACGACTGACACTGAGGGAGTTAGAGGCAGAGGAGAAAATGGCTTGTAATGGCTCAGAACAGACACATCTCATCTGGGATGCTATACCTGTGATGGCTCAGAACACACAACTCTTCAGGGCTGCTATACTTGTAATGGCTCAGAATACACACCTTATTCAGGCTGCTATACCAGTAATGGCTCAAAACAAAGATCTCATATGGGCTCTTGTACTTGTAATGGCATACAGTGTTGGTAATGTATCTGGTCAGACACACCTCTAACTCTATAATTCGTAGCCTAATGGCCAAAAGAAGGTATGCACACATCTAAAAAGGAGCACCCACTGTTGAAGCTGCACTAGAATTTTAAATAGAAACAGCATTTTCAGCTTTTTGATATTTATTGGTGCTATGTTAAAAGACAAACAGAAAAACAGGAGAGGAAGAGCAACTCTGAACCTAAGCAATACAGAAGAACATAGGTGTGGTGGGGAGGGGGGTAAAGGGACAGAGAACATACTAGACAATCGAAAACAGGAATTCGAGCAACAGCAAGAGCGAGCAATGAGCTACATGATAGGGCAACAAAGAAAGTGAGAAGGGACACAAGTTAATAATAGGACAAACACACAATATGAGTGAGAGATAGAAAAAGAGCAAAAGAGACATTTTGAGCCATTAAAAGAGAGAAGTGCAGGCCAATAACATAAGAGACAGTGCAAGAAAGATAATCAAAAGGAGTAGCAACCACAACTGAGAAAATGAAAAAAACAAAATGGCCAGAGTAATGTCATGAGAGAGGAAGAGGAGTTATATCAACCGATGCAGCGAGATATAGGAGGGAAAAAGCAAGATTAGATTGCAGAGATGGGAGAGATGGAGTGACAGAGCAACAGACCGCAAAATGTGGCATCGCAACACTTAAGGTTGAGACGTAGAGAGTCAGAAAGTGAGCGACAGGGGAAAAAAAGTATCAAAGGGAAGGAGAGATAGAGCAAAAACAGTGAGTGGCTGTCAAGCAGGTAGTGCCAGGCAGCAACAGTAGGCCTGAGAGGCAGAGAAGTGATGGGACTTGATTTATGAATCACCCGACGTAACTAGCTGGCATCCGTAGTAAATCTTAACAGAGTTTGTGCCCAAGTATCATGAAGATGAACCTGGGTAGTATGCATCTACAAGGTTCTTGCGTGGGGAAAATGTTTTCCACAGGTTCAATAAATGATTTAGAACCACTTTGAAATACAGCTGTGTTGTCACTTATGTTTGTGCACAAAGTTTTAATTTGACGCACAAATTGGAAAGTTGTAAGACACTTTTTACTCTCTTGCAAAGGAGGAAAACTCATTTGTACTCTCTTGAAATTGGATTTACTCTAATTCTAAAAATTGGAAGTAAAATACTCGCACTCCAAAATCCTATCTGTAGCACTGCATGCATGGCTATGAAAATAAAGAAAAACTATGAAAATTGATAACTCCATAAATTAATTATCCTATCAGGTTGTTTTGCATGTCTATGCATGTCTCTAAAATCACACATTTCAATGGTTCTGATTTTATTGAATTAGTGTTTTGTGGTCAGGAATTACAGAGAAAAAAGCAATAGCATTCAGCAGTATAGTAGTGAAATCAAAAGACAAAGAATCTAGGCAGCATGCTCCTCAAGGGGTATAGGGTGATCCAAAGAGGTAAAACCAAGAAACAAACAAGCACTTGGAGAGGGGCTATGAACTAGAACCCTCCCAACTGCCACCTCTGGGGTAAGAATGCCTGTGGCTTCTACCCTGGTATGCCTCCCAGCCCAGGCTGAGAGGTCCCTACCCCACTTTGATAAAAAGGCATTACTGACCTTGTCACAACTATCTAAATCTGGTTGCTTGGTATGTCCTCAATGAACATAGAAGTGGGATATGGAAGAGGTGTTAAGAAGTGATGCCCAAATGACTTATTGGTAATCCACATTAAACAAAAGTCCCACTCCACCTCTTCATAGTCTGCAACCTTATAAGTCTCCATAGTGTGAGCCAAGACTTTGATCTAAAGTCTTGATATGCCTACAGAAGGACATGATGGTTGAGGGCACACTTAATTGTGAGGGGCAGAGTAAGGCTGGAGTTCTTTCTAAAAAAAACAAAGATGCAGTGGCACTGGTGTCTGTCCTGAATGTCTCACTCTCAAAAAATATAGAACTATGACAAAGAAGACTAGGACTCAGAGTAATGAGGATTGCGGGTAAGTAATCTAGGCCTTCTCGGATGAAGCTCAGAATGCTGCTGTACTATGAGGTTTGATGTGGACGTTGTTCATAGTTTTGTCTGGATACGCTGAGACTTGGAATTGATGGGCATTCCACACTCAGAGTTTATATGCCTGAACCTTCTGCCTGTGTCCGGATTCTGGAGTGAATCTGTCAATAGCAGACTGAGGGATGGATATTATTTAAAAAGATAAATATATACAGGAGTGATTGCAAGCCCAAGTTTAGGGTAACAGAATATACCTCTGCTAAGTACTTGGATTTCTGATGTGGTTAATAATAGTATGTGTGATCAATTGTGAACTAAGTGAATGTTGTTGGTGAGTGGGGGCGTGGCTCTCTATTTATGCTGTGAAGTGTCTCTTGGGTTGGGGTCTGATCAGGTGGAAGGTGTGAGAGTAAACAGTTCATCATCACCTGCATTGATAGCTTGAAGAATTCATTGTTTCGTCAAGTTTGTCAACTTCTGAAAAAAGATATTCACAGTTGTTTCCTTTCTTGCATTTGACATTCCACTTTATTAAATACCACACTGAGGTTTTAATACATTTCCTTGACGGTATTGTCTTTTGAAGATGTATTTCTCTATTATGAGCACGGGTGTATGATTTGGGAAGGGGACCGCAGGATTCCCCGCTTTACCAACATTGCGTAATCCTCAGCATATTGCCTTTTCTCTCTATGTGACTCAGTCCACTCAAGTGTCAACATTAACAGACCCTTGTACATAACTTTTTGTAGACCTTACACAGGCCTTTGATTTTGTCAACAGACAGAAACTTTGGAAATAATTGTGCACAATAGGCTGTCCGACAGCTCTGAACATATTGACTTCCCTTCATGAGGAGACTTCTATTAAAATGAGACTTGATTTACAGGGAAATTATACCAAGTGGTTTTGGAACCATCGAGGCAAGTGCCAGGGCTATGTCCTGGCACCTTTTTTGTTTAACTCCTATATCTGCGACCTTGAGAGAGCTCCATCTCCAATTAATGCTAACCCGCCTTGGTTGGGGAATTTAAAAATCCAGTACGCTAACGTATGAGGATGACCTTGTGCTTAGCGAACCTATGCAGATTGGGTTGCAACGCACTTTGGTGGCACTGAATTCTTATCTGGTTGATTTAGACTTGAAAATTAATGTTGCTAAAACCAAGGTTTTAATAATGTCCCCTAGCAAGCACTGTAAAAAATGTGGACCCTTTAGTTGGGGTGTTAATAATACCAAATTAAAAACAGTGACTCCATTTAAATATTATGGCGTTGAGATTTCTGGCAGTGCTAGTAAAGCCACGTTAACATCACATATGCGCACTGCCTCAACAGTGGCTGCGGCGCAAATGGTTGTTTTTCCATCACGCTTCTGTTCCAGTTTTTCTTTCCAGAATAGTCACTAAGATCACTTGCAGTGCCGAATTTAACTATGTTAAGGCTGTATGGGACAAGATTGAGGCTATTATTTGGAGGACAACTCTTTCTCTCCCTCCCGGTGTCCCCATTGGAATCATCAGACATGAGCTTGACCTCTTGTTATTGCCTTCCCTTATAGACTGGAAATTGATTCAATTGTACAGAAACATTTTGGAACCTCTGCCCATTCTCTTTATATTCATTTGAAAGATCAATTTGATTCCAACAGTTGTAATGTTTTGCAGTTGCAGGCTCTGAAATGTTATAATGTGGTGAATGGTGTGTGTTCATCAATGTTCAAATTAATCTGTGGAGGATCCTGTAGATCCCTCACTAAAACCCTGCCTAAAGTCTCGTCCCAGGGAGCCAGGAGAGGGCAGACGCTTCCTGATCCCAATCCAGGGGGCGGTGTACTGCGGGAGGATCACCTGGGTGGAGACAATGCCCAGCGTGGTGGGGTGATTTCACAGGATCAGCCATAGTATTATTCTTTGGACAATAGTAAGATTGTTCCCAGAGAGGTTATAGCATCTTGTCATTTAGATGAATATCTAAAGATGTTGGGCCTCATTACACGGATGGCGGTGAACCATGGCGCTATTAGCGCCATGGTTCATACCGGTAAAATACCGGCACCGCCTTGGTGGAAAGGGGAATTACCACCCTATTCCAAGGTTGACGGGGCGGTAATTCCCCCTTCCACCATTGCCCTTCCCCAGGCTCTATGGGAATGGGGAAGGCGCTAATTACGGTACCGCAAATTGCGGTACCGTAATTAGCTCCCTGGTCCCTTTGCGGGTTGGTTTTTAACGCCTGCAAAAACAGGCGTTAAATTCCCCAACCCGCAAAGGGACCTCGTAGTAAGGCGGTAACCGATTTACCGGTACCGGTAAAATACTGGTACCGGTAAACCCTTACCGCCATCCGTGTAATGAGGCCCGTTGAGTTTTTGGAACCATTCTTGTATACCCCTAAAACACTGTATCCTCCACAGTTTCAATGGTATGCCAACAGGAATGGCAAACTCATGACTTGCTCTGCCCAAACTGTCTCTAAAAAGGTTAAACATGTTTTCTGCTATTGTAATAACATCAGGGGAGGGAAATCTTGATTTAATCCTTTTGAAGGTGTAGAGAAATTAATACTTTCTACAAAGGACTGCATGTTCCAGAATCCTTCAGGTACTGTGAAGAAGAGGGCTAAAGAAAAATTCAGGAGGAGCAGGCAATTAATTCTAAGGGCCTGTATCTGAAACTAATTAACCCACCAGAGGGGCATAAAAGTCTGCTGCAGGGAGCAACAGTAGAAAGAAGCTGGAGTGGAAGCCGGAAGGTCGGCAGTAGCAGAAGTAGAAGGAGCAGAGCATGAGGCTGGTAACTCACAAGGAAGTGTGACCGTAGAAGTGACGAGTGACTAGAGGAAAGGCAGACTTCACCTACAGACTCTGAGTTGGTCCTGTGTTCACAAACCCTGTTTGGCTGTGGCAGCATTCGAAGTGACTGGAAGAAACAGGCAGTCTTTCCAGGTGCGCCTTATTGCTGTGAATGCAGAGAAGTTGTGCATCCACCCAAGGCCGGTGTGCAGAAGCAAGCTGAGGGAAACTGGTGAGTAGAAGTCTCTACTTTGATCAGGCCGGATCAGAGACACCCATGCAGCAGAGGGGTGTGGGTCCCAAGAGTGCGTGCAGCAGTAGTAGTTGAAGAAGCTAAGCCGGGAAGCAGAGGCAGCCCGCGGTTAGCGATTGTAGAGTCGGGAAAGTGAAGCTTTGTAATCCAGATCAGCTAAAATACCTTGATAGTAACAGTAGCCAGCTTTCCTAACACTTGTGTGCATAATTGAGCGAGATGAACTTGTCCGTAGGAGTGGAAAGTCCAATTAACAAGGGAAATGTAACACGCAAAGAAGATGTCAAAGCTGAAACACCCGCTTGTTGTATAAGCCTTTTTCCTTTCACATGACGGAAGTACCGGCACTGTTGCGTGTTAGGCAGAATTATATGCAGTACCCTTTGGGAACAATATATACAATTAAGACTACAAGTGACAGTACAATTTCACCTTTGGTACACGCCTGTACTACACAGTTATAGTGGTAGCAGTAGCGGAGCAGCCAGACTTATCTCAAGAGTAAGTGAGCAGTACAAGATCGTTACACAAAGGACAGCAATTACTATGATTCAGGCAAACACTGACTCAAGGTTTCAAAGTAAAAGAAGGAACAAGTTACTTACCTGTAACTGTTGTTCTCCAGCATGGGTCTGGCATGGATTCACATGCTCATGAATATTCCCCGTCGTCAGGCTGGGATTATCAGTTTTGTTTCTGATCTGTCTTTTGTAGTAGTAACCAATCACTGATCTCTGCGTCATACTGACCACAGCCAATGACTGCCCTCTACCTACCATCTTCAGATTTGGAAGCACGTGAAGTGGCAGTATGACCAAGTGAAGAGCCGCAGAGGGGTAGGCGGGAGGGTTCGCATGTGAATCCATGCCAGACCTATGCTGGAGAACAACAGTTACAGGTAAGTAACTTGTTCCTTCTCCAGCATGGGGTCTGGCATGGATTCACATGCTCATGAATATAAGAATACATAGCAGTACACACATGCACAACCACGGGAGGTGGCAAAGGCTCAACATTAAGCAATACAACAACTCAACATTAAGCATCTCTTACCTCCTCACCAGGCTCACCTTAAGCGAACAGGTTGCGCAGCACTGCTTGGCCGACCCTGGACTCCTCCCTGGAATCCCGATCGACGCAGTAGAATCTCGTGAAGGTGTGCGTCGACCTCCACGTAGCAGCCCTGCAGATGTCCAGCAGGGGCACACCAGATAAGAACGCCGTAGTAGCAGCGATCGCTCTGGTCGAATGGGCTCTCGGACGGCCTGGCAACGGTCGGTTAGCCAACCGGTGGCAGTGCATGATGCAGCCGGAGAGCCATCTGGAAATAGAAGACTTCGAGAGAGCCTTCCCTTGATTCACAGGTCCAAAGTTCACGAACAGCTGTGATGTCCTCCGGAAACTCTTCGTGCGGTCCACGTAGAATTTCAGCACTCTAGCCACATCCAGCGAGTGCAAAGTCCTCTCGGCCGGCGACGAAGGAGACGGGAAGAAAACAGGTAACACCAGGGGCTCGTTAAGATGGAAGTCCGACGGCACCTTGGGCATAAAGGAGGGGTGCGTCCTAAGCACCACCCTCGAGCCATGGAAAGTCAAGTATGGTGCTTTGCAGTATAGGGCCTGGATCTCTCCCACTCGTCGTGCAGAGGTAATGGCCACCAGGAATGCAGTCTTCCACAACACAAACTTCATCGGTGCGAAGTGCATCGGCTCGAATGGGGGCCCCATGAGCCTGGTCAGCACCACGTTAAGTTCCCACGCCGGGGCCGGGGCCTTCACCGGCGGGAACGACCGGAACAGTCCTTTCATAAACTCTTTTACCAGTCGATGGGACCACAGGGACGTCCGTCCTGTGGTTCTGGTATATCTTGAGATCGCCGCCAGATGAATCTTAATGGAGGCATGGTGTAACGCTCACCTGGCTCCCACGGAGGCGCTGGTCTGGTCTGGGTTGCTGTGGCCTCTTCAAGCGTGATGCGCAGAATTCGGACCACCGATTGAACAGGACCCCCAAATCTTGCTTGTCTGGCCCATAGGAATATCCTTCTGCAGATGAGAAAGGGGATTAACTGTCTGCTGAATAGTGTGCTTGCTCCCCCCTTTCCCTCTTCGTTCTTCTCTGACTTCCTCCAAAACCCCCGGTTTAAGCTCACCTTATGGTTTGGAAGGATGAACTCTCCATCCTGCTTCTGGTGCAGGGGCGCGCGTTCGTCCAGTTACTTCACTGGTTTTCAGAATGGCGCTGGCACATCCACTTGACTTTTCTGAGCGATACGGCGTAAGTATGAAGATGCAAAAGTTCAAGTGTGAGCCTCCTTTTATGTTGTTTTTTCTGTCCTTTATTTCAGGTGCAGAACAAAGGCGATGCGTTGAGGGGTTAAATTGCCGGTGGTAAATCAGGTGAGTTAGTGATGGGGGCGACCCCTCTAAATGTCTTTATAATTCCCCAGTAATGTCTTTTGTCCTTTCCCCATAGGGGCCGGGTTGCGGTACCTGCCAAAGATGCGGCGCCGACCCGAAATGTGGAATGGTTCACCAAGAAAAGCCGGTAAGTAATATGGCTGAAAATTCGGCTTTCCTCTTGTGTTCCCTTGCTCACCTTTTGTCTCTTCTTCTCTCCCCTAGGTGCAGAGATGTGGCGACCGGTGCTGAGAGCCGCGATGGAGCCGGGCGGCGTCTCGGGAACAGGTGAGTGAAGCGCGGCGCTGCAGCGAGCAACGCGGTGCTTTTAAATGGAAGTCTTCCTTCAGGAATGCTGGCATGAGGATTCCGGATGCAAGTAAGAAGGTTGAATAAGTTCTTGTTTTCACCTTTCTCTTCTCTTATTCCCTTACAGGTGTTCCAGGTTCGAGGCGGGCGTGGCTGGAGTCCAGGTGCAGGAGCAGACATGGTGAGCGTTCAGCTGCTGGGATGCAGAACAACGCGAAGCACGTGTGGCTGTCCGGGCGTGGCTTAAATAGCTTTGGAAGAAGTTCCAGGTGAGTATTCTTCCACAGCCCCACCCAAGTAACAAAATAGTTCCTTCAGAAAAATAGTCCCTCCTAAGCCTCATTTGGCTTGGTTCTTCATGCAGCATGGTCTGCATCAGGTGAGTGTGCAGCATGGTCTGCATCAGGTAAGTGCACCAAACACTTCCCCTTATGAGCATGGCGCCTGTGGCGCCAGGACTGATGTCCAACATGAGCCTGGCGCCAACGGCGCCAGGACAGAGTCCAAAGAGCCCCTATAAAGGGCCGCTGGGCTTTTACCCGGGGGCGTGATGCCTGCTCCCGGGGGTGCTGGGCCTGGCCTGGTGCTCCGGGTGCAGGCATCATGACAGCACTCCCCCCCCCAAGGCCCCTCCCAAGATCTTTTCCCCAGGAGGTTTCGGTTTGTTCGGGAAATTCCGATGGAACCTTTTTACTAGCCGAGGTGCATGTACGTGGTCGCTGGGTTCCCAAGATCTTTCCTGAGGCCCGTACCCCTTCCAATCAATTAGATAGAAAAATTTTGATTTTGAGATCTTAGAGTCCAAAATGTTCTTCACCTCGAATTCATTCTCCCCATCTATCTGGATTGGTTCTGGTGGCTTTATTAATCTGGTTCCTGGTTGCACTGGTTTCAAAAGCGACACATGAAAAACAGGGTGAATCCGCATGTTAGCTGGTAGATCTAGCTTGACTGCCACTGGGTTAATTATAGCTTTGATCGAGTAAGGGCCTAAATACCTTGGATTAAAAGTCTGAGGTCCCTTTAGCGATAAGTGTTTGGTAGCCAACCATACTTGATCCCCTATTTGGTATGGAGGCGCCTCCTTTCTATGCAGATCTGCATTCTTTTTGTATTTCCCTTTCGCATGTTGTAAGTGTGCAGTAGCATCCTTGAAGGCTTGAGTAATCGTAGAATGCAAATGGTCCACTGCGGGCATTTCGAGGCTCAAAGGTGAGTCCAAGTCTGAAGTATGAGGGTGATGTCCATATAGGGTATAAAAGGGGATCTGACCAGTTCCAGAGTGTATCGAGTTATTGTATGCATATTCAGCCACCCATAAAATATCCTTCCAATTACCCTCCGATTGGTGCAACATACATCGTAGATATTGTTCAAGGGTCTGGTTCGTTCTCTCCGTCTGACCATCGGTCTGTGGGTGGTGGCTGGTTGAGAGTCTTACGTCGATTTGTGCCAGTTGACAACACTTTTTCCAAAAATGAGAAATAAACTGGCTTCCCCGATCGGAGATTAGTATGGACGGGAATCCATGCAGACGGATGATATTTTCGAGGAATTCCTTGGCAAGAACAAAAGCTGAAGGTAATCCTTTCAACGGAATAAAATGGGCCATCTTGGAAAATAAATCCACCACAACCAGAATAGTATTGTATCCATTACAAGAGGGCAGGTCCGTGATAAAATCTAGTGACAAGGTGTGCCAAGGTGCTGGTGGAATGTCTAAGGGTTGAAGAAGACCGGCGGGTTTTGTTTTTTACCTTTGTTTTGGGCGCAAACTCCACAGGACATCACGAAAGATTTAATATCCTTTCGCCAGGACGGCCACCAGAATTGTCGTTTAATTTTTTCCTCTGTTTTGGCAATGCCAGGATGTCCTTCCATCAGAGTATCATGATGACAGGAAATAACCAGTTCTTGCAATTCCTTTTCTGGCAAAAATAAACGTCCTTGGAAGTAAGGTAAGCCATCGTTGATTGAAAAGGCAGACCCCCTTTTGATCCAATCCTGCAAGGCTGAAGAGTCCAGGAATAGTTTTACCTGTGCTTGAATGTCTTCAAGGGTTTGTAAAGTGGTTATCCCCAAGATTCTTTGTTCGGGAATTATCAGCACAGGTTCTGAGTTTGTGTCCATTTCTCCCATTCCAATTCGAGATAGCGCGTCCGCTTTGCCATTCTTACAGCCGGGACGGTAGGTGATTACAAAATCGAACTCAGCAAAGAATAAAGCCCATCGGAGCTGTCGTGAAGACTGAGCCTTGGCAGTTTTTAAATATTGTAAATTTCGGTGATCAGTGATCACGGTATGGTATGCCTGGCGCCAAGAAGATAATGCCGCAAAGCCTTAAAGGCAGACTTAATGGCTAATAATTCCTTATCGGTGATTGCATAATTTATCTCCGGTGGCGAGAACTTTCTGGACCAAAATGCTACGGGTGCAGTTAGTTGGTTTCGGGGTCTCTCTGAGACAGGACAGCTCCCATGGCTAAGCTGGATTCGTCGGTTTCGACTATATATGGGAGATCAGGACGCGGGTGTTTCAAGATAGGTGCGGACGTAAATTTAGCTTTTAATTCCTGAAAGGCCTGTTCAGCTTCCTCGGTCCATTCAAAACGTTTATTCTTCCGCAAGAGTGCAGTGATGGGTTGCACCATCCGTGAAAATTCCGGGATAAACCTGCGATAAAAATTGGCAAAACCAAGCATGCTTTGGACACCTTTCACCGAACTAGGTGATGGCCATTTGAGGATGGCATCCACTTTCCGTGAGTCCATTCGGACCCCTTTAGGTATCAGGATGAATCCAAGAAACTCAACCTCAGTGGTATGGAAAACGCATTTTTCCAGCTTTGCAAACAGTTTGTGCTGGCGCAATTTCTCAAGGACGGCCCTGACATGTTTTCTGTGATCAGATTCCGAAGAGGAGTACACCAGAATGTCATCGATATACACGACAACACAGACATCGATGAGTTCCCGAAGGACATCGTTCATGAAGAATTGGAAGGCAGCAGGCGCGTTGCACAACCCAAAAGGCATCACCTGGTATTCGAATAGTCCATATTTTGTACGGAAGGCCGTTTTCCATTCGTCGCCTTCTTTTACTCGTACCAGATGATAAGCCCCCCGGAGATCTAACTTGGTGTATATGCAAGCGTCCTTCACCTGGTCAAGGAGTTCAGGGATCAAAGGTAGAGGGTAACGATTTTTAACAGTTATCTGGTTCAATGCGCGGTAATCGATACAAGTTCTAAGGTCGCCTTCTTTTTTTGGCACGAAGAACAAAGCGGAGGATGCCGGAGACTTTGACGGGCGAATGAAACCATTGGCTAAGTATTGATCTAAATATTGTCTCAAATGCAGATTCTCCGGCTCAGTAAGGGCATAAATCCTGCAACAAGGGGGTTGTGCACCGGGCACCAGATCGATTTGGCAATCGTACGATCTGTGAGGAGGTAACGTGTTGGCCTGTTCCTTTTGGAAGACGTCCTGAAAGTCTTGGTATTCCGGAGGTAGTTGCATGGAGACAGAGGTTACTGATGCTAGACTGATCTTCAGATTTTCTGGGTAGCAGGTTCGTGCACACTCCGGAAACGTTATTCTCTTCGCTCGCCAATCAATTCAAGGATTATGTGTCTCTAACCAAGGGATTCCGAGAATAACCTGAAACTGTGGACCCTTGATTACATCAAACACAACTGCCTCCCGATGGCCGTCCGGACCTACAAGTGTCACCTCAGCTGTGGAATGTGTTACCGGTCCCAAGGCAATTTCGGTGCATCAACTGTGGTGATGACATCTTTGCTGGTTTTAGGACGCAGGGGAAGGTTAATCCTGGAGACCAATTCACGATCCACGTAGTTTCCTATAGCCCCACTATCGATGTATGCCTTTATTGCATGCAACCGCTTAGGCTGTTCCGGATCTACGAGGACCATTGGCACAGTGAAATGCGAGGTCTGAGAGTTTGTTTTCAAGCTTGGCAAGCGGACCCCTACGCTTGTCGGGCGGGGTCGTTTCCCGATACAGAGGTTTCATGGATTTTATCAGCGGCTCCTACCACCTTCCTGGGCGGTCTTGCCGGGCAATCTCGTAGAAAGTGTCCAGAGGATCCACAATAAAGACATAAGTGCATCTGCCGTCTTCTTTCACGTTCCTTTTGCGTTAAAGGTCCTTTAACTCCTCCGATTTGCATTGGCTCGGAGGCTTCAGCCCCCTTGAGGTTAGTGTGGGTCTTGACTAACACCCGGGTCTCAAACTTGGACCGATCTTCTTTTCTGTTTTGCAGTCTGTGATCCAATTGGACCACTAAGTCTATATATTCTGAGCATTCTTGGGGCAGATTTACAACTTGGGCCAGGTCATCTTTAAGTTCTCCGCGTAGACCTCGATAAAATAACGTGATTCTTTTATCCTCTGGCCACCCAATTTCCACAATTAGTCTATTAAAGGTTGCAATGTAGGAAAGGAGGTCTTGATTGCCCTGTCGCAGAGATAAAAGTTCGTCATCTAGAGCCTGCCCCTGGGAGTGGCGAGCAAATAACCTTTCCATGCTTGCTTGAAATCCTTGAAAATCACAAAGAATCGGGTCATCTTGAGTTACCAGTGGAACTGACCAATCGGCAGCACTGCCGCTGAGATATGACAATACAAAGGCTACCTTGGTCTGGTCATTAGGGAAGGCCCCAGGTCTGCACAGGAAATGCAAACGACACTGATTCATGAATACGGTGAATCGTTTGGGGTCCCCAGCAAAGCGTTCGGGTGGGGCCAGCGGCATGTTTCCAGGAAGATTAATCTGCACCGGGTTACTGGAAAACACAGGAGCGGGGTTCCCTCCGGAACCGGGTAAAGGAGTTTGTCCAGCTTGACCTTGCAAAAGCTGTCTAGCCAGGTCATCAGCTCTTTCCTTTGTTACAATCACTTCCCTCCTGAGAGCATTAGTCTCTTGACGAGTGGCATGTACTTCGGCCCGTAATTCCCCCAGTAGTTGGGCCAACTGGTCAGTCTCGGAAGTTTCCATAGCGCCTGGGTGGGAATTTGTAGGAAGGCTTCGCGTTCTGTAACGCTCACCTGGCTCCCACGGAGGCACTGGTCTGATCTGGGTTGCTGTGGCCTCTTCAAGCGTGATGCGCAGAATTCGGACCACCGATTGAACAGGACCCCCAAATCTTGCTTGTCTGGCCCATAGGAATATCCTTCTGCAGATGAGAAAGGGGATTAACTGTCTGCTGAATAGTGTGCTTGCTCCCCCCTTTCCCCCTTCGTTCTTCTCTGACTTCCTCCAAAACCCCCGGTTTAAGCTCACCTTATGGTTTGGAAGGATGAACTCTCCATCCTGCTTCTAGTGCAGGGGCGCGCGTTCGTCCAGTTACTTCACTGGTTTTCAGAATGGCGCTGGCACATCCAATTGACTTTTCTGAGCGATACGCCGTAAGTATGAAGATGCAAAAGTTCAAGTGTGATCCTCCTTTTATGTTGTTTTTTCTGTCCTTTATTTCAGTTGCAGAACAAAGGCGATGCGTTGAGGGGTTAAATTGCCGGTGGTAAATCAGGTGAGTTAGTGATGGGGGCGACCCCTCTAAATGTCTTTATAATTCCCCAGTAATGTCTTTTGTCTTTTCCCCATAGGGGCCGGGGTGCGGTACCTGCCAAAGATGCGGCGCCGACCCGAGATGTGGAATGGTTCACCAAGAAAAGCCGGTAAGTAATATGGCTGAAAATTCGGCTTTCCTCTTGTGTTCCCTTGCTCACCTTTTGTCTCTTCTTCTCTCCCCTAGGTGCAGAGATGTGGCGACCGGTGCTGAGAGCCGCGATGGAGCCGGGCGGCGTCTCGGGAACAGGTGAGTGAAGCGCGCGCGCTGCAGCGAGCAACGCGGTGCTTTTAAATGGAAGTCTTCCTTCAGGAATGCTGGCGTGAAGATTCCGGATGCAGGTAAGAAGGTTGAATAAGTTCTTGTTTTTCACCTTTCTCTTCTCTTATTCCCTTACAGGTGTTCCAGGTTCGAGGCGGGCGTGGCTGGAGTCCAGGTGCAGGAGAAGACACGGTGAGCCTTCAGCTGCTGGGATGCAGAACAACGCGAAGCACGTGTGGCTGTCCGGGCGTGGCTTAAATAGCTTTGGAAGAAGTTCCAGGTGAGTATTCTTCCACAGCCCCACCCAAGTAACAAAATAGTTCCTTCAGAAAAATAGTCCCTCCTAAGCCTCATTTGGCTTGGTTCTTCATGCAGCATGGTCTGCATCAGGTGAGTGTGCAGCATGGTCTGCTTCAGGTAAGTGCACCAAACACTTCCCCTTGTGAGCCTGGCGCCTATGGCGGCAGGACTGATGTCCAACATGAGCCTGGCGCCAACGGCGCCAGGACAGAGTCCAAAGAGCCCCTATAAAGGGCCGCTGGGCTTTTACCCGGGGGCGTGATGCCTGCTCCCGGGGGTGCTGGGCCTGGCCTGGTGCTCCGGGGGTAGGCATCATGACACATGGGCTAGCCCAGCCTTTGCCAGCGATAGCAGGTACGGCAGCACTTGAGGGGCCGTAATCCGTAGGGGGTTGATCTTCTGTGCTCGGCACCAGATAGAGAACCTCTTCCACTTATGACCGTAGAATTTGAGAGTCGAGGATGCCCTGGCCTTTGCAAGAACCTCTCTGCAATCGGCCGGTATATCGTAGCCTCCAAACTCTAGCGCTGCAGGAGCCAAGCCTGCAGGTTCAGCGACGCCGGGTCGTGGTGGAAGATGGCGCCTCCTTCTCTGGAGAGAAGGTCCGCGTCCGCCGACAGCTTGATGGGAGGGGATGTTGACAAGTCCAGAAGGTCCGGGAACCAGATCTGCCTCGGCCACGCCGGTGCGACGAGGATCATCCTGCACCGGGACCTCTTGAGCTGGTTGATGATTCGAAGCAGCAACGGCAACGGAGGGAACGCATACAGGTATAGGCCGTCCCAGGGGAACGAGAACGCATCGCCCATGCTTCTCGGCTGGGGAAACCTGCTGGCGAACCTCTTGCATTTCGAGTTCGTCGCTGTTGCGAACAGGTCGATTTGGGGTTTGCCCCATCGTCAGAAGAGTTGATCCACCTGATCCTGGCGCAGTTCCCACTCGTGACACGCGCGCAGCTCCCTGCTGAGCGAGTCAGCGATGGTGTTTCTTTCTCCTGCCAGGTGGAAGGGAACCAGGAACATCCCTGGGCAACCGCCCAGTGCCACAGATCCTGTGCCTCCTTGGATAGGGCTGGGGATCTGGTGCCTCCCTGCTTCCGTATGTAAAACATTGTCGTGGTGTTGTCCGTGAAGATCCGCACCACCTTGCCCTTGAGCGACGGGAGGAACGATTTGAGAGCCCAGAACACGGCTCGGAGTTCCAGGACGTTGATGTGCAGGAGCCTCTCCTCCGGGAGCCAGAGGCCTCTTGCGTGGAGACCTCCGGTGTGGGCGCCCCAACCTTCCAGGGAAGCGTCCGTCGTCACAGTCTCCTGGTACGCCGGTGTCTGAAAGTCCTTGCCCGCCGTGAGGTGCGCTCGAACGCCCCACCACTGAATCGCCCGCCGGAACACCTCGTTGAGGGGGACCCTGTCTTCGAAGGTGCCCGTCGCCTGCATTCAACGGGCGTCGAGAAATTCTTGAAGAGGGCGCATCCGTAGTCTGCAGAGGCGCACCAGGTACATGCAAGAGGACATCATCCCCAGGAGGGACTTGATGGACCTCACCCTGGCCACGTCCGTGGCTAGCAGGCGCTGCACTTTGCCTAGAATGGTCTTCGTCCTTTCTTCCGACGGGGCCGCCAGGCGCCTCACTGTCTCGAGCTTCGCTCCCAGAAACAGGGCCACCTGCGACGACACCAGGTGGGACTTTGGGTAGTTTATGGCGAATCCCAGGTCTGTGAGTAGCTGGACGGTCCTCGCAGTGTGTTCGACAGCGAGTTCCCTCGTCCTTGAGCGGATGAGCCAGTTGTCCAGGTAGGGGTAGACGTGAATCCCCTGCAGGCGCAGCCGTGCCGCCACAGGTGCTAGGCACTTGGTAAAGACCCTGGGGGCCGACTTCAATCCGAACGGCAGTGCTCTGATTTGGTAGTGGCGTTCCTGGACGACGAACCTGAGGAACTTTCGGTGACTTTTGAGGATGGGAACGTGGAAGTATGCATCCTCCAGGTCCAACGACGATAGAAAGTCGCCTTCCTCCAGCTGTCCCAGTACGTGCTGGAGGGTGACCATCCTGAACTTTTGTGACCTGATGTATTTGTTCAAACGACGAAGGTCCAGGATGGGGCGCCAGCCGCCCGTCTTCTTCCTGACGAGGAAGTACCTTGAGTACACCCCGGAGCCCCGGAGCCTCTTCGGGACAAGCTCGATGGCGCCGTTCCTGAGCATCGCCCGTACTTCCAACAGCAGTTGCGGGACGTGATTTTCCTTCCTGGCCACAGGTGGAAAGTGAGGGCACTTCTTCAGGAATTCGATAGAGTGTCCTCTTGCCAGGGTATCCAGCACCCAACAGTCGGTGGAGATGGACTTCGACACGCCGATGAAATTCGTCAGCCGGCCTCCCACCGGGGTGCTTCGGTGGGGGCCCGAGACCACGGCCGGTTCAGTCCTGCTTGGAGGTGGTGGCCTTGCCGCCCTGGCCACCTTGCTGATGGCGGCGAGGCGCTCCCTGCTTGCCGCGACCCCTGTAGGCCTCCTGAGTCGAGGAGCGTGCCGCCTGGCAGTAGGACGACGAGCCACCGCTGGATCCCTTGGAGGCACCTTGTCTGCCTCTGGAGCTCCGAAAGGGCCGTCGTTGCTGAAGGGCTCCTAGGGCACGGGCCGTCTCCGTGTCCGTCTTTATGGCTTGGAGGGATTCGTCCACCGCCTTCCCGAACAAGTTGCTGCCGTCGAACGGCATGTCCAACACCCTGGTCTGGACGTCCTGACGGATGTCGGTCGCCCGGAGCCAGCCCCGTCGTCGTAGGCAAACACCGTTGCCCAGCTGGCGGAACCCGGTATCGGCAATATCGGTTGCCACCGTTATGGCGTGGTCCGACGCCACCTCGCCTTCTTGAAGTTTTTCCAGGGCCTCGGACCTCTTGTCGTCCGGTAGGAAGTCCAATATGGGGGCCAGCTTAAACCAGAGCTCCCTGTTGTAGCGGGCCACGATCGCCAGGGCGTTGGCTGCTTTGATCGTCGTCGCCGCTGACGAAATGACCCGCCGCCCCATGGCGTCCAACTTCATTCCCTCGCCGTCCGGCGGGGAATTCGACGTCGAGGCTCCTGACCCCGCCGCTTTCTTCTTCGCCGCCGCCGAGACGACCGAGTCTGGTGTTGGTTGGGCCCTGAGGCACAGGGGAGCGGTTTAGGGGACCTGGTACTTCTTCTCGTACCGGTCCCGTTTGGCTGGTGCCGTGGAGGGGTTCTTGAGAACCGACAGGCCCTCCTCCCAGATGTCATCGATTAGAGGCGATGACAGTCTTCCTCTTGGCCTCCCGGCGCTGATAGAGGAAACCTTCCTTTTTCTGCTCCTCCGGGCAGAGCTGGAACAATTCGGACGCCCTGGCGATCATGGCGTGGAATGAGCCAATCTTGTCGGGCGGCGAGGCCCGTGCGACGGGAGACCCGCGGCGCCGGAAGGGAAGGCTGCTCTTCCTCGCCATCGTCATCTCCCGAGGATCTTCCTTACGGGATCGAACCTTCTCGAATTGGACTTCGAGGTTCCTCACGGCCTCGGTCAGTTCCTCCTCCGAGGCTGACTCTGAGCTCGAGGAGGCTACCGTGCCCCCCCTCGCTTCTTCCATCATGGTGGCCGTGACGATGGGCTGAAAAGAGGATTCCCTCCTTGGCGGCAGGGAAACTCTAGTCCCGGAGGCAGTCTCCGCTGGCGGGGTCTCTACCGGCTTGGCCAGAGTCGCCGCGATCGCCTCGATAGAGGCCTTTGCCTGCTGGGTAGGGGCCTTCAACACCCTAGGTGCGTCCCGGACCTTCTCCTTAGGGGGAGGGGCGACGCCTCGCTCCCCTTCTTCAGAGATCGGACGGGGCTTCTCCCGAAGCTTACCCGGGGTCTCGGACTTCCTCTTCCCCGAACCGGAGCGCTGGCTCGTGGTTGACGGTGCCGGGGAAGGCACGCCCTGCCTGGCGACCCAAGAGCCCGACCTTTCGGCGCTCCCGGAGCCAGCGGACTCGCGGCGCTTGACCTGGTGTTGGGCCCCCATCGCCGGGGCACCCGCACAGGACTTAGAAGCCCGCTCGGACCCTTTCTTCTTCTTCTCACCCGTTGAGCCCTTCTCCAACCAGCTGGCGAGACGGGATCGATGGTCCCTCATGGTCCGCTCCGACAAGTTCTTGCAAAACTGGCAGTCCTTCTCTACATGAGTCTTGTCCCCATGAAGACAGTAGAGGCATCGCAAATGTTCGTCTTCCTTAAACACATTCTGTAGCCCGCATCCAGGGCAGCTGCGAAACAGCTTGGGTCCGGGTGACGAACTCGCGTCCTGGGCCAGCTCGAAGTAGGCCGCGAATCTTCTGGAATCCTCCAAGAAGTTGATTCGACGAAATCTCCACCCTTGAGGGGCGTAGGAAAATCCCGTAACGGGTAGCAGTTAACGGGAGTAGAAACGGTGGAGCTTGAGGCTCGATTAACCGAAAAAATGTGAAAATTCACCTGAAAAAGCGCGAAACACGCAGTAAATGCTCGAGAGCTAAGCACGAGGACTCCCAACACTTGAACGTGCGGTAAAAATCTGAAGATGGCTGCCAAAGGCGGGGCTTAGGTAGAGGGCAGTCATTGGCTGTGGTCAGTATGACGCAGAGATCAGTGTTTGGTGACTACTACGAAAGACAGATCAGAAAGGAAACTGATACTGATTTTTCTTTACCGAGGATTCCCAGCCTGACGACGGGGAATATTCATGAGCATGTGAATCCATGCCAGACCCCATGCTGGAGAATATAAATGTATTTACTTATCAATTGTATAACAGTTCACATTTCTAAGCAAGTTAAAAATCACAATCATAAATACACTACACCACTTCCCTTAAATTCCAGACAAGTTAAGCTCACAAAATGAAGTGGGAACAAAATGGCACTCCAGCAAATTAAAAGGGAGGGAAAAACAAAGTTATCAGCAATTAGGTCAAACCAACAGGTAAGTATTCTGAGCAGTTGAACAAGAGAAACTACAGTGAGGAGATCAGCTAGAAAAGGCTTAGGGTCAAAGTTAATAGGTCAAAATTCTTTTGCTCAAGATCACACAGTTCAGGGTAGATTACGGTAAAGTTTGTGGTACAGATTCCGGACGAGGTTGGTTGGTAGAAAAGATAGTTCAAAGAGAAGAGAAGGACAAGCCCTCGGATTGGAGAAAGATTTCAAACACTTTCACCATGGCTGAGCGAAACGCACAACCGGATTTGCACAGTACCTTAAAACCGAGAGGGGGCTGTAGCTGAGGCAGACGTTCTTGGTAGTTCCTGCAGGCTCATGGTTCCTGAAGCAACTGTCGGACTGATCAGAAGTAGGAAGACTGGAGGGTCCTGCACTACCCAGGGAAGAAACCAGCAGCAGTGCCAAACAACGAAATAAAAGGTGCGCTCCATAAAACCCAAGCAGGGTCCGACCTTCCTGTCTATCTGGCCCACTGTAGCTCTGTACAGCGAATTCAACCAGAGGAGGGGTCCGGGCTTGTAGTTTGGGCGAACTGGTTGGTCCCACCAGCTCAAGGGAAGAAGTTTCCTGGAGGATCTTCCCTGTTGTCGGATTCGGAGATTCGGACCTGCAGCAGGGCTTCATGGGGCAGTTCAGTCGTGGTAGGGGTCTTCTTCTTCCAGTTCCTCGTTGGTTCTTTTGTTCCAGTGGCGACTCTGCTCTTCCAGTCCCAGAGACCTGCTTTTTATGCAGTTTTCCCCCATTCATACAGCCTGGCTGTCAATCACACAGAAGGGTGGCTGGCCTGGGAAGGCCAGTCCCCTTAGCCAATCAGACAAGAGTGCGACTTGGGTTACTACGGCAACCCATGGCAGGGGTCCGAAGATCCCTCCCTCACATCCTGCCTACCTAGACTATCAGGCGCCTTAAGGAGGGCTTCTGTGCAGAAGCCCGCGAAAAGACAGCGAACAAAGGAGTCATCCGCAGTTTGGCGCACAGAGTAAAACACGAGAAAGACTAACAAAAAGAAATGGCGAATAAACCCAGCCGGAACCAAAATAAAACGTATTTGGTCAAGCGGGTTGTGTTCGAGGCTAATATAATAGCCTAAAACATTACAACGTTTATATAAGATAATCGCGGTAGAAACGTTAGGGTAGATACCACTGCCACCAGCCAAGTCTTAATGTTAAGGGAGCGAAACAAGACTCCAAGAGGCACAGACAAAAAGGAATAAGAGTTAACCCTTTCCAATACTCCATGTAAGATGGGGTGTACTGGGTCTGTGGTTTAAAGTGAATATATAAAGTTAATGGCAACTTTACCTGTTTCTGGGGGACAGTAGTCAGCCCCAGAAAAATTGAGTCAGTGGGAAGTCTCAAAGACAACCCTGTGTCACTGCACTGAAGGTGCTGTGTAACACATACAAAAAGTGTTGCACAAGGAGTAGGTGAGGCTCCAGTGCCCAAGATCACACAAACAGTAAGAATACTCACAGCAAAACACATGTAAGAGTGGGAAAAAAGGCTCACACTCTTGCCAGGTGAAAAAATAATCCTAGAAATCCGGCAAAGCTGCTGGGGGACTCACTAGGTAAGGGAAATCAACCATTTATGAGAATTCTCCCTAACATTGCGCACAGTGCTGTTGCTACCGTCCTCCCCATTCCCATTGAGTTCAATGGGACTCAATGGGAATGGGGAGTTAAGAATCCCGCCGCCAGACTGGCCACCAGGGGGTCGCACGGATGTAGAACTCCTCCGTGTGAGCTCCCATCTCACGGTCCCAAGAAGTGGTTTGAGACCCCACTTTTGCCCCCCCCCCCCCACGGTGTAATGACCGGTGCACAGCAGCATGACACGGCCCCCCACCTGCTGGGTTAAATTTCGAAGAAAAACGGACAGACCTTCCCTGAGAAAAGGCCACCGTTCTGTGCCTCCCCCCCACCATGGCGCACGCGGGAAAGAGGAGAACAGCAGTGCCCGACGGAGCATCGTGAGGTCCAGCCGTGGGATTGTACACAGCGGACCGCGCACCAGCACAGCCGACTCAAGATCCCCCCCTTCGCCTTCTCAGAGCCCTGGACGAGCAAAAATCACAACAGGTGAGAGGCGAAGCGGAGGCGAAGCGGAGGCGAGCCTCCGCACCCCGTCGAGCCCAGGCCGCATCGGGGTGGGTCTGTAGGCCCTCCTCCTGGAGATGCGCCGAGGCCCGGCTTCCCGCCCCGGGCACTCGCGGCCCCCCAGTGTGAGCCCGCTTTGGACCTGGTGCCCCGGGGGTATCTGCGCTTTGGAGAACACACAGTGCAGCAGCAGAGCTGAGAGCTCCGCGCGGACCCGCAGGGAGGCCCCATCTGGTGCGACCTCCTCCTGGCGGGATGCGTGTAACCCAGGTGTTGGGTGGCCGCGACTCGCGCTCTGCCTCTCCCTGGAAGCGGACAGGCCACACAGCTTCCAGAGGCACAGAGCCTACTGCTCCGTTTCACATCCCTATGTCCCTACACTAGACAACCTCACAAACTGTGCCCGTGAAAGGGACCAGTAGACCCCCAGGCACTCCAAGGCGGCCCGACTGCTGGAAAGCCCTCACAGTCGAGTGGGAAGAGTGCAGACCAGCGGACCACAAAGTGCCCCAGACCCTCATATATCAGAGGGGGGCGGAACGATTCCCAGCAATACCCCCACACAAACGTCCACAACAAAGACGCCACCCCCTCCCAGGCCCTGGCACAGAGTGACAGCAGTGATCCGACGTCTACGAAGCTTCTCAGCGTATCACAGCACTCCAGGCCAAGGAGGCTCCATCCCCGCCCACTGGACTGGGCAGCTTGCACCCCATTGTGGAGCCGGTCCTCGCTTACCTATCCAGAATGTTAAAACTGGAAACCCGACCCCAACAGGTGAGACCAGTGGATCAGCCATATAACCCCCTTTGTGAAACATATCATCCTCACACACGTCGAACAAGACAGGGGGGTCATCGCTACATCAAAGGCTGTTCGGGGGGTTGGGCCCCCGAATCCGGAGTGTGTGCCCTCCCCCGGATGGGCTGCAGTTTTGGACTCTCTAAGTCACGGATGAATGATCGGCCGGATCCCAACTGCGCTGGCATGGAGACAGGTGCCCCAGACTCCAAATAAAGAGCCAGAAAAACACCCTGCCCCCCCCCCCGCCCTAGACCACGCACAGGCCATCCTACACACCGAGACGCCCCCGGAGGTGCACTCAACCTGTCAATAGAAGCCAGGCCAGAAGGAGGGTAGTGCCCCTGGATACATGGCGAGTGCCTCCTCCTACCCCGTGAACAATACACATGCCATATAGGGTATAGAGACACCGCCACCACTCCAGCATTGCACATCTGATGCCCCAACTCAACGCTAAAGTCAGCCCCTGTCTGCAGAAAAGGTGACAGCTCATGCACCCTACAACGGGTTGGTACAGAGGGTAAGGCCCCCAAAACAGGGGCGTGTGCCTCCTCTGTCCCGACGATTGCTTCATGACCACTACAAGCAAGTTAGCCAAATACGCATATACTCCGCTCCTCCCGAGCTCCGAACACCAACATATGTTGTCCACTGAAGCCTCAGAGACGGGAGCAGCCGCCACCAAGGGAGACATAGCTGCCCTCTTGAGCGAAATCAAAAACATGGGGGCCAGCCTTGGCGGCAAAATTGATAGGATGACCCAGAAAGTAGATAACATTGAAGAGAGACTGGAGGGTGTTGAGAACAATCAAGCCTCAATAGATACCCTCGAAACCCAAATGGATCTTAGGATACGCAACATACATAAGAGGGAAGAGGACATTTGTCTCAAGATGGACGTTTTGGAAAACAAGGAAAGAAGAAACAGTTTATGGTTCTTCGGAATAATGGAACGAGATGGGGAAACAGAAGAGAACCTCAAACAAACGATACACGATATCATTAAAATCCTGACGGCAGACGAGGCCATTGATGAACCCACAACCGAGAGAATACATAGAGCGGGTGGCCCCCCAGGCGGCCCAAGGTCCGTCCTCGCCAGATTTCACCGATACCAGGACAGAACAAGGATACTCACGAAGGCCAGGTCCGGGGGCCCCCTCACGCTGGGGGGGGTGCAGATAACCATCTTTCAGGACTTGTCCTCACTCACCCTGGCCCTCAGATGTCTCTGCAGCCCCCTAACGAAATGGCTCAAGGAACAGGGCACGAGATACAGGTGGGGCTATCCCTTCTCCCTCACGTTCGAGCACGGAAGCAGAAAAATACAGCTGCGATCCGAAGAAGAGATCAAAGACTGCATCGCAGACCTTCTCGGACCAGGCCAAAGAGAAGGATCAAGAGAGGAGCCAGACCAAAATAAAGCGAGATGAGAGCTCCAAGGAGGAAAAGAGTTAAGGGATCAAGGAAGTACAGGAGGCCAAATGACACACCAGAGGGCAACCAAAGGTAATATGGTTGACAGATATGACATCAAGCGACAGGCATGGTACAATTAAAGTCGGCACATTGAACGTGAAGGGACTCAATTCCCCCACTAAGAGTTCTCTAGTGTCCAGAGAGATCAAGAGAGCAAATCTGGATATCCTTTTTCTACAGGAAACCCGATACAGTAGGGGTAAGGAGAGGAAAGTCCTATATGCCCATGTTGGCTCCGCGCACTGGGGGTCAAGTCTGCTCAAGAAAGCCGGCGTTGGCATCCTAATAATCAAAGACCTGCGGTTGGAAACCCTTAAAACTTGGGCCGACGTAAGTGGCAGAGCACTGGTGCTGGTTGGCAAAATACAGGCCACTATCATCACACTTGCATCCATATACGCCCCCAATTCTGGACAGTCCAGGTTCCTACAGCATATAGTCCCCAAAGTTATGATGGAAGCAGAAGGCGAAGTCATCCTTGCGGGAGACCTCAATACTTGGATGGATCCAGAATGGGACAGACAGGCAGGCAACCCCCTGGCGGCCATTCCATCTGAATCTGGGTGCTCGCAGGTCGCAGACATGATGGAAGCCTACAAACTTACAGACGCGTGGCGACATATGAACCCGAGATGACCAGGCTCTATTCTGCACCCCACACAACGTTCACCAGAATCAACTACATACGCCTTACACCAGATCTCACTCAGGTGATGTCCGAATCAAATATATCACCTGTAACCTGGTCGGACCACGACATGGTGACGACCACAATCAATCGATCGGCACTCCCCCTGAGAAATTCCAAGTGGTGATGCAACGAGACACTATGGAAGGACTCAGTATTCCGAGAACAACTTAGGCTAGACATTGCCCAATATTTCGAATTGAATAATACAGGTGAAACTTCCCTGAATACAGTATGGGAAGCCGGTAAAGCCACATGGAGAGGGATACTCATTAAAGAAGGAGCAGCAAAAAAAAAGAACGTTCACTAGTGGAAAACAGGCTCTGAAAAGAAATAACCCAGCTGGATCACATCACTCAATCGGCTGGACCTGAGAGACCCCAAAAGATCGAGGAAGCTAACGACAAGAGAGATGAACTGCGGAGATTGGAAACCGATCGCATCGTGCGTAAACTACAATATCTAAAGCAAAAACAATATGAAAAAAGAGACAAGGCCGATGCCCTACTTGCCGCAAGGCTCAGAGGGCAGCGTAGAGAGCGATGGATGCCTGTTAGGGAGAATTCTCTGTATAGGCTAATTTCCCAAACCTAGTGAGTCCCCCAGCAGCTTTGCTGGATCTTTGGGGTTTATTTTTTTCTCCTGCTAAGAGTGAGACTCTTTTTCTCCCACTCTTAGACATGATTTGAGATATCCTTTGACTTTGTAATGTGTTTTATGGGCTATGGGGTCTTTTACTCCATAGGGTTTCATGTGTTTTTGCTAAGTGTGTTACACAGCACCCTCAGTGCAGTAACACAGGGGTGTCATAGTGACCCCCCAAACATAGATTCCATACCCTGGGACTGACTACTGCCTCACAGGGCATGTAAAGTCACCATTGACTTTACTAGTCTTAAATTGTGAACAGAACCAGTACAAACCATCATATTGTGGAAGTACTGGTAGGGGTAATTAGATTGCCCCTGGGTCTGTTTTTCGAGGGGGCACTATGCAGTCCCCCCTTGTCGAGTTTCTGGCTGGTGGCAGTGGTTACCACGCAAAATATTCCACCGGAATATTTCCTATGATATTTTCCCATTCATTTTAAACGCACCACTTTTTTGGTGCAATGTTAAAGATACCGCCGGGTTATTTATTTAATATTTATTCCCCGGTTGGGTCTTTTTCCCAGGACTCGGTTTTAAAATGGCGTTTGTGTTCGCCTCTGTAACTCCAACCCAAGTCGATCCCTTTGTTCCACTTTTGGCAGGCTTCTGCACAGAAGCCACCAAAAGTGGTGCCACTCTGTCTAGGTCTACAGGATGTGTGGGAGGGGGGTTTAGACACCCTGGACTGAGTTGCCTCGGCAATTCAAGTCGCACTCTTGTGTGATTGGCCCAGTGGTGAGCCGCCCGGCTCACCACTTAGTATGTTTGAGTGACAGCTAGGACTGATGAATGGGGGTTTTCTGCATAAAAGCAGGGCTTTGGGGACTGGAACTTCAGAAGTCGCCACAGGACCAAAGAATCCAAAGAGGGAGAAGCTGAGCCGACCTGCAACAACGACACCACCGGTGGAGCCCTGCTGAACCGCCTCACCACTTCCCGACGACAGAGAAGATCTTCATCCCGGAGAGTCTTCTTCCTTTGAACTGGTGGGGATAACCAGTTCGCCCTCTTTTCGCCTTCCTGGATCGTCTCGTGATCGAATCGCCCGTGCTAAGCACCCCGGCGGCCGGATAGCCACGCTTCACCACTACCGCGAATAAAAGGGTAGTACCTTTTAACCAGGAAACTCCACGGCTGGTTTCTTCCCTGGCAGTGCAACGACCTCCAGCTTTCCTCCACGTCGAGATCTTCTCTTCCCCTGGACGAAACACCGACTTGCACCCGCTGCCAGGAACAACTGCCCCCGGTGGAGCTTTCTCACCATTTCAGGTACTGTGTCCCGCCTGGTCTCCCTTGCAACAGACTGTTCAAGGGGTCCCATAAATCCTTGACTCTCTATCCTGGGGTGACCTGGGACCTGTTAACTAACTTTCTCTGAACTGATCCAACTCTTTTTGAACTATCTGCAAAGACTTTTTAAAGTATAATTCAACTGTGTGATCTTGGACACATTCCGCCTTGCTCTCGCCAAGAGTGGGCCTGGCCTATGAACTTTCTTGCTCTACAGTATACTCTGCCTTTCCTGACTTGCTGTGGTTCTTTTAAAAGTGTTGGTATTGTGTGCTTTCCTAATTCTGCCTTTTCCCTCCCTTTTTAACTAACTTATCGGAGTGCCATCTTAGGTTAAGCGCTCACCTCTGTCTGCAAATAAGTGGTGTTTTAACTAGACTTGTTCAATAAGTAATCAGGGATGTATATATATTGATAGTGACTGTGTTTGAACTTGCTTGCCATATTAGTGTTAGTGTATTTTACAAGTGTGTTTTTAAATAAATAATTACATACTTTTATACCAAAGCTCTGGTCAGTGTTTGTTTGTGCTACTGTATCTTTTGTACCTATTTTGTATACTCTATATACTTTCTAACTCTTCTTGAGAGAAGTCTGACTGCTCAGCCACAGCTACCAGGTAAGTCTGGGTGGTGTAGACTGCTACCAATTGGGTTTACTGCCAACACCTGTTGTCCTATGCCTTTTGCAGTGGTCCCTAAGGGAACTGCACAGGTTTCTGCCTAACAGTGCCAACGATACAAAATGAAGAAGTACCCCATGAACCCGATCCCACCGACATACCTGAAGCCTTTGCCAGCTTCTACGAGAAACTATACACCTCAAACGTCAACCCACACCAGGAAGCGATAACGGAATACATGGACAAGATATCCCTCCCAAGCCTCCCCTTGGACGTAGCACAAGCCCTCAACGCCCCCATCACAGGGGAGGAAATAGAAGAGGCGTGTTCTATCTTGATGGTCGTGCAGATATGGAACCTCCGTCCCCAAGTACCACACGGGAAGAAGTGAAACCACTACCCGTGCAATCTTTGAGGCAACAGGTGGAGAGTATCGTCAGCCTGGAACCGGGAACGCCGGAAGAACCCCCTGACCGCTGCAAGGCAAGGAATGGTTATGTTACACACAGTGGCAATGAGAAGTACTTCAGAGTGACAAAAGACTAGTACCAGGGGCTTACCTAATTAAGGCGGAGGGGCAGTCTGAGTAAAAAGTGAAGCGGGAGCTTCCGAATAGCCGGCGGCAGCAGCAGGCTGGTGAAGGTCTTGGTAGCACTCTTGGAAAACACCTGCGCCAATGTGCAAGGCAACGTTGTTGATCCTTAAACAGTCCAGTAAACAATCTGAGGTCGAGAGCCAAGAAAAATGCCAGAGCCAAGGGAGTCCAATTCCAGTGAGCAGTAAACAAAGCCAGAGGTCGAATTCCAAAAGACAAGAAAATACGGCTGAATCCAACCGGAGATAACAAGAGGCAGTCCGTGCAACTTTCTGTGGTCGTTAATAGCTAGAAGTCCAAGAAATAACCAAACGCCAAACAGTCCTGCGAAGAAGCAGCTGTGAAGTATTTCTTCTGCGTTTCCCCGATCCATTTGTATGCGAGTAAGATCACATGATGCGGGTCACGCGGCCGCGAGTTGCGTGTCACGTGTCCCGCGATGTAAACAGAGAATGTTGTTTCCTGACCACGTGACACGGGGAACTCTTAGCGCCCGTGTAGTGCCGATAACCATGGGGAAATCGCCACGGCAGGTGCCAATGGAGTAAAGGCCGCAAGGATCCTGGTTTACCAGCTGGGAATCCCCACTTCCGAGGGAGCCGCTGCCGTCGGATACGTGAGTGGGAACGGGGAATGCAAGGGGCTTGGTGGGCGGTGGATGTGGGATCGGATATGACAAGGCGATTAAAAGGCTCCCAAAGGGAAAGCTCCTGGAAATGATGGATACACGGCGGGGCTCTATAAGACCTTTACCTGCACTCTACTCCCATTCATGGTTGAGCTCTTCAACAACATCCTCCAAACGGGCTCCACCCCCAAATCCTTCTCAGAGGCGCTCATAACAGTCATACCCAAGGAAGGCAAGGACCCCCAACTGTGTGCTTCATTTCGCCCAATTTCCCTCCTGAACACAGATGCCAAAATTTACATGTGAGTCATGACTGCGCGACTCGAGTCACACATGCCCACCATAATCCACAACGATCAAGTGGGATTCATCCTCGGCAGGCAGGGGCAGACTCTACCCGGAAGACCCTTCACTTAATACATGAGGCCAAGAAAAGGCCGAACTCAGCAGCTTTATTTTCGTTTGTCGCTGAAAAGGCGTTCGACAGAGTCGAATGGCACTTTCTAGAAGCCACACTACAGAAAATAGTTCTGGGCCTAACCCTCCGACGAGGAATAAAGGCTGTTTACACAGCACCACAAGCTTCAGTGGCAGTGAACTCACAGTAATCTCGCTGGTTCCCTCTTAGCAGAGGGACTAGACAGGGCTGCCCCCTGTCCGCAATACTGTTTGCGTTGTCACTGGAACCGCTGGCCCAAATACTTAGGATGGCCCAAATACTCTCCAGCTGAGCGTGGAGAGCGGTCGCCGGTGGCCTGAGGGGATTAGCAGGCCTGGAAAGCCCTGCCTGGGCCTCCGTGAGTTGTGTGCATTGAAAAATTAGTTGAAAGAAAGTTACATTGTTTTATTTTCTTCGCGCTCCCAGCGCGTGTGTGGCCTGCTCCCCCCCTCCCACTTCCTGGTCTTTCCCCTCCCTCCCCGCCTCCCTGCCCGCCCACCCCCCCCCTCTGATTGGCTGTGTCCTGCCTCCCCTCTGGCCTACTCGACGGCCGTTCCCCACGCTCGCTTCTTTCTCCAGCTGAGCGTGGAGAGCGGTCGCCGGTGGCCTGAGGGGATTAGCAGGCCTGGAAAGCCCTGCCTGGGCCTCCGTGAGTTGTGTGCATTGAAAAATTAGTTGAAAGAAAGTTACATTGTTTTATTTTCTTCGCGCTCCCAGCGCGTGTGTGGCTGCTCCCCCCCTCCCACTTCCTGGTCTTTCCCCTCCCTCCCCGCCTCCCTGCCCGCCCACCCCCCCCCTCTGATTGGCTGTGTCCTGCCTCCCCTCTGGCCTACTCGACGGCCGTTCCCCTCGCTCGCTTCTTTCTCCAGCTGAGCGTGGAGAGCGGTCGCCGGTGGCCTGAGGGGATTAGCAGGCCTGGAAAGCCCTGCCTGGGCCTCCGTGAGTTGTGTGCATTGAAAAATTAGTTGAAAGAAAGTTACATTGTTTTATTTTCTTCGCGCTCCCAGCGCGTGTGTGGCCTGCTCCCCCCCTCCCACTTCCTGGTCTTTCCCCTCCCTCCCCGCCTCCCTGCCCGCCCACCCCCCCCCTCTGATTGGCTGTGTCCTGCCTCCCCTCTGGCCTACTCGACGGCCGTTCCCCTCGCTCGCTTCTTTCTCCAGCTGAGCGTGGAGAGCGGTCGCCGGTGGCCTGAGGGGATTAGCAGGCCTGGAAAGCCCTGCCTGGGCCTCCGTGAGTTGTGTGCATTGAAAAATTAGTTGAAAGAAAGTTACATTGTTTTATTTTCTTCGCGCTCCCAGCGCGTGTGTGGCCTGCTCCCCCCCTCCCACTTCCTGGTCTTTCCCCTCCCTCCCCGCCTCCCTGCCCGCCCACACCCCCCCCCTCCTCTCCCTCTGCCTATAACCTCCCCCTTCCTGGGCAGCCCTCTGCCCGGCAGCCCCTGCGGCTAAGGGCCCCAGGCCAAGGGCGACTCCTACAGTGCGGCTCCCTGTGTGTCTGCAGGTGTCCGCAGGGGACGCCAGGCACCAGCTCCTCCGCACTCCAGCCCACCTCACCTCACCCGCATGATGCCTCGCCCCCCTATTCCAATTTCCCGGTAAACTAGGGTGTTTCTCTCCTCTCGCAGGAATCTCAAACTTAGGTGGCCCTGACCCACTACGCATTACTGTTTTGCTCTGCATTGTGGTAAACTAGTGCCCTCCACTCACTTCCTGTCTGCATACTCTTGTCGTTCGCCTCCCCTCCTACTCCATGGTGCTCTCCATCTCGCCTATCTACTCTAACTGCTTCTCCATTGACTATCCTGCTCTCCTCACTAAATCCGGTAGGAAAAAGTTTAAAAAGGACATCCTGGTCTCCAACCCAGGCCTCCCTATCGCTGACACCTACACGAGCGCCTGCTCCAAGGAAACTCTCACTGACATTCTCTTCTTCGTGCCTTCACCTGACCTATGGACCCTTCACATGGTCGCGGTGCTCTCTCCTTTCTCCACCTCTCCCATTAATGGTGGCACCCGTTGGGATGTCCTCTTGGCCCCTTTCCACTCCTCTAAAGCCATCATTAATGTCTATGCTAACGGGACCGTCTTGGTCCAAGGCCCTCAGGCCAACCTTCACCTCTTTGATAGACGCTTCCCATGCCTCATCAACTTCCTCTCCGCTCCCGCTGTCCCCCCTCCTCTATCCTCAGCTACCTTGCCTCCCCCCTCCCTCCCTGCCCCCTCCCTTGCTCCCTCATCAACTCCTTCTCTAACACCTCCGCAGGGTGTACCTCTGATCTGCACCCCTCCCCGGAAGTTTTTCAAGGGTGGCAACCTTCTCCACATTGCCACTCTAAATTCTCGCTCTGCCATCAAGCACTCCTCTGATATCTGTCGCCTTCTTGAGGAACTGGACCTCGACGTCCTCGGTCTCACTGAGACTTGGTTCACTGCCAGCTCTGCCACCAGCTTCGACACACTCCTACCTGACGGCTACAAGATCCTCTCCGTGCCCAGGCCCAACCGTTCAGGGGGTGGTGTTGCCCTTATCTTCCCTGAGTGGATTCCTGCCACTGTCACTCCTACGCAGACCTACTCCTCTTTTGAATGTCTTGTCTGCCGACTCTCTCTCTCTCCTAGCCATTCCCTTACAGTGGCTACTATCTATCGGCCACCTGGTCAAATTTCCTCCTTCCTCTCTGAGTGGGCTGATCTCTCCTCCTCACTCCTGTCCTCAACCACCCAACTCCTCTTTCTCGGTGACTTCAACATCCACCTTGATGCCTCCTGTCCCCCCACTGGTCTCTTTCGCGAACTCTGCAACTCTCTCTCACTCTCTATTCTCCCTTCTGGTCCTACTCACTCTGCAGGGCACACTCTTGATGCTCTGATCTCTTCTGACCTTCCCCTCTCCCTCCCTCTCTCCACTCCTCTCTCCTGGAGCGATCACTTTCTTCTATCCTCCCACCTCTCCCTCCCTACCCCACAGGCAAAGCCACCCTCTTCACTGCCACCCACCTTCTCGGTCATCCGACCCATGAAGCGCGTGTCAGTTGAGGCTTTCGCTGCCACCTTCTCGCCCCCTCCTCCCCCCTCGGCTGACTCCCACCCCGACACAGCCCTCTCCATGCTCTATTCCTCTATATCTGATACTCTCGATATCCTTGCCCCCGTCATGAGAATCCGCCTGAAGCCCAAAGCCAAATGTAATTCCTGGTACGACTCGGATCTCGTCACCCTAAAACGCAAGTGCAGGGTGGCAGAGAGGAAATGGCGTGCTTCATGTTCATCCTCTGACAAACTGGCCTGCCGCCTGCTCCAAAGGCAATACCGGCTCTCCGTTCTCACTAAGAAGAGAGCCCTTATCCAAGCCCGCATCTCTGAGGCATCAAACAACTCGGCCGAACTCTTTAAAATCTGCAAGGAGCTGGCCAACCCTGCTGCAGTCTCTACCTCTCCTGTCCCCTCCCAGGCCCTCTGCACTGCACTGGCCTCGCACTTCATCTCAAAAACTCAGGACATCCTGTCCTCACTCTCCTCCCCTCTCCTCCCTCCCTTTCTTCCCGGCTCTTCCTCTTGCTCTCTTGCAGCCGCCCCTCCGCCCTCCTTCTCTTCATTTCCACCTTTTTCTGCTGACGAGGTTTCCAGACAAGTCCGATCTATGAAAGCCTCGTCTAAACAGGTTCACCCCTGTTCCTCCAAAACCATCAAGGACCACATCGTCTCCCTGGCTCCTGCCCTGGCTGACTTTTGCAACCACTCATTCGCCTCTGGAGTCTTCCCATCCCCCCTCAAGCACTCCCTTGTGCACCCCCTCCTCAAGAAACCCTCTTCTGACCCCTCCTGCCCGGCCAACTATCGCCCAATCTCCATTACTCCCTTCCTGGGCAAGCTCCTGGAGAAACTGGCCATCTCCCAGCTTAACCTCCATGCTGAATCTGTTGGTAATCTTCATGACCATCAATCCGGCTTCAGAGCGGCCAGAAGCACGGAAACTGCTCTCCTGAACATCCGTGAGGACCTGCTCCTGAACCTTGATTCCAACACTCCCTGTGTTCTCATTCTGCTCGATCTCTCCTCTGCCTTTGACACTGTCAACCATGCCATCCTGCTCAACCGTCTCCGTGATAACCTGGGTATCACTGGTCAGGCTCTGGCATGGCTGACCTCTTTCCTCTCCGGTCGACCCTCCCAGGTCCAAATGGGCTCCTTCCTCTCTGACATCTTTTTCTCCACCTGTGGTGTCCCCCAGGGATCCAACCTCTCTCCCTGGCTTTTCAACCAGTATCTGGCACTTCTTGCCCACCGCATCGCCGCCCTCTGCCCCCACTTCCAGTGCTATGCGGACGATACCCAGCTCATTTTCAGGTTACCCTCGGCCTCCTCCTCTCCTTCCCTCATCTCCGACTGTCTGTCTGCTATCCAGGAATGGTGTGCCGCCAATGACCTCTGCCTTAACGCCAGTAAGACTGAGATTCTACTCATCGGCGCACCCACTCCCTCCTTCCCTGCAGCTCTCTGGCCGGCCTCGATTCCACACTCTCCTTCTCTCCTCATATATCTGATGTCTCTAAGAAATCACACTACCAGCTGCACCTCCTCAGAGGTATTCTTCCCTTCCTCTCATTCCCCCAGAAGCTCACTGTCTCCCGAGCCCTGGTTCTCTCAAGGCTGGACTACTGTAACAGCCTCTATCTTAATCTCCCTGCCTCCACTCTCCGCCCTCTGCAACTTATCCAGAACAGAACTGCGAGACTTGTCCTTGGCCTCAAGCCCAGGGACCGTATCTCTCCAGGACTGAAATCTCTTCACTGGCTCCCAGTGGCTGCGAGGATTAAGTTCAAAACCCTCTGCATTGTCCACAAGGCCTTCTGGGGCCTGGGGCCTAAATACCTTCAACTCTCTCTTCCTAAATATCTTCCTTCACGAGCCCTTCGCTCATCCATCTCTAACTCCCTCATGGTCAGCCGCTTCTCGAAGCAACGTGCTGGGGGTAGATCTCTCTCCGCAGCAGGGGCCTCCCTCTGGAACAGCCTGCCTGCCTCCCTGAAACTTGAGGAGAACCACCTCCGGTTCCGGAAGCACCTCAAAACCTTCCTCTTCGCTTCTGCCTTCTCTCTCCCTCTCCCCTGCTAAACCTGCTTAACTCCCCCCTGAATTCTACACTTAACCTGCATCTGGGCCACTCTCAGCGACCTCGGTCCAGGGCCCAGCCACTCTCCACTTGCACTGCCCCCCTGGCTCCCCCTGCACTGTGGGACTGTCACTGTATCCCTACAGCCCCCTACCCAGCACTTGCTCTGCACTTACCTCGCACTTGCCACCAGCTGGCCCTTTTATTTATTATTTATCATTTATTATTTTATTACGCCACTTACCTTGTACTGCACTTTTCCCCCCACCTCCTCCCCCTGCACTTTCTCCTTTTCCCCTTACCTCTGCACTTGCGCGATCTGAATGACACCTGGCCTAGTAGGATCGCTTGTCCGTCTTCCCCTTGTTTCCCCCCCTCCCTGCCTCGTCGCGCCTTGAAACACTTGTGTATAGGCGCGTTACAAATACCATATCATATCATATCATAGCGTCGAGGGTATGAGAGTGAACAGCAGATAATACAAGTTAGCCCTGTACGCAGAAGACATCCTGCTCCGTGTGATGAGTCCGCTTTCATCGATTCCCCAAGCAATCCATCAGATAGAAGAATATGGAGCTCTGTCGGGCTTCAAAATAAATAGAACTAAGTCCATTCTCTTCCCACTCCATGAACTCACCTCAGACCAATGAATGAACCTCGAGCATATGGGTCTATTTATTGGCGGCCCCACGTTAAGGTATCTGGGGGTCAACCTAACAAGAGACATCTCACACCTATACGAGGCCAACTTTCCGCAACTTCTAACCGCCCTCAGAGCGGACCTTGCCAAATGGAAACCCCTCACGATTTCCTGGATGGGTAGTCTGATTGCCATCAAGATGGTAAGCCTCCCACGCTTCCTATATCCCTTTCAGGTACTCCCCCTCCCAGTTCCAGAACAATTCTTTAGACAAGTGAAAAAGGCAATAATTGAATTTTTATGGGAAGGAAAGAAGCCAAGAATACCGTATGACAACGTGATACTACCCAAAGAACGAGGAGGGGTAGGCCTTCCGGATATCGAGCGTTACTACCAAGCGGCGCAGCTGAGAATCCTTATCTCACACCTTAGAGACAGAAAGGACTTACAATGGGTCCAATTGGACATTGATAACCTCACCCCCGCAACTCTAGCCAAATGGCTGTGGGTTCCCAGACCAAAGCTCACGAGAAGACTGCGCAACCACCCAATACTGGGGACGATATGGAACATATGGAAGGAAGGGAAAGGAATGACTGGCGTCACTACATGGCCTTCCCCCCTGAGCCATCTTTGATCCCCCGAAATCTGAGAAGAAATCCCTGAACATGCCAGATACCAAACCTGGTTTGACGCCGGCCTTGAAAGGGTCGGCCAGCTGTGGAGAAATGACAAATTCATCCCAGTAGCCGATCTAGAAGAAGCCCTCCAACTGCATCCGATCCGAGTCTTCCTGTATCTGCGCTTAAAGGGTGTCCTGTCCAAAAAAGAATGGAAAGCTAAGATACGAAGAGAGCTCACGCCCTTCGAAAAAATTCTGGACTCGACCACTGCAAACAAGGGCCTGATAGCAAGCATGTACAACGCCTTCATCTGCAAAGAACAAGCCTCGAGCCTCCGCCTCAAAGAAAGATGGGAAAAAGATTTTGGCAGAGAATTCAATCAGCAAGCATGGGACAGAATTTGTGAGACACCCTCCCGAGTATCCATTGCGGCCCAATACAAGCTACATGCAATAAAGTTACTCCACAGATGGCAGTATGACCCATATAGACTCACCAAAATGTACCAGACCTCCAGCCTGAGATGTTGGAGACTATGCAGTTTGTAAGCCAACTACTGGCACATGTGGTGGGGCTGTCCCAAAGTCTGTACATACTGGCAAGAGGTCCTGGGATGGATCAAACAGATGGTATTGAGCGGGTTCCATCCCCTCTCCTGACCCTTTTTTCGGCTTGGAGCAAGAGGAAGAGGAACTGATCAGGATAAAAGGACGGGCATCCCCATTGCTGCTGGCAGCGTGAGCTGGAATGGTTATTAAGTGGAAATCCCCTCACCTCCCAAGCAAAAAGGACTGGGCAAAGATTGTGATAAGCATCTACACGATGGAAAGAATCACTGCAGCCCTCCATGACAGGGCCGCTCGACATGAGGAAGTCTGGTGCGACTTCGCCAGCCAGTACATTGCGGGCACAGACAGGGGCAACCCACTGCGTCAAGATTCCTAGAAAGCAGCGTGCTCCAATGCGACCCAGCACCACCTGGACAATTCCACGCCAACTTCGCCTGTTGCAAACCTAGTCACAAACTCTGATCCCAAACAGACCAACAATGACAATCGTCCCGCCGACCACTAAACCAGAGCAGAACCTATGCCAACGAACTGGAAGAACTAAAATTTAGCTGTGGGAAGGGAGGGGGGAGGGAGAGGGATTGAAAAAGGACACTCAACTGTAGGGGGAAAGTTATTTGTTATTATATTGTTACCTTGGCTGCACGTTTATGTATCATTCAAGCAACAATGCATGCGCAATTTACGCAGTATATGTATGTATCACCCTTATGTTAAAATTAATAAAATTCAAATATAAAAAAAGAATGCCGCCGCCTGACTTACCGGACCACCGGGGCTGTAATGCCATGTTATTCAGACAAGTCACGCGGCGGTAAATCATCACGAGTCTGGCGGCAGCCTGCTGGTTTTACCGTTACAGCTACCGCTGGACTCGTAATGAGGCACATGGAGCGGCGGGGGCTGATCTACAGAGACTGGGTGGTCCCCAGGGTCATGGACCAGTCACGCTGTGACAAGACCTGCTCATCATTTTTTTTCTCCTGGCCTGTGAGGCATGGCTTTAGCCAGCTGAGGCAGGAGAAACCTCTGCACAAGGGCTCATTGGAAGCTTATAAAAGGTATTGGAGCTAGTTGGGGTGTTTTGTTCCTCTGTAGTATGGCAGCTTCTGTAGGTACTGGGGACCTGGAGGCTGATGGCAGTGTATTGGGAGAGGATGGTAGCTCTTCGAAATGGGGTCCCTAGTAGGCAGTTCCAAGTGGGTTCCGGCCGTCAACAAGTGGGTAAGGAGGTCTGTAGGGTGGTGCATGAGTCAGTGGATGGTGCATTGTGGGACCTTAACACACGTTGGCTTCAGCCTTTAACCTCCTTACTACAGTCATCACTGATTACCGCTCCCAGGGGGCGGCTGCTGCAGAGGGTAGCTCGGGGGCTAAGGTTTCTGCACAGGGCAAATGTGTGGCCAAGACTTAACCCTTGGAGAAGGAGGTTAGCACAGAGGGGCCCAGGGACGATTTGGATTCCCGGTCCCGAAAGAGGCGCAGGAGACACAGGGATTGCCCTTCTTCGTCCTCTTCCTCCAAATACTCAGAGGAGCCTAGCCCCAAAAGAAAGAAGTTTAAAAAGATGGAGGTTAAAAAGGAGCATGGGGTACTGAAGGACATTATGGGAGAACCCTTTTTTGACCAGGAAAATATTCAACACCCTCCCTCGGCAGAGAGGAAACCTTCTGAATCAGTGTAGTAATTTCTGAGACATTGGGTCAGGAAGGCCTTAGAGAAAGAGATGCGTAAAAAGTTAAAGGCTTAGTGCCCTCGGCCCTGCCTGTCTCTAAAGGTGGCTGCCACCCCAGAGATAGATCAGTCCATTGAGTTTTTCTGTCCAAGAAAGGAATCGATCCCTGGAAAGGCATAGATAAGGCTCTTTGTGCGTGCCAAGGTAAGCTGCTGGATGTGCTGGGGCACCTCACGCAGATCTTCGACATGCTGGAAGAAAGTGTAGCGCTACAATCTCTTGCAGGTGTCTAATTCTCTGGGGCTGGGTCCAAAGGTGCATTGTCTGCTGGGGAATGCCAACACGGCCTTATCTACGAGCGCAGGAAAGGCCTGAGTTTTGGTCCAAAACTGGCTGATATGGCTCCAGCTGAGGCAGGCCCCAAGGCACAGGGGTTGTTTGGTGATAAATTCATAAGGGAGCACGCTTCATTTGTTCACACTTTCACGGCCTTAGACAAGGCCCAAACAAACATCAAGAAGATTTTGTCGCCTCATGTTTTTGCAAGGGCTGGGAGAAGCAGAGCCCCCGCTTCCGGCCACCCCTATCAGGGCTCTGCACGGCCAGCGCAATATGCTGCCAGGGGTATGCGTGCAGGATCGTTTGCTGCCAGGGGCAGTACAGATGTCTTCTTTCCGCAGCAAGGTGCTCAATAGAGAGGTGGTGCAGCCAGAGGGGCAGGTCATGGCAGAGCTGCATCAGTTGAGCAGCTTGTCTTTAAGTGTTTCTTCCCAGGGAGGATTGCGGGGGCAGGCCGAGTTGTTAGCTCCTTTTCTACCCAACTCGGCAGCTCTAACATCAGACGCATGGGTTCTACATACGGTGTCAGGGTTTTGGATAAAATTATACACCCCTCCCTTTCAGGAGATAATTCCTTGCCCCCTGGTTTTCAGTTGGGAGAAGCATGTTCTGGTGGAGAAAGAAGTGCATGAACTAATTTCCAAGGGTGCTGCGGTTCCCGCTTACTGTGGTCACTCCCGCTTCCTCAATTCAATCTTTGTGGTGCCCAAGCCGGACGGGGGTTCCGTCCAGTAATAAATCTCAAGGCCCTCAATATGTTTGTGGTATACCAAAAGTTCAAAATGGAGGGGATTCATCGGCTCAGAGACATTCTCCTTCCAAGGGACTGGATGAGCAAGATAGATCTCAAGGACGCTGATTTGGTGGTATCGCCCTCATGCAGAGTATCTGTAGTTTCAGTGGCAAGGTCACCGCTGGCAGTTTGCCTCTCTACCGTCCAGGGAGAGATCAGCTCTGTGGTGCTTCACAAAGCTTTTGCCCCCTGCAATGGCGTTTTTGCGGGGGATCGGGTGTCAGGATAACATTAATTCTGGGCGACATGCTTCTGTTAGCCCAGAAGTGGGAACTGCTGCAGGTCCATCTCAGGCTGGCAACCTCTCTGCTTAAGAGCCTGGGGTCTGTCATCAACCTGGACAAGTCGGTCCTCGTGCCTTCAGCATGCATCCAATTTCTGGGTTTTGTTATCGATTCTCAGATGTGCCAGCTTCTTCTTCCCTCCAGCAGAATTCAGGACATTCGCAGTCAGATTATGTCTGGGCTGAGGAAAGGGTCTCCTTCCTTACGGGTTCTAGCAAGGATAATAGGGATGTTGTCGGCCTCTATTCAGGCCATTTTCCAGGGTTTGCTGCATTATCGTGCGCTTCAGAGATTGGAGATCGCTCATTTACCGAAAAGGATTCCATACTCGCACATTGTCAGTCTTTCTCAGGAAGCCTCACAAGAGCTTCGGTGGTGGCTTCAACACATCGAGGCCTGGAACGAGAAGGCTATTTTTGGTGTTTCCCGATGTGGTGTTGTAGTCAGACGTCTGTCTATCAGAATGGGGGGCAAGGTGTCAGGAAATATCCGTGGGCAGAAAGTGGTATGTTCAGGAGAAGTCTCTACATATCAATTACCTCGAGCTTCTGGCGGGTTCCTTTGCGGTGACGAGTCTGGCCAAGGACAGGGTTAACTATTGCATCCTCCTGAGGATGGACGATTTGTCAGCCGTACGTTACATCAACAAGCTGGGAGGGACGAGATGCAAGGGGATGGCGGATCAGGCCCAGGATTTTTGGAACTTCTGTCTCAACAGAGGGATTATGCTGCAGGCAGAGTATCTCCCGGGTCTACCGAACACAGCGTGGATTGGAATTCCAGGTTTCTCCAGGATGTAAGTGACTGGAAACTGAACGTAGATGTTTTCCAGCTCCTGGTGGGTGTCTGGGGTCTGTTTTGCACCAACCTTTTTGCTTCTCGCCTCAATTGTCTTCAGTTGCCGTCCGGATCCGGACGCCACGCAGTGGATGCGTTTCTGTAGGAGGGAGGCGTCTCAGGGGGTATGCATTCCTTCCCTTCTCGCTCATCCTTCGGGTTCTCCTGGATTATTTGCAGACAGCAGCTGTCTCTGGTATTGCTTACTCCATTCTGGCCTGCTCAGGTGTGGTTTCCAGCTCTATTGGAGCTGGCGGTAGACATTCCCTGCCTGCTTCCGTTCTTTGCCCTTCTTAACACATATCCTGGAGTGGGGGGCCTCAGGAGCTTGTGTTACAGGGTCAACTGCCCCTCATCGCTTTGAAGATTTCTGTAGTTCCTGAGCTTGCGGGAGACGCTTTCCAGGTTCTCAGGGACTCTTGGGCTAGATACACGCAAAGTTCCTACTCTTCTGCGTGGGTGTGCTGGGAGGGCTGGCGCATGGACAGGGATTTCGATCCCGTTTTTTTGCCCCACAGGTAGATGTGGTAAAAATGTTTGTGACATTGTTAAGAAGGGAAAGCATATAGGACGATTAATAATTTCCAGTCAGCAATTTCAGTAGGTCATGTGCTGGTTAAAGGGGATCCAGTGGGCAAGCATTTCCTGCCAACAGCTGTCTGCCAAATTGGCTATGTTGATATATCTTATTTCTATCAAGAGGGTTTCTGATGTCAGGGCATTAGATGTTGACAATAAGGTGTATTTGGCTAAAGCCGTGACCTTCTTTGTCACGCCCTGCATGAAACAATTCACCTTGGTTTCTTATCCTTTGTTTCCGGAGGATCAGAAATTGTGTGTGGTTAACTGTTTGCAATGTTATGAACGTATGACTTATGCTTATCAGCGTCCCTCTAACTCTCAGCTCCTTATTTCTATCAGGGAACCCTTTGGGGCAGTTTCCTCTGCCACATTGGCGCGCTGGGTGTGTTGGATAATGAAGGAAGCAGGGATGGATGTCTCTATCTTTGGGGCCCATTCTTCTAGGGGCGCTTTGGCCTCCAAGTCAGTTCTCCTTGGCGGTAGTTTGCAAGATATCCTCAAGGCCGCTGATTGGTCCAGGGAGTCTACTTACGGGACTTGTTATCACAAGAAGGTCCAACATGTTGCTAATGTGGTTTTGCAAGAGCTTTGAACTTGCATAATATGAATCCTCCGTTCTCAACATAGACTGGCTAACCACCCACACTTACGTGAGCAGGGGTTTACATTCTATTAATACAGACACAGAGGCGTGGATTATCCCTCCCGCACATCTGTCCCTCATTCACTCTGCCTGAGGCAGGCTCAGTCAGCCAATCACACAGTAGGGCATTCATGCAGACAGGCAGTCAATCAGGCTCACAAGCATTCAGGCCATTCACTCTACCAAGACACCCATAATAAAAGAATGTGGATTGAGGTAAGTAGCCAGCCTTTCAGCACACTACACTGTATTCATGTCAGTATCAGGCAGGGGTGTCTCATTCATTTTGTCACACAGACACAGAAACAAAACACCCACAACAGAGGGCCATAAGGGTATCCCATGGGTGACGTTCACCAAAAGATAAGAATGAAAAGCTGCACTGCCAGAGGTCCAGGTGGGCCCTCAGTGGCAGACAACATAGAGGTAACATACGTAGAAAAGTGGTAGGACAAGTACAGGAGGCCCTGTCCCCCCATAAGGCATTTCTAGCATCATAATCCTGAAGGAAATCCATAGGAGCTGGACATCACTAGCGGGATGGGTCTCAGCTATTGTATGGACTGTTTTTGCTGTTCTTGAATTGGCCTTGCAGCTACAGAAGGGGACAAGGGACTATGTTTGTGGGAATGTATAGGGGGGCTCTGACCCCCATTGGTGGAGAAGGGTGTGTATGCCATTTTGGAATGGGGTCCTATTCAAATGGTTAAAGTTATCAAATGGTTAATTTTGTTTCATGTTTTAAAAGAGACTAAGACAACTTGGTGTGACGCTGATCGCGCTCAGCCTATTGATCCAATGCGTGTACAATTCTGTTAGCTGCTATTGTAAATACATCATAAGCAGTAATCATGCAAAGTTAATCTGATTCCTTTAATCTTGATAACAGCCGGCACGTGTTTCGACTCAGAGGTCGTTCTCAAGGCTGCATAATAGATTACATATATATTAAAGTATGAACAAATAAAGATATAATATAACCACAGTAGTATTCAAGTTTAAAAGAAAAGTCGTTGATGCACAATAAAGCCCATATTGACATTGAAATCTAGCAGAATGCACAATAAAATCAAATATCATGCAAAAATTGTTTTTAAAACCCGGGGAAGAAAAAGGAGAAAAAACACATGCCATTATGGGCCATCGATGGGGCACAGAAGAGTGTTGCACCAAAATCGAAATAAACAGACATTGGGCCTCATTACGAGGTAGGCGGAATGGGTTTAACGGCGCCGGTAATGGTGCCGGTAAACCCATTCTGCCCTATTACGAGGTTCCTTTGCGGGACCCGCTCTGAACGTCTGGTCAGACCAGATGTCCTATGCGGGTCCCGCAAGGGGAACAGAGAACTAATAGCTCCCTCCCCATTCCCAAGCCCTATGGGGCTCAAATGGGAATGGGGATTAGTTTTTTGAATGAGGAATTATCGGATCCTCCAAGGTTGGAATGGCCTGGTAATTCCTCAATCAAGGAATCCGGGCCCGAGTTTGGAGGCAGCCATGGCGCTAAGAGCACCATGGCTACCTCCAAACTCGTAATGAGGCCCATTGTCATGAGCACTGTGCCCAAAAAATGCTTCCATGTTACACATCTATGAGTTATCCAAATGAAACTCCCATCCTGGGTAGTACATGCTGACCTTGACGGGGTGAATTATCATATGCTGCTAAATTCTATCATGGTAGGCAAACGGTATGTGGCACCCTGTAACCCATGCACGGGGTGAAAGTTTGTATAGGCCAAAATGAAAAGTGTGTAACTGCATTGAAATCAGTGATAATATAATTTAATTTAAAATCACACCCACAGGTGTTGTGAGACAAAGGTGCCCCTCAGTGCTGAGGTCGGGATTGGTACTCCTTACCTCTGCTGATTGGAAATCTGTGGGGGACGTATAATGAGAGGCAATAAGATATATGAATGTTTAGCAACCAGAGTCCAATTGGAGCCCCTGCAAGTGTATGGGCCTCATTACACGGAAGGCGGTAAGGGTTAACGGTCACCGGTAATTGTACCGGTGACTGTTAACCCTTACCGCCTTACTACGAGGTCCCTTTGCGGGTAGGTACTTTAACGCCTGCTGTTTAGCAGGCGTTAAAAACCAACCCGCAAAGGGACCAGGGTGCTAATTACGGTACCGCAATTTGCGGCACCGTAATTCGCACCTTCCCCATTCCCATAGAGCCCTATGGGGCAAAAGTGGGAATGGGGAAGGGCAATGGGGGAAGGGGGAATTACCGCCCCGCCAACCTTGGAATAGGGTGGTAATTACCCTTTCCACCAAGGCGGTGCCGGTATTTTACCAGCATGGACCAAGGTGCTAATAGCACCTTGGTCCTCCGCCTACCGTGTAATGAGGCCCTATGTCTTACCTAAATTATTGAAGTATGTCTGATATGTAAAATTCCTGTTAGGTCTACTGTCACTATCCATGTCCCTGTTGGGTTTCCTGCTGGAGGAAAAATAGGGTCAGAACGCTAGTTATGGCCATCGGCCCCGTAAAGTTAGGTTAGCTGCGAGCCGCGAGATTGCGGCATACATGAGTCAACGCTGACTTCAGTAATGCTTAATACCGTGGGTGAGGTTGATGACTCCCTCAAGACTTACCGGTTACGATGGTCTGTTCCTGGGATCGATCCCTCACATGACGTGTTGTAGAGCGTGGCAGTTTGTTTTGTTTTCAGATATAAACCAGTGTAAGCGAAGCCGCACTTCTCTGCATGCATAGGGAAACTACTGTTGTACGGTAGAAAGTCGACCGCAAAACGGTAATGCGGTCCCGCTTGTTACCAGGGATACCAGATGTAAACAATACAATTCACCCACAAAATTTTCAAATATCCTAATGTAATTTGCAGGTAAATAAACAGTAATAAAGTTGCTGTAATATGCTTTTCGAATAATAGGCTCAGGCTTGAGATAAATATGTGTCAATTATGGTTGCTGAAGAATACCGTTAATATCATCACAAATAAATGGAAGATTGCCACAGTTAAGCAACTACGTATTGTGAATATTGAATGGAAAGATGAAAGTACCAATTGAAATGGTTTGCAAACTGGCAAATATAAAGGGCCTCATTCCGGGTTTGGAGCTATCCATGGAGTAATTAGCCCGATGGTTGCCTCCGAAACCGTCCCAAATCCGGCATGGTGAATGGGGTAATTACCGGTCCATTCCAGGGTTGGAGGGTCCGGTAATTCCCCATTCACCTTTTGCCCTTCCCCATTCCCATTTCTGCTCAATAGGGCTCAATGGGAATGGGGAAGGAGGTAATTACGGCACCGTAAATTACGGTACCGTAATTACCTCCCAAGTACCTTTGCGAGTCCCGTACTTTACTCCTGCTAAAAGCAGGAGGTAAGGAAGGACCCGCAAAGGACCTCGGAATACAGAGGTAAGGGATTACTGGCATCGGCACCCTTACCGGTACCGGTAATTCCTTACCTTCAACCTCAGAATGACCCCCAAAGTCCTTGCCGTGGGTTTGGAGGTATGTTGCAAATCTGTCTTTAGATCTTATTTTCGGATATGATTTGTTTGCTGTGTCTTTAGAGTAACCCCGCTCCTGGAATCTCTTGGTGAGTAACTGTCACTCTTGCATGAAGCTGGTCTCCTCACTGCAGTTGCGGCGAGCTTAGTAAAATTCACCAGCAGGTATATTTGTGATGGTAAACCTGCCGTGACAACTCTCAGCATAGAGGGTGGAATTAACTTCTGTTGCTTTACAGAATGTTCTAGTATTGATCCTCCCTCCAGCAATGTAAATACGGAGATCTAAAAATGAATGCTGGTTTGGCTACAATGAACCTTCAATGTGATTCCAAACTGATTATTGTTAAGATATTGGGCCTCATTAGGACCCAGGTGTTAAGGGGTTAACGGCGCCGTAAAAGGTGTCAGCGCCATTAACCCCTTAACGCCTTACTACGAGGTCCCTTTGCGGGACCCGACCTTAACAGCTGGTCTAGACCAGCCGTTAAAGTAGGGGCCCGCAAAGGGACTCTCGAGGTAAGTACGGTACCGCAATTTGCGGTACCGTACTTGCCGCCTTCCCCATTCCCATTATGCCCTATGGGGCAAAAATGGGAATGGGGAAGGGCCATGGTGGCATGGGAATTACCGCCCCGCCAACCTTGGAATGGGGTGGTAATTCCCCATTCCGCCATGCCGGACTCTGGCATCGACCATGGTGCTAATAGCACCATGGTTTTCCGCCGGAGTCCTAATGAGGCCCATTGAGTATATTTGTTAAAAGATTCTGCAGATCCTTGCCATATGTATAATGAGAATGCTGTCTATGTAGCACTTCCACATAATAATTTACTAACAAAATCATTATTGCTAAGGGCATTCGTCTGTTCATACTCAGCCATAAATAGGTTGGCTAGGGGAGGGGCATACTTTGCCCCCATAGCCACCCCTTTGATTTGTGCATAGTAATTGTCCGCATAAATGAAGACATTATTTTCCAACGTAAATCGAAGCAAGCTCTTAATCATTTCAACGTGTGATCTATAAAATGCAGAAAAATCTCTATAGGTCTAATCGATAGTTTTAACAGCCAAGTCATGGTCAACAGAAGTGTACAGTGCCATAATGTCCATGGTGGCTAAACAATAATCCTCCTGCCACTGTGTTTCAGACAGAAATTGGAGTACTTGTTTACTATCTCTGATGTGAGACGGAAGTGAAGGCACATGTTCTTTGATGGCATTGTCGATGTATTTTGCCAGACCCTCAGTAGCCCAACCAATCCCGCTCATGATGAGCCGAACTTCTTGTAATTCAGGATATGCCTTGTGTATTTTGGGCAGGTGATGTCTGGAAGGTTTAGAATCAATCTTAACCGCTGGCATTGCTCTGGGCAACCCTCCAGGCCATTGTGCGTTGCCTGCCAAGCCATTACAGAAGGGGAAAGACCAGATGCAAATAAGGCTTGGTCCCACCCCAAAAACAGGCAGTCCAGCCCAAACTGCTAAGTCAAATCCCTTCTGCGCGAGACCACAAGCATCCCAAAACATGGTGCAGCCTTGTTGGGCCTTCTCAATGAGGAGTAGCTTGGGTCTCTAGAGCTGGCAGGCACGGGACCCACATCTGGAGTGTTCCCCAGAGCAATGCCAGAGGTTAGAATTCATTCTAAACCATCCAACCATCCACTCTTTGTTTTTGTTTTGGACAAAAAATACATAGTAGTGTCATGGCCACTGGTCAAGGGCCATTAACTTTATGCCCTACAGGGTCCAAATGGACCCAGTCCTGGCGCCTTTGGCGCCAGCCTCATTTAAAAGTGTGCTCTGCACATAGTGTGCCTAAGGCACGTGCATCCAGGCCGGGCGTGTCCATACAAAAGCATTGGAAGCACGTGCAGAAGTCTGAGGGAGTGGTAAGGTGGGGCCACAAGGCGGGCATTAAGGAGAGTGTCTGGGGCCAGGCTATATAAGCCAGCCCCACCCGCATGCTGGCCCTTCGCGTTAGTCTGCTGTGTGCAGCGTAACACTTACCGCCGTCTACAGCTTCTTAGCTGCTTTCAGCTCTGCACGCTTCTCTTCAGTCTCTGGAACTCCATCTTCAGCGCGCACTTACCTGACTCAGCTACACCATAGCTCGAAGCGCAGCTAACCTGATCTCCACTCTGCAGCTACAACACGCATCTTACCTGGTTACAGCCACACCATTGCTCGAAGCGCAGCTAACCTGATCTCCACTCTGCAGCTTCCACGCGCATCTTACCTGTCTCTGCAAATCCAACGCCTGCAGCGCCTCGCATCCTTACCTGTTCCAAACGCCCAACAGCACGGGAAATACCTTCCAGCTCAGCATCCTCACTGATCCATCCATCTGGCAGCCGACAGGTACCCGGATAACCGCTCGCCATCAAGCACCGTCAGGCCGAACCTGCAAGGGAGACAGAACGCACAAGATTAGCAACTACATAAACTTTTAATGCTTGGCCGCGCAATACGCAAACCTTGCGCACCATCCGGGAACCCAACTTACCTTCTAGTGGGGTCCGCCAAAATCCCCTCTGGCACCGTTTCAACTCGCTTCCATCACCGCGACTCTGCCTGGCCATCTTCACATCTATAGGGGAGAGAAAGGACATTGCAACATTACGGACAATAATCATTGGGCAAAAGCCAATACAAAAGGACACTGCTACAAAAAAACTTACCTTCAAGGTGGATTGGTCACAGCCGGACTGGGCCACCACGCACACGGACCAGTGACGCAACTTGATCCAGCAACGGCGCCCCTGCTGAGAGAAAGCAGGACGGAGAGCTCATCCTTACAAAAAAACAGGTGAGATCATATGGGGAAAAGCATGCTTATCTCACTCTGGAACGAAGGGTTTGAGGGGGATCGCAATTCAGACGCAGCATTTTCATTGCCTCTTACCTTCTCCCAAGGGTATTGCCAGCAACCAGAGAAGTCCACACTATCTCAGCTGGGGGGGTGAAGCCTGAACCAGAGGAGTCCAGTCCAGGGAGGGCTCCAACCGTGCGCCAACGCCCCCGCAGAGACCAGGTGAGCGTAACAAGTAGGCATGGTTGGGTTGTTTATAGTCAAGAATCTTTTTTCATCTTCTGTGAGTAATCCTTTGACATACCACACCAGAATGAGTGTGATACGACTCCGAACTATGGTCTGTGTAGGGCTCTGCGAACATTTCCTATAGCATCCTGGAGTATTAATGTGCGATAGCTCTATATTAATGTATTAATGTGCGTTAGCTCCATATTAATGTAGTTACAAGTATTGATGATTACTACATTTCACCGCTCATTGGCCTCTTTGATTACTTTGGGCCTCATTACAAGGTAGGAGTTCTGGTAATAACGACACCGTTAAGTGAATACCGGCATCGCATACCGGACTGGTGCATTACGACCCACGATGCCGGTGCTAACGGCAACCTCAGGGACCCGCAGTGAACGAGTAGCGCCTACCCGTTATGGGTGCGGGCACGCGGCAGCCATGCCAGTAACACCGGCATGCCGCAAGGAAGCAAACAATACAAGCTGCACGTACATGCACCTACCGGCATCCAGATGCTGGTAAGAACAGTCACCATGATCCTGGCAATACCGGCATCGCGGGACAGGCATTAATAGCAAGCTGCTGTGTTCCAAACTGGCACAGGTGCACACAATCAGCACAGGTGAAGGCAATGGAGTCAGGCACAGCACAAAAGGAACACACCCACACACCGCACCCCTTTCAAGTCATACATGATACCACTAGCAGTTGCCATACAGGGGCTGGAGGACAAGCCTGCACTGCTAATACTCCAGCAGGCACTAAACCAGGGGATGCAGAGGAGGCGCAGGAGGAGAAGGAGGCTGAGACTGGGCCAGTACATATCACCAGTGCAGGCAGTTGTACCCCCCAGGCAGCCACCAATATCGCATAAGGGCCAGTCCATTTGACTTAACCCCGGCACAGATCCACACAATACACACAATTGTGGACCTCAATTCACAATGACCTGGTCAGCCTGCTCAACATCCATACCGCCATCCTCCCTCTGCTGAAGGTAGTGTCTGTGCTAAACTTCCTTGCCACGGGCACCTACCAGTACACAGTGGGGCAGCTGCATGGCATCTCACAACCATGTTTCTCCTGTGTGCTCAACCAGGTCCTGGATGCACTCCTGAAACACGCAAGGCACCACATATCGCTACCACGGACTGTGGAGGAGGTGAATGCCACCAAAATTGCATTCTATGCACTGGCAGGCATGCCAAACGTCATTGTTAGGCAGAATCACATGCAGTACCTTTTGGGAACACTACACACAATTAAGACTACAAGTGTAAGTACAATTTTACCTTTGGTACAAGCCTGCAAGCCTGTGCTACACAGTAAAGTGGTAGCAGTGGCTGAGCAGCCAGACTTATCCCAAGAGTAAAGTGAGCAGTACAAGGGGTTACACAAAGGACTAGCAATCACAGTGGTTCAAACAAACACTTAATCAAGGTTTCTTTGTAAAAGAATATACATTTATTTACTGTAAGTTGGAAGACATTGCACTAGTAAGAGCAGCTCAATATCACAATCTAATATACTACAATACACAACCAATCAGTTTCTGAACAAGTTCAGATCCTCTGAAGTGGGAGCAAAATGGCACTTCAGTTACTTTAAAAAGGGGGTAAAAAGACAAGGTTAAAAGAATTAAAGCACAAATACTTTCAGAAGTAGGGTAAATAGTTTCAGTTCACTACAACCAGCAATTCAAATCTATAGGCCTGGGCCAAAATCAATGGTTCGGAGTCTTACATAGGATAGCACAGTTCTGGTAGTAAACGGTTAAGTCTTTGCCACGGTTTTTAGAAGTAGTTGGTCAGACAAAAAGTTATATGTTGGTTTAGGGAGGGACAAACCTTCAAAGTCGGGAAAGTTTCACAAACTTTCACTGCGACAGAAAGGATTTCTTGACCGCACTTGCAGAGTACCTTTTAAATAAAGAAGAGCTGTAGCTGAGGCAGTTGTTCCTGGCAGTTCCTGCAGATCTCGCTGTTCCTGAGCTTCAGTCGTGGGGACAAGAAGGAGGATGTCAGGAGGTTCCTGCACTGCCCAGGGAAGAGGCCACAAGCTCTAACCTTGAAGGGCTTCTCTGTCGATGGAGTTTCAGGCAATTCGACCTGCAGCAGGGCTTCACCGGGGGACCAGGAGTTGAAGCAGTCATCTTCCTTCAGCTCGTCTTCAGTTCTCTCGTTCCAGTGGTCGACTCTGCTTTCCAAGTCCCAGAGGCCTGCTTTTAAACAGTTTTCCCCCATTCATTCCAGCCTAGCTGTCACTCACCCAGCAGGGTGACAGCCAGCCAGCCAATCACGCCAGAGTGCATTCAGGTTTCCTAGGAGACTAAGCACAGGGAGTTTCGGACACCTCCCTCACATCATGTCCACCCCAGACACTCAGGCGCCAGAGGAGGGCTTCAGCACTGAAGCCCTCCAAAGGCCAACGAACAAAGGGACCAAACCTGGTTTGGCGCGCAGAGAGAAACACTAGAAGGACCTTTCCATAAAGAAATGGCAAAAAAGTTGACTGGAGTCTGTTTTTACAGATAGGTCTTGGGCGACATATTGAAAAACATGGCTGACCCAATATCTACCTACCGGTGTTCGCAGTCAGGAAAGATCATGGAAGTTTGTTCTAAACCACTGTCACCAGTCATTTCAAGAGGGAAATGGTAACATTTGACTGTTACATGAGTGTTTAGACTCAGGGGATGCTAGGCAACCCCTGCAGCACTCTTTAGGAAGATAGTGTGTGCTGGGTCTATAAATTTAAAAACACTAGTAAAGTCAATTTAACTTTACATGCTCTGGGAGACAGTAGTCAGTACCAGAGAAGGTATTTAAACCTTGGGAAGTCTGAAAGACAACCCTGTGCCACTGCACTGAAAGTGCTGTGTGACACACAAGAAAAAGATGATACCTAGGGAGTTGTTTTAAAACTCCATATCCAAAGAACGCAAAAGTAAAACACACATGAAAATACATGAAAGAGTGGGAAAAAAGGCTCACACTCTTTCCAGGTAAAAATAAATATCCTAGATATCCAGCAAAGTTACTGGGGGTCTAAAAAGTTAAGGGAAATTAGAACATTCTTGAGAATTCTCCCTGGTGCCATCGACTGCGCCCATGTGGCGCTGGTAGTCCGGCATGCCGTGGGGGTAGTTAACCGCAACCGGAAGCTCTACCACTCCCTGAATACCCAGATGGTGTGTGATGCAAGCAAGATAATAACGCATTGCAGAGCCAGATTCCTGGGATCCACACATGATGCAATGGTGCTGCGCAACTCCACTCTTCCCTGCTACATGGAAAGTCACGCTGCACGACGTGCCTAGCTGCTGGATAAGTCCAACCACAGGGCCATGGGGGTTGTTGTTGGGGGGGGACCACAAGCATACATAACCTGTCTGCTGGCTTGGCCATGGGGGTTGTTGTTGGGGGTGGACCACAAGCATACGTAACCTGTCTGCTGGCTGGGCCATGGGGGTTGTCGTTGGGGGGACACCATCCTGGGTGCCAAACACTGTGACCTCAATTAATATGACGGGATGCGCGAGACTGACAATGGATGCAGACGTGCCATGACCGCACAGCCATGTGTAAATGGTAGCTACGAACACAGCACCCACCCCTGTACATGCACAATGTACATCATCAGACCTCAACCACAGGTATCACAATGCACCAACCTAAAGTCACAATGCATTATTCACATGAGCGCAGCAAAGTACAGCGCAGGTCATGGAGACATGACAGAGCCTAATCCAACTGCCTCTCAGGGAATCCCCTGTTACTGCCCCTGCCCGACAGGTACACCGCACACCACCATGCCATACACAGCACCTGAAGGGACACCCAAAAATCCAATGGGACATGGATGTACAGAATAGATTCCAGCAAATGGTGAACACCACTGACACATGGGCGACTGCTGCAGGTCCAATACACAGTACCTCACTTCCACCATGCCATTTGACACCCAGCGCCATCACAGAATTGTCTCCCTACACTGGCGGGCCATACCACCAATTCCATTGTGCCATGGTCACATGGCTGAAGGCGGTGACGGACATGTACATGGCGTCATCTTGTATATGGCAAAACAACGTGTATCATGTTGCACATCAGGGAAATCCATCATCCAGTGCCCTACATGCATACTGGATTTACCACTGCAACACAGCAATCACATGTGAGCACATCATGGGCCTACTGGCATCATCTGTGTGAGTGATGTATCGGGTGTCAAGGTCCCTACGACCTGTACGTTACCCATGCTCCCCTACCGTGGATCAATATCGAGTACGCCAACCTGAGTGTTGCTCTAATGAAATGGCAATAGCTGGCAGTGAAGATCGCTTGCATCTGACCACGAACAATGTACAGCCAGTGTACACAAGGAATGCCAAAAACCCTCACAATTAAGATTTTCAATTGCTCCCATACATTGATGCTGGGTATCCCCTGAAGCCGCGGCTCCTCACCCCTGTCAGGCATCCAGTCAGCAGGCATGAAGAGGACTACAATCGTGCGCATGCACGCAATCATGTGATGATTAAGCAGACTTTTGGTCTGTTGAAGGCACGGTTTCGCTGCCTCAGCAGGTCTGGTGGGGCACTCATATACGGCCCTGAAAAGGTGGGGAAGATAGTATTGGTATGTGCCATGCTGCACAACATGTGCATCCGGCGCAATGTACCCACCTGACATGGACGAAAACCCACCAGAGGAGGATGATGGGAAAGATGCTGCATATCGGCCACACCAGAATGTGCCTGAAGGACGTGCTGTACGGCAATCATTGATTGAACAATATTTCTAATGTACTGGGTACACATAGCACTATGAATGTTGAACACTGGGCACTGTTGACAAATAAATTGACACACACTTAATGATCAATGTCCTGTCATGTATTCTTCATGTGCACACCAGTTGTATTGAGGAAATGTGAACTATATAAATATGCACCAAACCCCTTTGTTGTTCTACAAAGTGCCCCCCACGCTCCACCCCATCCCTCAACTCCCCCCACACACCCACCCCCCACCCACCAACCCATCCCTCAACACCCCCACATAACCATGCCCCCCACCCCCCACCCCATCCCTCATCTCCCCCACACCCATGCCCCCACCCACCACCCCCATCCCTCAACTCCCCCACACACCCACGCGCTCCACCCACCACCCCCATCCCTCAACTCCCCCACACACCCACGTCCCTGCACCCAATACAAGTCCAACCAGACTCCCTCCTGCATGTATGTCCGGCTACTGACGGCCCCTTTTGAATGGAGGCTGTTGCTCCTCTGGCCAGCGCATGCTACGTAGCGACCTACGCACCTGACTCGTCTGAGTCGAGCTTGCCGGGGTAGTGCTCACCAATGGTGGGAAAGGCACACAGAGAAATGGAAAATAAGTAAGGTTTCGAGATCCCTTAACAATAAATACTTCAACATGGAATGCCGCACAAATGGCAGGAGGGGGGCAACAGGAGGGAGTACAGGAGGAAGCTCCGACGAGGACAAGGGTCCAACAGGTATCCTGACAAGGTCAAGTTCCAAGAAGATTCTGAAGAACTGAGCAACAATAACTTGGTGCTTAATCTCTCAGACTATAATCCCACCAAGACAGAAGTAACAGTCCTTAACAAGGGACTATCTTTTGCTCCCAGTATTGGGACAGATTACACACATTTTCAAAATGATACTCTTAAATTTACGAGAAAATTAATATTACACAAATATTTTGTGTCCCAGGTTAAGACCCATGTGACTCGTACAGTACCAGACCCGCTTAGCTCACTGTCCCCAGCAGAAATAGAATATACCTGCTTGCTTATGTCGCTGGAATCTGATGCAGAGGCTTTGCGAGAAAGCCTTTGCCAAGACTTGGGGATACATGCCCGAAACATGACAAAACAGGAACTCAAACTCAAGTCAAAGTTTACACCTAATTTGCCAAATGAGAGCTTCATAGAAACTTTCCAGCAAGCAGTCTTCAGTGACATCCACACACATTTGGACAACAAGAGTCGGAAACACCAGCCTAAAATACAAGATCTCAGTTCTTGTGAGATATTTGCATTGAATAGTCTGGCCAACAGCAAAGATATAGTAATCAAGGAGGCCAATAAGGACGGAAATGTAGTAATCATCAATACTAGTGACTACATTAATATGGGGCTATCACACATTAATACTCTAGGATGTTATGGGAAACTTTTGCAGAACCCTAAACCGACCATATTTCAGAGTCTTATCATACTCATTCAGGTGGGGTATGTCAAAGGATTACTTCCAGAAGATGAAAAAAGATTCTTGACTATAAACAACCTAACCATGCCTACTATGTATTTTTTGACCAAAATACACAAGGCATATGCTGAATTACCAGAGGTTCAGCCCATCATGAGTGAGATTGGTTTGGCTACTGAGGGTCTGGCAAAATACATCGACAATGCCATCAAAGAACATGTGCCTTTACTTCCTTCTCACATCAGAGATAGTAAACAAGTACTCCAATTTCTGTCTGAAACACAGTGGCAGGAAGATTATTGTTTAGCCACCATGGACGTTATGGCACTGTACACTTCTATTGACCATGACTTAGCTGTTAAAACTATCGATTACACCTTCCGCATCTTATAGATCACATGTTGAAATGATTAAGAGCTTGCTTCGATTAACGTTGGAAAATAATGTCTTCATTTTTACCGACAATTACTATGCACAAATGAAAGGGGTGGCTATGGGGGCGAAGTATGGCCCTCCTTAGCCAACCTATTTATGGCTGAGTATGAACAGATGCATGCCCTTAGCAATAATGATTTTGTCAGTCAAATTATTATTTGGAAGCGCTACATAGATGACATTCACATCATATGGCAAGGATCTGCAGAATCTTTAAATCTACTCAATATCTCAACAATAAACAAGTTTTGAATCGCATTGAAGGGTCATTGTAGCCAAACCACCCGTGACTTTTTAGATCTCTGTATTTATATTGCTGAAGGGAGGATCAAAACTAGAACATCCTGGAAAGCAACAGAAGTTAATTTCACCCTCTATGCTGAGAGTTGTCACTGCAGGTCTACCATCACAAATATACCTGCTAGTGAATTTTACCGAGCTCGCCACAACTGCAGTGAGCAGACCAGCGTATTGCAAGAGTGTCAGTTACTCACCAAGAGTTTCCAGGAGCGGGGTTAATCTAAAGACACACTGAACAAATCATATCAGAAAAAAAGATCTAAAGACAGATTTCCAATGCTACAAAACAAGATTGGACCGAGGCATGCACGAAAAAGAATAGACATCATTATGCAGTATTCGACTGATTGTGATATGCTTTTCAGATTGTACAGTGCCATCGGAACATTTTACTTATGGACACTGACTTATGTCAAATCTTAGATAAGAAACCTGGATTTGTCTTTACCCAAGCACCAACCATCAGGACCACACTTTGCCCTCCTTTTCTTAAAATTGAACAACCAAAGGGAAGTGACTGGCTCACCAAGAAAATGGGTTTCCACAGATGTGGAATGTGTAGGATGTGTAAATATGCTCACCAAGACTGCAACGCAGTTTGAGAGCCTAGTGGCGCCATCATCAGAATCAAAGATTTCATCAATTGTAGGACCATGTTTGTGGTCTATGCAATTATATGTGTTTGTGACAAACTGTATGTTGGTAGCACCATCAGGGTGCTGCGTGTGCGAATAAGAGAGCACATGTCGAACCTCAGCAGCCAGGATAACAGACTTCCATTGGCTGCGCATTGACAGATTTGCCATCAGATGGCCTATCGTAATGACCTCAGATTCATAGGTCTTATGCGGGCTCAGTGTGGTAAAAGTGAGATGTCTAAAAAATGGATTAAATTCAGATCATGAAATGAATATCTTTTTGTAAATACTATGTGTCTTGATATGGGCAAAATCTTCCTCGGGGCCAGCCCTTTGAGAGCACAAAATACCCAATTCAGCCCAAAATACAGGTTCTATTGTGCTGAGCAGTGAACTCATGCTAGTGACAAATGACACCTTCAATAAGTTTTAGTATTTATTCTAAACAGTGAATTTCATATATATTTTGGGATTCAAGTTAGAGAAGATTACAAAGCACAAAACTTAGAGAAATGCAAAATATAGAGAAACATAGAACTTAGAAAAACATAGAGAAACATAGAGAAACACAGTCTTACGCCCCTTCAATCAGCACTGGGAGACCCTGGCCCTCATAAGCTAGCTGTAACAAGCCCCGCTCAGAGGACAGCGCTGCTGGGTGCCGTCAGAGCTCCAATTCCGGGCACTTGATCTTGCTCGAACCAAGTCCACAGGACGATCTCCCACCTGAGTCATGTGAGCATGCATATTTTATAATCTCGTGCTGTCCGTCCATGACGCACAGTTCCAGAACTTTCCCTGTGCAAAATATAGGCTGGCTCATGGAAAAAAAACAACTCTGTTAATTTCCACTGTGCTCCTTCTTCTGAGCCCCTCCCTGGAGCCCATCTGCGCGAAAGCTCAGGAATGTCTTATCAGTGCCTTCCCAGAGAAAGGGAGATTAGTTTACAGGGCTACCGTTAGAGAGGCAGAATATTCTAAGGGAAGCCGAGATGTATTAACCCTATTAGAGCAAGCTCTAAAAGGCATGCACTCATAGTTTAGTGTTCATAGCGCTTAAGACTGGCTAGCTAAGCGCTATATAGGTGCCATAATGTTCCAAACACTCCAATATTGTCTATTAGCTACAGAGCTCGGGGCCCTCGCCCTGCCTGCATAATGTGACCTATCACTCCTACTAGGCCTGCATATTCCTTGTAGCTCACTACTGCATAATGGAAGTGCTACAACAGACTACTGTCAGCATTTTTGGCACATACTTTGAATACACTATTGGCTTTCAGCGGCTAATGCTGTCATCTAAAGCCCTGATTGGCAAAGTTGCAATTTTGTGTATCACTACATTCCACCCCTATTCAAAGTGTGTGCGACAATGCTGACTAATACTCATCAATATAGTATTTAGTGCAGTGATAAAGACCTTGGGGCTTTGCAAGAGGTTTAAGCAAACTATCTTCTAGCGGTTAGTCAGCGTGGCATGCAAGGTGAAACACTACCTAAACAAAAATGTACACAAAGTGAACAGTGACATATACCTTTGTCAAAACCTGAGGGGCGTGGCTTGGAGCCGATGGCGAGCGGTAGCTGATCTGCCGAGCTCCGGCCGAGACGCCGTTTCCTGATCCTTTTTCTCCGGCTCACGTGTGGCCCCAGCCCTTACAGAGGGATGTGCGGTTGGGGGAAGCGATTCTGCACCTGAATAACTATTCGGCTCGCCGAGTTGGATTCCGGACGTGGCTGCAGCCCCAAAACGGCTCTTCCTCCTCCCGCCCTACTCGGATCCAAGATGGCGCCTCGCACTGCATAGCGGAGCCTACGAGGGGTACCCCTCCTCCAGCGGACTTCCAGGCCTGACGGGGTGAAGCGGAAGCACGAGAAAGTGAAACGACTCCCTCTGGTGCCGTCCGTCTGATAGAGGACTGGCCCGGCTCGGGTCGCTCTACCAATTCAGCTCCACAAGAAAAGGCACGCGGCTTCCCGCCCACCCTTACACCTCTGAAACTCGCCTCTGTGGCCGCACGACCAGACACGGGGGCGGAACACAGCTCATGGCCCGGGGTTCGGCTGGGCAGGGGGCAGGGGGCCCCACTAGCAACTCCGCAAGTGATCTATTCTTCGAAGCCTAGGACATCCGCAACCATCACCTCAAGATGGCCGCCAAGAGCAAGTCCAGAGCCGACACCATGGACTCCTTTGTTTCCGCTAAGGTGAAGACCCCCGCTCTGGCCGGGGCCGGCTCCTCTGAAGCCGCCCGGACGAGTGAGGGGGTGGCCGCCGATAACCACTCGCAGATACTTGATGCCATAGCCTCATTAAAAACGCATATTGACTCTAAGATCGACGAATTCAAGGTTGAAATTCAACTGATCCGCCAAGACGCTCGCAACTTGGCGGAGAGGGTTGCGACCGTCGAAAAGTCGACGGAGGAAACATCCTCAACCACCACAGCCTTGAGTTCAGAAGTTGCCCTCCTGAAGAGGAAAGTTGCCTTCCTGGAGGAAAAGGCGGAGGAGGCCGAAGGTCGGGCCAGACGGAGCAACATCAGGATCCTGGGTGTCCCGGAGGGGAACGAGGGGGCAAATACCACATCCTTCGTCGAAACCCTTCTGCTGCAAGAAATAGGGGCCGGCAAACTGACCCAGGGATTCTCAGTCGAGAGGGCCCATAGATCCCTCCAGAGGCGCCCTCCCCCTGGATCGCACCCCAGACCTATAATCGCCAAGATACTAAACTTTCAGGATAGAGAAACTATCTTACGGCGGTCCAGGGAGGGGGGCCCCATCGAGAGAGGGGACTCCAAAATCTCTATTTATCCGGACTACACGCAGAAGGTTCAGAGAGAGCAGAATTCATTTGTCCCGATAAAAGCTAGGCTCCGACAACTGAACCTAAAATAGAGATTGCTATATCCATCACGCCTCAGGGTCGTCTACAAAGAGCGGCTGGTATTCCTTGATAACCCAGAGGCAGCCAACATGTGGCTAGAGGACAATAATCTGGCGGATGGCAAGGACAATTCACGGAATGAGGCCTAACCCCCCCTGCTCTCACAAGCGATCCCCAATAACAGTGAGAATCATTGTACATGACGCTGGAACTCAGAAGGTAATCCAACTTCAGTCTTTTACTTGGAAACGGCCTCGCTCGGCTCCGCCGCCAGGCCCTCGCCCCACCCCCAGCGTAGAATTCACCCGGTCTAGGCACCCGCCTGACCCAGCTCGCGCCCGACTCCCGGATGGGCTCCGACGGCTCGAGAGCGCCTGAGCACCACGACAATGTTGTAGTCGCTGGGCGCACCAGTTTGAGTTTTGTTGTTAGTTTTATTAGTTGTACAGTCTTCATGCTTCTTTTGCCAACAAAGACCGAGATGGGTCCGGGACGTGACCCCGACGACTGGAACTTAGTGTCATTTCCCCCGCAGCCCACCTACGGAGGACTAAAGCTGGGCCGGGCTCCGGTGACCGAGTCCCGCATTAAATCCAAAACTCGGACCCGATGGCAGCACACTTCACTGTGATGACATGGAACGTGAGGGGTATGGGCTCCTACCTCAGACGCAATCGTATACAATCCTATCTTAAGAGGAAGAAAGTATCGTTTGCACTCCTTCAAGAGACTCACCTCACGACGGAGGCCATGTCCAAGATTGCAGACCGATGGGCTGGGACTGTGAGAGGGTCCCCCTATTCCAAATATGCCAGAGGGGTGCTAACATGGATAAGCCCGGATGTGCCCTTCCAGATGGAGGGGAGTGAACAAGATAAAAAAGGGAGATACGTAATGATCTGGGGCACAATGGAACAGACCCCAGTCTGCTTGGTCAACTCCTATTTCCCACACCACGGAATACCGGCGTACCTCACCACAATGATTACAAAGCTGATTCGACACCGGGACCGCACCTTCATATGGGGAGGGGATTTCAATTGTGTTGCTGACGCAACCGCCGACAGATCGCTGCCCCCCCCACACCCGACCAACCTTGCTTCCCGTGCCCTAAGGGAAACTCTGGAGCAGCTCAATCTAGTGGACATCTGGAGGGAACATCATCCGGCTGATAGGATTTACTCCCACTACTCAGCCCCTCACGGAGTCCATACAAGAATTGACTATCTGTTCATCAACAAGGAGCTCGCCCCACATGCTGCATCTACAGAGTACTTGGGGCGAACGATCTCCGACCACTCCCCACTGACTATGCTATGGCAGTTAAGGGGCCCCAGACCCCCCATCCCCATGTGGAGGATGCCGACTGCAGCACTTGAAGATCTTGAGTTCAGGGAAGACCTTGCCGAAAAATTGGAAGATTACCTGGAAATCAATATGGGGTCGGTATCCTCCTGGGGCACATTATGGGAAGCTATGAAGGTGGTGACCAGAGGTGAAATTATATCGAGAGCCGGTGGCACTCGCAGACAATTGCAGAGGACGCTTGAAGCACGAGAAGCTGAGATCTCCCGGCTAGAGTCTGCTCACGACAACTCCACAGAGGCCGAGAACAAATTGAAGGAAGCCCGCGCGGAATGTCGACAAGCATGGGAAAGACTAGAGAAATTTGATTTTGCCACACACACCACCCGATCCCACAAAGAATCGGATAAACCAGGGAGACTACTGGCCTGGCTCTGCAAACGGGAACACCCCAAACATCTCCCAGTTGAAATACGGGATGCCGATGGGACATCCCACACGACCCAGCTGGGGATCAATGAAGCCTTTGCCAAATTTTACACTGAATTGTACGCTCACAAGACGCAAATTCCTACTGAAGACATTATGGACACACTCGAGGAGATAGAACTCCCACGCATCTCGCCTGAGCAGAGAGAGGAACTGGAGATGGAGATCACTCTTGAGGACGTACAAGGGGCGATCAGGTCCCTCTCTAACAACAAGGCCCCTGGCAGCGACGGCCTCCCACCTGAGTTTTACAAGGCGTATGAGTCCATCCTCACCCCAGTTCTCCACGAGGTCTACCAGGAAGCATACATGAATGGGATTCTCCCCAACACCATGAAAGAAACCATAATCGTCCCTATGCTTAAGCCGTACAAATCGCCCACCGATTGTGAGTCTTACCGCCCTCTGGCCATGCTAAACTACGATGCCAAGATCCTCACATCCATATTGGCTCGCAAGCTAGCCAGAGTGGTGGGATCCATTGTCCATGAAGACCAGAACGGATTTGTGCCTGGGCGTAACACCACTGCTAACCTCAGGAGGCTACAGCATGTAATGGCTGAAACATACGAGAGGGACGAGGATCTGGCGATGTTGTCGCTCGACGCTATTAAGGCCTTCGACTCCATATACTGGGAATGGATCAGGGAGGTCCTGAGAAGATTTGGCTTCGGAGGGGGCTTCATCAGGTGGATCGAGGTCCTCTATAATTCCCCAATGGCGAGAGTGAAAACGGGAAGAACGGTATCAGCAGCCTGGGAAATACAAAGGGGAACGAGACAGGGGTGTCCGCTATCGCCCATGCTGTACATACTGGGCCTGGAACCGATTGCATTGTATTTCAGGCAGCAGCTTTTCGACGCTGGTATCAAGGTGGGCACTAAACACCACATAATATCTCTATACGCAGACGACGTCCTCCTTTACCTAAACACTCCCGAGTTTAACGCACCGATAGCACTGGAGGTTCTAGATAATTACGCGAAGTACTCGGGGATCCGATTCAGCAGAAGAAAATCCTCTGCCTTTCCCCTGGCGGGCCTACGCAACACTCCAGAAAGCAAACTTCCAGTGATAGGAATAGGTTGGCAACTGGTCAAGTTCCGTTACCTGGGGATCAATGTAAGCCATAACTCGCTACTCACGCACGAATACAACACTGAGGCCGCCATCATGAGTCTTCGCCGCTCCATAAAATTCTGGTCCAAGCTCCCATTGGCCATGGTGGGCAGGGCAGCGATAGTCAAGATGATCGTACTCCCCCGATTCCTATATTTCTTTGTGAACATTTGCCATTACGTTCGACCGCCCTTCTTTAAGAAGTTGGAGGCTATCATCAGGGACTTCCTTTGGGGCCCCCACAGGCACAAACTGTCACTATCTGTTCTCTCCCTACCACACAAAGAGGGTGGAATAAAGCTGCCGGATCTCCAGTTATACTATCTGGCCGCCCAGCTGAGTCACATAACGAAATGGCTCTCGGACGAATCTTCGGCTGAGACGGAACTACTGAGGCAATCCTCGAACAATGTGATCCCCAAGGAGACCCTGTGGAATCCTACACGGCAATCCCCGGTCACCTCACAACTGATTGACCTGGGAAGGAAGATATGGGCCAGGTCCTGTTACATCAGGAGAGTACAACACCCATATTCCCCGGATAACCCCATCTTAGCAGATGCCTGCCGAACGGATGCAGACCTCTCTACGGCAAAGAGGTGGGAAGAAGCCGGCATATACACATGGGGCGACATGTACGAGGAAGGGGAATTCAGGGACTTTGAATCTCTCGAGGCCGCCGAAGGAATACCCCCGGGCCAGTTCCTCTGGTACCACCGCCTTAAACAGACTGCCAAGAAACAGTGGACAGGCTGGCCGGAGGAACCCTCTTCCGACCCCCTACTTCAGGAAATGCATGACCTCTCGGATGGCTGGAGACCAGTCTCCAGACTCTACAGCAGACTATGCGACAAACATAACCCTAAAGGCAAAGAACTGAGAGTGAAATGGGAGGCGGATCTCGGGACCTCGATCACGGATAAAGAATGGAGAGAGCGCTAATATTTCCCAAAAAAGTGTCCAGGAATACCAGATTCGGTCAGATCCAACTGAACGTCCTGTATAGGACATACATGACCCCTCACAGGGTCGCCTCCTTCAATAAGACATCCTCCCCTGCATGCCCATGGTGTGGGAATGATAAAGCGGACATGATCCACATGTTCTGGACTTGCACTAAGGCGATGACTCTATGGTCCAAAGCCAAACAGACTTGCATGGACGCCGGAATGACGAGGTACAAATGGACCCCCGGCGAGTGCCTCCTGGGGATTTACCCCAGACCTAGCAAGTCCAAGCATGCTGTCAGACTAATGGACATCTCATGCATCCTGGCCAAGAGAACAATTGCAATGGCCTGGAAGACGCCGTCGGGTCCCAGGCATGAACGATGGCTCAAAGAACTCGAGAGATGGACAGTTGCAGAAACCAGGGCCTGGCAAGAGGGAATCACGTTAAGCGGCGAAGCAGAATGCGGCACCCTGGAATCATGGAAGGCCCTCCTCAGAGACATACGCTTCAGCGCCGACTACAAACCCCCCTGAAATCTCGCAGTATCACACTGACACTATCCCCTGAAGCCAGCACTGGAGGGACAGCCTTCAAATGCGACCCTCCCTGCATCCTGAAATTCCGGGTCGCAGGCCCTAACCCACCCATCCACTGTGAGTTCGCTGTAATATGAAGACTGTTGTTGATTTGTTTGTTCCCTCCCCCTCCCCTGCCCCCCTTGCACCGTCCCCTCCTTTCTTTGAACCACTGTTTGATTTCTTGTTGTATTGCACGTTCTTTCTTTTTCCACTAAAATCAATAAAATACGTTTTAAAAAAAATACCTTTGTCAAAACCTGGCCTACACAAAAATACCTACACAAAGTGAACATGGACATTTACTCTAGCCAAAACCTGGCCTACACAACAATACCTAAATAATTATTGTATAACTGATTGTCAGTTAAAAAGCAGCATGCAGTTAGAATGTCAAGGCAATCCAATGTAGTCTAATCTACAATGCACTATTGCATTTATGTATGGTTACCAATTCTAAAACCTGGCATTTTTTCACTCTAAGGGCCTACCCTCCCCCTGATCCCAGGGCATTCAAACGTGACTATGGGCTGTGTGATTAGACACTTCCCCATATATGTGGAATCCAACCAGAAACCATCTAATTTCGTGAACAAGGTGAACCCATGGGCACCAGGTTATCTAAATAAAAACAATATTATTAATTTGCATCAAAGCATGGCATGTGTTATTCATGCAATCAAAAGCAAGCGATTTGATCCATATGTTTGCTGGCAACTGTAGCTTTGTGTGCCAGTGTGTGGAGGATGGTCGCCCCCACCCAGTAAAAAGCCAACACCTGCTAATTTAACAATGTTTGCCATAAAATGCATCATGTGTATTTAGCAGTCTTGTTGACCTGCCCTATGGCAGAAAAAAATGTCTTCATACCTAAAATTCTGCCATCTCCAGTGGTTGCCAATACTTGTAGCAGTGTTGGGCGTATCAATGGGCACCACTAGGTCAGAAGTTCTATAGCAGAGCTGGCATTAGAACCCATAGTGGCTAGCTTATTGTGCACAGTTTCTATGTCACAAGCATATAAAGCTCCTGCAATTAATGAATCTAGCTCCCTAGCTACGCGCACTCTAGTGATGGGCCATAGAAATGGACTCCATTTGTAGCAGCTTGGTAGTACTAAGGAAACATTGCCTCGTGATAAATCTATGTCTAAGTGTATCACTGTAATAATAGAGGTGTGCATTACCAGCCTACAATTTAAATGTTGCCTTACTACTGGAAAATCTAACATGTTCACAGTGTCTACCTATTGTGACCTGGAGAATACCCTTCTTCAAGTGGGATGCCTACCATATACAATATTAGTTTTAGCTACAAACGCCATACTACCATCCGGCAGTGGCTGTTTCATCACACCATTGTGTAAAATGCATTTAGTCAAATTATATTCCATAAAATCTTGGCGAGAACACTCGCTGCATTTCTTGGTCAGAAAAAAAAAAAATTAAACAAATTAAACAAATCGTTGTATCCATTCACTGAAACATTTGGGCCTAGGTTTTCATAGACACCAGTCATATGAGTCAGTGACAAAAGATGCCCGACAATGTGCCAGGCCAGTACACTAGCAATTCCATGTGGATACTCATTTGTAGCGCTTTTCCAAATAATTATTCCAAATGTCTACAATCAAAAGGTGACTCTTTGCATTAGTGTGCTGGAGACAGCTGTCCCCACAAAAACATGAAACTGGTTGGTTTAACAAAAACCGTGTCACACACTACTGTGTCATAAAATCAAATATCAAGTCAGTCATGGTTTCATTTACCTGCCTTAAGGCTGTAAAAGTATCCAGTGTTTCAAAAGTTACCATTTCAAATTGGAGCTCACACACTTGGCAGCATTACTTCAAATTAAGGATCTTAACCTACGCACAGGTGACTTTGATGTGCGCACTCATCTTATCTCAAAATAAATTACACTCCTGCTTGCATAATCCTGCTGCCCCAACAATTCATAAATCATTTTCCTGCCTTCGTGCAACGTAGAAGTTTTTTTTTTTTTTTTTTTCAAAAAAAGCAAAGCATCTCTGGTTAAAGCAATTCAGTTGGAAGAGCAAAACCATTTCGTTTTTTCAGATTCATCTCAAAAAGTGCATTTAAAAACCATTTTTCAATGTGTTAGCATTCAAGTGCTGTGTCACACAGCTGTTTGTGGTGCATGATGTCACAGTCCACAACTCATTGTCCACAGTCCTTTAAACAAGAAAGGCAAGACATGTCAATTAAGTTATTTCCAGCAACTGAATCATTTGAATGTGCAGCATCAAATATTTGATAACTAGCCAAGTCTGCACCGTGCCAGTTCAGCAAAAGTTATTACTCTGTTGGACACCTTTCGCAGGTTGCAGAACAAATGTCCTCATACGTCATGCATGTTAGCAGCATTGAGTGCGGTGCAGGACACGTTCAATGTTCGCATATTTCATCACGCAGTGACTCGCTTTCTCTGAGAATGCGTCTGCTTGACTGATCAGTGTCACCCGCAAATTGCACACATCTACTTCAATAATGGCACGCAACTGTCTTGCTTTTTTGCCTAGGCAAAATACAAACAGAAATGTTAGGATTTCATCAAAAGTACAATGTCAGCGTTATCCACCCCTTCCCTTAACACCACCCCCATCTTCAGAAGTCTCATCAGGTAACTACACACTTTATCATTGCTACCACAATTATTTGTCACTCTTCTGCATGTTATTGGGGGCTTATTTACACTCAACCATACGGGGTGTAACTGCCTAATCACAAACTCATTTGTGCAATGCGATCATAGTTGGTCAATGGTACCTCAGACTGATCTGTGCTTTTACAAAAGCCATATAATAAGTACCCAGGTCGCACAATGCTTTTCTTTGTCACCAGAGCGATCACGAATGCCAGGCGCCAACTTGCTTCCAGTGTCTCATGATCTTGAGTTAGGTTGCCCTGCTGGCATCACTCCATATTTCAAAGGTAAAGTCTTTCAGTCCTATACCGCCTGCAGTTGTACAAGCAGCTTTGTTTATTTTTCTCCATACAGCTAGTGTCTTTCAAGCCTCTGGTTTTTCACTTATCATTTTCTCAAAGGGTGTTTGCTGATTTCTTGGCCCACCCCTTTGAGAGCGATAGTCTAAGTCAGTTTCTTTTGTTGCTTCAACAAATCATTCATTCTTGCACTAAGCCGTGAGGCTTCTGGATCATGGCTAATGTGCAGTGTTCATGTTGTACTCCAAAGCCCCGCTCTGCATGTTGTCTCTTGCAAAACGGCTAAGCGCTTTTGTCAGTTTTGCTTCCATCTGGAATGCCATAATGTCTTTGTCAGTTACTCCAGCCATGGCAATGTAGCTTGTATTTTTAAACAGCTGTGTATTTTCACTTCTCAAAGAGCCTAGAGGTTTCTTCTCCAGTGCACAGCGCTTTACTTCAGTTCACATCACATGGAGCACTGGAATGCAGCTTGCACAGCAATGTCGCTTCACTTCACATCACATCACATGGTGCATGGGGATGCAGCTTGCACGGCAATGTCTCTTGAAATGGGCAGCTGTCTTTTCTTAGCCCATTCACAGATGCACAGGTTCCCCAAATGTTCAGATGTGATGTGCCCGCCTGCCATCCTGAATGCAGCCTTTGTTTTCCTTCCAGTGTTGATACTGGGCAAATTCTTTACTTGCATACATCATAATGTGTAAGGTAGATTGCGCTCTCTTTTATTTTCTCACTCACAGCAATTATTGCCTTCAGTTCTGTTTCAGCATTTCTGTCTTTGCACCCCCCCCTCCTCCTCAGTTTTTTGCTCACACTGACGGTGTCTCTCACAGGGGATGGAATGCAGGAATGTCATTGTTTATCTTTCATGTGCACCTGGCAGCGCCATGAGCACGCAGCAAACTTATCTCTTTGCTCTATAACTCTTAAACTGTGGCGGCTTCAATGGAAGGCACTCGTTTCAGACAGTTCATCCAGATTAACTCTTTCCTGCCCTGTTCCAGCTTCTATAAACACCATTTCATTAAACAGGAGCGCAGTATTCTGCTTTTTTCTGCCTTCCTCCAACAGTTTTTTTTTTCTTCGCGCACCCCGCCCAAGACAGTGCAAGTTATCTTCAAGGCACAAGCTCTGCACACACAGCAAGACTCTTATTTTCAAAAGAGGCACTTTTTCTTGTCATCAGATTCTACTCCATGTAATTTTGCAAAATGTCAAAGCGTCTTTTAGCCTGTTTTGAACTGATTAATGTCCCATTTAAAAGCATACGTTTTTTTTTTTTTCTTCCTCGTAACCTTGTAGTTTGGCTTCACGAGCTCACTCCAATGCAATGTGCGATCTTTCAAAAGAACCCACAACCCACTAAATCTTTGTGCTGTCTTATCACACACAGATTTTTCATTCTGTTGTACCATTGCCAGAATATAACCACTTATTTCAGTGCATTTAAAAAATGCCATGTTTAGTGCAGCTCCCTGCACGTTTTTTTTCTCTGCAAGAGCAACCCACACTCTATATTGCGTGTGGGCTGTTAAATGTGTCAACAACATTTTTCACCATGTACCACAGTTAACAGGTCACTATTTCCAAAACATGCATCACTTATAAGGCAACAGTACAAATCCATGGTATAGCGTGGGAACAGTCAAAAATACTCCAGGGGCAATTTAGAGGCAATTTAGAAAAATATAAATTGTTTTTTCCCCCCAAACCATTGCAAACTGATTCTGCAATTTCAAATCAATACACAAAAATCGAAAATCCAAATAACATCACTCACTTTCTTTTTTAAGTGAGTCTCTCACCCATTATAAGCATGGCAGAGCTTAAAATGCAATATAACCATTTTAGTGTGTTTCCTTTAAACAGAATTCGCCACCAGCACATGGAATTTACAGTTGCCAAAAGAAAAACAAACCCTTTAGGCTCTCAGCACAGATGTTACTCTTTCTCCTAAACACGGCTCATTCCCCACGTTATCTTCAGGAATGTCAACACTTCAAAAGCATACATTAAAAAACGAACCTTCGCCTCCGTACATTACAGCCCCCCACTAGCTAGCACACTGGGGCTGAATCAATGGTTAGATTACTATTCACAATTTGCATGTCAAATCCTCGCAACTATTTTCCCTGCCCTCATGACAGAATAGAGATGAGAACTCCGTCTCACTTTGCATTTCAAATTACAACTTTAAACTGGGGAAACCGCATGATAAAATTCTTTCCTAATTGAACATACATCTTTCTTGACCATTCATCGGAGCGCTTTAAACAAAGTCATTTCCCGCTTGTTTATCGCCTTGTACTCCCTGGCTCCATTCCCAAGCAATAAGTCAGTCACGACTGATTTACTGAAGGGAGTCTTAACCACACAAGCTATCGGCCACGGCAAGCCGACACAACGCTGCTGTCTTTTGAAGTCTCAGAGCTGCAGTGAGACCACCAAGGAAATGTGACAGCCTGCTCCTCACTCTGCACTGTGTTCTCTCACACAATTTGTCATTTCACAGCAAGGCACTGCTCTGCACAAATCCCACAAAGCTGCCACCAAATGTCTTGATATGGGCAAAATCTTCCTCGGGGCCAGCCCTTTGAGAGCACAAAATACCCAATTCAGCCCAAAATACAGGTTCTATTGTGCTGAGCAGTGAACTCATGCTAGTGACAAATGACACCTTCAATAAGTTTTAGTATTTATTCTAAACAGTGAATTTCATATATATTTTGGGATTCAAGTTAGAGAAGATTACAAAGCACAAAACTTAGAGAAATGCAAAATATAGAGAAACATAGAACTTAGAAAAACATAGAGAAACATAGAGAAACACAGTCTTACGCCCCTTCAATCAGCACTGGGAGACCCTAGCCCTCATAAGCTAGCTGTAACAAGCCCCGCTCAGAGGACAGCGCTGCTGGGTGCCGTCAGAGCTCCAATTCCGGGCACTTGATCTTGCTCGAACCAAGTCCACAGGACGATCTCCCACCTGAGTCATGTGAGCATGCATATTTTATAATCTTGTGCTGTCCGTCCATGACGCACAGTTCCAGAACTTTCCCTGTGCAAAATATAGGCTGGCTCATGGAAAAAACCCAACTCTGTTAATTTCCACTGTGCTCCTTCTTCTGAGCCCCTCCCTGGAGCCGATCTGCACGAAAGCTCAGGAATGTCTTATCAGTGCCTTCCCAGAGAAAGGGAGATTAGTTTACAGGGCTACCGTTAGAGAGGCAGAATATTCTAAGGGAAGCCAAGATGTATTAACCCTATTAGAGCAAGCTCTAAAAGGCATGCACTCATAGTTTAGTGTTCATAGCGCTTAAGACTGGCTATCTAAGCGCTATATAGGTGCCATAATGTTCCAAACACTCCAATATTGTCTATTAGCTACAGAGCTCGGGGCCCTCGCCCTGCCTGCATAATGTGACCTATCACTCCTACTAGGCCTGCATATTCCTTGTAGCTCACTACTGCATAATGGAAGTGCTACAACAGACTACTGTCAGCATTTCTGGCACATACTTTGAATACACTATTGGCTTTCAGCGGCTAATGCTGTCATCTAAAGCCCTGATTGGCAAAGTTGCAATTTTGTGTATCACTACACTATGTGATCATGCTTTCTATGTATTTTCATGTATTACCCAAGGAATACTCTGTATGTGGAGGCCGTAACCTGGGGTCTGTAATTCATATCAAGTTTACCGATCATTGATCCTGCATTCACTGCATTCCGCATGACTAGAACTTACACCAATCCCCCACTAACTCTAATTTGATGGATGGTGTCCATAATTCACTGTCTACACCGCCAATTCACAGTACAATAACATATATTTTACTGGTACCTCCAAACTCACGGCAAGGACTTTATATTCGCCAGTTTGCAAGCCATTTCAATTGGTACTTTCATTTTTGCATTCAATATTCAAAATACGTAGTTGCTTAACTGTGGCAATCTTACATTTATTTGTGCTGATATTAACAGTATTCTTTAGCAACCATAATTGACACATATTTATCGCAAGCCCGAGTCTCTTAGTCAAAACGCATATTACAGCAACTTCATTACTGGTTACTCACGTGCGAATTACAGTAGTTTTACTGTTATCTCCAAATTCATGGCAAGGACCTAATATTCGCCAGCTTTGTAAGCCAATTTATATGGTTGGTTCACTCATGTACTCAATATCCACATTAGCTAGTCGCTTGACTGTGGCCACCTTATAATTACTCGTGCTGACATTAACAATTTCTTCAGCACCCATAAATGACACTTATCGAGCTGAAGCCTGAGCCTCTTATTCAAAAAGCATATTACAGCAAATTTATTACTGTTTATTTACCTGCGAATTACATTAGGATATTTGACAATTTTGTCTGCGAATATTATTGTTTACATCTGGTATCCATGGTAACAAGCGGGACTGTGTTACAGTTTTGCGGCCGACTTTCAACTGTACGACAGTAGTTTCCTTACGCTTGCAGGAACGTGCGTCTTCACTTACACTGGTTTATATCTGAAAAAGAAACACACTGCTGCGTTCTACAACTTGCCATGTGAGGGATCTATCCCAGGAACAGACCATCGTAACGTTAAGTCTTGAGGGAGACATCAACCTCATCCCTGGTGTTAAGCATTACTGAAGTCAGCATTGTCTCATGTATGCTGCAATCTCGCGGCTCACAGCCAACCTAACTTTACGGGGCTGTTGCCCATAACTAGCGTTCTGACCCTATTTTTCCTCCAGCAGTAAACCCAACAGGGACACAGACAGTGACAGTAGACCTAACAAGAAGTTTACATATCAGACTTACTTCACTAAATTAGTTAAGGCATAGGGCCTCATTACGAGTATGGAGGTAATGAAAAAAGGAAGGCGGAATGGTATTACCGGCATCAATTACCGGTCCGGGCCATTACGAGCCAACAACCCGTTAATGCCGCCCTCTTCTTAACGGCATGTATGCATAAACGCGCCCCTTCGCGGTGGCAATACCGGGATGCCGCTAACAGGAGGACATCACAAGTCACGCGGGCATGCACTTACCGGCATCCCAAAGGCGATAAATAGGGCCTGCACGATGGCGGTATTACAGGCATTGCGGACCACCCGTAAATAGCAACCTGAAGTGTAGCCAACTGCCACAGGTACACACAATCACCAATGGAGCCTGTCCCAGCACAAAAGGAGCACACCCACACACCACCCCCATTCCAACACCAAAATGATCCCACTTGCTGTAGCAATCCTGGGGCTGGAGGACATGCCTGCACTGCTACACCAGCAACAACAACAACAACAACAAGAACAGGCAGCACAGAGGAGATGCAGGAGGAGAAGGAGGGTGAGACAGGCCCAACAAGTCCCACCAGTGCAGCCAGTGGTACCACGTAGGTAGCCACCAATACCTCGCATCAGAGCCAGTACCTTCAACCTAACCCCCATGCAGATCCACAACCTGTACCGTTTGGACCGGGAAACCATCACCACCATAGTGGACATGATACACAACAACATTGTCAGCCTGAAAGAAATCCGCACTGCCATCCCCCCTCTACTGAAGGTGGTGTCTGTGCACCACTTCCTGCCAACAGGCACCTACCAGCACACAGTGGGCCAGCTGCATGGCATATCACAACCACTATTTTCACGCATGCTGACCCAAGTGCTGGATGCCCTCCTGAAGCATGCAGGCAACCACATATCCCTACCACGGACTGCCCAGGAGCTCGCTGACACCAAAGTTCGCTTCCATGCACTGGCAGGCATGCCCAATTGCGTTGGTGCCCTCGACTGCACCTATGTAGAATTGGTGGTCCCTCATGCCATTGAGGTGGTGTACCGGAATCGTAAGAAATACCACTTCATCAATGTGCAGATGGTATGTGACTCCAGCAGGATGATCACACATTGTTGTGCCCGATATACTGGATCCACACATGATTCCATGGTGCTGCGTAACTCCACGCTACCCCACTACATGGAGCGACATGCTGGACGATATGCCTGGCTGCTTGGTAAATTGCCCGACAGGCCCATGGCAGTGCAGTGGGGGGGTTAGATGGGGGGGACGCATACTCCACCTGGATGAGATTGGGGGGCGCATACTCCACCTGGGAGAGAATGTGTGGTGAGTGGACAATGCACATACAGCGAAACACTGTAGCCCTGAACATCCCAACCTGAACATGACACATCAATGTCATACATAAGACCAATGCTGCACAGCAATGACAATATGCCAGACTTACTAGCAGGCCACCATGTCAAGCGATGGATGACTAAACATGATCACACCTGTGGCAATGCCGCTATTGGGAATACATACAGAGTACATTGTTCCGCATCCACAGTACATCTGCATCAGCATGCAAGTGAACCACCTGCATCATCTGGACGACGCAATCCACGCCAGCAGACCATAGTACAGTACACATTGCGTCAAATGAACCTGCGTGCATGCATCCAGGGACATGTGCATGTGAACACCGAATAGCTGCAGCCATGGTAGTGATCACTAAGGTGTCAGGTCTGATATCGACTAACACATCCCTCTATGTGCCCCCATGCAGGTGATGGTGGCTATCCCTTGAAGCCGTGGCTACTTACCCCTGTACGGAACCCGCAGAACAGGCACGAAGAGGAGTACAATCGCGTTCATACCCGTACCTGTGTTGTGATCGAGCAGACCTCTGGCCTGTTGACGGCACGGTTCCGCTGTCTCAGCAGGTCTGGTGGAGCACTCCTTTACGGGCCTGAGAAGGAGGCAAAGATCACCATGGTCTGTGCCATGCTGCACATGTGCATCTGGAGAAACGTACCAATGCCACCTGACATTGACCTGCATGCACCGGGTGAGGAGGATGATGATGGAGGAGGAGCAGCACCCCTGCCAGTTCGCGATACACAGGATGGCCGTGCTGTGCGGCAATCACTGATTGATGATTTCTTCTGAACCACAGGGATGCTGATGGGTCTGTGTTAGTACTACACTGAGCACTGGGACCGTGTGGATATGGACACAGGGTGTGTGGGGAGTTGGGCACTGTGCGCTGTCAAGAATTGATTAAACACACACGAAATGAACAATGTCCAGTCGTGAAATGATTTGTAACACAGCAGGTGTATTGGAATATTAACAACATAGTGCTAGAACCCTCCTCCTCACACACAACCTCCCCCCTGCACCCACCCCCCAACACCGCCAATACCCCATACCCCCCAACACCTCAAACTCCCCCAACACCCCATACGGCTCAACACCCCATACCCCCCTAATACCCCACACCCATCCAACACCCCATAACACCCAAAACCCCAAACACCCCCAACACCACCTCCCCCATCACCCATTGTCATCCCACACATGACGTGCCATTCGTGAGTTTTGCAGAGTGGCAGTTGGCACATGCAGGGTGGTCCTGCTACTTCCGGCTTCTCTTCGGGTCTGGGAGCGGCATGTCCGTTTGGAGTGCGCTGCGCCTGATCATGTGCACAGGACTTGAGGGAGTTGAGCTGGCAGGTGTGGTGGATGGGGTCGAGGTAGATGGGTGTGCGACTGCCGGCGCAGCTTGTTGCTGCTGCATATTCTCCAGGATCCTGCCAAGGACCTCTGTGACCGCAGCTAAGCTGTCTCTGATGACTATGGTGTTGGCATTATTGGCAGTGATGGAAGCCGCATTAGCCTCGAGAATCTCACGGCGGGTCAGTCTCCCTCCGCCACATACTGGCGCACCAGCTCTATCAAACTGTCCTGCCGGGCCTCAACCCTCGTGAGGCGGGCCTCCATGTCTGTGGGGGCTGTGGAGGTTGGAGGTGCAGTGCCAGGGTGTCCCAATGCTGGACTGCCCTCTGATGTTGTGGACAGATGTGGACTGGCCAGTACTATGGCATGTTCTGGCATGGGGCATACTGGTGTGCCCTGTGTAGAGTGCCGGGGGGTGGGCAGGGGACTGGGTGTATGCGGACACACTACATGGATATTGTTCTCCATGTCAGAGAATTCCTCAGCTTGGCTCTCCACGTCGCTGAGGGGGGCAATGGCTGCTACCTCCCCTATGGAACTTGTGGCAGCTGACTGGGTTCCATTGCCCTCTGCATCTGCAGGAGTTGTCGACTCCATTGTGGCTGTGTCGTCGCCTGCTGTTGTCACCTCCTCTGCGGCCCTGGCCTGTACTGCTGGCCTTTGTTGCACTCTGAGCGTTGTTGTTGCCCTGGAGGTGGAAGGTCCAGTGCCTTCATGTCTGGCCTTGGTACCCTTTGTGGATGTAGTGGCCTTTGGGGCAGACTCCTGGCCATCACTTTCTGCTTCTGTGACTGTGGGGGAACAAGAGATGCAGGGCATCAGTGATGGTGGTAGGTGCATGATTTAGTGCTGTTCAGTATTTCACATTTCATGCATTGCTTTCTTATAGGTGTGACGCTCATGGTACTTGCAATGTGGGGGGGCCATATTGGCATACGCCGTGGACTCTCATTTCTGGACTGATGTGTTCTAGGTGGCATACCGTTGTATTGCAGTTTGCGTGATGTGTGACATGTGATTGATCCCTGTGTGTTGGTTGTCTGTTGGTAATGGTATTGGCACGCAGCATGCATTTCATTGTGCAAGTGTTTGGGCCACCATCTGGACATGGATCTGTATATGTGTGTATGATGGCCCATGCACTGGCTTGGTTCACTTTTACATCTGTTGTGCTACGTCATGCTTTGGTTTACTGGGGTTTGCGGGGTCACTCACCTCCATCTCCCGATGTCACTGCACACGTCTTCATTTCACCAGAGCCCTCAATCGACTCCATATTTATAGCGTTGCCGCAGGTCTCCTCCCATCGCATCAGTTTGGTGGGTGAGTGGGCCCCGCCGCCTGTAGCCATGGCCTCCCTGCGGTTTGATGATAGGATGTTTCGCACCCGGAGACGTAGGTCGTCCCATCTCTTCTTGCAGTCTTTCACCGCGCGGGGGATGGTGCCAACCGCTGTCACCTTCCGTGCCACCTCCTCCCATATGTTTTTTTCTCAGTTGGACTTCCTGTTTCAAGTTATTGGCAAACACCTCATCCGCATGGGCTGCAAGCGTATCCGCAAGCATGTTGAGCACCTCGTCGGAGAATCGCTTCTTGCACAAGTGGGGGGTGGACATGCGAGTTGTCTTTGACATAATGGATTCAATGGCCCTGCTCTCAACTCTGTAGCACTGCTGTGTTAAGAGGATTGCAATGGATTGTGTTTTTTAAGATGGCCACCGGTGCATTTCCCGTTCCAGCGCGATGACGTTACTTCCGGGTCCGGTATTACGAAACCGGTATTTGCATGATGGTATTGCCGGGTCCGTTATTAAGGGGTTGCTCCTGGGCGGAGGCGGTATCAGCGGGTCCCGAGATGGTGCTATTGAGGGGTCTTTAGCGGCATGGCGGTGCAGCCATTACCGGCATGGGGGTTCGCGCGTGTGCGCACTCTCGTAATCAGATGCTATTTGCGGCGTCGAGGGTGCACGGACGCGCTAATACCACCATGCCGGTAATGACTGCGTTTTTACCTCCATGCTCGTAATGAGGCCCATACACTTCCAGGGATCCAATTGGACTCTGGTTGCCAAACTTGCATTTATCTTATTGTCTCTCATTATAAGTCCCTGCAATGCTAGTATGTAAAATGCGAGCCAGAATAACATGGTGTCTATGCGCAGCCATTTTGAATACTTATCTACCATTGCAGTAAAAAGGTCTGCGCTTCCGCAGGCCTCACAGAATGAACAAGTAGCAGGAAAAACAGAAAAAGGTAACAGATATTTTGCAAGCGGACTGACTACAGTCATTGAGTATAGTTATTGTATTGTCCAGTGAACGACGATTACAGAAGGGGAGTTGGAGCACGCCGCAGCTGCACGATAAGGGGTCTGGGAGTGCATGCAAGTAGAGAATTGCTGTCTTTTTCCACTTTCAACTGGATTTTTGCACCCATTGTCTCTTCGACTTGTGATCTGCCTTTCGGCAGAGGGCAGAATGCAATTTGGAAGGGGTGGGAAGGTGCCCCATAAAGGAGAGGGCATCACCGAAAGGTGGTGGTTGGATGTTGAAACCCGGGCGTTGCAGTCTCGCTGCTAGGGAGGACGCTCCGGTTCAGACCCAGTCGACCATAGCAATCTCTTCGCCTACCTGCTGAGGGACTAAGCAGTGTTGTTTGGTGGCCAAGATGAAGTTTTCCTCTGCTTCCTGGATCACGGTGATGACATTTATATTCTAATCTGTCTATCCGTATATACATGTTTGTATGTATTGGTGTTCTATTTGTTTATTATTATCTATATAATATGAATAAACTGCCTGTATTGAGCCATTTCTATAACCTTATATTGTGTGTGTGTGTGTGTGTATCTCTTCTGCTAGTCTGAGTCCAATTATTTGTTATTGCGAGAAGGAGCTGGGGAGACGTAAATGTTGGTGTTCTTCCCTTATAGACAAATAGACGCAGTACATAATTGGTGCTGTGAGCAGGGTCTTTGTGCTGAAATGGATGCCAAACAATCTTCTTGATAAATTAAGGTTTATGATACTGGACTCAGAACGGTAGAAAAGAAAAAAGTGAAGAATTCTTATTATTTTTTTCCTTTGTGAAAAACGTGTGTGTTGTTTTTAATGTGTGGGATGGGAAACATCAATTTTATTGTTATGGCTTCTTTGTTTAAAAAGAAGAGTGGCTCCGCTGGCGGAGATTGCCCAGAAGTAACAATCCCGGGATGGTCAAAAAGCCCTTATGATAAAATCACACAGACTTGGGCATGTGGTGCGGGATTAAGTGAAACATGGAATACTAGCATAGGAGAAACAAGTCTGGATGAATTAATTAAATGTTTACGATTGGTCTCCGTGGAGAAGGGGAAGGAGTGTTCAGCTACCGGACGAAGAGGATGGATCTTATTGCATGCTTTTAGAAAAATGCATCGACTAAATGTACAATTACAAGGTTTGGTGCAAAAGTTAGAAAAATAATTAGCTGCTGAAAAACAGATTGCTTTGATGCAGCAGCTTCAATTGAAGTTATATCAAGATAAAGCAGATAAATATCAAGCTGTGACTGAACGCGCTGCGGTTAGAGTTGCACGTTATAAATACTGGAAAAAAAGGCAGGGTCAATTCGCGTAAGGTAGCGACAGTAATTGTTGCCGCGGATGTTAATTGGGATTGTGATAAATGGGATGGTGATGTTTTTGATAGTACTACTACAAGTAGTGAGTCTGATACATCAGATCCTACACCAAAAGCGAAACCTATATGTAAAGACGTGATGGTTAATCCCATAATTTGTAGGAAAATGGGTCGCCATCCATTGAATCCAGGGGGCGGTGTTATAGATATGACCGCCCTTGAAGATTACTCACAACAAGAAATTGGTGAAATGATCAATAGATTAAAACAGAGGTCGGGTGAATCTTTGTTGACTTGGATGGTCAGAATGTTTGATTGGGGTGCTGCGGGCCTCCTAGTCGATACGACAGATTCTGCTAGGTTTTTGCCTTTGTCTAATGATGTTCAAATTCAGGAGACCCTGCGTGTAGGTCCTCCTCGTGATCATAATGATGATGACGGACAATTGTCTCTTTTGCAGTTGGCTGAACAGGGATTTCATCACAAATATCCAGAAACTGGTATACCTTGAAGGAAGCTATTCGAAGGATAAGGGAATGCTATGAAGGAGGCTATTCATCTTGATACTCCCGAACATATGGGAATGATACATTTGTCTGTCTCAGCTAGAAATTCACTTATACGCACAGCCCCTCTCGCATACAAAAATGTTATTTATTTATTTATTTGCATTTTTAGAGCGCACAGCTGCCCACGGGCATCGTGGCGCTGTTACAAGAAGGTTTACTTAACACAGGCGAGTATCATGAAAGGCAGTGGACATGGTTACAGACATGGTTGAAGGTACAAGGTTACATGGGACAGTGAACTTTGGTACAGCAGTATACAGAAATTATTTGCATTGCAGTAGAGTTCACTTAAACAAGGTGGTTTTCAGTGCTTTTCTAAAGGCACTGAGGGATGTTTCCTCTCTCAGTTTGGGTGGTAGGGAGTTCCATGCTTTTGGCGCTAGGACTTCGAAGCTCGAGCCGCCAGCTTTAACTCTGTTGAAGTTAGGGACTAAGAGTTGGTTCGCGTACAGGTCCCTTTTGGGCCTGATTGTTTGGACTGGTTGTATCCGATCAGTAAGGTAGCTAGGGGCAGATTGGGATATGCATCTGTGGGTAATGGTTAGGGTCTTGAACTGGATGTGCTCTTTGACTGGGAGCCAGTGGGCATTTTGTCTTGCTAGGGAGATGTGTTCCCTCTTGGGAATATTGAGGGCAGCCCTCAAGGCGTTGTTACTTGTGATTTGGAGTCTATTAATGTTTTTAGCAGAGGTGCCTAATAGGAGGACGTTGCAGTAGTCCAATTTGGCACCTACGGTGGCCCTGGCGATGTTGAGGCAGTTTGTAGTGGATAGGTGAGGTTTTACTGCATTAATTATTTTGATTGTTAAGGCTGCTGAGGATGAGATGTAGCTGACATGTCTATCCATGGAAAGGGTGGAATCTAGATAGACTCCAAAAGTTTTTACAGCAGAAGAGAATGAGATGACCGAGTTCTCAATTAGGAAGGTGCTATATTTGCCGTCAAGTTTGCTAAGGGATTCTTTGGGGCCCACCAGTAGGATCTCTGTCTTGTCTCCATTGAGACAGAGGCCATTGGCTGCCACCCAAGCCTGGATGATGGCATATGTTTGTTGTAGCGCGTGTAAGTCTTGGTTGTAATCACCAGTTAGAGGGAGAAGAATTTGAGTGTCGTCGGCATAATTGGTGAACGTTATGCCAAATTCTTCTAAGCCGTTGAATATAAGGAGTGTGAACACGTTATCTAGTGTAGGGGAGGTGCAGGAACCTTGTGGTATTCCACAGTTGATGGGGGAGGGGGTGGCTGATGCTTGGTCTGAGTAGACTCGCATAGCTCTGCCCTCCAGAAAGGATGAGATCCAAGTTGTGGCTTTAGAGTTTTGTGGTCGACTAGGTCGAACGCAGCCGACAAGTCAAGGAGTAAGAGGATGGCACATTTGCCATTATCCATATTTTTTAGGAGTTTGTTTTTTAGGTCAAGTAGTGCAGACTCTGTGCCGTGGCGTGGGCGAAAACCGGACTGTCTCTTGCCTAGGATGTTATGAGATTCGAGGTAGGCTTGTATCTGTAGATAGGCAGCATTGTCCAGGATTTTCGACAGAAATGGCACTGTTGTAATGGGCCTGTCGTTATTAGGGGAGTCTGGATCTAGTGTGGGCTTTTTCAACAGTGGGCAAACCCAGGTTTCTTTAAGTGAAGAGGGTACTGAGCCAGTGGCAATTGATGAATTGATAAAGGTTGCAATGAAAGGCGCTAGGGACTCAGCGCAGTCTTTGATTATGTTTGCTGGACAGATGTCTCCTTTGCAGAGTGATGGTTTTATTTGTTTCATAATGTTTAAGACCTCAGGTGCGGTTATCTTTCTGAAGGTGAATGGCGGTGGAAGGTTGCTATTGTGTTGTGTAGGAGGCTTAGAGTTCGGGGTGGCTAGCGTTTTGTGAGGGGGCTTGCGTAGATTGTCAAGGTTGGTTTTGATTTTCTTTTGGAGTAAATCTAGTTTGTCAAGCATGGCTTTCTGGATGTCATTACACCATTTCTCGTCTTTGACTGTTTGATGTTTGGATGTCGGAGGTACGACTAGCTCGTTGAAGATGGCGAATAGTTCTTTTGAGTGCGATTGGGCATTGTCGATTCTAGTATTGTATGTGGCTGCTTGTGCTTTGGCTATGGCATTTTTGTATTGTTTGACAATAGTTAGGTAGGAATCACGTGAAGGGGCGGAGGGGGTTGATTGCCATTTTTTGAGAGCTTGTCTTTTAAGTGATTTTAGGTCTTGTAGGTCTTGATTAAACCAAGAGTTGGCGTGAAAGAGTTTTTTTCGCTTTTTTAGTCTCTAGTGGGGCAACTGTGTCTATGACTTCTTTGCTGGTGGTGTTATAGAGATCGACTAGTTCTTCAGGGTTATTGGAGATGGGTGATGTTAGTGCTGAGACTTCTAGGAGTGGGCAGATTCTCTCTTTGGTGAGTAGTTTTTTAGATCTGGCTAGGGCGGCTGGCATGGGAGGGTCTTGATTAGTGGCTGCATTTGTAGGGATGAAGAAGTGGATGAGGTGGTGATCGGTCCAAGGTTGAGGCGTGTTTGAGCTGATATCTACCTTGCAGTTGTGGTTGACTAACCAATCTACTATGCAGCCTTTAGTGTGAGTGGCAGAATCAATTCTCTGGATGAATTGAAGGTCTAGGAGAGCTTTGGCAAAGGTTTTGCTGTGTTTGTCTTTTATGTCGTTGAGTCCGAGATTCATATCTCCTAGGAGAATGGCTTTGGTGTTTGGTTTGAGGTTATTGCCTAGGAGGTGTAGGATGTCGGCTTGGAAGTTCAGGAGTGGGCCAGGGGGCCTGTAGATGAGGTGCATTGTCATGGTGTTGTTAGGTGAGAAAGACATTTTTACTGATAAGGCATCAAAGTTTTCGGATATGATGGGTTTAATTTGTCTAGCCTTTAGTGTCTCTTTGACTATGAGAGCCACACCACCGCCTTTGTGTGTTGGTCTATCTTGGCGGAGGATGATGTACCCAGGGGGGAGGGACTGGCATATGGCTGGTCCAGAAGCTTCAAGGAGCCAGGTTTCTGTGATGGCTAGAGCGTCTAGCTCGAGGTCAGAGATTAGGTCATGTATTTCTGTGGCGTGGGCTTGTAAAGATCTGGCATTAATGAGAGCAAATTGGATTTGGGGGGATCGTGTGTGCTTGGTTTGGTGTTGGTATGGTGGTTAGTGGCGGGATGTTGGGCTTTGGGAGTAGTGGTGGGTGGGTGGGGTGGCTGTACTGTGGGTTTGCGAGTTTTGATGTAGGCTGTGTGGGCTCCTAATCTAGAGTTTCTTATGTGCACTGGTAGTGTGTGAGATGTGTTTCTGGCAGTGGATTTGGACTTGGGTACAGCGTTAGTGAGAGGGGTGGCTGAGGGTTGGTGATTATGGAGCTTGTGACTGAGTAAGGCTGGTAGGAATGGGGTAGGAGGAATGGAATCAGAGTGTGGGAGCCTGTTGGAGTGGTTGGCGGCCATGTCAAGTGTAGTGGATGTGGCCTGGGGCAGGGGTACAGGGTGGGCAAATTCGACTTAGACTAGATGCATAAAAACAGACAAATTCGACTTAGACTAGATGCATAAAAGCAGGCAGATTCGACTTGGCTGTTAGACTTAGACTTAGTTACCTTAATGAACTGGAGGTAGCAACTAGATTCAATATAGCACAGTTAGGACATAATCAGTGGTTCTGGGGGCAAATCAGTGCAGTGGAGGTCAAATCGAACTGGAAAGGTCATAGTTCGCCAGAAATCGCAATGCTGAAAGGCAGATTAGACTCAGTGGTGGTAACATCTAAATTCGAGTTATCACAATTGGGCAGAGATCAGCAGAAATCAACTGTTCTGAAGGCAAATAGAATCAGTGCGATGGCGGTAACATTTGAATTCGAAATACCACAGTTGGGCTTGGAACAGCAATTCTGGAGGCAATTAGTGGCAGTGGTGGTAACATCTAAATTCAAATTATCACAATTGCGCAGAAATCAGCAGTACCAAGGGACAATTAGAGACATGGTGGTAACATTTGAGAACTAGTTATCACAATTGGGCTAAACGCAGCAGTACCAAGAGGCAATTAGAGGCAGTGCAATGGTAATACAGGCGATGCCTAAGTTTGACTCACAGCGACGGTACAGGCAATGACTAGGATGCGTTGCTATATGCAATGAGTAACTGCAGTGACACATACTGTACACATATATATACTGGCTAGTTGTAGATGCAGTATTGCAGAGAGGTAGGAGCTAGTATCACGTGGTGGCAGATTCTATGGAGCGTCCAATGGAAGTCTGAGTGGAATGCTATACTTACCATACACTGCGGGTGCGCTAGTCGTGTCTAGGCAGGTGACGAGCATATTACGTGGTGATAAGCATTGAGGTACAACTAAGAGTCACAGTACCTTTAGGGGAGACGTTCAGGAGCACGGTGCACCTTGGTGGTGAGGGGCAGCGTTTCTGGCAGATGGAAGGGACCGGCAAGGACAGGCTTGGACAGGATGAAGCCTTTCCGACGTGGGCCTTACACGAAAGTGGGCTGGCTCGCACCTCTGGTCGCCAATTAGTCCACTTGTAGAGTGCGGCAGCCAATCGGAGTGCAGGCAGCTGGCTGGAGATGAGGACTGCGGGTTCGGAAGGCTATGCGGCCATATTCAAATGGCTGTAGCCTCGTGGTGCCCAATGGCGAATGCGGACAAAATATGGATTTGGCCTTGAAAGGGTCGCCGATTCCGGCCGATGCATCCAGGAAGGGGTGCAAGAGGTATGCACGGCCCCGTGCCTGTAATTAGGCGGCAAGAAGTACGGATGCAGATAGAATACTTTTTTCCCAGTAGGAGGTAGAAACAGCCATAATGACGTTGCTAGTAAGAATGACTGGAAAAGACACTGATGAGGTTGTTGATGCAATTAGACAACTATCGGATTTAAGTGAATGGGATAAGCCCCAAGAACAAAGTAGTGAGAGGGAAGATTCAATCAGAAAAGCGTACTCCTGGCAATCGGTTTGATAGCAGATTCACGCTTATCCAGAAAAGATTTGTTTTCAGCTTTACTGAAAGATGGTGTTCCTAGAGAAGAAATAATGGAATTCCAACAGGTGACATGTATTTGTTATATAAAAAAAGAGGTTTGGATGGAAAGGAAGGCTATAAACAAGTAAAGCGACATAACTTGCATAAACCAAATGATGAATTGGATCCATTTGGATTGTCACAGGAGGGGGGTGTAGAAGAACTCTCTCAGATCTCAATCCTCTCCCAGCCAACGTATGCTGAGTTGAGAAAAATGGGGAGTGTATTTTATATGTTAGGCAGAAACCTGTGCAGTTCCCTTAGGGACCACTGCAAAAGGCTTAAGACTACAGGTGTTGTCAGTAAACCCAATTGGTAGCAGTCTGTACCACCCAGATTTACCTGGTAGCTGTGGCTGAGCAGCCAGACTTCTCTCAAGAAGAGTTAGACAGTATATAGAGTATACAAGATAGGTACCGAAATACAGTAGCACAAGCAAACACTGACCAGAGCTTGGGTATAAAAGTATATAATTATTTATTTAAAAACACACTTTATAAAATACACTAACACTAATATGGCAAGCAAGTTCTAACACAGTTACTATTAATATATATACAACCCTGATCACTTATTGAACAAGTCTTAGTTAAAACACCACTTATTTTCAGACAGAGGTGAGCGCTTAACTTAAGATGGCACTCCAATAAGTTAAATAAAAAGGGAGGGAAAAAGGCAGAATTAGGAACATACACAATACAAACACTTAAAGAGAACCAGAGCAAGTCAGAGAAGGCAGAGTCTACTGAGGAGCAAGAAAGTCATAGGCCAGGCCCCCTCTTGGAGAGAGGCAAGGCGGAATGTGTCCAAGATCACACAGTTGAATAGTACTTTAAAAGAGTCTTGCAGATAGTTCAAGAAAGGGTTGGGTTAAGGCAGGAAAGTTATGTAGCCGGTCCCAAGTCACCCCAGGATAGAAAGTCAAGGATTTACAGGACACCTCGAACAGTCTGTTGCAAGGGAGACCAGGCGGGACTCAGTCGATGGAATGGTGAAGTAGCTCCGCCGGGGGCAGTTGTTCCTGGCAGCGGGTGCAAGTCGGTGTTTCGTCCAGAGGAAGAGAGGGTCTCGACATGGAGGAAAGCTGGAGTTCGTTGCACTGCCAGGGAAGAAACCAGCCGCGGAGTTCCTCGGTTAAAAGGTACTACCCTTTTATTCGCGGTAGTGGTGAAGCGTGGCTATCCGGCCACTGGGGTGCTTGGCACGGGCGATTCGACCACGAGACGATCCAGGAAGGCGAGAAAGAGGGCAAACTGGTTATCCCCACCAGATCAGAGGAAGAAGACTCTCCGGGATGAAGATCTTCTCTGTCGTTGGGAAGTGGTGAGACGGTTCAGCAGGGCTCCACCGGTGGTGTCGTTGTTGCAGGTCGGCTCAGCTTCTCCCTCTTCGGATTCTTTGGTCCTGTGGCGACTTCTGAAGTTCCAGTCCCCAAAGCCCTGCTTTTATGCAGAAAACACCCATTCATCAGTCCTAGCTGTCACTCAAACATGCTAAGTGGTGAGCCGGGCGGCTCACCACTGGGCCAATCACACAAGTGTGTGACTTGAGTTGCCGAGGCAACTCAGTCCAGGGTGCCTAAACCCCCCTCCCACACATCCTGGAGACCCAGACAGAGTGGCACCACTTTTGGAGGCTTCTGTGGAGAAGCCCACCAAAAAGTGGAACAAAGGGCTCGACTTGTGTTGGAGTTACAGAGGCGAACACAAACACCATTTTAAAACCGAGTCCTGGCAAAAAGACCCAACTGGGGAATAAATATTAAATAAATAACCCGGCGGTATCTTTAACATTGCACCAAAAAGTGGTGCGTTTAAAATGAATGGGAAAATCCTATGACTTTCTTGCTCCTCAGTAGACTCTGCCTTCTCTGACTTGCTCTGGTTCTCTTTAAGTGTTGGTATTGTGTATGTTCCTAATTCTGCCTTTTTATTTAGTTTAGTTTAGTTTGTTTATTTATGAAGCGCGTCCGAACCCATAGGTAGCTGGGCGCATAATCATGTGCACAGCAGAGTTACATATCGTTACACGAACATCATAATACAACAGACAGAGCATACATTGGTCCAGGTTCTGAATGTTTACATACAAGAGTAGAATATACCGAGAACAACAATACAACTTATTGGAGTGCCATCTTAAGTTAAGCGCTCACCTCTGTCTGAAAATAAGTGGTGTTTTAACTAAGACTGGTAACCACGTGTGGTAACCACTGCCACCAGCGAGAAGCTCGACAAGGGGGGACTGCACAGTGCCCCCTCGAAAAACAGACCCAGGGGCAATCTAATTACCCCTTCCACAATATGATGGTTTGTACTAGTTCTGTTCCCAATTTAAGACTAGTAAAGTCAATGGTGACTTTACATGCCCTGGAAGACAGTAGTCAGTCCCAGGGTATGGAGTCTATGTTTGGGGGTCACTATGACACCCCTGTGTTACTGCACTGAGGGTGCTGTGTAACACACTTACCAAAAACCACATGAAACCCTATGGAGTAAAAGACCCCATAGCCCATAAAACACATTTCAAAGTCAAAGGATATCTCAAATCATGTCTAAGAGTGGGAGAAAAAAGAGTCTCACTCTTAGCAGGAGAAAAAAATAAACCCCAAAAATCCAGCAAAGCTGCTGGGGGACTCACTAGGTTTAGGAAATTAGCCTTTACAGAGAATTCTCCCTAACAGGTAGAGAGAGAGAACCGAAAGGCATGCATTCTAAAGATGAATAGGATATTGGTCAAGCTTCAGTGTCAACGGCTCATGTTAAAATAGACAGACGACCTCATGTTAAAGTTAAATTATTTTGGCATGGTGGTAATATACAGGAGGTTTGTGCTTTTATTGATAATGGAACAGAGGCCTCTTTGATTCACGGAAACCCTTCCAAATTTAAGGGTAAACATTTTATGATTACTGGATTGGGTGGCAAAGAAACTTCAGCTGTGCAAACTAAAATTGACATGAAAATTGGGCAGTTGAAAAGAGGCACTTATCAAGAACTAATCAATCCCTTAGCAGAATACATTATTGGTTTTGATATTCTGGAGGGTTTAACCCTAGCACTATATGGCAAAACATATCAGTTTGGCGTAGATGCTTTTACTTGTTCCCCAGTTGTAGTGGGTCAATTGAACAGTTCCAATAGCAACAAACGAGTGTCCATGTAACAATATCGGATTCCTGGTGGAGATAAGGAGATTTCAAACACTATCAAAGACTATGTTGATGCAGGCGTATTACGTTCCGTAACTGCTGCCTGGAACAATCCGATCTGGCCAATTAAAAAACCTAATGGTAGCTACAGGATGACAATTGATTACCGCAAACTAAACAAATATACTCCTCCATTAGTGCCCGCGGTAGCTGATGCTGTGACGTTAATTGAGAATATACAAAACTGTGATGGCACCTGGTATGCGGTGTTGGATTTGGCTAACGCCTTTTTCACTATACCAATTGCAGCTGAGTGCCAAGACCAGTTTACATTTTCTTGGAGTGGAAGAAAATACACTTTTAATCATTTGCCTATGGGCTATTTGCATAGATTATTTGTCACCGGGTGGTGGCTGAACATTTGGATAAAATCCCATGTAAATCTGATGTGCAAATTGTGCACTACATTGATGGCATACTAATTCAAGGCAAAGATGAGCAAAGTGTGCGCATGCATTTAAACCTTATCATGGAAGGTTTGCGCAAAGAAGGGTGGGAAATAAATGATGCTAAGACACAAGGTCCATCAGAGACAGTTATTTTTCTAGGAATACAATGGCACGCGATGGACATCCTGAAATGGTGCCTAAAGCAAAACTAAAAAATCTTGAATTTCCCACTCCGAAAACTAAAAAACAAGCACAACAATTTATTGAATTATTCAGATTCTGGAGGCAGCATATTCCACATTTGGGACACATTTTGGCACCCCTTTATAAAATTACACATAAAAAATATGAATTTTTATGGGTTGAAGAACAAGAGATGGCATTTCAATTGGCAAAGAGTACCATTCAAAATAGCTTGATTTATGGCCATTGAGGGAAGGTGAAGTTGAGCTGAATGTTTCTACTCAAGATTCCTATGTGGATTGGAGTCTATTGCAAAAGCAAGACAGAAAGCGAGTACCTTTGGGGTTTTGGAGCAGGAAATTACCTGATGCAGGTGATAGATATACCCCTTTTGAAAAACAGTTATTGGCCTGTTATTGGGCTTTAATAGATACTGAACATGTGACTGTGGGTCATGATGTGATTATACGACCAGAAATTCCTATTATTCAGTGGGTGATTACTTCTCCTAAAACACATAGAATTGGGCATGCTCAAGAAGCTAGTGAGAAGCTAGTGTGATCAAATGGAAATGGTATATACAAGACTGTGCCAAACCTGGTAAGACAGGTGTGGCAAAACTACATGAACAAGTGGCAGGAGTGCCATTGATTGATATTGAACCTGATGATGAAAACTTTGTAGAGAAATCTCCAGTTACTTGGGGAATCCCATATGGAGAGTTATCTATGGAACAAACTGAACTGCCTGGTTTACTAATGGCGCAGCTAAATATATAGGGATCAAGCGTTATTGGAAAGCAGTTGCATACAATCCCAAGACGAAAAAAGTGCTTACTACATCCGGAAAAGGAAAGAGTAGCCAGTTTGCAGAACTATATGCTGTGTATCAGGCATTAAAACAGGAATCGCCTGGCACCTGTCATATTTATACTGATTCGTAGTCTGTTGCTAATGGTCTGGTGTCTGGCTGCTCACTTGGAAGAAGAATGGATGGAAAATTCACAAAAAGGAATTGTGGGGCAAAGAAATATGGCAAGACATTGCTGACATGCTAGTGCATACTACCGTTACTGTATTTCATGTAGATGCACATTGTGCAACAGATTCATTGGAACAATGGTTCAATTCTGTTGCAGATGAACATGCAAGTGTTGCAATTATGGACTCAAAAGCTGAGGAGGAAGACTTGCAGGGAATTGCTAAGTGGGCCCACCAGAGGAGTGGACATCTCGGAGAGAAGGCTACTATCAGGTGGGCACAAGACAGGGGAATTAGTACCCTTTAGAAATAGTGAAAACTGTGATTTTACAATGCCCTATATGCCAACATCAGAAGCATTGGTCTATTCCTCACATAATTCATGGTACATTAAGACGTGGGAAATTACCAGGTCAAATTTGGCAGATTGATTATATTGGCCCTATGCCTATAAATAAAGGCTGTCAATATGCTGGTACAATTGTTGACACATACTCAGGCTATTTGATGATCTTGCCATGCAAGAGTGCTACTCAATTGAATACATTTAAATTGCTTGATCAAGTAGCTATATATTATGGTATCCCCTTACAAATTCAAAGTGATAATGGCTCCCATTTTAAAGGTAAAATGGTCATGGATTATTGTAGTGATAAAGGGATTGAATGGAATTTTCAGTCCCTTATCACCTGGAAGCATCTGGTCTGATTGAATGCATGAACGGGTTATTGAAACAATTGCGCAAAATTGGGTTATAGGTTAAAGGTTCGAATCAAAAGGTTCGAAATACAATAGGGTCGAATCAAAAGGACCGAAAACAAAAGGTTCGAAATTCTTTTTTTTTAATCATGTTTTTTTGGGGGGGACCCCCCACCCCAACCCCCGTTTTTGTGGTAAAAACCACTTTTTTTACCTAAACGGAAACACAAAAAATATATATAATAAAAAAAATGTTGAACCTTTTGTTTTCGGTCCTACTGACCCGATCCTATTGCATTCAAACCTTTTGTATTTGCACCTTTAACCGGACACTGCAAAATCGGTGATGGTACTTTGCAAAGCTGGCACAAACACTTATCCGAAGCTGTCCTAATCTTAAACAACCGTCCTATTGCTAATGGTGAAACACCATTAATGAGTATGTTGACACCGGCTTTGCAAATGAATCCAAACCGTGCACATGAAACTTTGCTTTATTGGGAAACATCTCGGGGCACTTTGGCTCCTTATCGCGCCACTCAGGAGTCTGCAGGGATGGATTTACATGCTAGAGAAGAGATTCGCCTGCAACCTAAGTGTATTGCTGTGATCGATACTGGTATTGGTGTACATATTCCCTCTGCACACATGGGTTTGATTGCTCCAAGATCAGGATTGGTGTCAAAAACTATTAATGGGATAACAAGGGGCTTCGACCCCCTCTCCCGAATCACAGAAGCCGAATAGATCGACCCTCCCACCGTGGTTGGCACGGGCGCCTGAATATATTAATCACAAGAAACCACGTGGCAGCCAATGGGGGGAAGTCGGAGTTAGGGAAAGGGGGTGGAATGACAAAGGAAAGATGTGGAAAACATAACATGCATACATATAATCATAGTTACAATGACTACCTATTATGCCTAAACCTGCACCTTCGCCTGTAAACCTATCCTGCCTTCCTAAACCAAAGCGAAACTACCCCTTAATCATGCTGCAAACAGGTGTTCCCATAAACATAACGTGCTGAAATTGCCCCCAGCCTCAACATAAAGGCACATTTAAACGTGTGTTATAGCACTGAAACAAACATGAGAGGTTTTCCTCTGACAGCCATGACTTGCAAATGCACACCGTATGGCACAAACAAAGGGAATGACCCTTGGATGAAAAGACAAGACTCATGGCCCTTTGGACACATTTAAAGCAACAAACAAACATAGCACTTAGAAGGGGCCCTTCATCTGATATTAGACACAACCTTCTCCTTCATGAATAAATGAATAATTGTACTAATAAGCACTAGGTATCAGATAACTTAGTCCGTATACTTAGTGCACCAAAAATAAATGTGGATGTACTCAAGGAAAGCTTTTGCCTCCACCAAAGTTCAGCAGCTTTAAAGCATATGCGCATTTGGCAACCATAAGTAATGAATGTCTGTATGCCACAAAAAGAAAGAACAAGGCAATCAATAGCAAAAGATGTGCAGTAATCCAGAAAGTCTTTAGCACTTATCTGCTGGTCCAGGCACCTCACAAGGCCACCCGGACCCTGAAGAATGATGCCCGTAACAAGAACTGCTGTCTCTCGTAAAGTCACTGCCACGGCCTGGCTCTCCAACAACGTGTGCATCTGCTGCTTCCTTTCACCGCCGCGGCCTGGGATCCATGTGACCAGCCCTTCGGTGTTTCTTAATCCTGCATCCTGCCTCCTTCACCTCGCGCCTGCCGTCGCCGCCCGTGCTGATAACTTCAATTATCTGCACCGGAGCACGGGCGGTTAATGGCTTAAAAAAGCCACTAATTGTTCAGCTGGCGCTTCGCGCAAATGACAGACAACTACACCCAGTCCCAAGGCATGCTGGGAAATGTAGTTTTTCTCCTATTTAGTACTGTTGCCAGTGCACAGCATGCCTTCCCTGGCCCCAACCTTTATTTCTGACAATTGGCCCTAAAAGGTATTCAAATATTGGGCAGTATAATTGATGCAGATTATCAAGGCGTCATTTAAGTGATTCTTTTGAATAGTGGTGAAAATATGCTACCCATTCATAATGGAGACCGAATTACACAATTGATTGTTGATTCCTGTTAAAATATCCATAATTACCAAAGGTGAACCTCCCACGACACTGACTGTTCGTGGGAATAAAGGGTTTGGTTCATCTGCTACAATGGTTCCTGGTGCAAAGGTATGGGTTGAGAAACCTAATGGTCCGCCCGTGCCGGCTGATGTAATAGCATCCGGAAATGATCAACTTGTTTTAGTTATGGAACCTGGAGAAAAGAAATGGATGCACATCCCTGCTGACAAATGTTATTTACGTGAGTGATGTACTTCACTGACATCTTCCTTTTTTTAAACTGCCTTTTAGATCCTGAGTGTATTGAGTGCCTGTGTGTGGCACGTTGGAGTCCTTTCGGGAAGGTCCGGGTTCATGTCGGAGGATGTGGCATACTTCTCCATTCTGCAAGTGGAGCATGGCATCTGGAGGAATGATGATGCATCGCCCATTACCTACGCTCCTGAGGATGCATCAATTGCTGCCTATCGGATTGCATTCAGAAAGCGACGCGGGCATAAAAACAAAGTTTTGCCTTTGTCTCTTCCAGGAGTTGCTATGCCCTTTTCCCATCCTGGTTATTCTGCTCTAGTAAAACAACCTGGAAATGTTTGCATCTATTTGGCCCAAAATGTACTTAACATTTTGCACTTTTGCTTGTCGGATGTGCATAGTTCTGCTGACCTAATTTCTACTTGTTTAGTGGCCATTCCGAATCCCACGTTTGTGTTGAAACACATATTTGGAATATTGCACAATGACTCTTTGGTGCAACATTCGGATATTCAAAATTTGTTTTCAGTATATGAGTAGGTTAATTTTTGTAAAGATACGTTTCATAAATATAATAATATGACGTTTGTTATCACATACAATATTTCTCCTGCTGACGTTTGTTATAGCATGACGTGTGATGCTACATATATCAAAAAACGTAAACAATTGAAATTGGATAAACAATTGAAATGTACTGATTTTGAGAAGCAATTGTGTACCAGATCTATTGAAACACGCACTGATGTTTCCAATGATATGATGTGCAACTTTACTATCATCACTGCTAGCCACTTGAAACATGTTAGACTTCTGCCTAGTTGGTTATTTTCTTGTGGTAATTTTTCTTATTCTTATATTCCTGCTAATATTTCTGGTGGCCCCTGTGCTTTGGCACGACTTGCTTTAATGATGTACCCATTAACACCTGCAATTACACGTTCTATACGTGCTACTTCTTATCATACCTTGACTCCTGATTATAATTCTGATGTACATTTACTTTCACAGACTGAAGTGCTTGCTCTAACTGTTTCTCTTATTGGTATTTTCGGTCTGGCTGCAAGTACCTATAAAACCATGATTAAACTTGCTTTAGTAGTTAAAGGGCTTAATGAAACCTCGCAAGCGTCAACTGAATTATTATTAGATAACAGACATTTTAGAAAAGCTATTCTTCAGAATAGAGCGGCTATTGATTATTTGTTTTTGAAACATAACTTAGGTTGTGAGGCCGTAGAAGTCATGTATTGTATTGATTTAGGTGATGATTCCTGCTCTATCGAAAAGCATATTAAAAATATTAAGGGTCGTGTTGAAGAGGTAACACAAGATCCATATGAAAACTGGTGGGAATATTTACTATCCTGGGTTCCTGAATCATTGCGTTCTGCTTTATTTAGGCTTTTTGATATTGCTATAGTTTTGATTGGTCTTTTTTGTTGTATTTCATGTAACCCAATATATGGAGAATGATTTGTAGATTTTGGTCTTCTTCCGAACAACATACCAGTTATGGTAGTTGACTATTCAAGGGGTGGAGTGTAATGCTAGTGTGTAAAATGCAAGCCAGAATAACATGGCATCGATGCGCAGCTATTTTGAATACTCATCTACCATTGCAGTAATAAGGTCTGCGCTTCTGCGTTCACAGAATGAACAAGTAGCAGGGAAAACAGAGCAAGGTCACATAGATATTTTGCAAGCGGACTGACTACAGAGTATAGTTATTGTATTGTCCAGTGAAGGACGAATAGAGAAGGGGATTTGGAGCGCGCTGCAGCTGCACAAAAAGGGGTCTGGGAATGCATGCAAGTAGAGAAGCGCTGGGTTTTTTCCACTTTCAACTGGATTTTTCCATCCTTTGTCCCTTCGACTTGTGATCTGCCTTTCGGCCGAGGGCAGAACACAATTTGGAAAGGGGGTGCCCCATGAAGGACAGGGCAACACGGAAAGGTGGTTGTTTGATGTTGAACCCCGGGTGTTGCATTCTCGCTGATAGGGAGGACGCTCCACTTCAGACCCCGTTGACCATAGCAATTTCTTTGCCTACCTGCTGAGGGACTAAGCAGTGTTGGTTGGTGGCCAAGATGAAGTTTTCCTCTGCTTCCTGGATCACAGTGATGACGTTTATATTCTAATCTGTCTATCCGCATATACATGTTTGTATGTATTGGTGTACTATTTGTTTATTATTAGCTATATCATTTGAATAAACAGCCTATATTGAGCCATTTTTTATAACCTTATATGGTGTGTGTGTATCCCTTCTGCTAGTCTGGGTCCAATTATTTGTTATTGCAAGAAGGAGCTGGGGAGACGCAAGTGTTGGTGTTCTTCCCTTATAGCCAAATAGACGCAATACAGTCCCTCACAGACTACCGATCCCGTCCTCTGCACTGACGGGCACCTTTGTCTCACAACACCCGTAGGGTTGATTTTAAATAAAATTATATTATCACTGATTTCAATGCACTTACGCACTTTTCATTTTGGCCTATACATACATTCACCCCATGCATGAGTTACAGGGTGCCACATACCGTTTGCCTACCATGCTAGAATTCAGCAGCATGCGATAATTCACCCAGTCAAAGTCAGCATGTATTACCCAGGATGGGAGTTTCATTTGGATAACTTATGTGTAAAGTGGAAGCATTTTTTGGGCAAAATGCTCATGACAATGTCTGTTTGTTTCAATTTTGGTGCAACACACTTTTATGCCCCATCGATGGCCCACAATAGTATGTGTTTTTTCTCCTTTTTCTTTCTTTTTCTTTTTTGAACTTTGTTTTTTCCTGGGTTTTTTATTATTTTCTCATATTAGATTTGATTGTGCATTCTGCTTGGTTTCAATGTCAATATGGGCTTTACTGTGCATCAATATTTTTTCTTTTAAACTTTAATACTACTGTGGTTGTATTATGTCTGTATTGGTCCATACTGGAATGTATATGTAATCTATTATGCAGCCTTGAGAACAACCTCTGGGTCGAAACATGTGTCGGCTGTTATCAAGATTAACGGAATCAGATTAATTTTGCATGATTACTGCTTATGATATATTTACATTAGCAGCTAACAGAATTGTACAAACATTGGATCAATAGGCTGAGCGCGATCAGCGTCACACCAAGCTGTCTTAATCAGTCATTTAGGGTGGGTCGGGGTATACCACCCTGTGAACACCATGCAGCCAGCTGTCATGAACCATCGAACTCGCCCCTTCTGGTCCTCCTGGTCCCTGACACGTCTGGCCTTACACTCCATAATACTACCAACATGGCGGCAAGCTCAGAACGCTGCTCACCAGTCTTCACGTTCTACGCAGCGTCCTCTATAAAGAAACCACACCCCCGCGGCCCCACTCGTCTCAACGCTGCTACTAGCTGTGATCGGACGTGTACCTTCTCTTGTGCTACTTGCTATCCCCTGGCCCCTGGATTCCCTTTTCCCGACTTCTTCCTTCTTATCCAATCTTCCCGGAATCCCTGCGTTGCTTCCGCGTGCCCCCCTACTCCTTCTTGAATATTCCCAGAGTTTTCCTTTGATCCTGGACATCAAAGCTGAACGTAATCTGGAAGCCGAGAACGGCTGAGCGGGCTTATTTAAGTCCTGAACCATACGAAAGAAGACTCCGCCTAAAGAGGACATCAGGCAACACAGACAGGTGAGAAGGGGGAAACCTGTGACAGATTGAGACGCCACCTGACCGAAGTCGATATAGACATGGAGGCGGCCATCCAGGATCTTATGCGTGGCATGGAAGAACTAACGACCAAAGTACAGAACTTGAAAGCGGAGAACGCCGCGATAAAACAATTGGTACTTTCACGTGACTCTGCCACAAAGGACAGTGTGCTATTGGGCGGCATTGTTGACAAATATGATGGCTGTGCAAAAACCCTCCGGGGATTCCTGGATTCTTGTTTGGTCCACTTTACCTTTAAACCTTATTATTTTTCCACCCCCAGGGCTAAAGTGGGCTTTATTATTTCTCACCTTTCTGGGAATGCCTTAGCCTGGGCCACACCATTAGTTAACACTGGAGATCCCCTTTTGGATGATTATGAGGGATTCATTCAAGCACTAAAAACTATGTTTGACTGCCCAGAACAGGTCTTTAGTGCTCAAAAACATTTACTCAATTTCCAGCAAGGCTCTCAGGACATGCTCACCTACGTAACTCGATTCAAGCAATTGGCTAAAGAAGCGGGTTGGCCTTCTGAAGCTTGCTTCACCCTCTTTCGAAGAGGGCTAAATGAAGATATTAAGGATGAATTAGCCAGGGTAGCACGTCCTAGTTCTTACCAGGCACTTATGGATCTTGCTCTACAGATTGATTTTCGCATCCAGGAAAGAAGGGCAGAGAAAAGGAAGACCAAGTCACCCATCCAAAATAATCCTCTTGTGGGCCCTTCAAAATCCGAAGATTCTCCTGTTCCTACAAATGAACCCGAACCCATGCAGCTAGGGGCCTTCCGTGGACCCAAATCCCCCCAAGAAAGGTTGAGAAGGATCCATACTGGCTTATGCATGTACTGTGCCTCGGACAAGCATTTAGTCAGAGAATGTCCCTTAGCCCCTCCACGGCATTCGGGAAACGCCAGCTCCCGATCCTAGATGGTGCTCAGTTTCGGGAGAGAGATGCAGGCTCCACATCTATACCATCCTTGAACTCTCCTGGACAAAAATCCCTGGTAATCTTACAGGCCTTCATATCGTCATCCAAGAAGGAATCCTACCCCATTCTGGCACTAGTGGACTTTGGGGCCATGGGAATATTCATAGATCAGGAATGGGTCCTTAAACATCATATTCCTTACGAATCCCGGAACGTCTTGCAACCCGTAGAAGCAATTGATGGAAGGCCTCTTTTTTCTGGACCCATAACCCTTCAGACTAAGGAAATTGAGCTTGCTATAAACCATCACAGAGAAAAGATAAAGTTTGACATCATAAAATCTGCCCATTACCCAATGGTATTGGGAATGCCCTGGCTACAAAAACACAACCCATACATCAATTGGACAGCAGGTTCCCTGTGCCTAGGTTCCGAATTTTGCATGTCCCATTGTCTGCTCCTGGATCCTTCACCGACAACATCAGAAGAACGTTCAACAACTTAGCAAGGTCCTCTTATGGTCTCCAACATCATCCAGGTTCTTAAAACCTACCAGGAATACGCCGATGTGTTCTCTTCTGCTATTGTCCAAGCCTTACCACCCCATAGGCCTGAGGACTGTGCTATTGAAACCGAACCTTCAGCTGTGATTCCCTTTGGAAGGATGTTTATTCTGTCTGAACCCGAGAAAAAGGCCCTTTGTGAATACCTAGCTACTAACCTAGAAAACGGCACCATACGCCCATCCAAGTCTCCGGCTGGGGCCTCATTATTTTTTGTTCCTAAAAAAGACACCAAGGAGCTCAGACCTTGTCTTGATTATCAAGGTCTTAATCAGTGCACCCTTAAGGATCGTTATCCATTACCCTTAATCTCAGATATCCTGGAAGCCGTAAGAGGAGCCGTAATATTTACCAAATTGGATCTCAGGGGTGCTTATCATTTGATTTGTATTAGAGAAGGAGACGAATGGAAGACAGCCTTCAGAACACCCTTTGGTCATTACAAATACTTGGTCATGCCCTTTGGACTCTCTAATGCTCCGGCAATCTTCCAACGCTTTATGGACCGTGTGTTTTCGGATATGCTGTTTCTTTTCGTCATCGTCTACTTGGACGATATTTTGATATTCTCTAAGGATCCTCTCAAGCATGAAGAACATGTTAAAGCAGTGTTACAACGGCTACGTGAACAAAAGCTTCTAGCAAAACCCGGGAAATGCCTTTTTCATGTTTCCACTGTTCACTATCTAGGATTTGTCCTTAGCCCAGATGGCATAGGCATGGATCAATCCAAGGTTAAGGCCATACTGTCCTGGCCAACTCCGACCACCGTAAAACAGATCCAATCTTTCCTGGGTTTGGCCAATTTCTATCGGAAGTTTATACCATCCTTCTCCGAGATTGTTCAACCGATCATCTCCTTGTTGAAGAAAGATACTCCCTATCATTGGACCCCAGCCCAGGAGAAGGCCTTCCAACGCCTGAAAACAGAATTTATACAAGCCCCCATCCTGGCTCAACCTGATATAAATCGACCATTCCTAGTGGAAACAGACGCCTCTAACTATGCCATCGGAGCAGTTCTGAAACAGGAACTCGATGACGGGCTGGAACATCCTATTGCCTATCTTTCACGGACATTGACCTCCAGTGAAACTCATTACTCAGTCTTAGAAAAGGAACTTATAGCCATCCGTCAAGCCTTCACCGAGTGGCGTCATTTACTTCTAGGAGCTAAACATCCTGTCCAGGTTCGAACGGACCAACCAAATCTCCAAGTGTTACAGGCCCTGGAATGCGGGAACACCGTCAGGCCAGTTGGGCATTCTTCTTTGCCCAATACCTGTTCCAGATTCACCATGTTCCGGGAACACAAAACGTAATCGCTGACACCTTGTCTCGGCGCCCTGACTATAAACCTCCTGAAGACCGAACATTTCCCAAGATGTTTCCCCACACAATAGTTGTAGCCCAGGCGACCAGCCTCCGAGATGAAGTCCGCATTCAGACTCAATCCTCGGAGCTCTGGAAAGATATCTCGGACAAGAACCAGTGGAAACTGAAGACCAAACATGGATACTTGTTCAAAGACAATGCCTTGGTCATCCCAACACAAAAACTACAGCAAAGGATAATAAATCTCTGTCACGATACTCTTTACTCCGGGCATCGTGGTATTACCAATACCCTCCGATTAATACAAAGGCAATTTTGGTGGCCTGGAATGAAAGCTGACGTACAACTGTATATTCAGACATGCTCTGTCTGTATTCAAAACAAACATGACAACAAAAGACCGGCGGGTCTTTTGCAGCAACCTCCACTTCCAACAAGGCCTTGGGAATTCATAGCGACAGACTTCATTGTGGAATTACCACCTTCCAGGGGATACACAACCATCATGGTCACCATTGATTTGTTCACTCTTGTGGCCCATTTTACACCTCTGTATAAACTGCCATCCTCGTCAGAACTTGCTGGAATTTTCCTGGAACACATGTTCCGACTGCATGGACTTCCTTCCAAGATCATATCGGACAAAGGGCCCCAATATATTTCTCAGTTCTGGAAACATCTTTGCCAAATACTAGGAATCCAACGCGCTCTTTCCTCAGGATATCATCCCCAAACCAACAGAGCCACAGAGTGCATTAATCAAACCTTGGAACAATACCTCCGTTGCTTCACTACCAAGGTCCAGGACAATTGGTTCCTTTTAATACTAGTGGCTGAATTCACCTATAATAATTCGGACCACTCTGCTGTTAAGACCAGTCCTTTTTTCTGTAGCCAAGGATTCCACCCTTCGGTTCTACCCTCCATCCTTCCTCATCCTAAACCAGTTCCAACAGTCGACTCCTGGATTGAAACACTCATTAATGTTCAAAGAGAAGCCAAAGAACAATTAGAAAAGGCCAGGACCCAGACCAAACTGTATGCGGACTCCAAACGAAGACCAAACCCCTCCTACACAATAGGGGATAAGGTTTGGCTATCCTCGAAACTGCTGCCACGGCATCTGCGACCAAATAAATTGGCTCCTCTATATTATGGGCCATTCCTTATAAAGGAAATCATCAACCCAGTGGCCTACTGACTCAAGTTACCAGACTCCTGGAAGAAAATCCACCCAGTCTTTCACACGTCCTTAATGAAGCCATATGTCCAGACCTCTCGAAATAACCTTCGGCCCAAACCAGTACTCATCAATGACCAACTGGAGTATGAGGTCTCCAGGATTTATGATTCTAGATATAGACGTGGCAAACTCCAGTACCTGGTGGAATGGAAAGGATTTGCCCCCAGTGAACGCACTTGGGAACCTATCTCAAATCTAAATACCCCTAGGTTACTCAGAAGGTTCCATCTCATACACCCAGGCAAACCTGGTGGAACGAGTTTCCGGAGGAGGCATGCTGTCATGAACCATCGAACTTGCCCCTTCTGGTCCTCCTGGTCCCTGACACGTCGGGCCTTACACTCCATAATACTACTAACATGGCGGCAAGCTCAGAACGCTGCTCACCAGTCTTCACGTTCTACGCAGCGTCCTCTATAAAGAAACCACACCCCCGCGGCCCTGCGCGTCTCAACGCTGCTACTAGCTGTGATCGGACGTGTGCTCCCTACCTTCTCTTGTGCTACTTGCTATCCCCTGGCCCCTGGATTCCCTTTTCCCGACTTCTTCATTCTTATCCAATCTTCCCGGAATCCCTGCGTAGCTTCCGCGTGCCCCCCTACTCCTTCTTGAATATTCCCGGAGTTTTCCTTTGATCCTGGACATCGAAGCTGAACGTAATCTGGAAGCCGAGGACGGCCGAGTGGGCTTATTTAAGTCCCGAACCATACGAAAGAAGACTCCGCCTAAAGAGGACATCAGGCAACACAGACAGGTGAGAAGGGGGGAAACCTGTGACACCAGCTTTCTTAACCAGAACTATAAAGTCAACCCTCATTCTCATTCTGCATGTTTCAAGAGTTTAATGTTTAAAAGCATGATGTTTCTTTGCTGCTGTTTGTTGAGAGAAAAGAAGACTAAGCATAATACTCGCCTCTCTGTCTCTTAATAGAATCAAAACCCTTGCTCATGTTAGTGCAGGGGGGTTAGCCATTTTGAGGCATCGGAGGGCCAGAGTAGAAAGACAATAGGAGTTAAGGAAGTAAAATGGTGTGGAGTGGTAGAGTAGAGAGGGGAGGGTATGGTGTAGAGAGGGAAAGAAACAAAACAGTGCGAGAGCAAGAAAAACGATTAGGGCAGAGTGTCTGAAGGCACGATTCCCAAATCCTTGTGTAGAGACTAACCAATTGGTAGTGTAGTCAAAGAGGTCTGAGAGTCCCTCTACTGAGAACAAACCCGGCCAAATAACCTGTTATATGGGAAGATGCCCACTGGGGAGGGTCTACAACCACGTTTTTGCTCACTGTACCTTTCACAGAGGAGAAATATCCATTTGCATTTCGGTCTGGTCCCACCCACTTCGGCAGTCCAGCACCAAGATGCTAGGCAATTCTCCTCTGAACAAGAGTACCAACTTCACCTCACTGAGGTGAACAAGGCCCCAACAAGGCCGAACACATGTCTGGGGTAGCTGATGGTACTCTTGTTCAGAGGAGAATTGCTTAGCATTTCGTAGCTGGACTGCCTTTGTGGGTGGGACCAGACTGATATGAAAATTGATATTTCTCCTTTGTGAAGGGTGAAGTGAGCTAAAATGTGGTTGTAAACCCTCTTCAATGGAAGAAATTCCATAGAGCAGGGTATTTGACCAATTTTCGTTCTCAGTAGAGGGCTTCTCACACTCTTCCCAATTGGTAGTGTAGGGTGAGTTTAGGAAGCTCCTGAGGGAGTCTTGTTAAAGAAGGTGATTTACCTTGAAGCTATCATTGATTGCCAGCTAGATAATAGATAGTAGGGGTCAATATTCTCTTTCTACTAAATTATCTATCTAATAATCCTGGGTTAGGGCAGAAAATGCTATTTCTAGATGAGAGAGAGAGGGACGCCCTAACACACCTGCTGAAACAAGTAATACAAACTCTTGAACCATCTGTGACACTGCTTTAGATGGGAGCCATTTCCAGTTCCCACCCAATCGCTCCCCATATGTAGTCCTCGTACCCTTGTTAAAAGCCCCCTTCCATTTCTCATTTTAGTTAAAGAATTAACACTGCAAAGTCTGTGAGGAGGGAAAGGCAGTGAGAAAAAGAGGGGTGGTGAGTGAAAAGTGTGAGAGGGAAAAGGGGTGGTAATTCGCGAGTTAAAGTGTGACGCTTGCATGACACTCCCTGAATAACGTACCAACATTATCCATTCCATTTGGGAGATGCTAGTCAATTCTGGTTTTACCTTTACATTCTGGGACTTGAAGTCCTGGCTTTCCCAGGGTTCGAAATTGCTGGGAGCTATTTAGCCCCTACTTTTTGCCTAGCAGAGCCTGGTTAGCTTGAAACTAACAGCTACCAATAGCTACTTTTGACTCCCCAGGCCATCTGGTGCCTTACAAACATACATAGGTGCAAGTAACTTTCAGCATTTGAGAATATTAATAAAAAAGAATTGGGACACATGTAATACACATTTAAAAATAATGGATCCTACAAAATGGGCAAAAAGTTGAGGTTTGCCTCTCTGGTAGACATTAGATTTGTGGTGCACCTTGTACTCGTCCACAGCTGTAGCTCCAACCTTCTGGGTGATGCCTGACACCCAAGAGCTGATTTCAGCTGCTGCTGATTGAACCGCGATTTCCCCATTATAAATCAAGGACTACAAGTTCTAGAACACAAAGTTAAAACCAGGAATTGACTAGCATCTTACAAATGTAACAGATAATGTTGGCATGCATGTGGCTGTAGATGAGTGGACAGTAAGAGGGAGTGTGGTGTAATCTAGAGGGTGGGATAAACATCATCACTAAAACTTCATAGCTATTCGGGAGATGTATACAAAAACACGTGTCAGCAACTGGATCCATTAGAAACTATTTGGAAACATGAAAGTAGAATTTCTGACAGGACACTGTATCTTTAAGTAAAAAATAAATAAATAGAATTACAGAGGCTGATCACGTATAGAATGTTGCAAGTAGTTCCATGTTCGCTGCGAGTAGCTAATGCTAGAAGAACACCTAATTGACAACTAAGAAATCGTTTCTACTGGATCCAATTATGACATATAGATTTTAATAATGGAATTCCTCATATCAAATAAAATCACTTATGGGCCTTAATTGATAGACATTCGGGAGTTGTACAGGCTTCCATCTATGAGCAACTGAATCGAGCAGAAGCTATTAGGAAAGAATCAACTGGAATGTATACAAGGGCACTGTGCCATCCCAAAGCATGAGCCTGCAAAGGCTCACTGCATCAATGGTGGAGTAACTCAATTGGATCCAGTTGCTGTCACGTTGACGTTTCCAGGACAACGGGGCGGGAGGGACGGGGAGCGGGGAGGAAGGGGAAGTGACGTTGGGGAGGCGGGGTTAAGTTCAGTTTGTGTTGAAGTTGGAAGAAAGTTTCACGCTACGGCAAAGCTCTGTGTCGTGCCAATTATTAAATGCGCCGCGCGCTGAGGCCTTGAGCGCGAACCCGACAATGGCAACGAGGATGGGATGCCGGGCAGCGCGCCTCTCACGTTGAGAGCGACGCAATCCGCCCGCCCACGCAAGGAGAAGGGCAGAGCGCTCGAAGGCACGAAAGACACGGCAGGACCCCGTCACGGAGCCCCACCCGAGCAGAGAAGAACAGGCAAGGGTGCTGGGAGCCCCACCCGCGCACCACGCCTCACACGGGTGCTGCATAGACAGACATTGCGCAACGGAGGTCGCGCAGGGGAGCGGGAAGCCCCACCCGCCTAGAAGAGGCCCCCTCACAAGGTACGGCGAACGGCAGGGCACATGCAGTCCCCACAGGAAGCGCCAGTATAACTCCGGACACGCGGAGAGAAGGGATCAGGGCACCAGTACCACGGGGGGAGAAGCACTCACCCCACGTGGCCCACCAGGTCCGGATAGCAGAGCGGCACGAAACGCTGCACATGTGCGCCCAGGGAAGGCAGAGGCAGGTGCCCAGAACATGAGGCCACTGCAAAGGGTGCGGTCAACGTCCCACTGAAGGGAGAACAGGTGGATGGTGCTCGTGCCTCACCAGGCGGCCATCCCACCCCGGTGAGGGAGGACATTATTAGCAACCAGAACTCTGGGGACAGCAGAAATGACAGCAGAATGTCTGGTCAAGATGATGGCCAAGGGGCACAAGCCCAGGGGAACGGGCCCCCAGCGCCAGCAGCGCCCACGCCTGATCACGTGCCATATCAGCTACCAGACACACTGGCAGCCCAGATGCCATGTGCCTTCGACGTCACCAACACGAGCAGTATGGGTCCCAGATGGACCAAATGGATCAGAGATTTTGACCTCTATATGGGAGCCACGGGACCAGTTGCAGATGCAAGGCAAGTGTGCCTCCTAAAATTAGCCATAGGTTTTGCCACCCGCGACATCATTGATGAGATGCCCAAGGATTCCAAAGACTCAATACAAGACCTCAAGGATGCATTGGCAGCATACTTCGCACCCCATACGAACGTCGACTACGAGAGGCACCTGTTTCACAGCACGAAACAGGCAAAGGGGGAGACGATGGGTGCCTACAGCTCAAACACTGTGACTTTGCAAACTACTCAAACACGGAGACCCTCAGGTCACAAATTATATCCGGGTGCGAGTCTCAAGGGTTCCGCAGGAAGCTGCTGCAGAAAACCCGCACACTAGAGGAGATCCTAGCGCTGGCCAGAGTTGAGAGGGCAATTGACTCCCAAGTAGAAAGTTTCGGAAGTACCGCCGCCGGAGAGAATCTTAACCGACTACAGCTAGAGAAGAAGTCAGAAGAACTCTTCTGCTACAAGTGTGGATTTGAATATCCTCATGAAGGGATGTGCCCCGCCGTCGGACAACGCTGCACATCCTGCGGCGAAGAAGGACACTTCAAGGCAGTGTGTCGATTGTTCCGAGACTGAGGGAGAGCGACCCAAAGACTACACGCCTCACACCAGAAGTCGTTATGGGGGCTATCCAACACCAACCCAACTTCAACCCCCTCCACCGCCCAGCATCAGCCCCAGGGTGACCAAAAGGATCGAGACTCTGGAGATGACTGGCAAAGACGAAGAGAGAGAAGGAGATTTGTGATGCGGGCAAGGCCCGAACAGAGATCAAGATGTCATGTGTGTTACCTGGTAGAGCAATCCCCTACAGAGTCAGATCCCAGCTCATCGGGGAGCGATCAAAAAAAGAAGGCATACGTCTACGCCCTGGGCAACCCCACGGCGACTGCCCACAGCCCAACACTCACCATCAAACTACAGGAACGACCGACAGAGTTTCTCATAGACACTGGTGCCACTGTAAATGTGGTGAGTGAAAAGGTATACTCAGAGCTAACCCAGAAACCCAAATTACAACCGGCCACAGTGGATATATACGCATATGGGGCCAAGACCCCGCTGAAATGCGTGGGACAATTCAGTGGGCTCTGCCGCTACAAAGGGAAGGAAAGGAGAGTCCCGATACACGTGTTGGCCACGGAGACAGACAGTGGCTGTGTTCTGAGCTTCAAGGTGGCTGCTGACATGGGCCTAATACACATACTCTACAACATTATGGTCCACAAATACATCGACCCAGCGGAAATGATAAATAATCTATACCCCAAGATATTTAAAGGCATCGGAAAACTCAAGAACCAGCAAATCAAACTGCATGTGGACAACTCCATACGCCCCGTGGCCCAGCCATACCGCGGAATCCCCGTTAACATTCAGAAGAAGGTGGAGGACGAACTAAGGAAATTGATGGAACAAGACATTATTGAAAAGGCCACCAGGCTCACCACATGGGTTTCTCCAATCGTCCCTGTCCCAAAGAAGGGGTCTGAGGCCATTAGACTTTGCGTCGACATGCGACGCCCAAACCAAGCGATCAGAAGAGAGAGGTACCCAGTGCCCGTATCACTGATATGATCCACCTAGTGAATGGGGCCAAGGTCTTCTCCAAACTGGACTTACAAAAGGGATACCACCAGTTGGTATTGCATCCCGAGAGCCGCAATATAACCATGTTTGTCACCCACGTCGGCCTTTTCAGATACAAAAGACTAAGCTTCGGGGTGTCCTCGGCCGCAGAGACTTTCCAAGCAGAAGTCCATAACATAATCAAACACATCCCTGACTGCCTCAACTACTCGGACAACATCTTTGTGTTCGGAACCGACGTGAACAAACACGACGAGACCCTCATGAAGGTATGCAAGGCCCTACATGACGTCAATCTCACGCTAAATAAGGACAAATGCGAGTTCCACAAGAACACACTTAAATTCTTCGGCCATGTCTTCTCCGAATCAGGGATGACCCCAGACCCCGACAAAGTGTCAGCCCTGAACGACACCGCGGCCCCAACCAATGTGTCCGAGCTCCGATCGTTCCTGGGCCTCGCCAGTTACTGGAACAGATACATTTTCGATTTTGCATCAGTCAGCGAACCACTAAGGAAACTCACCCATCAAGACGAAATGTTTGAGTGGTCCAGCGAGTGTCAAAAGGCCTTCGAGACAGTAAGAGAAAGAGTCGCAAAGGCGGAGAACATGTCTTACTTCGACCCCAACAGGAGAACGAAGCTAACCGTCGATGCCAGCCCTGTGGGGGCCATACTGGCACAACTCGACCCGCGATTCCCTCGCAGAAACACATAGTGGCCTACGCCAGCCGCAGCCTTTCAACCACCGAACAGGCATACTCCCAGGCAGAGAAGGAGGGGCTAGCTGTTGTATGGGCATGCAAACATTTCCATCTGTTTCTGTACGGGAAACCATTTCAAGTTGTCACAGATCACCAAGCTCTGCTATTCCTCTATGGCAACCCGCGGGCCAAAATGCCTCCACGCATCGCCCAGCAGGAGGCCAAGTATGGGAAGACGTGGAACGGCTTCTGCTGGTGAAAGAGGAGCTGGCCGTGTCAGACGATCACCTACTACTCAAAGACTGCATGCAGACTAGTGATCCCAGAGGCCATGAGTGTCGTAAATCTCCCCCCCCGTCTCACCTGGGATTGCTTCTTGCTCTGTTCCGCGGGAGGATTCCTCTTGTGGACGGATCGTGTCTTGTATAGACTCGCTCGAGTCTCGTCTGGCTGCAGAGTGCGTTCAGAGTTCCAGGAAGGCCGCTGTTCCAGGATGTCCAGGAAAGTAGGTAGCGGTCGCTAAGAATGGGGATTCCAGGAGTCGAATAGAGGGAAAGGGAGAAGGAAGGATGAAGGAAACCAGGATCTTGGATAGAAGATTTGCCGAACAGCACACACACGTCAAGTGACTACCTAATGATAGCTTTGAGACGCGCAGGGCCGCGGGGGCGTGGCCAATTTATAGGATGTGCCATGTGCGACGTGAAAGCTGGTGTGAGGCAAGTCGCCTGTTGCGGCCATGTTGGGAGAAACAAGGAATACAAGCCCCGGCGCGATAAGGACCAGGAGGTCCAGAAAGGGCAAGTTCTATGGGTCATGACAGCGAGAGCGAAAGTCATCAAACTAGCGCATGAGACTCATAGAGGCATGGTCTCCACCAAGCGCATGCTCTGGCAAAAGGTATGGTTCCCGAACATGGAAACCTGAGTAGAGGTCGCCCTCAAGGCGTGTCCCACCTGCTGCCTCATCACACCCAACCGACACCCAAAACCTCTGCGCATGTCAGAGCTCCCACAAAACATATGGGAGGCCGTTGCAGCCGATTTCTTTGGACCTATTGAAGGGGGAGATACGTGTTAGCTGTGATGGACGAGTACTCACGATATCCTGATGTGCGGCTTGTATCATCCACGGCCGCCCACCACGTTGTCCCGGCGCTAGACCGATATTCTCAGCATATGGAGTCCCCAAGGTACTCAAGACTGACAATGGGGCCCCGTTCTGTGGACATCAATTCGCCCAATTCGCGAATATCTAGGATTCCATCACAGAAAGATCACTCCGCTGTGGCCTCAAGCCAATGGAATGATCGAAAGGTTCATGGCCAATCTTAAGCGAGCCTTGCAAGTGGCTCACCTAACCGAACAGCCCCATACAAACAGGTATTGAATCAGCTGTTGAGGGACTACCGAGGGACGCCTTATAGCACAACAGGAAAGCCCCTCGGCCGAGCTCGTGTTTGGGCGAAACACCCAAACACGCATCCCCCAGCCGAAGGGATCAGCCCGCGCCCGACATTGGACCCAGAGGTCCGTGAGCGAGACGAGGCAGCCAAGGCTCGGATGAAAGAGTACGCTGACGGCCGCCGTCAGGCGCAGCCATCCCCACTGGAAGTAGGTGATGTGGTAGTAGTTCGCCAACCAATAACCCACAAGCACACCACGGTCTTCAGAGAGGAGCCTCTTCTCGTCACGCACAAGAAGGGGTCGATGATAACGGCCCAAGGGTCAACAAGATCTGTCGCCCGCAACTCGTCCCATTTTAAGGAACTTCCACCATCTGAGACGAGACGTCTGAGTGGGAGAGTGCAAGCTCCTGTGGACTATGAGTCCGATGAATCTTACCTAGGCGACCAGAGGGACTCGGATGAAGCCGAGCCGAGTGGAGGACAAGGAGTCATCGAGAGTGGCGCGTCAACGCGGCCAGGACAGGCCCGGCCGCAACAAGACCTGAACAGACCCCGTCGTTGGATCGAGGAAATGGACTAAGGCTCAGCAGACCATCACCATCCACGGAGAGTCTGGCAACTGTTTAAGAAGGGGGGAGATGTCACGTTGACGTTTCCAGGACAACAGGGCGGGAGGGACAGGGAGCGGGGAGGAAGGGGAAGTGACGGTGGGGAGGCAGGGTTAAGTTCAGTTTGTGTTGAAGATGGAATAAAGTTACACGCTACAGCAAAGCTCCATGTCGTGCCAATTATTAACTGCGCCGCGCGCTGAGGCCTTGAGCGCGAACCCGACAGTTGCTGACATACATTTTGTTTGACAATCAGGCAACTTAATCAAATTGCAGAAAATAAATGAACACCATATTTAAGCACCATCACAAAAGAATGTTTTGTAAAAAGTAACTTTCACATATTGATCAATGCACAGAGCACACATTGTCATATCCTTTAACATGCATCCACATAAAAACACTTTGTTGTTGGTATACTTATTTCTCCTTAATGTACTTTGTAAAAGTGATTGAAAATGTGTTGCCGTTTCTGGCTTGCAGTCTTCACATTCTTTTTTTGTGCATAAATTCAGTAAAGTGAGGGCAGACAATCCACAGTTTCTCATATTGTTAATATGTGGCATATAAATGAGTGTGAAGATTTTTTTCGAAAGGGGAGGCTAAATAAACGGCCCTCATGCATACGTCAGAATGAAATACAAACCAAGATTTTCCATTTGGACAATGGTTCATTCCTGGTTTTGTAAATTTGCATTCTGGGCCTCCTAGTCCTGGGTTTATAATGGGAACATCCAGGACTAGAAATACCAGAATGCAACGTTTAAACCAGAACTGATTTAGAGGCTTCTGAATGGAATGGATAATTTGGCATCTATAATAGACATTCAGCCAATCAAGAATTTCTCCAGGTCACGTAATGTGGTCAATTAGGAGAGCCGGGACCATTGAAACTAGGTGTATATGGCAGCACGGTGTCACATCGTGTCAATGGCGCCATCAAGAAACGTTATGTGATTATAATTTGTTATTTAATTAACCACATACAATGCACGGGTAAAAACGCGTATGCAGTCAGCCCGCTCAAAATAACTGACGCCTACGCGTTCACACGGATGTTTCCCCCTCCGCCCCCTGCAATCTACTAAGGCCAGAATGGGGGAAAGGTGTGCACACCCGGTGATTGGCATCAGAAAATGAATGTTTGGGAATGCAGTCCGAGGAGGCGGTGGAGAGTTAAAGGCGTAGAGGGAGCGGGGTGGGCACTGACTGTTCTCTACGAACGTGGTCGATCTTGTCAGAACCCAGCACGATGTCAGAACCCTGGGACAAGATGAGGACCATCTTGGAGAGTCATTTGCGGCCTATAGGCCCAGCAACTCGACAAAACCGCCTGTCTGTGCTATGGAGCAGGGACAAACGCCTGAAGCCAGAGACCGGCAACTGGTAAGAAGGGGCCTACCTGACCAGGAACGGCAACGAGTTTACAGCCTCTTCAACCTTGCAGTTCCGGTAGGTGCTTGGAGAAGTGGCCGGTGTAGTGTAACGTCGCACCGGCACGGCAAGCTCCATCCATTGCAACACATATTTCTACACCCAGTGCCTCTGCAGCATGAGGACATTATTCTACGGGAAAGAAACCAGAGCTCTTCGCGATGTAAGGGCCTACTGACTTCGTCAGGCCCAGCAGTCCAAATTAAGATGCGAGATAGCAGGGCCATTGAATGTTGCAACTTTGCAAAGTAGCCATTTGAAAAATTCCCTCCTCCCAGAAGATAGTGTTTACAAAGCCGGAGGACAGTGACACACTCCGCTGCGGAATGGGGGAAGGGAGCTGCTTAAAATGGTTTGCCTGTAACTCATTATTCCTCTTCAGCGTACTTTTGCCTCTCCAGCAGTGGCCTCTCTTTACAAATCAAAGTGGTGGCAAACAAGGGGGAAATAGAACAAGGAGGCCAGATGGTAGCACATTAAATAAGGGGCAACAGGGCAAACTGGTTTGAGCAAATATATATTTTTTAAGAAGCTGGTTAAGAACAGTTTAAAAAAACGTCCAAAAACTTTTAGTTTTAGAAGTGTGTTACTTTGCGTTTTTCATGAACACATTTTATCATTATTTTTTGCCGTATATTTACAATTAATTAAAAATGACATAAAAGGAAAAATAGTCAAAATCACCACCTCCCGCCCCCCCCCAAGCTTCCGTTTTATTAAGAACATTTAAGGAACAACTTCAAAATGGCCGTTCAATTGTCTTCCTTAATATCCCTTGAGTGTTTTTTTACAGTTGATCCATAACAATGTTCTATCTAAACCTGAACATGTATGGCATGTGACACGTGCCACTGTATATCCATTCTACAAGTGACATGTGCCACTGGCAGGTGTCACAAGCCATGCAAAAAAAGTTCATAATTGATAAAAAATTGATTATGATTGAGAAAAAAACTCAACGGTGCATGTCACTCATAGCTCTCAACCATTTGTGTTGCAAAGGCGGGTGAAATCACCCGATTGTGTTTTTGGCGGGTGAGACGCCCATTGGAATGAATGGCCGTGCAGGAGGCTTGGCGGGTGAGTCAGCCCTTTACAAGGCGGGTGACACCCGCCAAAAGCGTGTGAGTTGAGAGCTATGGTCACTACATGCCAAAAAATGTCATAAAAGAAAAAACAATCTTCAATCTATCATTTAAAAAAAAGGATATGAAAATTCATTGCTGGGACTCAAACTAACGAGCTTCCGGATGCACGTGGATATCCCTAACCACTGGGCCACTACCACGTTGTTATAGTAAAGAAGCTGTCAGTTTTCTTAAAACCCACTTCCTTCGTGCACGGTCATGTGCTTCAATGTTAGAACCTTTTCTGTTTAAGTCAAATCCTATTCTATAATACTAAATGTAAAGAACAGTTTCATACAAAATCTGTTACTGTCTAATGCTTAAAATGTCCAGTTGTATTGTTTACATGTTTTCCAAAACAGTATAATAATACTGAAGAGTGTGTGTGTGTGTAGATAATTCATACTTTTTACACTTTACTATATTAAGTGTGTTAAATACAGTACAACTACATTTTACTTATAACATGTATAACTTATATTGCAAAGTTTATGCAGATTCATGAAAACGTTTTCATTTACAAATGTTGCTAAATCTTCAGATTTAGGTTAAACAACACTTCCATATGATACATTTAGTCTTGCCCAATAAAAGTTTTAAGAAGCTCTGCATGGTGATGTAATATCATTTTTCATTTGTGTAGCGCCTTTTCCCATTGGGATGGTCTCAAAGTGCTGTAGGTGAATGCCCTTGGGGAGCTAAAGTCCATTGTATGAGAAATTTGTCAGATGAGTGTAGAATATGTGCGTGCATAGTGGTGTGGTCTCCTTTAAGGTGCGAAGACTGGGTACGTCATTGCGCAAGTCAATAAATACAGCATTGTGTCAGCACGCATGGCAGTGCACAAGCGGGATCGAAGACCATACATGCTGTGTTTGTGTCTCTGTTCAGAGCGTAGAGGGCATTCATGCATCCAGGCCCGCTGTTCCCATCAGGACACCATATGAGTTATGGTGAATATGAAGAAGGGTAGGGGTGGCCAAGTCTCTACTAGCTACCCATATCGAGTTGGAATGTGGATGGCTGCTGTAGAATCATCTGGATAGTATGCGCATGCAGGCTAGACTGAATTTTTGTCATTGGGGATAGCTGCATTTTTATGGCAGAGGTTTTGTGCGATGTGTCTTAAGAGTGGTCTGTGGTGCAGATGTGGCTGGGTGGGTGGCCTTGCCATCATTTATTTTTCATGAGCATGAAGTTTGATACGTACCGGTGTGCTCTGGCTTGTTTCTTGGTTTCATAGAATTGGCGTGCATTATGTCCTGTTGTCTGCTGGAGTTTATTTTCTCTGGTCTCCGTACATTTTATTTTCAGGTTCATTGCTGCCCCGGCCTACCTGAGAGGCGCTTCAATAACCCAGTGCGAGGCATGGGTTTGGTGCCTGATCGAAGGTTTCGGTTGTGTTGGCAATGGAGTACTTTGTTGGAGGTATTCTGGGCCTGTCTTGTGGCGGGAACATGACTTTGAAAGCGACCCGTCAGGGCCGGTGTTATGTGCTCTCTGGAGCCGAGGTTCAGGGAAAGTCTAGCTGCAATGTTTTGGACTTGTTGGAGCTTTCTAAGTTGAAATGGAGGGGCACCCACGTAACAGGAATTGGCATAGTCAAGGCTGAAGAGGATGATGGCCATGATTGCGGTGACTCTGTGAGGTTACGAGAGGTAAGACAAGATACGTCTGAGAATGCAGAGGTGTAGATAGCAAGATTTGGGCACAGAGTTAATGTGGTGCGAGAGTGTCAGATCAGTGTCCATGGTGCATCCCAGGCCCCAACCTAACGGACTATGTTGAGAACATGTTGCTTCAGGGGATAGGGGCTGGGATCTTCATGCAAGGCTTCGTGGTGGAGCGCGCACACAGAGCGCTCACGAGGAAGCCCCCTCCGGGTACCCCCCCCGAGGCCGATCATTGCCAAGATTCTGATCTGTCGGGACAGGGAGAAGATACTGGAATATTTCAGGAAGGGGGGCACCATACAAAGGGCCTCCGCGACCATCTCGGCATATCCTGACTATACACTCCCAAGTGCAGAGGCGGAGGCTGAACTATGCGACGGTGAAAAGGAGATTGCGAGCTGCGGGGTTGCGATACATGTTGATGTACCCAGCTAAACTGAAAGTATTCCATAAAACCAAAGCTCTGTTTTTCGAGAGTCCGGAGGATGCGATGGAATGGTTGAATGGGCAGAATTGCCCAGAGGACACGGACGGCCGCAAGAAGGACGATACAGACGAGTGAGGCCCGATCATGGGAGCGAGGTGCTGTACAAATTGTGACTCTGGGACTTGATTATAATATAGAGTAGCGATTTGTTGACTCTCATGGGCGAAGTACTTTATTGTGATATGGGGGATGCACAATGTACCACAGTAATCATCAGGAGACGAGTGAGAAGCAATCTTGACCCCAATAGTTAGAATATTAGTTTGGTAACCTAATATTGGTGACACCGTCCGGGTTCGGGACCTCGGCATTTCGAGGTGGGACCAAACGCGGGGGAGCCTGAGATCCAGGGATGGAGCTGGGGATTAGTTTGGGTGGGGTTGGGGGGCAGGAGGGAAAGGGAAGTGTGCAGTGGGGAATAGTTGAGTGGAGGGTGGGGAGCGGGCTAGTTGGAGTGCCCAAGTTGGGGGAGGGTGGGGAACGAGCCCAATTTCATGCTGGCCGGGACTGGAACGGTGACCCGGGGAGGGGGGAGGCGGTACATTTTTCACACGGCTATGGATAGCCTCCAGATTGTAACTTGGAACGTAAGAGGTCTCAACAGCTACCTAAAAAGGAACAAAGTAATGATGTATCTGAGAAGGCTGAAAGTCAATCTAGCATTACGACAGGAGACCCATCTTACTAGGGACAACTTGGAGGTGGTCAAGAGAAAGGGGAAGGGAACCATCTCAGGAGCTACATACTCGGCATATGCAAGGGGGGTGGTCACGTGGGTAGCACCTCATGTACCTTTCCAGCTGCTTCAATCCACGCCAGACCCGGATGGGAGAATGTTAGTGGTGCGGGGGATGTTGGAGAATAGGGAGGTCAACATCGTGAACACATAGGCTCCCAATCAGGATACAGCGGCATATTACAGGGCCCTATATGACAAAATTAGTCCCCTAATGGGCTGCGCTACCATCTGGGGAGGCGGCTTTAACTGTACAGTAGATCCCAAGATGGACAGGTCCGATAAGAAATTTGAGAGACCCACCCCTGCGGTGAAGGCACTCACGGCCCGACTGCAGGATTTTGATCTAGATGACATTTGGAGGTTGCTGCACCCGGGGAACAGCCAGTACTCGCACTATTCGGCCCCCCTTAACTTCTACACTAGATTGGATTATATGTTTGTGTCCTCGGGAATAGCCGGGGAAATGACAGGTTCGGAATACAAGGCCAGAGTGCTCTCGGACCACTCTCCCCTGGTGGAGTGGAGGCATCGGCCCCCCAGGGTGAGAATCCCGATGTGGAAACTCAGAGCTGAGGCTTTGCAGGATTCGGGATTTCGGGAGGACCTAAGGGAGGCCATAACTGAATATTTTGATATTAACACTGGCAGCGTGCAGTCAGAGGGCACCCTATGGGAGGCGTTTAAAGTATTGGTGCGGGGCGTGGCCATATCTAAGTCTAGAGGGCTCCAAGGGGACATAGAGCGTGAGTAACAGGAGACAGAGTGGGAGCTTGAAGAGATAATACCGATGGGATGTACCTCACAAGAAGATACGGCGAGGGTGGCCCTACTCCAGCAGGCTAGCAGTGGGCATTGGGACAGGCTCTGCAAGTTAAATTACAAAAAGTACATTGAGAGGCAACATGCGGGAGGAGATAAACTGGGCAGTTTGCTAGCGTGGTTTTACAAGAACGAAACGCTGCGTTCAGTGATTAGGGAGATAAAGGACGAAGATGGCCAGATCTGGGATACCCAAGAAGGAGTCAATGAGGGATTTCTCAGATTCTACAGGCGCTTATACGAGGACACAGTGGACGAGATGTGGCAAGGGACTCGGGAAACCCTGGAGGATATAGGACTGCCCAAGCTTAGTGATCAGGAGCGGGAGGACTTAGATGCCCCAATCACTCTTGAAGAACTAGAGATGGTGGTATGGCACCTACCCACGTGTAAGGCCCCAGGGTCAGATGGGCTCCCGAGTGAATTTTATAAAACATACAAGGAGGAGGTGCTCCCCCGCTGCTCGCCATGTTAAACGAGGCGTATGAACAAGGGGAGTTGCCGATGTCCCTGAGGGAGGCGGTAATAATCCCACTATTGAAACCAGGCAAACCAGGCTCGGATTGCGGATCTTAACGACCCTTGTCCATGCTTAACCAGGATAGCAAGATCCTTACTGCCGTGTTAACAAACAGGCTTAAACGCGTCATAGGGAAACTGGTCCATACCGATCAAACATGGTACGTACCAGGAAGGAATATAACGGACAACCATAGGAGACTCCACCACATAATCGAGCAAACTGAGAAAGACCCGGGCAAAATGGCGATAGTCTCGTGGGATGCAATTAAGTCCTTCGATTCGGTGAGGTGGCCGTGGCTGCTGGCGGTGCTGAGGGAGTATGGCATGGGGTTGGGGTACCTGAGATGGGTCAAAATGATTTATAGCTCCCCAATCACGTGGGTTAAAACTGGCACCATGATCTCTGACAAATGGCAGCTCAGCAGGGGCACGAGACAGGGTTGTCCATGGTTGCCCATGTAGTATATCCTTGCTCTGGAACCGCTGGCAATCTGCCTCAGACAACAGTATTGGGAGATTGGCATCCCCACAAAGGGAGCGACGCACCTCACCTCACTGTATGCAGATGACATCCTGTTTTACCTGCGCTTCCCAGAGGAAAACTTGCAATTTGTCCTGGAGGTGATGGAACATTATGCCACCCTCTCGGGCATAGCACTGAACCCCAGGAAATCGAGCTTGTTCCCCTTGGGAAGATAAAGAAGGGTCCCAGTGGAAGACTTGCCGATACCCTAGCAGACCAGAACCTTTAGGTATCTATCGGTGGAGGACAAACACAACACGGAGCGGGCCTTAGCAGGTATTAAGAACAGTATGGGGTTCTGGTCTAGGCTCAACTTAGCCATGGTGGGTAGGGCGGCGCTGCTTAAGATGGTGGTCCTGCCAAGACTGTTGCACTTCTTTGTGAATATTCCATGTGTGCTTCCCAGACGTTTTTTTGGGAAACTCCACAGTTTATGTAGGGGCTTCATCTGGCACAATACCAGAAACAGGGTGGCTTTATGGAGGTTACAAAACCCGAGCAACAAAAGGGGCCTAAATTTACCGAACTTTGAGCTGTATTACTTGGCAGGACAACTTCAGTACGTGACCAGGTGGTTGTCCGAGGAAGAGTCCGCTGAGACCAGGCTGCTGTATAAGGACTCGTCCCCTTATTTTTTGAGGGAGGTGGTGTGGTTGCCCAAAGCTAAGGTGCAGGGAAGGGCAAAGCTCCTAACACTGGGCTCGGAAATCTGGAACAAAACGTGGCAGCTGGTGGGAATCCCGACCCCGTGCTCCCCGCAGGTGCCGCCGGTAGCGGTATGCGGAGAGGACCCGCAATTGATAATAGCGGTCCATAAATACTGGGAATCAACGGGACTTGTGACCCTCGGGATGTATGGCAAGAGGGCGAGGCACTATATTTCAGTAGGCTGATGGAAGACACCGGGGTGCATGCAGGCCAACACACATTACCCATACTAGAATTATTAAACTGGTGTTGGACAAATGTTCTGTGGAAGAGTTATCAGAGCAACCAGATATGGCTATCGAGACAATGTATGATATCTCAGAGGGTGGGCATGAAGTGTCCCGCATATACAAATTAATGATGTCCAGGGTGGGTAAGGAGGTGTTGCAATTGAGACGGGATTGGGAGGATGAGGTGGGAGAACCCCTTCAAGATGGACAATGGGACAGAGTTCAGAGGTACCACAAGAATGTGTATCGCAACGCAAGGCTTCAGCAGATACAGCTCTGTCACCCACAGGGCATATATGACCCCCAGTAGGATTACCCAGTTTGGGAACCCAGCGGTGCAAAAGTGTCCACGGTGTGGAGAGGCGGAAGCAGGGCTAATACATATGTTCTAGGCTTGCCCGGAGGTGGGCAGATTTTAGACAGAGATCAAGTTGTGCCTGGGGGAGAAAGGAATCACATTGGAGGTGGAATCAGTATGGGCATGTTTGCTGGGGGTGTTCGCCAGACCGCGTAACTTGAAGCATGTTAGTAAAATGAAGGACCTAGCCTACATTCTGGCCAAACGAAGAATCGCAATGTGCTGGAAGGCCGCCCAGCGCCCCAGAATAGAGGCGTGGTGAACGGACCTCCTAAAATGGGCAGACGCAGAAACGACAGTCTGGTATGAAGCAATCAGCAGGGGTGGGGAGGAGGAAGTGGGACCCTTGATTGAATGGAGGCAACTGATGTCTACACTAGCAGGCACCCCCAAGGCGGGTCCCGACGGGGACTCTGCGCAGGAGTTTTGAGAGCATAATGAGATATTTTGGTGGGCGGCATGGAAATAGGGGCTCGAGGTAAAGGGGAGGGAGGGGGAGGACCGTAATGTTTGATGTATGACTATATCGCAACAGACTTGAATGTAAATGTCCTCTAAGTTGTAATGTTTGGTGTGTTGGTTATAAAAAATAAAACATATTTTAAAAAAAAGTTTATGGCTACAGGGAGTTTCAATGCAATGGCTATTTCAGAATTTAACACAGTAGTGAACTCTGAAGCGCTGCTTACATGGGAGCGCTAGAGAATTTCAAGTACAGCTAGAGTTAAACAGTGACTGTACTCAGAATGCAGCTAGGTCCAATGCAGCTCAGTGGCAATCAGGTTCAACACAGTGCCGCGGTTCAAGCACTGCTGGAAAGAAAGCAGATCCTACCCTCAAATTACAGCTAGCTTCAGTGCAGGGGATATACTCAAAGAAAAGAAAACTAGAAATAACACAGTGTCAGATTCAAAGTTCAGCTGAATTCAATGCAGCTATGTTCAAAACAGTGGCTATACTAATAAAATCACTTACTTTTTTATACAGTGTCTTTTGTAAGGGTGCAGAAGTAGACTCAGGACACAAAGGTGGCATACTTGTTGGTATAGACTTATATTGGACTGAAAATGAGCAAGAACCCTACCTGTCCCTATGACTGAGAGGGTTTTCCCTGCCTCAACCAAAACTAAGGATAATGTCAGAATGCCTGTCACAAGTATAAAGTCCACTGTCCTGTGTCCTAAGCCTATTTCCGTCCCTTAAACTTTAACAGAAACCTATAACTAAACTACACCCTGCTTAGAACAGGATGACTCCCTTCTTCGGGGTGTCTTTCTTCTCCAACCGTTCCTCAGCTCCTCTTTATCGATAGTCTCTTTATCACGGTTCTGTCTTCTGTCAAAGGATGTGACTCCCTTCCTCCGGTCTACTCGTGATTTGTGCCAAAGGGTTCTTTCTTTCCCCCTTGGGCTTTCTGTGACTTTTGCTAACGAGGCTCTCCCCTTGGACTTGTCGCAACTTGTGCCAAAGGTTCTTTGCTTCTGGTCTTATTGTAACTTATGCCAAAGGTTTTCTTCAGGATTCCAACATGTCGCCCGAGCAGGGACGACATGTGTGAACGTCTCTCCCACTCTCCCTCCGGGCCGCAAACAGTAAAGCTCGACAATAAAGCGGATTGTTGTGTCATCTGCAACGCAAACCCCAGCTGCTAAACTCGCAGAACAAGAGACCAATCCCAAGAGCGATCGAGGTCCCCAGAGCAAAGGAGACCTCCCCTGCAGCCAGAGCCGGTGAGAGAAGAGGCGTGAACAGTAGCCGCGGGAGACCGTGGACACAGCGGTGCACTCCCCCCCATGGTACTACCCACGAGTGCGGTGTGTGGACCTCGTGAGACTAAACAAACACTTTGGGGGGTGGCCACAGAGAAGGAAGAGGGGACCGGGGTCGACTCGGGCTCCCCCCGTGATGAGAAGACATACTAAAGAGGATTGGCGGAGGAAAGGAGGCAGCGGGTCATAACACGCCGCAGTATGTAATTTAGAGCACAGATCTGAGGGCTGTCATGGTCTTGAAGTCAGAGGCACAGGCATGCAGGGGTTGCATGCACAGGAGACCTGGGTGGACACTGTTCTGGCACCTTTGGCACCAGGCTCATGAACAAAAGTAAATAAGAACATCCATTTAACACCAAAAAGCTTTTATTATGGACATAGCACTTCTGATGCATTAACCTTGAACATTCCATCCATTAAGCAGGATACCTTAACCTTGAACATTCCATCCATTAAGAAGTACCCAAGTGTATTCTTGGGTGTGGCTGCTAATGGATTGCCTTCGCACATTCTCACTCTCTAGGAGTGGCAGGGTGTGGCTGGTAAGCCGGCCCTAATGGGCGTGCCTAAAATCTCAGCTATATAAGCTGCCCCGATCCTCAAGACAGACGCTTTGCGTTATTCTGCACTTGGAAGCAGCGTAACGTTCACCGTCGCCTGAGGTCAGGCTTACCTTTGAAGAGCCTGCTTCCTGCCTCCATACTTAACAACTGGGGGAAGCTGTCCTTACCTGTACATCTCTTCAGCGAACCAAGTATTCATCTTTACACTTTCTGGAACGCCGAAATCTTCATCTTGGCACCGAAGCACGACACGCTCCATCGTCGACAGCAGCGCCTCCATTGGGATGGTCTCAAAGTGCTGTAGGTGAATGCCCTTGGGGAGCTAAAGTCCATGGTATGAGAAATTTGTCAGATGAGTGTAGAATATGTGCGTGCATAGTGGTGTGGTCTCCTTTAAGGTGCGAAGACTGGGTACGTCATTGCGCAAGTCAATAAATACAGCATTGTGTCAGCACGCATGGCAGTGCACAAGCGGGATCGAAGACCATACATGCTGTGTTTGTGTCTCTGTTCAGAGCATAGAGGGCATTCATGCATCCAGGCCCGCTGTTCCCATCAGGACACCATATGAGTTATGGTGAATATGAAGAAGGGTAGGGGTGGCCAAGTCTCTACTAGCTACCCATATCGAGTTGGAATGTGGATGGCTGCTGTAGAATCATCTGGATAGTATGCGCATGCAGGCTAGACTGAATTTTTGTCATTGGGGATAGCTGCATTTTTATGGCAGAGGTTTTGTGCGATGTGTCTTAAGAGTGGTCTGTGGTGCAGATGTGGCTGGGTGGGTGGCCTTGCCATCATTTATTTTTCATGAGCATGAAGTTTGATACGTACCCGTGTGCTCTGGCTTGTTTCTTGGTTTCATAGAATTGGCGTGCATTATGTCCTGTTGTCTGCTGGAGTTTATTTTCTCTGGTCTCCGTACATTTTATTTTCAGGTTCATTGCTGCCCCGGCCTACCTGAGAGGCGCTTCAATAACCCAGTGCGAGGCATGGGTTTGGTGCCTGATCGAAGGTTTCGGTTGTGTTGGCAATGGAGTACTTTGTTGGAGGTATTCTGGGCCTGTCTTGTGGCGGGAACATGACTTTGAAAGCGACCCGTCAGGGCCGGTGTTATGTGCTCTCTGGAGCCGAGGTTCAGGGAAAGTCTAGCTGCAATGTTTTGGACTTGTTGGAGCTTTCTAAGTTGAAATGGAGGGGCACCCACGTAACAGGAATTGGCATAGTCAAGGCTGAAGAGGATGATGGCCATGATTGCGGTGACTCTGTGAGGTTACGAGAGGTAAGACAAGATACGTCTGAGAATGCAGAGGTGTAGATAGCAAGATTTGGGCACAGAGTTAATGTGGTGCGAGAGTGTCAGATCAGTGTCCATGGTCCATCCCAGGCCCCAACCTAACGGACTATGTTGAGAACATGTTGCTTCAGGGGATAGGGGCTGGGATCTTCATGCAAGGCTTCGTGGTGGAGCGCGCACACAGAGCGCTCACGAGGAAGCCCCCTCCGGGCACCCCCCCCGAGGCCGATCATTGCCAAGATTCTGATCTGTCGGGGCAGGGAGAAGATACTGGAATATTTCAGGAAGGGGGGCACCATACAAAGGGCCTCCGCGACCATCTCGGCATATCCTGACTATACACTCCCAAGTGCAGAGGCGGAGGCTGAACTATGCGACGGTGAAAAGGAGATTGCGAGCTGCGATACATGTTGATGTACCCAGCTAAACTGAAAGTATTCCATAAAACCAAAGCTCTGTTTTTCGAGAGTCCGGAGGATGCGATGGAATGGTTGGATGGGCAGAATTGCCCAGAGGACACGGACGGCCGCAAGAAGGACGATACAGACGAGTGAGGCCCGATCATGGGAGCGAGGTGCTGTACAAATTCTGACTCTGGGACTTGATTATAATATAGAGTAGCGATTTGTTGACTCTCATGGGCGAAGTACTTTATTGTGATATGGGGGATGCACAATGTACCACAGTAATCATCAGGAGACGAGTGAGAAGCAATCTTGACCCCAATAGTTAGAATATTAGTTTGGTAACCTAATATTGGTGACACCGTCCGGGTTCGGGACCTCGGCATTTCGAGGTGGGACCAAACGCGGGGGAGCCTGAGATCCAGGGATGGAGCTGGGGATTAGTTTGGGTGGGGTTGGGGGGCAGGAGGGAAAGGGAAGTGTGCAGTGGGGAATAGTTGAGTGGAGGGTGGGGAGCGGGCTAGTTGGAGTGCCCAAGTTGGGGGAGGGTGGGGAACGAGCCCAATTTCATGCTGGCCGGGACTGGAACGGTGACCCGGGGAGGCGGTACATTTTTCACACGGCTATGGATAGCCTCCAGATTGTAACTTGGAACGTAAGAGGTCTCAACAGCTACCTAAAAAGGAACAAAGTAATGATGTATCTGAGAAGGCTGAAAGTCAATCTAGCATTACGACAGGAGACCCATCTTACTAGGGACAACTTGGAGGTGGTCAAGAGAAAGGGGAAGGGAACCATCTCAGGAGCTACATACTCGGCATATGCAAGGGGGGTGGTCACGTGGGTAGCACCTCATGTACCTTTCCAGCTGCTTCAATCCACGCCAGACCCGGATGGGAGAATGTTAGTGGTGCGGGGGATGTTGGAGAATAGGGAGGTCAACATCGTGAACACATAGGCTCCCAATCAGGATACAGCGGCATATTACAGGGCCCTATATGACAAAATTAGTCCCCTAATGGGCTGCGCTACCATCTGGGGAGGCGGCTTTAACTGTACAGTAGATCCCAAGATGGACAGGTCCGATAAGAAATTTGAGAGACCCACCCCTGCGGTGAAGGCACTCACGGCCCGACTGCGGGATTTTGATCTAGATGACATTTGGAGGTTGCTGCACCCGGGGAACAGCCAGTACTCGCACTATTCGGCCCCCCTTAACTTCTACACTAGATTGGATTATATGTTTGTGTCCTCGGGAATAGCCGGGGAAATGACAGGTTCGGAATACAAGGCCAGAGTGCTCTCGGACCACTCTCCCCTGGTGGAGTGGAGGCATCGGCCCCCCAGGGTGAGAATCCCGATGTGGAAACTCAGAGCTGAGGCTTTGCAGGATTCGGGATTTCGGGAGGACCTAAGGGAGGCCATAACTGAATATTTTGATATTAACACTGGCAGCGTGCAGTCAGAGGGCACCCTATGGGAGGCGTTTAAAGTATTGGTGCGGGGCGTGGCCATATCTAAGTCTAGAGGGCTCCAAGGGGACATAGAGCGTGAGTAACAGGAGACAGAGTGGGAGCTTGAAGAGATAATACCGATGGGATGTACCTCACAAGAAGATACGGCGAGGGTGGCCCTACTCCAGCAGGCTAGCAGTGGGCATTGGGACAGGCTCTGCAAGTTAAATTACAAAAAGTACATTGAGAGGCAACATGCGGGAGGAGATAAACTGGGCAGTTTGCTAGCGTGGTTTTACAAGAACGAAACGCTGCGTTCAGTGATTAGGGAGATAAAGGACGAAGATGGCCAGATCTGGGATACCCAAGAAGGAGTCAATGAGGGATTTCTCAGATTCTACAGGCGCTTATACGAGGACACAGTGGACGAGATGTGGCAAGGGACTCGGGAAACCCTGGAGGATATAGGACTGCCCAAGCTTAGTGATCAGGAGCGGGAGGACTTAGATGCCCCAATCACTCTTGAAGAACTAGAGATGGTGGTATGGCACCTACCCACGTGTAAGGCCCCAGGGTCAGATGGGCTCCCGAGTGAATTTTATAAAACATACAAGGAGGAGGTGCTCCCCCCGCTGCTCGCCATGTTAAACGAGGCGTATGAACAAGGGGAGTTGCCGATGTCCCTGAGGGAGGCGGTAATAATACCACTATTGAAACCAGGCAAACCAGGCTCGGATTGCGGATCTTAACGACCCTTGTCCATGCTTAACCAGGATAGCAAGATCCTTACTGCCGTGTTAACAAACAGGCTTAAACGCGTCATAGGGAAACTGGTCCATACCGATCAAACATGGTACGTACCAGGAAGGAATATAACGGACAACCATAGGAGACTCCACCACATAATCGAGCAAACTGAGAAAGACCCGGGCAAAATGGCGATAGTCTCGTGGGATGCAATTAAGTCCTTCGATTCGGTGAGGTGGCCGTGGCTGCTGGCGGTGCTGAGGGAGTATGGCATGGGGTTGGGGTACCTGAGATGGGTCAAAATGATTTATAGCTCCCCAATCACGTGGGTTAAAACTGGCACCATGATCTCTGACAAATGGCAGCTCAGCAGGGGCACGAGACAGGGTTGTCCATGGTTGCCCATGTAGTATATCCTTGCTCTGGAACCGCTGGCAATCTGCCTCAGACAACAGTATTGGGAGATTGGCATCCCCACAAAGGGAGCGACGCACCTCACCTCACTGTATGCAGATGACATCCTGTTATACCTGCGCTTCCCAGAGGAAAACTTGCAATTTGTCCTGGAGGTGATGGAACATTATGCCACCCTCTCGGGCATAGCACTGAACCCCAGGAAATCGAGCTTGTTCCCCTTGGGAAGATAAAGAAGGGTCCCAGTGGAAGACTTGCCGATACCCTAGCAGACCAGAACCTTTAGGTATCTATCGGTGGAGGACAAACACAACACGGAGCGGGCCTTAGCAGGTATTAAGAACAGTATGGGGTTCTGGTCTAGGCTCAACTTAGCCATGGTGGGTAGGGCGGCGCTGCTTAAGATGGTGGTCCTGCCAAGACTGTTGCACTTCTTTGTGAATATTCCATGTGTGCTTCCCAGACGTTTTTTTGGGAAACTCCACAGTTTATGTAGGGGCTTCATCTGGCACAATACCAGAAACAGGGTGGCTTTATGGAGGTTACAAAACCCGAGCAACAAAAGGGGCCTAAATTTACCGAACTTTGAGCTGTATTACTTGGCAGGACAACTTCAGTACGTGACCAGGTGGTTGTCCGAGGAAGAGTCCGCTGAGACCAGGCTGCTGTATAAGGACTCGTCCCCTTATTTTTTGAGGGAGGTGGTGTGGTTGCCCAAAGCTAAGGTGCAGGGAAGGGCAAAGCTCCTAACACTGGGCTGGGAAATCTGGAACAAAACGTGGCAGCTGGTGGGAATCCCGACCCCGTGCTCCCCGCAGGTGCCGCCGGTAGCGGTATGCGGAGAGGACCCGCAATTGATAATAGCGGTCCATAAATACTGGGAATCAACGGGACTTGTGACCCTCGGGATGTATGGCAAGAGGGCGAGGCACTATATTTCAGTAGGCTGATGGAAGACACCGGGGTGCATGCAGGCCAACACACATTACCCATACTAGAATTATTAAACTGGTGTTGGACAAATGTTCTGTGGAAGAGTTATCAGAGCAACCAGATATGGCTATCGAGACAATGTATGATATCTCAGAGGGTGGGCATGAAGTGTCCCGCATATACAAATTAATGATGTCCAGGGTGGGTAAGGAGGTGTTGCAATTGAGACGGGATTGGGAGGATGAGGTGGGAGAACCCCTTCAAGATGGACAATGGGACAGAGTTCAGAGGTACCACAAGAATGTGTATCGCAACGCAAGGCTTCAGCAGATACAGCTCTGTCACCCACAGGGCATATATGACCCCCAGTAGGATTACCCAGTTTGGGAACCCAGCGGTGCAAAAGTGTCCACGGTGTGGAGAGGCGGAAGCAGGGCTAATACATATGTTCTAGGCTTGCCCGGAGGTGGGCAGATTTTAGACAGAGATCAAGTTGTGCCTGGGGGAGAAAGGAATCACATTGGAGGTGGAATCAGTATGGGCATGTTTGCTGGGGGTGTTCGCCAGACCGCGTAACTTGAAGCATGTTAGTAAAATGAAGGACCTAGCCTACATTCTGGCCAAACGAAGAATCGCAATGTGCTGGAAGGCCGCCCAGCGCCCCAGAATAGAGGCGTGGTGAACGGACCTCCTAAAATGGGCAGACGCAGAAACGACAGTCTGGTATGAAGCAATCAGCAGGGGTGGGGAGGAGGAAGTGGGACCCTTGATTGAATGGAGGCAACTGATGTCTACACTAGCAGGCACCCCCAAGGCGGGTCCCGACGGGGACTCTGCGCAGGAGTTTTGAGAGCATAATGAGATATTTTGGTGGGCGGCATGGAAATAGGGGCTCGAGGTAAAGGGGAGGGAGGGGGAGGACCGTAATGTTTGATGTATGACTATATCGCAACAGACTTGACTGTAAATGTCCTCTAAGTTGTAATGTTTGGTGTGTTGGTTATAAAAAATAAAACATATTTTAAAAAAAAGTTTATGGCTACAGGGAGTTTCAATGCAATGGCTATTTCAGAATTTAACACAGTAGTGAACTCTGAAGCGCTGCTTACATGGGAGCGCTAGAGAATTTCAAGTACAGCTAGAGTTAAACAGTGACTGCACTCAGAATGCAGCTAGGTCCAATGCAGCTCAGTGGCAATCAGGTTCAACACAGTGCCGCGGTTCAAGCACTGCTGGAAAGAAAGCAGATCCTACCCTCAAATTACAGCTAGCTTCAGTGCAGGGGATATACTCAAAGAAAAGAAAACTAGAAATAACACAGTGTCAGATTCAAAGTTCAGCTGAATTCAATGCAGCTATGTTCAAAACAGTGGCTATACTAATAAAATCACTTACTTTTTTATACAGTGTCTTTTGTAAGGGTGCAGAAGTAGACTCAGGACACAAAGGTGGCATACTTGTTGGTATAGACTTATATTGGACTGAAAATGAGCAAGAACCCTACCTGTCCCTATGACTGAGAGGGTTTTCCCTGCCTCAACCAAAACTAAGGATAATGTCAGAATGCCTGTCACAAGTATAAAGTCCACTGTCCTGTGTCCTAAGCCTATTTCCGTCCCTTAAACTTTAACAGAAACCTATAACTAAACTACACCCTGCTTAGAACAGGATGACTCCCTTCTTCGGGGTGTCTTTCTTCTCCAACCGTTCCTCAGCTCCTCTTTATCGATAGTCTCTTTATCACGGTTCTGTCTTCTGTCAAAGGATGTGACTCCCTTCCTCCGGTCTACTCGTGATTTGTGCCAAAGGGTTCTTTCTTTCCCCCTTGGGCTTTCTGTGACTTTTGCTAACGAGGCTCTCCCCTTGGACTTGTCGCAACTTGTGCCAAAGGTTCTTTGCTTCTGGTCTTATTGTAACTTATGCCAAAGGTTTTCTTCAGGATTCCAACATGTCGCCCGAGCAGGGACGACATGTGTGAACGTCTCTCCCACTCTCCCTCCGGGCCGCAAACAGTAAAGCTCGACAATAAAGCGGATTGTTGTGTCATCTGCAACGCAAACCCCAGCTGCTAAACTCGCAGAACAAGAGACCAATCCCAAGAGCGATCGAGGTCCCCAGAGCAAAGGAGACCTCCCCTGCAGCCAGAGCCGGTGAGAGAAGAGGCGTGAACAGTAGCCGCGGGAGACCGTGGACACAGCGGTGCACTCCCCCCCATGGTACTACCCACGAGTGCGGTGTGTGGACCTCGTGAGACTAAACAAACACTTTGGGGGGTGGCCACAGAGAAGGAAGAGGGGACCGGGGTCGACTCGGGCTCCCCCCGTGATGAGAAGACATACTAAAGAGGATTGGCGGAGGAAAGGAGGCAGCGGGTCATAACACGCCGCAGTATGTAATTTAGAGCACAGATCTGAGGGCTGTCATGGTCTTGAAGTCAGAGGCACAGGCATGCAGGGGTTGCATGCACAGGAGACCTGGGTGGACACTGTTCTGGCACCTTTGGCACCAGGCTCATGAACAAAAGTAAATAAGAACATCCATTTAACACCAAAAAGCTTTTATTATGGACATAGCACTTCTGATGCATTAACCTTGAACATTCCATCCATTAAGCAGGATACCTTAACCTTGAACATTCCATCCATTAAGAAGTACCCAAGTGTATTCTTGGGTGTGGCTGCTAATGGATTGCCTTCGCACATTCTCACTCTCTAGGAGTGGCAGGGTGTGGCTGGTAAGCCGGCCCTAATGGGCGTGCCTAAAATCTCAGCTATATAAGCTGCCCCGATCCTCAAGACAGACGCTTTGCGTTATTCTGCACTTGGAAGCAGCGTAACGTTCACCGTCGCCTGAGGTCAGGCTTACCTTTGAAGAGCCTGCTTCCTGCCTCCATACTTAACAACTGGGGAAGCTGTCCTTACCTGTACATCTCTTCAGCGAACCAAGTATTCATCTTTACACTTTCTGGAACGCCGAAATCTTCATCTTGGCACCGAAGCACGACACGCTCCATCGTCGACAGCAGCGCCTGCAAGGAAAAACAGAAGACAAGGTTAGACATCGAAAAAACTGTCAGTTTAAGGTTGCGCTTCACCATACTTCGCACTTTTCCTTAAACCATCACTTACCTGCTGTCGAACATTGTGGTAGCATCCATCTTCCATCGGCCGCGTCTCCGCGTCTCACGGCTGCATTGAGGCTGCATTTCCATCCAAGGGAAAAAAACAGAAGAGAGACATTATTGCGGGCATAAATAGGAGCAACATATAAAAACATTAAACAGAACGAGCAGCATCACAAGAGATCAAGAAAGACTTACCAATCATAAGCAGAAGCATAGTCGCAGCTGGACTGGACTAATCCTTATCAGGGATCAGTGAAGGAACTAGATCCCATTCGACGTGCCCCTCCCAGAAGTAGCAGGACGGAGACCTTATCTTCCATAATTGACAGGTGAGCTTTATGGGCCGGCGTATGCTCACAGAAACCGTACTTTGGTGTGAAGGGTTCGAGAGGTACAACAATCACAAATTGGCGTACTCACCCACTCTTATCTCCACGCAGGAGCAGTATCACCACGTACCACCGCTCAAAGCTTTTCGACTGAGGGAGAGGCCTGAAGGGGGTGATTCAAGTTCAGGAAGGACTGCAACCGTGCCCCAACGCCTACACAGAGACCAGGTGAGCGTAACAGAACACAAAGCCTCTAATACTCTCTGCCTGGGCGTTATGGAAACTTCAGAAACAGATCAGTTAGCCCTCTTACTAGGGGAATTATGGGCTGAAGTACATTCTTCAAGACAGGAAACCAATGCATTATGGAGGGATCTTATTGTAACTTGAAAAAGAACTTACGAATTGGCAAGACAAATGCTACAAGCACAAGCAGGACAGGTTCCACTGCCTGGAGTCACCCATTCTTCTCATTCTTCCACATCACAACAATCAACACCGGTTCAGGTGGTTCTTCCAGGAGCAATGCCTCTAGCCCCTCCTGAATGCTTCATCGGCGACCCAAACAAGTTCGCTGTATTTATGAACCAATGTCGCTACATTTCTTGTGCAGACCAGGAGCCTTTCCTAATGACCAAGCCAAAGTGGCGTTTGTACTCTCGTGTTTAGGTGGTAGTGCGGCAGACTGGTCTACACCTTTGGTAAATCAAGATGACCCTTTACTCCGGAACTTTGGGAATTACCAACATGAGATGGAGAAATTGCTTGCCCGTCATACTCAAGGACAAGCTCTGGACAATGAGTTGTTGTCACTCAGATAAGGGAGTCAAGATCTATTAACCTTTATTGCAACCTTCAATCATCTCATAGCCCAGACCAACTGGCCAGAACAGAAGAGGACTACACTCTTTTACCAAGGGTTACGTGGAGAATTTAAGGATGTGTTGGCGCAAGTGGTGAATCCCCCTTAGAGGTGTGCTGACTACATAGACCTGACGGTGCAACTCGATCATAGGTTGCAGAATCGGAAAATGGGTCGCGCTAAATCAGAGGGACGGTCAGTTTACGGATGACTTTGTGAGAATCAGACTAAACCACATGAACAGTCTGAGCCAATGCAAATTGTTAGATTACGAAGTCCCCTTACCAAAGCAGAAAGAGAAAAAAGAAGACAACAACAGCTTTGCTTATATTGTGGACAAGCAGGTAATTTCCTGCGTGACTGCCCGGTAAAACCACCTAAGAAACCGGTTGGGGCAACAGACAAAACTGATGAAGAAGAAGAACAGAACTCGGGAAACGCCAATGCCCGGCAAGTGTAGGGGTCCGCTTGTCGAGCATAAAAAATGAATCCGTAGAGACCTCACATCTAGTCCTTCCAGTGCTTTTGGTGAATCACAAGCAACCATCAAAAATACATGCCTTGGAGGGATATATTGATTGTGGAGCTGTGGGTAACTACATTAACCAAGATTTGACTCGCCGAATAGGCCTTCCTCTCCGACAGAAGCAGGAATCGGAAAATGTCATTGGTGTGGATGGTTCTCAGCTATCACCGGCCCGGTGACACAATACACCGAGAAAGTCAAGCTTGTGTGTCAGGACAGACATCAAGAGGACATTACTTTCGATCTCATCGGTGCTCGTCAGTTCCAGATGAGATTGGAAATGCCCTCGCTGGAGACCCACAATCCTAGGATCGACTGGCAAAAACGAGTACTGACAGTTCCTCATGATTGTGCTGACACATGTTACAAAAAAGATGACACCAATCTGAAACCAAAGAAAGGAATCGTGTTGGGCCTCATCAGCTCCTTGAATACCAAGATTACCAGGATGTCTTCAAAAAAAGTGCAAGCCAACGTTCTGCCCTCGCACAGACCCTATGATTGTCAAATAGATCTTGTACCAGGAGCCCAGATCCCTTGCAGACAAATTTACGCTCTGACAGAACAGGAAAATCAGCATTTTAGAACTTACCTGGGTCAGTACCTGGTGAACGGTTGCATTCGCCACCCAAGTCACCTGTCTCCTCGCCCTTATTTTTCATGCCTAAAAAGGACGGGGACTTAAGAACTTGCGTCGACTATAGACCCATCAATCAGATCACAGTAAAAAATCAATATCCTTTATCACTTATACCAGAGCTCCTGGACCAAGTGAAACATGCTCAAATCTAGACAAAACTGGATTTAAGAGGAGCATAGCATCTTGTAAGAGTAAAAGAGGGATACGAGTGGAAAGTAGCCTTCCGCACGAAGTACGGCCTCTTTGAATAGCAGGTCATGCCCTTCGGGCTATGCAATGCCCCTGCGGCGTTCCAATTTTTTATGAATGATGTACTCCGTGAACTACTGGACGTTTGCGCTCTTGTTTACATTGACATCATTCTTATCTACTCAAATTCCATGGAAGAACATGTAGGCCATGTCCGGGCAGTTTTAGAGAAGCTTCGACAAGACCAATTGTATGCCAAGTTGGAAAAATGTTTTTTCCATGTAACCGAGGTCGAGTTTCTCAGTTCATGCTCACACCACAAGGCGTACATATGGATACACGAAAGGTGGATGCAATCCAACAATGGCCCTCACCAACATCCACGAAAGGAGTACAAAGCGTGCTCGGATTTGTCAACTTTTACAGTTGGTTTATACCTGGGTTTTCACAAATTGTACATCCAATTACCCCCTTGTTAAAGAAAAATCAAAAGTTCCATTGGTCGACAGAAGCTGAGGAAGCCTTCCAGAAGTTGAAACTAGCATTCACTACAGCACCAGTCGTTCGACACCCACGACCAGACCTACCTTACATAGTTGGGACCGATGCTTCAAAAATAGCCATGGGAGCAGTATTGTCACAACGAGACCATGAAACAGGACAATAACACCCTGTTGCATTATGGTCCCGCAAATTTCCAGCCCCCGAGTTGAACTATGCAATCACAGATAAGGAATTACTGGCGATTAAAGCAGCATTCAAGGCCTGGACACATTACCTTCTTGGGGCGAGACATACGGCCACTGTCATCACGGACCACCGTAACTTGAAATACTTGAAAACCGCCAAAGCACAATCCTAGCTTCAACTTTGTTGGGCTCTCTTTTTTGCAGAATACGATTTTATTATCACTTATAGACCTGGAGTACGCAATGAGAAAGCAGACGCTCTATTACGCATGAGTGAAGAAAAAGAGGCTTTTACAGCATCCGACCCTGTGGCCATAATTCCTGAGGAAAGGATACAAACCAGAATAGCTGCCATCAGGTGTGTGGATGACCAAAGAACCAGTTTGCAAACCCCGATGGATCAATCAACACAACAGGAATGGCTGTTAAAAGGTGACCAGTACACCATCAAATACAATCTACCGTATTTCCGAGGACGATTATATGTCCAGACCAAGAACTGCAAAAGCAAATCATCACAAATGACCACGAATCATTAGTGGAAGGACACTCAGGAATAGCCAAAACTCAGGCTAAAGATAAATAAAACTACTGGTGGCCAACCTGGCGAAAAGACATTGCCCAATTTATTGAAACGTGCAGTGCCAGTGCACAACACAAGTCTCAGAAACAGAACCCCGCTGGCTTACTACATCCCCTAACAGTACTGCCAGCACCTTGTTATACCCTGTCGATGGACTTCATCCCAGATCTCTCACCCTGCAACGGATACAACACCATATTAATTGTTGTGGGTTTATTCTCCAAAATGGCCCATTTCATCCTGTTAGGCAGAATCCTGTGCAGTTCCCTTAGGGAGCACTACACAAGATTAGGAGTACAGGTGAGAACAATAAATCCCCTTTGGTATCAGTCTGTACCACAAAGATTTAGTTGATAGCTGTGGCTGAGCAGTCAGACTTATCTCAAGAGGGAGATGAGCAGTATTCAGGGTTTACACAATAGGCCTTCAGTACTATGGCACAAGGAAACACTGACCAAAGCTTTTTAGTAAAAAGTAGTTATATATTTATTTTACACACTTCTAGATAAAACACATGTATCACAGTCATCAGGCAAGTTAAATTAAGTCAAAGGAAAAATATACACACTCCCAAGTTAAATTGTAGACCAAGTGAACCAGAGTGAAAACTGAGCAAAACGGCACAGTGACAACTACACACAAGGGATCCTCTAACAATTCCTCACAAGGGGGGGAAGCACAAGTTATATAGAAATAGGTTCTTACACACCCTATCAACACTTCCCATAAGTTTGTGGACCATTTTTAGCAAGACAGTGGATCAGTATAGCAATACTTAAATGAAAACTGAGCAAAATGGCATTTCACAAGGTTTAAAATTGGGAAGGAAAGGGTAGTTAAAAGAAAAAGGTGCACCACACAGTTCTAACTGAGAATCAATCTAAAGAAGGCAGATCTAACAAATGTGACCAGAGTCAGTAGGCCTGTGCCAGAGTCAGTGGTACAGGGCAAGGGCCCAGGAGCAAAATGTTCTTGTAGCTGCAGTCAAGTCTTTGGTTAACGAAGTGGAAAAGGTGGGTGCAGAAGTTGAAAAGACAACGTTAAGAGAGAGGGGCTGCCAACCCAACAGGTAGGTAAAGGATTTAAAAAACCTTTAATGCTACCGCGAAGAAAGGGCGGCCTGGCGGAACAATGTACCTTTAAATGAAGAAGTGGCTCCTGCAGTGGCGGTTGTTCCTGGTAGTTCCTGCAGTTCGGGTGATCCAGCAGAGGAAGAGGGGCTCTCGTCGTGGAGGAAGGTTCGAGTTACTGCACTACCCAGGTATGAAACTAGCCGCAGTGCTGCCCGACGAATAAAAGGTACGCTCCTTTAAATTGCGGTCCGGGTGGACTGGTGCCTGGCTATCAGGCCTCCGAGTACAGGGTACTGGAGATTCGACCAAGGCAGGTCCGGGAAGGCGATTGGCAAACTGATTGGCCCCACCAGCTCAAGGGAAGAAGGTTCCTGCAGGTGAAGATCTTCTCTCGTCGTGTGAAGAAAAGTGGTGAGATGTTGCAGCAGGGCTTCACCGGTGGTTGAGTCGTTGCAGATGTCTTTGGCTTCTCTCCTCTTCAGCTTCTTAGTTCCAATGGCGACGTCTTGCTCTTCCAGTCCTCAGGACCCTGCTTTTATGCAAAAAGATCCCCATTCATACAGCCTAGCTGTCACTCAGTAAAGTTAATATTAAAATACACCGGTGGTATGTTAGAAGCTGTCAGAAAATGTGGTAGCCTCGAACAATGGGAAAATCCCATAGGAAAATATTTGCGGTCGAATATTTATGGTAGTAACTACTGCCACCAGCCAGAAACATTTGAGAGCGGGACTGTAAGGTACCCTCTCGAAAATGAACATAGGGGAAAAACTATTAACCCCTTCCAGTACCTCCATACTAAGATGGGTTGTACTGGTTTAGTTCATAGGATTTGACTAGTAAAGTCAATGGGGACTTTACATGCCCTGGGAGACAGTAGTCAGTCCCAGGGTATGGAGTCTATGTTTGGGGGTTACTATGACACCCCTGTGTCACTGCACTGAGGGTGCTGTGTAACACATGTGAATAAAGATGGTTCCTATGGGGTTGAGAAAAATCCCATATGCATTAAACACAAAAATAGCCTAGAACACACATAGCAGAAATGCCTAAGAGTGGGAAAAAGAGTCTCACTCTTAGCAGGTAAAAGGAAACAAACCCTTCAGATCCAGCAAAGCTGCTGGGGGACTCTATAGGTAAGAGAAATTAGCCATAGAATGAGAATTCTCCCTAACACATCCCTCTGAAGGCACTCCCAACTGCGTCAACCCTCGCTTCTGTCTTCCTAGAGCAAATTGTTCGATTGCATGGATTTCCATCAATATTCGTATCTGATCGCGGAACTCAATTTGTTTGTGCCTTTTGCAGAAAGTGTTGTACGATTGCCAAAATCGATTCCCGGTTATCCACAAGCCAATCACCCTCAAATTGATGGGCAAACTGAACGAACCAACCATACTTTAGAGCAATATCTCAGGTGTATGTTGCAACAGTCCGAGGATTCTTGGAAAAATATACTTTGGATAGCTGAGTATGCATACAACAACTCAGTTCACACAAGCACAGGGCAAACTCCATTCTACACTGTGCATGGAAGACATCCAAGGACATCAGTATTTGATCCACCCGATACCCTGGAAATGCCAGCCATAAAAAACTTGCATAAAACCACCACTCAGGTTCTTAAGGAGGTCACAGAGCATCTGAACAAGGCTAAGGAAAGACAAAAACTGCTGATCGACAAAAGAAGAAAGCTCCCGCCTACCAGATTGGAGAAAAGGTGTGGTTAGCATCCAAATATATTCCCCTGAAGGGGTCAAGAGCTTTCTGCCCAAGATACATGGGCCCCTATATTATAAAGTCCATAATCAATCTTGTCGCCATGATATTGGAGTTACCATCTCACTTGAAAATTCACCTTGTATTTCATGTCTCTCTCCTCAAACCAATGAAATCCAATACATGGCTTAGTTCTCTACCAGAGCCCGAAGTAATAGATGGAGAACCAGAATATGAAGTCAAATCCATCCTGGACTCCAAGGTGGTTCGATCAAAATTGTATTACCTAATTTACTGGTAAGATTACGGACCTCAAGACCTAACTTGGGAACCCAGTGAACATATCCATGCTCCGCGTTTAATCAGACAGTTCCATCGCAAAAATCCCACCAAACCAGGACCGGGAGGAGAAACACCCTTGAGAGGGGCCTTGAGGGGAGTGCTGTCATGGTCATGAAGTCGGGGGCACAGGCATGCAGAGGTTGCATGCACAGGAGACCTGGGTGGACACTGTCATGGCGCCTTTGGCACCAGGCTCATGAACAAAAGTAAACAAGAACATCCATTTAACACCAAAAAGCTTTTATTATGGACATAGCACTTCAGATGCATTAACCCTGAACATTCCATCCATTAAGCAGGATGCCTTAACCTTGAACATTCCATCCATTAAGCAGCCCCAAGTGTATTGTTGGGTGTGGCTGCTAATGGATTCCCTTCGCACATGCTCACTCTCTAGGAGTGGCAGGGTGTGGCTGGTAAGCCGGCCCTAATAGGCGTGCCCACGATCTCAGCTATTTAAGCTGCCCCGATACTCAAGACAGATGCTTCGCGTTATTCTGCACTTGCAAGCAGCGTAACGCTCACCGTCGCCTGAGGTCAGGCTTACCTTTGAAGATCCTGCTTCCTTCCAGCATACCTACCAACTGGTGGAAGCTGTTCTTACCTGTACATCTCTTTGGCGAACCAAGTATTCATCTTTACACTTTCCGGAATGCGGAAATCTTCATCTTGGCACCACAGCACAACACGCTCCATCGTCGACAGCAGCGCCTGCAAGGAAAAACAGAAGACAAGGTTAGACATTGAAAAAACTGTCGATTTAAGGTTGCGCTTCGCCATACTTCCCGCTTTTCCTTAAACCATCACTTACCTGCTGTCGAACATTGCGGTAGCATCCATCTTCCATCCGGCCGTGTCTCGCGTCTCACAGCTGCATTGAGGCCGCATTTCCATCTAAGGGAAGAAAACAGAAGAGAGACATTATTGTGGGCATAAAAAGGAGCAAAATATAAAGACATTAAACAGAACAAACAGCTTCACACGAGCTCAAGAAAGACTTATCAATAACAAGGAGAAGCATAGTTGCAGCTGGACTGGACTAATCCTTATCAGGAATCAGTGAAGGAACTAGGTCCCATTCGACGCGCCCCTGCCAGAAGTAGCAGGACGGAGAGCTTATCTTCCATAATTGACAGGTGAGCTTTATGGGCCGGCGTATGCTCACAGAAACCGTATTTTGGGGTGAAGGGTTCGAGAGGTAGAACAATCACAGATTGGCGCACTCACACACTCTTATCTCCACGCAGGAGCAGTATCAACATGTACCACTGCTCACAGCTTTTCTACTGAGGGAGAGGCCTGAAGGGAGTGATTCAAGTTCAGGGAGGACTGCAACCGTGCCCCAACGCCTCCGCAGAGACCAGGTGAGCGTAAAAGGACAGCTGCAGTTGGAAGACACAGTCCGTACACCCATCAGAGCGCGAGGGGTGAAACTCGCCGAAACCGGTGATCAGGAGAGACAAGGCGGGAGGAGGAACAGCAGTGAGTCTACCGCCCCAACAGATTGTGAAGCGGGAAGAAGTGGAGGAACGGAGCGAGTCCTGAGGCGCAGCAGCAGGTGAATGTGCCTCCCCAACGAGGAACCGCTCTCCCTCCAGGCGTGGACACCAGGCACCAGAAACTGCCCCGGTCGGAGGAGGAACAGCAGAGAGTCTGCCCCCCAACAGAGAGAGAAGCGGGGAGAACCGGAGGAGTGGAGCGAGTCCGTAGGTGCCACACCAGGGATCTCACATCCCCAATAAGGTACCGCTCTCCCTCTTCCCCCATGGGCCCCAACAGTCAGTGCAGCTCCCTCCCCTCAACACTATATAGGCCCCGAGAGGCCCACACCCAGCATACTGCTCCTCCACGAAAGGGGCCAGATACCACGTATGCCCGAAGATGGACAGCCGAGGGTTACGCTGGCAAGGCTGCAAAGACGCACAAACTTTCGGGGGTCAGGAAAGTCAGCAGGGAAACTCTTCCCCCACAATGTATATGCCTCTGAAGTGCTAAAACAGAAGGGGGAACACACCCCAATGCCATAAACCTTAGTGAGGGAAAAGCCACAGGGGTAACATCAGCAAAGCAGGCGTATAAGGACACCCCAAGAAATCTAACTAACAGTTTGGCAGGCCCGGCGCTCCCAAACACCAGAGAGCTCGTAAAGACATGAACTGGCCACAGAACAACCGCCCCAGGCAGAAACAATCTTAACAATCTCCCAATGGGACAGAAAAGGGGCCTAACCCATCCCAGCGGCTCTCCCATAGAACCCAGCAGTCCATCTCAGCAGTGCAGAACACAGATCTGGCAGGGGACCACCTCACCCCTGACAATACAGGTCCCAGAGACACGCAAGGTGAGACAAAACCCCCATTCTTTTGGAAGTGAGGACGCTAGGCCCACGTTCCCACTCCCAACCGCATGAACATCTCCACATACAAAGGGCATAGCACTTCGAATCACACAACTCCCTTCCAAAAGATAAATAACCTCATACAGCCAGCGACCAGGGGCCCTAGAGACCCTAACAATCTGAAGGGAACTGCAGCCGCCTCTGGATAGCACTCATGTCCAAATCAAGAGGGAAAGCTGCACAATTGACAATGCAAACCCCCAATTCTAAACAGGACACAAACCTGCAGTTGTGGAGCACAGACACAAGCACAAAATCGAAAGGGAAGGGTCAGGGAGACTCACAACCAAGCACAGACCCAAGCCAAACACGTACGGGGATGGCTATGAAGGAGGATATGCAATTATGGTTTAAGGAATTTCAGGAGCAATTCATGGCCTCAGTCCACAATCAGTTCGAGTGCTTAAAGGAAGATATGAAACAGGCAGTACAGGAGATAAAAATGGACGTAGCTAATCTTGAAGAACGATCAGATACAATGGAAAGAGGGATACAAAATATGGAAGAAGAGGCGCAACACAGTGGTGAAACACAGAAACGCCTGGTCCGGCTCACACACAATTTGGAACTCCAGTGGGAGGACCTGGAGAACTGATCCGGCAGATCCAATATAAGGATCAAGAATATGGTGGAATCAGTGGAAGGAAAGGACCTAAAATTAGCACTACAACAAGTGTTTAAGGACACTGAAGACAAGACAGAAATACAGATTGATAGAATCCACCGAGTGGGTCCGCGTACGACCGGGGAAACGGGCGCACACCCGCTGGATGTCTTAGTCGCACACACTTCCTACACCCAGAAAGAGCAAATCCTCCGAAAAGCAAGGACTATGGGGCACATCAGAATGAACGGAGAAGATATTCAATTGTACCAAGACCTGGCCCAATCGACTCTGCAGAAGCAGCGAGATATGGGCCCAGTAGTCAGGGAACTGGTGGCAAAACTAATCCGTTATAAATTAACTTTCCCGTTCGGCCTCCTATTTACAATGGAGGGCAGACAACACAGGGTGACTAGCTGCAAAGAGGGACAACCGATATTACACTTACATGAAGAAGATGGAGAAGCGGAGAGACCGGCACGTGGAGACAGGCCAAGAAGAAAACCATGGGAATGGAAAACGATACAACAAAAAAAGCCATCAGCAAGTGGCGGTAAGAAATTAAAACCGCAGAAGATCGCAAGTGGAATCAAGTTCTACCGGAGAACCAGTGGCACACGCGACAGAACCATACATCAATGAACAAAGAACACCAATAATCTGGTAGATTTGGAGCAGCCAGAGGGGGACATCTCCGGGGCCAACCAATGGAATCCAGGTGGGGTTTAGAAACCCCCGCAAAGTTCTCTGAGTTTACTGAGTGTCAGGTGCAGTGGGCAACTCGCCCAAGCAACCAAAGTTCCGTGGGCCTTCCTCAGGATGGTCGCAAGTTGGGAAGGGGCTTTACAAGTTGGGGAGGGGTATGAGTGGGGGGAGGAATTGGGTAGGGGGGAGAGAAATCCAGAAGGGACACAACAGAGCCAAAAAGGGGACATGAAAGAGACGGGCAGAAAGAAAATAAGATGGAAGGGATACGAATCTTGACATACAATGTGCAGGGACTGAACACACCGCTAAAGAAAAAGAAGCTAGAACATTTAGCCCAAAAAAGGAGATTGAACATCCTAATGCTTCAGGAGACTCATATCAGGGGGAAAGACAAGGGGAAACCCCATTTGAGAGGGTACGACCAAGTAATCCAATCTAATGCACAAGAGAAAAAGGCCAGGGTCCTGATAACCTTCATAAAAACCAGAAGATACAACTAAAGAACACACAATCAGACAAAACAGGCAAATTCATCTTTGCAAACATACTACTTGAAGGGCATCCACTTGCACTGGCTTCAATATACGCCCGAACACAAGGCAGGACAGTTTTCTGAGGGATGCATTAGACAAGTTGGAGAGATTTGCCACGGGGGAGGTGATTATGGGAGGAGACTTCAACCTTGCCTGGCACCCAAGTCCAGACAGAACTGGTTCCGGGGGTGGGGACAGAAGGTCCATCAAAAAACCTATGCAAGAAAATGGAAACATGTGGCGGGGAAAAATGGGTCAACTAAAAGAATACACACACTTTTCACATGTACACCACATGATGTCCAGGATAGTTTACATATGGGCATCTGCAGGGCTTCTGTGGAAAGTGCAGAAGATAGATTTGGGTACTATATCATTATTAGACCATGCTGTACCATAGTTTGAAATCTCCCTAACCCCACGGAGGCCAGGACGCTGGCGGTGGAAACTCCCACCAGATTTACTATCAGATCCTGTACTGAAAAACAAGATTAAAACTAGTATACTGGAATACCTCACCCAAAACGATAGAGGAGATTTTCGAGGGAAACTCTTTGGGAAGCCTTTAAAGCAGTCACGAGGGGGCAAATCATAGCACTCAAGGCGACTAGAGACAAACAGAGACAACAATGGGAACAAGATCTAGAGATGAAATTATGAGAGATTCGGGCAGAAATCACACAGAAACCATCAAGCAAACTGAAAAAAGCACTTAGACACATACGGGGCAACTAGACTAGACACATTCCGCACGAAACTAGCAGAGAAACACCTCTTATATTTGAAACAATGGTATTATACAAAAGCAAACAAAACCGACAAACTATTAGCGAGAGAGCTGAAGGCCAAAAAAAAAAGTGCAGATGGTAAAACGAATACTAAATAGTGGGGGGAGATCTAAACCCAAACTGACAATATAGAGAAAGTTTTTAAAGACTTCTACCAAACCCTCTGTGCATCAGAGAACCTCTCGGGTAGCGACCAAGACACATATCTGAACACCATTAAATTCCCGCACATTGTGGAATCCGATAGGCAGATGCTGGACGAGGAAATACACTTAGATGAGGTAAAAAAAAGTAATACGAGAGCTCCCTATAAATAAAGTCACAGGCCCAGATTGGTACACAGCTATCTTTTATAAGAAGTATGGGGATATCGTGACCCGCGCTCTAACACGCCTATTTAATACATTCAAAGAGAGAGGAAACATCACTCTGACAATGAACAAGGCAAATGTCCTTGTATTCCACAAACCAGGCAAGGACCCTGAACTCCCCGGGTCGTATCGCCCGATTGCATCAATAAATCTAGATGCAAAATTATACACAATGGTCTTAGCAAACAGATTAACGCAAGTCCTCCCAAAGCTGATCCATCAAGACCAGGCAGGCTTCAATCCCAAAGGGCAAACCAACGATAACATAAGAATAATAATACACATAGTGGAAAAGACAGGGATCTTCCAGATCCCGGCCATACTGCTCTTGCTGGACGCCGAAAAAGCGTTTGACTGAGTGGAATGGTCACTATTATTTTGAACTCTGAGGCACATGGGCTTTGGCGACGCCTTCATCAGAATGATTTAGGCTAACTATAACTCCCCCAGCATCCGGATAGCAGTAAATTGGGAGATAACGGACAAGGTGTATATAGGGTGAGGGACAAAGCAAGGGTGCCTGCTGCCCCCGCTCCTTTATGCTCTCTTCCTGGAACCCCGACTAATCTAAATACGGGACGCTGTAACCCTGAGAGGCATAGGAATGGCAGGAATCCAACATAAAGTAGTCACATACGAGGACGAAATGCTGTTGGCATTGTCAGAACCGGAAACGACACTTCCGGCATTCCTGAAAGAAATAGAAACATTCGGGGCAATCTTAGATCTTAAGATTAATAGGCGGAAGTCGGAAATGCTAGTGTTAGCCGGGGACTGAGGAGCGCTAAAAAACCAAGCTTCTGCCCTCCATTTGAAAGTTGCGGAAAAAGAGGTGACATACTTAGGCGTTACCCTTACGGATCGTGTGGACAGGCTATATGGGGAGAAGTTCCCGCAAATGCTGGACAACATAAAAAGGGACTTAGAAAGATGGAACACACTGTCGATCTCGTGGTGGGGCCTCGTGGTGGGGCCGGCCAGAAAAGATCAAAATAAATGTCTGCAATCCCAATTAAAATCCACAAATCTTATTTTAAAGCCCTTACAAAAGCAGTCATGTCAGTCGATTTGAAAAAAAAGGCCCCCCAGAGTAGCGAGAACAGTCCTCACGGTGCCAACGGGGGTGGGGGACTAGCATTACCACACTTCTGCAAATATTACAAAGTGGCACAGCTGTGGGTACTGAAAGAATGGGCCCCAGGGAACTCGCACAAGATCTGGGACCCCCCAGGAAAGAGCGGTAGCGACCATCCCCCTACCAGTGCTGCTGTGGAAGGGAAAGCATGCCAGACACCCAAACTTCCAAATAAGCAAAGTGATGAAAGCGACGCTCGTGGTATGGGTTGAAGCAACAAAGGGAGGGACACTCACACAAGACCCGAGCCTCTTTAGGCCCATGTTCAGTAACTCAGACTTCCCGCCAGGGATGGAAAAGGGGGTATACAGAAAATGGGAAGAAGCAGGGTGCACCAAAGCTGGAGATGTGTTCCATGAACAGGAAGTTAGGTCATTCGATGTATGCAAAACCCTTCTAGGCCTGACATCTAAAGGCAGATACAAATATGAAGAACTCTGACACTGTTTGTCGACCCTGCAGATTCAGCGGGCAGCGATAAGGGCACTCACCCCATTTGAAGCCTACCTAAAGACTCACACTGGTTCAAGGAAGTTTGTCTTCTGACATGTCCACATTCCTAAACGCACACAATGAGGAAATCCAATGGGGCTATATGAAAAAGTGGGAGAAAACATTACAGGGCGCAATTTCCAAGACACACTGGGAACACCTTTGAAGGGCATCCCATAACTGACAAAGACAATACAGTTTAGAGAAATGTGGATAATAATCTTAGTCCAGTGGCACTATACTCCAGAGAGACTACACTATATGAGGCAACTATAGATATCAGTATTGAAGCAATTGAGAGCATCCTAAAAAAACTGAAAGATTCGAGAGCCCCTGGGCCCGACGGGCTGACGAACGTAATACTGAAAGGTAACACAGGCGAATGGGCTAAATTTCTTCATCTTCTATTTAATTACATACTAACAACAGAAGAAATTCCGGATTCCTGGCGAAAGGCAGTAGTTGTGCCCATTTTTAAAAAGGGTCTCAGAACATCAGCTGACAATTACAGACCAATCGCATTACTAGACGTGGTGGGGAAGGATTTTTGCGTCTACACTACTGAAAGCATTAGACCATTGGGTACAGCAAAGTGGACGACGTGATCCTTGGCAATCGGGTTTTGTGAAAGGGAGAGGCACAGCAGTTAACATCTTCCTGATTAATTTAATGAAAGCCAGAACACAAAGGAATAAAAACCAAGGAATCTATATTGAGTTGGTAGATTTGTCGAAGGCTTTCGACACCATAAAAAGAGCTAAACTATGGAAGAAAATGGTAAGCTGGGATTTTTCATAGTCACTGGTAGAGAACATCAAAGACTTGTACACGGATACAAGCATCAGAGTCAGATTGGACACAGCGGGTACATTAACAGACGAAATTCAGATAAAAATGGGCTTAAAACATGGATGCCCGCTGGCTCCGGAATTGTATAACCTGTTCACATCAGACCTGGAGGAGTCATTTGAGTCCACTCGCTGCTTTCCACCAAAAATAGCAGGAACGCCGATTGGGAGATTGCTTTACGCAGATGATATCGTCCTGATGGACCAAACCCAAATCGGCTTGCAAAGACAGCTCACTACATTACAATCGTATGTAGACTCAAATGATCTGGTAATAAATCCAGAAACATCGAGAATTCTGAAGCTATGCCCAGGAGGTAATAGAAACAGAGGGAAAAAACTAGGATGGACTCTGAAAAACAAAAAAATCTTGGAAGTTGAAGCTTTCACGTACTTGGGAGCCTGTATAGACAATACGAAAAACAACATGCCACGAATAGTGGGGCTAAAAAGGAAAGCAGCCAACCTAGCTGCCCAAGGGAGAATTCTGCATAAAAGATACTGCAGATTCACCTTATCACCTCTAATATCCTTTTACAGGATGAAAGTGGCGCCAATATTAACATATGGGGTAGAATCACCAACCCCCCTACAAGCTCAAACATGTTCAATCCTGGAGGGCCTGTTTTGGAGGAAAACTTTACAGCTGCCCAAATCAGTCCCAATACAGCAAATAAGGAGAGAGCTGGCATTGACATCACTCAAAACAATTACGGTATGGAAAGTCTCTACCGAAAATGTCTTGAAGAAAACACCACGGGAGGATTTGGGGTGCTGATAAAAGCCCTAAAAGACCAATCTGACATAATCTTAATAGACTGGCAAAAGACATGTCGAGGGATCCTAGTGAACCTCAGTGAGTCAGAGGATGACTTATGGATCAACCCAGACAAAACTAAAAAGAAACTATACATGGCAAATTGGATCGAAACCCAAGAAGACAACCGCAAATATAAAGGTTACGAAAGCCTCTGGGCTCAACCACGAAAACTGAATCAGATCCCGAGTTATCTGACTTTATTCCCTAACTGGTACTTCCGAGACCTTTTTCTGAGATTCAGATTGAACATTTTACCAACGGGAGAAATATTACAAAGAAGAAAAAGGTTGGATATCCGTAAAAGCTGCAGAATGTGTAAAATAAAAGGAGAGATAGAATCTCTGAAACATCTCACACTACAGTGTACCGGTTTGAGGAAAGAGCGAGAGCAGTGATTGGGGGACATCATTAGAAGTCAGATGACAAGGAATGTTGATGAGTGGTGGAAGACTCTTGTAGAAGGAGAAAAAATGAAAATAACATTGGCACTCATAAGACTAGTGATTCTAATTCTCAAGAAACTAGAGGTGATCAACAACATGACCCAGGCACAATAAGGTGTTACCAAGCTCTGCTATCAGGATACTGTACATCAAACTGAAGACACATCATGGAAGAATGGACATGATCAGGTTAAAGGTTTCAAATATGGAAACCATACAATCTGTTTAAATAAAATTTTTTTAAAAAAAGACTACATGTAATGTACCTGAAAACCTCAAACTTATGCTGGCGAGGCTGTGGGCAGGTGTTGGAATGGAAGCATATATGGAGGGATTGCCCAGAAATCCAAAATTCTGGACTGATGTTAAAACCCAGATGCACTGTATCTTCCAAGACCTAGGAAGGGTCGATGATAAAGTCCGACTATGTGGGTTGTGGGGCCTCCGAGCAGAAATCCTGATGAAAGCACAAAAGAGGATCTTTATGGGACTACTAATAGTGGCATGGTTCGTAATTGCACAAAAACTAGAAACAGAAATCCCCCGACGAACTATGAATGGCTACAGAGGACATGGTCGTTTGCGGTGATGGAATGGATCACATACAAGATACAGGTTGACCAAGACAAATTTAAGACTGAATGGGGAGCACTGCTCACGTACCTACAAAGTGACTACATGGCAAAATGGTGCCCAGACAAAATTAGAATACTTGACCTGTTTTGCTCTTCAACTCAACCTCAAATCTGGGGAAGCAGAGACAAAATCCCTTATGGGGCGGAGGACGCAGTGGGGGGAAGGGGAGTGGTTGGGGGGAAGAGTTTGTGGATGTTATATGTTATGGTTGTGCAGACTGACAACCAATAAAAATATTTTTTTTAAAAAAAGGATTTCTTCATCTGGACTTCTTGTGCTTTATGACAAAGGTTCTCTTCCCCTGGACTTCTCGTGCTTTATGACAAAGGTTCTCTTCCCCTGGACTTCTCGTGCTTTATGCCAAAGGTTCTCTTCCCGTGGACTTCTCGTCTCTTCTGTGGGTCCCAGATCCCTTTTTCAACTCTGTAATTGTTAGGGAGAATTCTCATAAATGGTTGATTTCCCTTCCCTACTGAGTCCCTCAGCAGCTTTGCTGGATTTCTAGGATTTATTTTTTAACCTGGTAAGAGTGTGAGCCTTTTTTCCCACTCTTACATGTGTTTTTCTATGTGTATTTCTACGTTTTGTGTGATCTTGGGCACTGGACCCTCACCTACTCTAGGGCACCATATTCTTCATGTGTGTCACACAGCACCTTCAGTGCAGTGACACAGAGTTGTCTTTTAGACCTCCCACTGACTGAATTTGTCTGGGGCTGACTACTGTCCCCCAGAAAAGATAAAGTTGCCATTAACTTTATTTAGTCACTTTTACCACAGACCCAGGACACCCCATCTTCCATGGAGTATTGGAAAGGGTTAAATCTGATCCCCTTTTGTCTGTTTCTCTTGGAGCCTTGTTTCGCTCCCTTTACAACAAGACTTGGCTGGTGGCAGTGGTATCTATCCTAACTTTTCTACCGCGATTATCTTATATAAACGCGGTAATGTTTTAGGCTATTATATTCGCCTCGAACATTTGTATTTGTATTTATTTTATTTGTATAGCGCAAACCAGGCCCGGAAGCTACCGGGCGCATATCTTCAAACAGTGGTTACATCACAGGGTGACATTACATACTATAAACATTTAAGTTGAGCAGAGGAGTACAATCACAATACAGGTTAGACAAGCAATACAAAAGTAATCAAGTTTTCAGAATGTCAATTGGTCGTCTGAGGTGACTAGCCAAAGTTTGGCTTTGTGTTTGAATAGGTTCAGGGATGAAAGGTTTCTAATAGTGAGAGGCACAGAGTTCCAAAGTTTGGCTGCCAGGACTGGGAAGCTAGCCCCTCTGGCTGTTTGGAGCTTGTATCTAGGGATCAGTAGGCTCTGGCTAAGGGCAGACCTTAGTGACCGAGGTGGGATATTTTGAGTGAACCGTGAGGATAGATAGATAGGAGCCTGGTTATTCATGCATTTGTAGGTCAGGGCAACAGGTTTAAGGGAAATCCTTTGGGTGACTGAAAGCCAGTGAAGGTTCTTCCTAGTTTCAGAAATGTGAGCTGATCTAGGGATGTTGAGGGCTGCTCTAATGGCATTATTTTGTATGATCTGGAGTTTATCAAGGTTACATTGGTTAGTACCTTGGTACAGTGCGTTATAGTAGTCAAGTGTGGACATGACCAAAGTCCTAGCAAGGGTGATGCAGTTCTGAGTAGAGAGGAAAGGGCGACATGCTGTGATCAACTTGCAATCAACTTGCGTGTGTAGGCAGAAGCGGCAGCGACTGCATTCGTTTGTCTGTGGAGGGAGAGAGTGGAATCTAGGTAGATTCAGAGGGTTTTTGTATCTTTGGAGACTTTTATGGAGTTTCCGTCGATATTGAAGGAGCTGAACATAGGGTTCAGCTTGTTAAGTCTTTGTTGTGTACCTAGGATGAGGAGCTCTGTCTTGTCAACATTGAGACAGAGCTCATGTTGTGCCATCCAGGCTTGGATAACATGGTAAATGTCATTTAATGATTTTGAGTCTACAGTGTAATCTCCCGTGATGGGGATGAGTATCTGGGTGTCATCGGCATAATTGGTGTAGGTGACACCCAGATAGTCAAGCACATCAAACAGAGGTTTAGTGAACACATTGTAAAGGGTAGCGGATACGCACGATCCTTGGGGGACCCCACAAGGGACTGGCGCAGGGTCTGCAGAGGAAGTTGGGGAGAATACTCTCATATGTCTGTTGTCCAGGAATGATTTAATCCAATTAGTGGCATTGTCAGAGAAGTGGGCTGCAGTTTTCAGATGTTGACAGAAGATTTGGTGATTGACCAAATCAAAGGCAGCGGATAAGTCCAGTAGTAGTAGTAAGGCTAGTTTACCTTTTTCTTTTAGATCCTCAATTTGGGTTTTGAGGTCTAAGAGGGCTGTCTCAATACCGTGCTTAGGTCTGAAGCCAGATTGTCTGGTGCCTAGAAGATTGTGCGTTTCCAAATAGTTCTGTATCTGTATGTAAGCTGTCCTGTCTAAGATTTTTAGGAGAAACAGGACCGTAGTGATGGGCCTATAGTTAGTTGGGACCTCAGGATCTAGGGTTGTTTTTTTTAGAAGAGGGATGACCCAAGCATCCTTCAAATTGTTAGGGACCACTCCCGATTGAAATGAGGAGTTGATGAGGTTGATATGAAAGGAGCGAGGTCATGGGCCGATTCTTTAATGATAGGTGCTGGACAAGAGTTCCCTTGGCAATTGGAAGGTTTTAAGTTACAGATGATTTTTTCAACCTCAAAGGTGGTGAGAGCATAAAGCTGAATGGCAAGGGAGAGACTGGGGTGGTTGTTTTAGGTGGCACGGTTTTGATTAAGAGGGGAGTGTGGAGAGTGTTTTGTTTAGCGTTAATTTTGGATTGCAGAGTAGTTATTTTGTTGAGGAGAGCATTTTGGATGTTGTTGCACCAGGTGCTGTCTTTAATGCACCAGGTGCTGTCTTTAATGCATGAGTCAGGGACAGGTGACAGGGATTCTAATTCTTTGAGAATTTTAAATAATTCTTTTGTGTTGGATTCAGCTTGAGTCATGCGTAGGTTATACATCTCTTTTTTGGCTTGAAGGATGGCTTCCTTATAATTAAGTGAGGTGATCAGGAGGGAAGCTATGTTAGTCATACTAGGATGACTTTTCCAAAGAGCTTCAGCCTTGCGCTTTTCTTTGCGCTGAGCGCTGAGCTGCGTGGTGAACCATGAGTTCAGGTGGGATTGTTGTTTGGCTTTGCATATTTTTAGCGGGGCTATGGTCTCAATGGCTTTGAGCAAAGTGCTATTGAAGGTGTCTACTAAGATGGTGGGGTCCTTGTGCTGCACGGCAAAAGTGTTCAAGATAGGGAGGATAAGAAGAAGCAATTTCTGCCTGGTAATGTCCTTTTAATTTCTAGTGGGTATAGCAGGGGCTATGGTGGGTATGGGCTGAGGGTTGCTGGCTGGCACGAGGAAGGTAATGACGTGATGGTCAGACCAGGCACAAGCAGTGTTGGAGCTGACCGTGGTATTGCAATTAAGGTCTGCTAGCCAGTCGAGCGTTCTGCCCTTGTTGGAGAATGCGTTGCTGGAAACCTAGGTTGGCGAGGGTGGTGGCAACTTCGGTGGCCATGTGGTCCTTAGGATCGGAGAGGCCAAGGTTGAGGCCACCTAATAGCAGTACCTGAGAGTTAGGTTTCGTGTTGGCAGACAATGTAGATGTAACATCATCAGTGAATGAGCCAAGTGGTCCTGGAGGTCTGTATATAAGGTGAAGTGTTACTGTGTTAGTGGGTGAGAGGGATAGTTTCACTGATAGGGATTCTGCAGAGCTGAATTGGACATTGGCAATAGTTCTCATGGTGATCTTGTCTCTGTGTATGAATGCGACTCCTCCTCCTTTAGACAAGTTGGACTGTCGATCCTTTCTAATAATGGCGTAGCCATTAGGTATGGATAGGGCGACAAGTGGGCCAGAGGCATCATGTAACCAGGTTTCAGTAATGGCTAGGAAGTCAAGGTTTTGGACAGTGATTAGGTCAGCGATGTCAAGGGCGTGAGCCGTGAGGGATCTGGCATTGATAAGGGCTCCCTTGAGCGATGAGATAGGTGTGGTGGAAGAGGAGGGGTTAGGTATCGTTGGTGGGATGGGCTGTAAATGGGTGGTATGGCTGCGCTGAGTGCAAGGTGGTTGGGGCAGACTAGATCTAAGTCTGGTGTTCCTGGATTGTAGTGTGCATGGAAGATTTGGTGTAGGTTTAGTGGCAAAGTGCTTAAGCCACAGAGCCAGGTCATTGAGGTAGGGATTAGTGGGGAGGTCAGTGCAATGGTGCATGGTAAGGGGATAGGTGGAGTGGAAATCGTGGATGTAGATGTGGTGTGTCTTAGCAATGCTGGCGGAGGGAGTGCCTACCGTAAAGGATAAGAGCCCTAAAATGACAAGGTGGGTGAAGTAGAGGCTGGCAAAGGGCATCAACCGCATGTCGTGGCCTGATAGTTCACGTGATAGGTATGGTGTGGTGCCGAGGGGGGGGATTACAATTAAGGTAACAGTGGCAGGCTCAATGAGTCCAACAGAGTGTGGCATGTGCAAAATTACAATTAAGGCAAACAGTGGCAGGCTAAACAAATCCAACTGAGTGGAGCAGCATGTGCAAGATTACAAATGAAGGCAGACAATGGCAGGCTCAATAAGTCCATTACGGTGGAGCATGTGCAAAAAATCACAAACATGGAGAGTAGTGGCATGGCTCAGTGTAACTGAATATACGAGTGGCAAAGTTAGAAAATTAGTACCTGGTTTGGCGGTACAACCAGTAGGGCAGTGGGGCGTACTGAGCATGTGGAGACGAGCGGATGTTGCTGTACCGGACTTCCCAATGATTATTCAATGATTATTCAGCAGACTATAGACAGATGTGGTGGAGTTGCAGTAAAGTGGGCATATGACTGTTAGTTACGAGGTTACATGACATTACACACGGGCGGTTTACCGTGCTATAATGCGATCGGCTCTTACGGGACTGCGCGTTGAGAAGAAGACTGCGGAACAGTGTCCTGCGCCATAGCGCAGGTGCGGACAGGGGCAGACAGGAGGGGCCTTTGGCTCACGGGCCTTAGGCGGATAGGGCCGGCTTCTGCCTCCGGTTTTCCAGACAAAAGGATATGTAAATGTGGTTGCTAGGCAACCGAGATAAACGTTGAGAACATAAACCCGCTTGATCAAAAACATTTTATTTTTGCTCCGGCTGGGTTTATTTGCCATTTCTTTTTGTTAAAGTCTTTCTTGTGTTTTACTCTGCGCCCCAAACCTGGTTTGGTCCCTTTGTTCATCGCCTTTTTGCGGGCTTCCACACAGAAGCCCTCCTTTAGGCGCTTGAGAGTCTGGGTAGGCAGGATGTGAGGGAGAGGTTTTAGGACCCCTGCCATGGGTTCCCTTGGTAACCCAAGTCGCACTCCTGTTTGATTGGTTGGGTGACTGTCCTGGCCAGGACAGCCACCCTGCTGTGTGATTGACAGCCAGGCTGTATGAATGGGGGAAAACTGCATAAAAAGCAGGTCTCTGGGACTGGAAGAGCAGAGTCGCCACTGGAACGAAAGAACCAACGAGGAACTGGCAGAAGAGGACCCCTACAACGACTGAACCGCCCGGTGAAGCCCTGCTGCAGGCCCGAATCTCCAGAATCCGACAACATAGAAGATCCTCCAGGAAACTTCATCCCTTGAGCTGGTGGGACCAACTAGTTCACCCAAACTGCAAGCCAGGACCACTCCTCTGGTCGAATTCGCTGTACAGAGCTACAGTGGGCCGGATAGCCAGGAAGGTCGGACCCTGCTTGGGTTTTAAGGAGCGCACCTTTTATTAGTTGCTTTGCTATGCTGCTGGTTTCTTCCCTGGGTAGCGCAGGACCCTCCAGTCTTCCTACTTCTGATCAGTCCGACAGTCGTTTCAGGAACCGTGAGCCTGCAGGAACTACGAGGAACGTCTGCCTCAGCTACAGCTCCCTCTCTGTTTTAAGGTACTGTGCAAATCCGGTTGTTCGTTTCGTTCAGCCGCAGTGAGAGTGTTGGAAATCTTTCTCCAATCAGAGGGCTTGTCCTTCTCTTCGCTTTGAACTAACTTTTCTACTAACCAACCTCGTCCGGAAACCGTGCCACAAACTTTACCACGAACTACACTCAACTGTATTATCTTGAGCAAAAGACTTTTGAACCATTGACTTTGGCCGTAGGCCTTTTCTATCTGATTTTTATCATTGGAGCCTCTCTTGTTAGCTTGCCCTGAGTACTTACCTGTTGGTGTGGATTCATTTCTGTTAACCTCTGTCTTTCCCTCCCCTTCATTTTGTGAGCTTAACTTGTCTGGAATTTAAGGGAAGTTGTGTGGTGTATTAAGAGAGTGATTGTTAGACTGCTTATGATAGTGTAATGTTATACAACTGAAGAGTGAAATAAATGTATAGTCTTTTACTTGAAAACCTTGAGTCAGTGTTTGCCTGAATCATAGTAATTGCTGTCTTTTGTGTAACTATCTTGTACTGCTCACTTACTCTTGAGATAAGTCTGGCTGCTCCGCTACTGCTACCACTTTAACAGTGTAGAACAGGCTTGTACCAAAGGTGAAATTGTACTGTCACTTGTAGTCTTAATTGTGTGTGGTGTTCCCAAAGGGTACTGCATATAATTCTACCCAACAGTAATGTATCTTAACTAGGACTGGTTCACTAACCTGCAAAGCCTCTCTTTCAGTCTCTCTGGGGTGCTCTTTCACCCCATCCTTTCTCAACTTGGCTCTGTTGATGTTTGGGTCTCTGACCCCTCTTGCAGCTTTGCAATCTCTTGTAACCGGGCCCAGTTCACTATCCTGCCAGGCCTCTCTTTCAGTCTCTTTGGGGTGCTCTTTCACCCCCTCCGTTCTCAACTTGTGTCTCTCTTCGGTCCCACTGAGATGAGGAAGATGGCTCTGCACTTAGTCTCAACTGCAGCCTCCGGGGTATCTGTGTGCCTGCTTGGTCCCCCTCTGCATACCTTCTGTACTTGGTCTGCGAGGGTTCTGTTCCTCTGCAACACCAGACAGGTTTCCCAAGACTCTCGCAGTCTTCGTTCAGTGTTCGGCAGCTGCATCACGCTGGTTTCTTTCCGCACGTCAAGTATTGCCTAGACAACTCGGGAGACTTTGCTTCTGCCACCGGACCCTAGATGCCACAACCATGTAATTCATGTTGCGTCCCCACCTTGCGGTTCTCCGCCTCTGTTGCAGGCAGCCGGGTCTGCCAAGGGACCTCTACTCGGCATTCGGCTCCCCAGCGGGAATCTGCTCTGGGGCAGGACAGACCCCATGGGGGACGCTTGGGTGTGTTTATTTCCTGACTGCTTTCTAACTTCCAATAGCTAGCATGCTCGTATTGGATCTGCGTAAGACTCTGCATCACCCTGCTCTTCCTCGTGACAGTACTTTTGAAGTTATCCATATTCACTCCTCCTCGTCATAGTGTTATTTGCCTGATAAACACAATTGCTATGCATTAGGAAATGAGTGGAAGCAAGAGAAGAAAGAGAGGATGGCGGTATCTGAGCTACATATAGAGCTGGATACCTCATGTCTATCAGCATGATGGTGTGGATACCGCCGCATTCTCCCTTGACAGTCTTCACTCCTCCCAGAGAGGGGATCCGCACCCAGGGGATCCTCCCACTGAGTACCACCTCCAGTGGGACTATCAGGTAGCGGTCTCACCTCCCTGGCCCCATGGGAAAGGTACCTCTCCCGGGGAGAAGTGACGACATTGAGGGATTCATCACACTATACTCAGCGATTCAGCTAGATTCAGTGGCTGTAATACAAAGAAATACAGCTAAAATGATTACAATGGCTATATGACATTTATACAGTGTCTGCCATGGTAGGAGGTAGCCTGCCGCCATCGACCTGCTTGACTAATCGGGTAAGTCTTAGCTGGGTGTGTTGTATTGTGCTGTGCTAAAAAAACTGCCCTTTTTCCACCTTCTAGGAAAGTCAAATCTGGGTGTTAAGCATTCCGGTAACTGTGGCATTGTTGCTGGTTCTCTCTAGGCTCCCACCTAGATCCTCCCCCGCCTGCCCCCCACAAGGCCTGCTGTTTATTGTTGTGAGTTACTTGATCCCCTCCTGTGTCTTCCTTTGTTGTGACTCAGGCCACTTTCTTCCTTCCCCTGCGTATTCTGAATTGTGTACCACAGGGATGTGCGTCTCTCTCTTCTCCCACCCCCTTCCCCTCCACCTACCACCTTCACAGCCCCTATGGTGCTCTCTGTCTCTCCCTTCTTCTATAACAGCTTCCTCTATCTCTTACCCTATCCCTCTCACTAAGTCTGGAAGGAAGAAGTTCAAAGGTACATCCTGGTCTTCAACCCAGGCCTCCCTATCGCTAATGCCTACACCAGTGCTTCCTCCAGACAGACTCTCACTGACATCCTCTTTGTCGTCCCCTCTCCAGACCTATGGGCCAATCATATGGTCTCTGTTATCGCTTCTTTCTCCTCCTCTCCCATTAACGGTAACAATTGGTGGGAGGGTCCTCTTGGCCCCCTTCCACTCCTCTAAGACCATCATTAATGTCCATCTGAACTGGCCCGTTTTGGTTCAGGGACCTCAGCCCAATCCCCTGCATTTTGATAGGCGTTTCCCACATCTTATCAACTCCCTTCCTTCTGCTACTCCTTCCACCACCTCTTTGGCAACCTCATCTTCTTTCTCTGCCCACCCTCCGGCCCGTCTACCACTTCTGCGGGGTGTACCTCAAGCCTGTACCCCTCCACAGAAGTCTTTCAAATGTGGCAATCTGCTCCACGTTGCCACTGTCAACTATTCTTCTGCTGTCAAACACTCCCCTGACATCTGTCACCTCCTAGAAGAACTTGACCTAGATATGCTTGATCTCACCAAGACGTGTCTTTCATTTTTGACACTCTCCTCCCTGTGGGCTACAAGATCCTCTCTGAACCCTGAACCAACCGACCTGGAGGTGGAGTAGCCCTGATCTTTCTGGAGTGGGTCCCGGCCTCGGTCATCCCTACGCAGGCCTACTCCTCCTCTGGTTTTCAGGCTATCTTTCTCTCCTGGCCTCTCTCAAACTGTGGCCACCAACTACATTTCAGGTCGCCCTCTTCCTCTCTGAATGGGCCAACCTCTCTTCTTCTCTCCTTGCCTCTACTTCTCTACTTCTCCTCAGATATCTCAACATCCACTTGGATGCTTCTAATCCCTCCTCTGAGCTTTTCCGCAACCTCTGCGACACTCTCTCTCTTTCCATTCTGCCCTCTGGCCTGACAAACTCTGCCAGACATACTTTGGATGTTCTCATCACCTCAGACATCCCCCTCTTCAACCCTTTCACCACTCCTCTCTCTTGGACTGACCTCTTTCTACTCTCCTCTCATCTGAAACTATCCCTCAGGCAAAGCCCCCCGTAGCACTGCCATCTACCTTCTCGGTCATTCGGCCCATGAAGCGTGTGTCAGTGGATGCCTTTGCCTTTACTTTCTCTGCTCCTCCTACTCCTACGGCTGACTCACACCCTGACACAGCCCTTTCTAATCTTCATCTTTCTGTTTCCTACACCCTGGACATCCTTGCCCCTGTCATGAGAATCCAGCTGAATCCTACCTCCAAGTGCAACTCTTGCTATTATTTCGACCTTACTGTCCTGAAATGCAAGTGCAGGATGACTGAGAGGAAGTGCCGCCTGCTCCAAAGGCAATACAGACTCTCTGTCCTGTCCAAGAAGAGAGCACACATTCAAGCCTGTGTCTCTGCAGCCTCTAACGACATGGCCAAACTCTTTAAAATCGGCTAGGAATTGGCCAGTCCAGTTGCAGTCACCACCTCTCCTGTTCCCTTCCAGGCCCTCTGTATGGCTCTGCCCTCTCACTTCTATGCTAAAACTCAGGTCATCCTGTTCTCTATCTCCTCTTCCTCTCCCTCTCCCTCTTCCTCTCTCAGCCCCCTTTGGCCATCTCTCCGTCTCCTCCTCCTTTCTCCTCTTTCCCTCTGACAACACCTGAAACCCTCATATTGACACCCTTGCTCCAGCCTGGGCCGATTTCTGTAATCACTCTTCTGCAACTGGAACTTTCCCCTCTCCCCTTAAACACTCCTTTGTGCAGCCCCCCAAGAAGCTGTCTGCCGATCCTACCTGCACGGCAAAATATCGCCCATTCTCCATCAGCCCTTTCCTGGGCAAACTCTTGGAAAAGCTGGCCATCTCCCAGCTTACTCTCCACACTGAATCTGTTGGTTGCCTCCATTACCATCGGTCTGGCTTCAGAGCTGCCAGAGGGATAGAAACTGATCTCCTGAACACCTGTGAAGTTCTGCTCTCTAATTTTCATTCCAGTATTCCTTCTGTCCTCATCCTCCTTGATCTTTCCTCTGCTTTTGACGCGGTCAACCACGCCTTCCTGATCAATCGACTCCATGAGAAAATGGGCATCACGGATCAGGCCCTGGAGTGGCTGACCTCCTTCCTCTTGGACTGCCCCTCCAAGGTCCAACTTGGTCCCTTTCTCTCTGCCACCTCTCCTTCTACCTGTGGCGTTCCCCGGGGCTCTATCCTCTCACCCTGGTTTTTCAACCTCTACTTGGCCCCTTTGGCCCACCTAATCTCTATCTTCTCCTCAAACTTTCAGTGTTATGCGGATGACACTCAGCTTTCCTTCAGACTCCCCTCAGCCTCCTCTCCTCTGTCGCTCCTTCCTGGCTGTTTATCTGCGATTTAGGATTGGTGTACCTCCAATGATCTCTTCCTTAATGCCAGTAATACAGAGATCCTTCTCACTGGTACCCGAGTCCCTGCTTTCCCTCTCTCACTTTGGCTGCCTGCCTTGGGCCCTCTTCCTTCGCACTCCTGCGAGGCAAAAAACATTGGTGTCATCTTTGACTCCACTCTCTCTTTCTCCCCTCAAATCTCGGGCATCACTGTCTCCAGAGCCCTGGTACTCTTTAAGCTGGACTACTGCAACAGCCTCTTTCTCAATCTGCCTTCCTCCGCACTCCGCCCTCTGCAACTGATCCAGAACAGGACTGCAAGAATTGGCCTCAAGCCCAGGACGGTATCTCTCCAGCACTGACATCTCTCCACTGGCTCCCGGTGGCTGTAAAGATCAAGTTCAAGACCTTTTGCATTGTCCACAAGGCTTTCTGGGGCCGGGGCCTGTTGAGGGTGACTGGCGCCCCCCGCGCGCTTCGCCGCCAGCCCCGGCACCAAGAACATGGACGGACACGTCTGTCTTAGTTCGGGCTTCCCGGTCGCTCTGATGCGGCCGGGAAACGCCCCGTTTATTTAAACTGCACGCGACGGCGTGCAACGTCATGCCGCCGCGTGCGCCCGTCATCGGGCAGCGCCACACTCCTCCTTTTTCGGGGAGAACCAACAACCCTCAAACTCTTCGCTACACACTGTAAAACATTGCAACAGAAACAAGTCATGATGATAACGGGACAACGCAAACAAAACTCACACAAACTCTGTCCCAGGAGCACCCCTTTATTAGCATCCACCCGGGTCCCCTTAACTAGGCTTTCTCACCCTCTGGATCGTCAGCCAATTGTCCCAGCACATAATCGGTGAGGCGAGCCGGTTTCCCTCGCCCAGCCCTCTGGGGGTACCTCCTGCACGCCTCCGGCACGGGTGATCGGTCCGCCTGCGGACTTCGCATCGGAGACTCCGACATGCAGGGTGGATCTCCCGCGGGCTCCAGGGCTCCTCCCAGGTCCGGATCAGGAGGTGGGTCAGTTCTGGGGTCTCTGATCTTTTTAAAGAAACTCACGTTCCTCGTCACTTCCGATCGTCCATCCGACGCCGTCACCATGGAGCCCCGGACAGCCACGACATCCAGCGGCTCAGGCTCATATGGCAAGGAGAGTTTTCCATGCGAGTGCCGATTGCGAATGAGTACCTCATCGCCCGGCTCCAGCTGTTGGGGGCGAAGCCCCCTCCGCATGTTTTCCTGGTCCGTCCTTGCTTGCCGGTCCATCTCGACCCGTTGATCATCAATGACCGCAGGTTCCCGTTCTCCGACCTCCAGCAATAGCCCTCGCGGGCATCTCCTGAACATTGCTTCTGCCGGGGCCACTCCCGTGTACGCATGTGGCGTGGTGCGGTATACTCTCAAGAACTGGTACAGGGCCCTGTGTAGGGACTGCCCCTGGCCTTGGGCAATTCTAAACGTCTTATTGAGGGTTATCATCAGGCGTTCTGCCTCCCCATTCGCTCGAGGCCACAGGGGCATGATCTTCCGGTGCACCACCCCATAGCTCACCATCAGCTCAGCAAATCGTTCACCCTGAAAAGGCGCCCCATTGTCCGAACACAGCGTGTGCGGGAATCCGTGAGCTGCAAACACTTTCTCCACCGCCACCACCACGTGTTCAAACGCCACGGACTCGACGAACTCCACCTCGGGGTAGCGGATGTACTCGTCCACCAGGACCAGGAAATGGGTGCCCATGGTGGTGGACCCAAAATCGGCGTGAACCACCTCCCACGGATGGGTCCCTCTCGGCATTGCCTCGATGACCGGTTCCCGCTGTAGGGGTGATGCTGCTTGACACCAGACACAGGCCGCCACGAACTCGTCCACCTTGCGCTCCAGCTCGGGGAACCACACCTTCATCCGGAGGCGGGCCTTAGTCTTGGCAGCCCCGGTGTACCAGTGCGATCACCTCACCCACCTTGGATTGGGGAACCACAATCCAGTCGCCCCGAAGCAGCAGGCCCAACGTCGAGAAGGACAGGTCCTCACGAACCTTCCACAGTTGTTCAAGAGCAGACCGGGCCTCCTGAGTGCGACCCGCCAGGGCCTCAAGCGCAGATTTCCAGGAGCCCTGCTGCATGGACTGCCTCAATACTCTGAAGCACTCATCCTGTGCCGCCGCAGCCTCCAGCTCCTGGAGAGGCATGGCATTCGGCGTGGCCGCTTCCACCACGACCTGAACATGCTCCTCCGCTTCCTGCTCACAGACGTCACGAACTCCTCCTCCAGGCGGCCCGGGGTGTCTGGACAGATAGTCAGCCGCGTTGTTTACCCCTGGCCGGTAGACAAGGGTCACCCCATACTCTAGAAGGGCCAGCATCCACCTCTCAATGCGTGCCGGCGGTTTGGATGACGACCCCGCTAGGATCGGCAGCAGCGGTTTGTGGTCGGTGACCACCGTCACCGGGCGTCCAAGTACATAGAGCCGGAAATGGCGGCATCCCCACAGCACAGCCAGAGCCTCGCGCTCAATCTGCGAGTAGCGTTGTTCGGCGTCCGACAGCGCCTTGCTGGCATAGGCGACTGGCGGGACGCCGCCATCACGGTCAATCTGAGTCAGCACTGCCCCCAGGCCGAATGGGCTAGCGTCGACGATGATTTCCGATGGTAGGGCAGGATCGAAGAATGACATTGTGTCCTCGGCCGTGAGGGCGCCCCTAATGTCATCGAAGGCAGCCTGTTCCAGCGGACCCCAATTCCAGACAGTGTCCTTCCTTGTCAGGGCTCGGAGGTGCTCAGATCTGGACGCCTGGTTCTTGATGAACCGGCCACAGTAAGTGACCATGCCCAAAAAGCTTCGCAACTCCGACACAGATTCCGGTGGTTGGGCCTTCTGTATGTCCAGTACCTTCCTGGGGTCAGGCGACACCCCCCCTTCCTTGAACATAAACCCGAAGAACTCCAGGGATGGGCGCAGAAACTCGCACTTCTCCTTATGTAGTGTGAGTCCCAGCGACTGCAGCCTCTCGAATGTTTTCGCCAGATGCCTCAGGCGAGCCACCACGGTCCTCGCGAAGACCAGAATGTCGTTGCTTATGTTTAGGACGCCCTCAAGGTCAGCCAGGGCACCCCGAATGATATTCTGGAATACTTCCGCGGCCGAGGACACCCCAAAACTCAATCTCTTGTAGCCATACAGTCCCCGGTGCGTGGTGAAGGTGGTAATGTACCTTGAGTCGGGGTGGAGGACAACCTGATGATATCCGGCCCTGAGGTCTAGCTTCGAGAAGAATCTGGCACCCTGCACCTCCGCAATGATGTCACCCAGTGTCGGTGTGAGGTGCCTCTCTCTCCTGATGGCCCTGTTGGGGATTCTCATGTCTACGCAGATTCTGACTGCGCCCGGTTGCTTGAGTTTCCTTGCCACCACTATGGGGAACACCCAGGGAGTCGGTCCCTCCACCTTCTCGATGATATCTAGATCGACGAGGCTATCCAGTTCTTTATCTACCTGCTCACGGAGGTGGAAAGGTACTCTCCGATGTTTGAGGGCCACCGGCTGTACCGACTCGTCTATGTGCAGCCGTACCGGCTCGCTCAGCTACCTCCAACTCTCTAAGGATTAGATGCTTCTCCAGGCAGAGAGTAGGGGGTAGATTCCTCCCCTCTGCAGGTGCCTCCCTCTGGAATGGCCTCCCTGCCCCTCTCAAACCTGAGCCGTACCACCTGAAGTTCTGGAAGCAGCTCAAAACTTTCCTCTTCTCCTCTGCTTTCTCCCTCTCCCTCACCTGCTGACCTACCTGTCTGCTGTACCTCGGGTAAGTTTCACTAACCTGGATCAGGTGGCAGCAGCTGAGGACTTGAAAACCCCCCCTGGAGACTCTGGGCCTCATTACAAGTCAGTCGGTCCGGAAATAATGGTGGCGGTAAACCTGCCGCCACTATTGTTTCCGGACCGGCTGATCGCGAGTTCTGCAGGCAGAAGGTGTCATTCCCGCCAGGTCTGACCTGGCGGGTTTAACACCCACCGCCTGCAGGCGGACGTGGAAACACTGACACCATTACAAGATGGTGCCGGTGTTTCCACTTCCCCATTCCCATGCAGTCCTATGGGACTCCATGGGAATGGGGATTTACCGAATTCCGCCTCCGGAATTATCGGGTCACTGGGGTTGTAATGCCCCAGTGATTCCGGGAATCACGAGGTGGAATGGTAATGCGAGTCCGGCGGTAACCTGCCGGAATTTCCGGCACGGTTACCGCTAGACTCGTAATGAGGCCCTCTGTCTCCTTCTGCCTGTATGACAAGCAACAGAGAAATACAGAAGCCCCAGGGAAACCCTGTGGGGTAAAAAACCCTGATGACTGGAGTTGGAAGCGATGAATCTTCGGTGTCACTCTAGGGGGTGAATGTGCCAGCTGGAGACCTTTCAGGGGCTGGCTGCATTAGTGTGTCTAATAGACAAAAGAAGGGAGAAGTGTAAGAGTCAAAAGGATTCTGGAGTAATAGACAGTAGGAAAGAGAGGTACCTTTCAAGAAGCACGAGAGTGGCATGGCTTCGCGAGGATCTGAGGTATGGTCAGTGTTTCTGTAGAAGGGAAGTAGTTTGTTAGTCCTATGAGTAAGTTAACAGGAATATGGCAAATAGGAGTGAGGGCAGAATGTCCACCTGTATGTGGCGTAAGTAACGTCCGAGGGTTGTGGCGCTCTGAGAAACCATGGTACAGGAGCTGTTTAGGACAGTGAGCGTTTCTGTGAAGGCAGGACGATGGGCTGCAAGACAGAACAAGTAAGTATGCCACGCCCGGAAGAGGGAGAACAGAGGAGGCTGTAGCGGATGCTTTCTACCATGTCTGTGGTGTGGAGGGAAGTGAAGGAGTTTCTTGTACCCGGGGAGTAGCTGGAGTTGAGAAGAGGAGGAAAGGGGAGAGGAGGCCAGGTCAGCCCATTCTGAAAGGAAGAGGGAGGGCTGACCAGGTGGCCGATAGAAGGTGGCCAGCAGGAGTGAAGAGCTAGGTGAAAGGGAGAGCCTGCAGACCAGGCACTCAGAGGAAGGGTAGGCCTGAGCTCAGAGGATGAGTAGGCCAGAATGGGAATGACAGACACAGGGATCTACTCAGGGAAAATCAATGCTACTCCCTCAGATGGATTGTTTGGTCTAGGAAGAGAGAGTATCTTGTAGCCTTCTGGGTGAAGTGTGTCGAAACCTGTGACAGAGCTATCCTTGAACAAGGTTTCAGTGAGGGCATGAACATCAATATTCAGGAGTTCAAGGAGGCTGCAGATGTCAGAGGAGTGTTTGACAGCTGAGCGAGTGTTAAGAGTGGCAATGTGGAGCAGATTGCAATCAGTGAAAGACATACGCAGGGGAGCATGGGACAGTGGTCCCCCCCTAAGTGATGAGAGTGCCTGAGGGACAGAGGTAGAAGGAGGCAGAGGAGCCAAGGCTGGTAAGGGAGCTGAGACTGTAATGGTTGAGGAGGGAGCCAGTGCGGGAGGGGCCGCAGGTGGCAAGGGAGCCCCAGATACGGTGTTAGGGGTGGCTGGTTCACCCAAGAGGAGGAGGCTGATGGGGTTGTCAATGTGTGGGGTGGTGGCAAGAAGGCCACGGCGAGGGTAGAAGGGTGGATGGGAGGCAGCAAGGGAACCAAGGTGGGTACAGCTGGCAAGACAGTCAGGGCTGCCGAAGAAGCTGGTGCAGAAGGCGGAGGGAGGTTGATAAGGCCAAGCTGAAGGTTCAAGGAGTAGAAGGTTGGGTTGAGCACCCTGGACCATGATGGTACCATTGCAGTAGACATTGATGATGACCCTGTAGGTGGAGAAGGCAAGAAGGACCTCCCAGCAGGTGCCACCATGGAGGGGCGAGGAAGAGAGAGAAGAGCTATCATATTGAGAGTCCATAGGTCAGGTGAGGGAACGATGAAGAGTAGGTCTGTGAGAGTCTCTCTGGCAGAGGCATTGATGTAGGTGCCTGCAATCGGAAGGCCTGGTTTAGAGCCCAGTATGTCCTTCTTGAGTTTCTTCCTGCTGGACTTAGTAAGGGGTGAAGAATAAGAGATAGAGAAGCAGTTTGAGAAGTTAGGAGAGATAGAGAGCGCCATAGCAAACTGCAGAAAGTGAAGTACACTTAACCAGGCTGAGGCCACAGAGGCGCAGGGAGTGCAGTAGGTAGGGGGCAGAGACAGGGTACAAGACTGGGAGAAAAACAATGGGAGCGGGGGGAGGTAATATGCACAGAAAAACAGTGAACACGCAGAGGAAAGGGGGTAGCAGGTGTAGGGCTGAGGGGAATAACAGAACGGGGACAATGGGACTGAGGGAGGGTGAGGGAACAGGTAGCAGACTAGACAGAGTACAAAGGAGGTGGACTTGTTAGCACATTCTCATGAAAAGCAGGTTATGCACACAGCTAAAAACGAATTTAAACAGCAACAGTACAATCAGGATGTGCACACAGCTAAAAACAAAATGAATGACTTATCAAAATGCAACAAAACACACACATCTATGACTCCAAGAAATCAGCTGCCTACAGAAGGACAAACATATGATACATAGATTTTAAGACACAGCTATATTTCACATGGGCCTGCAGTATAAGAATATTGTTACTCTCTTGCCAACATGGACTGGACTCTGGAAAAAGCCATAGATTTGCTGCAATTTCTTCCATAAAGCTGTGGGCCTGAGGGCAGTTGTCCATTTCATGCATGCCTTTGAAGGACAATAGAGTTTGGGCAGAGTGTGAGACATACCAGCCACATCGACATTCAGAGGAACCAGTCTGTTGGGAAGTGTCTGAATTTTCCTCAAGCTGAGGCTTAGGGAAAGTGGACATTGTAGTCCCTCAGTGAAGCCTATCCCTTGACGTTGACCGGGGTCCGCAGCACTGACTTTCGTAGTGATGAACTTGCACATGAAATCAATAAGAGAATTGCAAGGTCCTCTCCTTTCCTGGTGTAACATTAAAAAACTAAAAGTCTCTTAGAAACCCTTAACCGTGCTTAAGACGAGGATGTGGTTTCTAATCAAATTTAGAAGTAAAGTAAAAATATGTCCTGTCAGACACTACAGTCATGTTTGTGTGCCAGAATATTCATGTCAGACCATCACACGGGCTGTGTAGCCTCTCACACACCACCTGTGCTGAAATTACAAACATGATCATCTTATCTATCCCATTTATCCCCCTTTATCCAAAGTTGGCACTGGGATCAGCTGGAAATTCAGCAGTCGAGGTGTACAGGACACAGCTTAGCCCCCGTCAGACCAGCATGTGCTGTCCAGTTCTGTGTTCAGCAGTGTGTTACTTACTTCTTCCCAGGGTCGCCACAAACAAAGGGACTGTCTGAGGCACAGCTGAAGATTTTTGCACCTGAAGAAAGAAAATCCTATTCAAACACGAGAGTGCATGTGTCTGTTTCCTTTTGCTAGAGACTCCCGCGGTTTTAGGGAGACTTGGCAGCTCTGTTGACAGAGAAATGTAGGGGGCACTCCAGGACAGTATATGGAATACATTCACAGAAAAAAGTGACTAGCCAGAAATGCTGTCTGATGGTAAACTCCATTGAGGCAGTTATTACTGTGGTAGAGATCAGATTTTCTATACTAACTTTCACAAAAGTCATGATTCTATTAAATACACAGAGGCTTGTATTATGCTTACTCTTCTTTATTAAAACTCAAGCAGCATTATTAAAAAAGAAAAAAAAACATTCAACAAAAATCAAAGAAAACAACAATTTTCTGTGACAATGTAGTCTTTGCAGTCTGAAACTCTATTGCCCTCAGGTATGACACTTGTCCTAGTCCATGAATCATGACGTTATAGTCTTATCACCTCAAGTCCTCCTCCCCAATTCCTCTTTCTTTCTCTGTCTCGCTGCAGCTTCCTAATGAATGACTCCATCTCGAACAGGGTATAACGAAGAACAAAACCTGTAATGAACTATACCACCTCCAGATCCGGCACAATTCTGCCCTGGTTGTCTGCCTGCTTAGTGTCTGCACCTGCTGTCAGGTTCCCTTGGAGGTTCAGCAGTTTCCCTTTGAGGCATCCTGTTAGGGAGAGGCTAGTGGCTTAGTCTAATGTTGGGGTTAAGTGGGCTTGAACTGTACTTCCCCCTTAACCATGTAATCATCCAGCTTCAATTATCACAATCCAAGATGGAGTATTGCCTGCACAGCAATGATTGCTCCAAAGCCTACTGTGGGGTTGTTTGGAACCTCTAGAGAGGTTCTAAACTGCCTTTCATTCGAGTTTATTCCAAGAGAGGTTGCAGCTACAAGAAGCTCCATTAACAATAAAAGGAGAACTAAAGTAACCAGAGATCTGAAGTATTTAAAGAAATCTAACAGCTGGAAATCCAGTGAAAACTCTATCTCAGATAAGTGTCTGTAAAATTACTGATGAATGAAACTTGTTATGACATATGATTGATGGAAAATTGATCAGTTAGTTAAAAGAACTTTTAAACAGAAGAGGTGATTGAGCAAGACTGTCAAGTAAAGTTTAGTCTTTAATGGAAAGTCAATTCTGTGATGTTTCAAAGGTTATGAAAATGTACACTCTGTAAATTTGCAAGATCCACAGTATAAAAGCAAGGAAAGGTATTACATGGATCAATTGTAATGTTTACTTTCCAAGGCTAGCGTGCTCTTGAGTGATCTGTAAATAGTTTGGGAGCTCTGTATCGTGTGCGCAAAGTTTTGTTGTTTCAAATGCGCATTAGAGGAAAGTACAAAAAAGACGCGGTCCCATGTCGTGTTGTAATGGCGAAGCAACGCGTCGGGATTTTCTCAGCCTTTCGGAAACTGCGCAGCAGGGAAGCCATGCATTGGATCAAAGGCATTCTGGGAGCTGCTGAGGATTAGTGGATATCTGTCAGTTTCGCATCACGCTGTGGGTACAAGTAGAGGTTTCAGGAAAAGCGTGTATCATCTTTCTTCAGTTAGTTAGTTTTTTTTCCTCATACAGTAAGAGAGTTTTAAGGAGAACGTTGAGGTAACCTGGCAATAAGGTTTCCAGTTAAACGTGTCAAATACATATACCCTGAGCAAGATACTTAATTGCTGTTTGTAAAGAGAGTCAAAGTTAAAGAGACACATGTTTTTCTTGCAATTGACAACAGCAAACGTTTCTGAAGGAACCACAGTGCAAGCATCATAGGGAAACAAAGATAGAGTGAAGAGAAACCTAAGAGTCATTTTCTTTTTCACATTGACCTCCAGGCTTGGGGCGGAGGCAGTAAGGTAACAAGGGAAGGTGGGATAAAATATAGGAAAGTGTACTGGTTTGTTATGGTGTCTAACCATGGAAATATTTATTGCAGGTTTCTTGAACACTCAAAGATCCTGGAGTAGGAGTTGGTTCACGGAGGAGACATGTTCTTTGTTGTTTTATCCATTTCCCCTTCCTCCCGTCCTGGTCTGTGCAGTAGTTGTATGTACCTGACTGCCGAGTGAAACGGACTAAGGGGTCTGGCGGACTACTCGCCTGCCTGCAGGTTTTCAGCACTGGGATCTCAAACCTGCCCAGGCAGAAGTAAAAAGGAAATAAGACAACCATGTTGATGTTAAGTGTGGGTGGGCGATCGCCACTATCGCTGTGCTGCGCTGCTGATTGGCTGCGCTTCTTGCGCTTGCAGTAATCATGCATCTTGCCTCACTGTGCCCTATCTAAACAGATTTGAGCTATTGGACAGATGGGATACCACTTCACCTCTGTGTCTTTAATAAAATCATGACTTTCAAGCATGTTAGTATGGACAATCTAGATTATATGTCAAGACCAGAGACTCGTATTATGCTTGTTTAAAACTTACCACCAACGAGGCAACCTGGTCGACTGTCTTTAAAGAAATTATCTTTAAAGTAAACTCACTCGACCAGTGTGCAGCCTTAAGGATATCCTGCAGCCGAGCTCCGCTGGCAAAGGCTTTGGAAGCCATAGCCCCTCGCGTGGAATGTGCTCCGAATCGGCAAGTGTTTATGCCTTCTTCTTGCATGACCCATTTCACCCACCTGGCTACGGTGGTGTTGGACACTGCCTTGAAAGCCTTACGGAGTGTGATGACAACTCGACTTTCTATGTGAATATTTGGGTCATGGGCGGCCAGATCACTCTCACACCCTTAAGCAGTCTGACAGCTAGGGTGTATTCACCGAACGGAGCTCTGTCAACTTGCTCGTGACCCGCAGAGATGGCAGAACTGAATGTGTTCACTGCTCTATAGGCCTTAACCTGGACAGCCTGGCTTGTCGGGAAGTTTACTACATGGCTCACATCCGCTGTAGCGGGATGCACGTCCATAGCCATACACCAGCTGAGGCATCTTTTCCAATCCATCCTGTAGGATTTGGCCATCTTGGGTGCCCAAGATTCTTCAATGAAGGGCTCAGCCTCTCCCAATAGTCTTGGCTTTCTCCAGGCACTTCTGAAATCATTCAAGCTACCAGCTGTAGATTTCCCAGCATGACGATAGGGTGCTGGAAACCTGGCGGGTCTGCCAAAATGCCCGGCTCGTCCAGTAGAAGGAGCTGGGTGTTGCAGGTGAACTCCATCATATCCGAGAACCAAGCCTGATTCCTTCAAGCTGGTGTCACCAGCAGTAATCTTGCTTGGTGTTGACTTACATACACCAGCGCCCTCGCAATCATTACAAAGGGGATAAAGGCGTAGTTCCTGCACTGACCAAATTGCTGTAAGAAGGTGTCTGTTGCTGCCGCCTCCAGCTGAAGAATCGTTCCAGTTGGTGCTTCAACCTGGATGCAAAGAGGTACGGCTTGCAAGGGCATGTCCTCTTCATCAGCTGACGAAAAACTGAGCTGTTCAACCTCCAGTCGCTGGAACCATTCGAGTGTCTGGAGTTACAGAACGCCACTTGGTTGCTGATTCCTGGAAGGTACTCCGTTGTGACACTCAGGCCTTTCTCCAGGCAGAAAGCCATACAGCCTTGCCTAACTAAGCTAACCACTTGGAGTTCATCCCTCACATACGATATATGTATCGTACAGCCAAGACATTGTCAATTTTCAATAATATGCAGCAGGCACTCTGTCCCAGGTTAAACATTTGATCGCAAAGGAGACCGCTAACGGCTCCCGGCAGTTAATGTGAAGCCTGGATTCCTCTAAGGACCATTACCCTCCGGTAGTCAGCTCTCTGCAGTGGGCTACCCAACCCCTGCTGCTGGCATCCGACTCTATCACCAGGTCCGCAGCAGAGCCGAAAATTGACCTTCTTTTCCATGCATCCATGTGTCGACGCCACCAGGCCAGTTCCGTGCTCATGTCATGCAACATCGGCACAGTATGCTCACAAGACATTCCCTGTCAGAGATTTTGAATCTTGAGGCACTGGAGGGCACAGTAATGGAGGGGCCTGGGAAAGATTGCTTGGATGAACAAGGCCAAGCACACCACTATCCTTGCTAACTCTTTGAGGGAGATCTGATTTTTGGACAAGACTGATCTGATCTTCTTTATATCTTTCATTTTCTACAGGGGCAGACACAGTGCCCCAGCTTTGATTCTGTGGTAAACCGCAGGAACTCCATTCTCTGATGTGTACTGGTCTCAGATTTCTCCCAATTGATGCGAAACCCCAGCTTCTCTAGGAGACCCGTCCTTAGTACCATTTGCTCTCGCAGTCGCATTAGATCCTGTGCCATGAGACACATATCGTCAATGTATACAATCAGTCTCACTCCTGAGTAGCTTTGTGAAGCACTGCAGTGCTGAAGTTAGTCCGAAAAGGAGACACAGACTCCCACCTTTGCCCTCAACAGAGGAATTCTAATAATCGCTGGTGCGTCTCAGGAATGGGTACTGCTAGATAGGCATCCCTCAAATCTATGCAGGCTAGCCAGTGTCCTTTCTGCAAAATGTCCCTGAAGAGATGGATTTCCTCCATCTTGCAGTGTCGGTACAAAAGAAAGTCGTTCAGTTGTCTGAGATTATCACCGGCCTGACATTTTGCTTGTGTTTCACCAGGAAGACATTGTTTAGGAAGCTTTGCGCCACCTGCTGTGCTGGCCTTATTGTCATTTTCTTTAGAAGCTCTCCTACTTCCTTGTCCATGAGGCTTTGTTCCTCCTCTGAAATTGCGAAAGGTTGTTGCAGTTTCACTTGTCTGTGCTCTTTAAAAATTACAGACAAAACCCCTGCACAGTCTCTGAGACCCAAGAGTCCACAATAAGCTCCTCCCAAGCACTTAGGTGCACCGCTAGCCTGCCACCTTTCGTGGGAATTGCATTGCTTGTGCATACGACTGTACTCAACTGCTGCCACAGTGCCAGCCCTGCTCCCTGCCTCTTCCACGGGAGGGGAAGAAAGGATTCAGCCTTCTGTCTTCCTGCTGTCACCAGTTGTTTCCTCTAAAGGGCCTCTGGCCTCCTCAGCGGCTGGCGGAGCCACCCTGGCTTCTGTCGCCCTGGTGAATACGCAGGGCACAAACACTCTTTTTACGATGTCTGACCTTTGTCCAGAGCAGCAAAGGTACTAACAAATATGTACATGTCTTTGACAAAAGCTTCTCCAAACAAAAGCCCTTTAGCTGCTGCAGCGGCCGATGCCAACTCCCTGAGTTTGAGGTCGATCTTTACTAAAATCGATCGTCTGCATTCTGCTGCTATTGCACAGTTGGTGTTACCTATAAAACAAACTGCTCTTTGTGCCCAACCAGCCAGTATATGCACATCAATAGGCGGGGTCTCATCGGCCTCTTCCACCATTTTAAAGATCTTGGCCAATGGACCTATAGAATCGGGGAGCATGTCCTGGCACACTATCCATGAGCAGTCAATGCCCTTTTCAGGTGTTGGTATGCTTCACCATGAATGTTAACATACAGGGGTCCACCTCCAGAGTGTCCGCTACTTTGTCCGGCAGAGAAGGTCTGGGATATTGTGCTTTTTTTAAATTTATTTATTTTTATTTGATTTAGCTATAAAAACAGCCTTTCAAATTTATAAACAATAAAAAAAGATCACAATCATCATATATATACAATTTGCATTCAATTTACAATAGTTTTTTACAGAAAAAAAGAAAAAGAACATATCATCTATTTAAAATGTCATACTAGCAAAAAAATGTTTTTTTAAATCCGTGTTTTGACATAACTCTTTCAATTGTTTCACTTAGCACCTGCTTCACAGAATCTACTTCTTCTCTTTCAGCAATGAACTATTTAGTGCTTTGATTAACTTTCTCCACTTCCACCTTGAGATTTCATGCATATATTTCATTCATTGCACAATTCCCACAATACAGTTGGCCTTACAGTCTTCCAGATTTAATGTCTCCACAAACATTAATATAGCTATGTTCATTTTTGCTTGTTGGCTATGATACAATTTATCCCACAGTACCTCATGATCTGTAATATACTGATCCTTAAACAAATGTTTGAAGAATTCACTTCTCTTTTCAATTAGTGCTGGACAAAAGGCGATTAGATGCTTTAGGGTTTCAGACTGTAAAGGCTCCTGGCAAAATCTACAATCCCCATTCAGCGTCATTCTCCGCATAAATCGGACTTCATTTGAGAGACAAATATTCAATCTTATTCTCAAGTAACCAGATCTATTTTTTGGATTTGGAAATTTGATTAAATATTGCTCCATTTTGTGTAAATCCTTAATGGCATAGGATTGGGATTTAAATATTCTTAGTTTCGCACATGCATTTCTGGTCTTAATCCAATCAAGCAACCATAGTTTCTTCTTTGCTCTTTCAGGATTAATCATTAAGAGCTCCTCATCAATGCCAACTTCAACCAATACTGACTGAATCCACTTTCGCCATTTGATGATTTTGTTGTTATCTGAGTTTAACATATATTTTCCCATCATAAACATCACACCGTTTGTTTCAGTGACCAAAAGGTACTTGCGATATAAACATAACACTTTCCATAGATAAATCGCATACAGAGACACCAAACCCAATTCGTGTTTTAACAGGCATATTGAGACTGTCATAGGTAAACCACAAATAGATTTCCAAAATTTGCCTTCCATTTTGACCCATGTCAATTTGGTCATGATGTCTCTTGTTTCAGTAGCATAAGTCAAAATGGGGACAACCTTTTGTTTATAAAAAATTACCACTGGCATCAAGGAAAACTTACCATACTTTGCCTGTATGATTTTTGTTTGATTTATCCCAGTTGACAATTTCTGATTCAAGACTCTGAAAAACGGTTTATCACCTAGGTCATTACTGAATTGAAATCCTAGATATTTGTACTAAGAAACAATTTCAATTTCTACATCCTGAATGACCCAACGATTCTTTTGTTGATAACCATTTTTCCTTTGGCCTATTATCATAGCTTTACATTTGGTTTGGTTTATTGCTAAGAGATTCACCTTTGCATATTTACTCAAGGCTGCCAATAGATTTTGCAAGCCCCCTGGTGTCTTGGCCAACAACACTAGGTCGTCAGCATAGAACAACCAAGGGATGGAATGACCCGCTAATCGAGGGGCGTCTGCTCTACAGTTCATGAACTCATGACGCACTGCGGCCATGAAGAAATTGAAAAGTGTACTAGCCAGGATGCACCCCTGCTTCAGTCCTCTGAATGTTGAAATTGGATCTGACAATGTTCCATCAGAAGCTAACCGAATTTGGACTGTTGTTTTTGAGTGCAATTCCTTTATCCAGAATATTAAATATTCTGGGCAATTTGCCTCCCACAGTTTCTTAATCAACAATTTCCTACACACCGAATCAAACGCGGCCTGGAAATCGATAAAGGCAAGGCAGATTATTTGACCTTTTCATTGTTCTTGTCTTTTGATGGTTTCCAGGATGTGGAAATTGATAGCCGTTCCCATTCCTGGCATAAAGCCTGTTTGATTTGGGTCCCTCATTTCCACGTCATTCAGCCATGCATTCAAGTCTTTTAGCAATAATCTAGCAAATAATTTGCTCGGTATATCTAGCAAAGATATTGGTCTGTAATTTGCCGGATTTCCATTGTCCCCTTTTTTATAGATTGGTATAGTAATCGCTTTTCTCCAAGACGATGGTATTGTCATGATGCTTACCCCCAGGTATCCGGACCAAGCCCATCAGCCCCAGGAGCAGGCATCTAGACATTTAGTAAAACCTCAGCAGCCCCGGCTAGGGGCTATCTGGGTTCAGTCCTGGTGCCTTAGGCGCCAGGCTCATAGTAGGAGTCAGTCCTGGCGCCTAAGGTGCCAGTCTCATAGTCATTACTTACCTCAGGCAGACCATGCTGCAAATGACTCCAATCCAACATGAAGCCTGAAAGGGACTATTTTTCTACAGGGACTATTTTTTACTCAGGTGTGGTTCTAGGGACTTCTTACCTGGGACTACTTTTGAGGCTATTTAAACCACGCCCGACCAGCAACACACGCTTCGCGTTATTCTGCATCCAGCAGCGTAAAACTCACCGTGCCTGCAGCCTGCATCCAGTTTTCTGCCACGCCCGCCTCGAATCCGGAGCTCCTACAACAAAGAGGAAAGAAAGGGACAAGGTTAGAAAACAAACTTATTTCTATTCCACACCTGAAAAGAAAACCACAAGGTAAGCCGAGGGAACCAACAAATATAATTCTTACCACCATAGACTTACCTGATTTACCACCGGAGGCATCCATTTGTGACTCTCCATATTTTCACGTGCCGCATCTGTAAAGAGACAAAACAGCACGTTTTCCTCATGCAACATTTACCGGACAGCGCCGGGTAATACAGACTCTTACCTGAGCGCCACCAGCTGCCACAAGAGCATCTTTTCACGAGCCAGCTGCAAGACAAGAAAGGAAAGGGGGAACAAGAGTGAACATCGGACATATTGAACTCTATGAACTTAATACTTACTGGTCCTCACCAGGAACCTCAGAGTCAATACTCTCCGGAACTCTCCCGAGCCTTCAAACGAGTGAAGTAACTGGAATCGCACACCCCTGCAAATCCACGCAGGATGGAGAGCTCATCTTTCAAGAATATAAGGTGAGATTGCTGTGAGGGCATTTCAGAGGTGATTAGTTGGGGAGGACTGTGGGGTGCCATCACTTGAATCCACAAGTGGCTAAATCCATCTCTCCACTTGCAGGAGAATATTTCTACGGGTTAAGCAGACAAGATTAGGAGGGCAGATCCAGTCAGTCATCGCTGAACTACGCATCATGTGGGTGGAGACCGCAGCTGTCCGGGTCCGACCGACGCCCCTGTGGGAGCCAGGTGAGCGTAACAGAATGCGAAACCTATCTATAAATCCCCACCAGGGCGTTATGGAAACCTCAGAAACCGACCAACTAGCCCTATTGTTAGGGGAATTTAGGGCAGAAGTGCACTCCGCGCGCCAAGAGACTAATGCTCTCAGGAGAGAACTGATTGTGTCAAAGGAGCGCACTGATGATCTTGCTAGACAATTACTGCAAAACCAAGCTGGGCAAACACCATTACCTGGACTCGGGGGGAATCCAACTCCTGTTTCATCGATCAATCCTGTGCAAGTGGTTCTACCAGGGAGCATTCCTTTAGCTCCACCCGAACGTTTTGCTGGGGACCCAAAAAAGTTCGCCGTGTTTATGAACCAATGCCACTTGCACTTGTTATGCAGACCTGGAGCTTTTCCGAACGACCAAACCAAAGTAGCCTTTGTACTATCATATCTTAGTGGCAGCGCAGCGGATTGGTCAATTCCATTAGTTAACCAGGATGACCCTCTTCTTCGGGATTTTCAAGGTTTTCAATTGAGCATGGAAAGACTATTTGCCAGACATTCACAGGGACAGGCCTTGGATAACGAACTTTTATCATTACGACAAGGTAACCAGGATCTACTAACCTATATCGCCACTTTCAATAGGTTAGTGGTGGAAACCGGATGGCCAGAGGTAAAACGAATTACATTATTTCATCGTGGACTTCGGCGTGAACTCAAAGACGTTTTGGCCCAAGTTGTGAACCCACCTCAGGATTGTGCAGAATATATAGACTTGGTGGTCCAGTTAGACCACAGACTTCAGAATAGAAAGGCTGATCGAGCTAAGTTCGAGAATCGGTATTGGTTAAACCCAATGTTACCCTCAAAGGAACAGATGTATCAGAACCGATGCAGATTGGGGGGTCAAGGGACCCTTAACTCAAAAGGGAAGAGAAAGAAGACGGCAGATGCAATTGTGTCTGTACTGTGGGGCCTCAGGACATTTTCTACGGGATTGCCCTATAAAAACATCTAAAAAAGTAGTCGGAGTTGATGATAAAAATCAAACAGAGCCTGATTCGGGAAACGACCACGCCCGACAAGCGTAGAGGTCCGCTTGCCGAGCTTGAAGAAGGATACTCAGACCTCGCACTTCATCATACCAATGGTCCTTATAGATCCAAGGCAGCCATCACGTATGCACGCAGTGAGGGCATACATTGATAGCGGGGCCATAGGAAACTATGTGGACCACGAGTTGGCTTCTAGGATGAATCTATCTCTCTGCAAAAAGACCACTTTGGATGTCATCCCCACAGTCGATGGAACTGAAATTGCCTCTGGGCCTGTAACTCATTCCACCGCAGAGATGACACTATTGGGTCAGGATGGGCATCGAGAGACTATTGTGTTTGATTTAATCAAAGCCCCGCAGTTCCAAATAATACTGGGGATACCTTGGTTGGAAACACATAATCCTTGTATTGATTGGCGAGAGAAGAGAATAACCTTCCTGGATTGTGCACATACTTGTTACCCAAAAAAAACCTTGAACCAAGACCTGGCCACAGTCGCTACTCCAGTCGTGCAGTTACCTCAGGAATATCAAGAATTCCAGGATGTTTTCCAAAAGGAACAGGCAAACACCCTACCACCTCACAGATCATACGATTGTCAAATCGATCTCATACCCGGTGCACAACCTCCATTTAGTAGGATCTACGCCCTTACGGAACCCGAAAACCTTCACCTACGACAATACTTGGACCAATACCTTGCTAATGGCTTCATTCGTCCATCCAAGTTCCCTGCATCTTCAGCTTTGTTCTTCGTGCCTAAAAAGGAAGGTGACCTCAGAACGTGCATAGACTACCGCGCATTAAATCAGATTACGGTTAAGAACCGATACCCATTGCCTCTGATCCCCGAATTACTAGACCAAGTAAAGGACGCTTGCATCTACACTAAATTAGATCTCCGAGGGGCATATCATCTGGTATGTGTAAAGAAAGGCGACGAATGGAAGACTGCTTTTCGCACTAAGTACGGGTTATTCGAATACCAGGTGATGCCCTTCGGGTTGTGCAATGCACCAGCAGCCTTCCAGTATTTTATGAACAATGTCCTTCGTGAACTCATTGATGTCTGTGTTGTTGTATACATAGACGATCTTCTAATGTACTCCTCTTCAGAATCAGACCATGTGAAGCACGTTCGTGCAGTCCTTGAGAAACTACGCCAGCACAAGTTATATGCAAAATTGGAAAAATGCATTTTTCATGCTACAGAAGTTGAATTCCTTGGATTTATCCTGACTCCAAAAGGAGTCCGAATGGACTCTCGAAAGGTGGACGCAATCCTCAAGTGGCCATCACCCAGTTCAGTTAAAGGGGTACAAAGCATGCTCGGATTTGCTAATTTCTACCGCAGATTCATTCTAGATTTCTCACATGTTGTACACCCTATCACAGCACTTTTGCGAAAAAACAAACGCTTCTTGTGGACCGAAGAAGCCGAAAAGGCCTTCCAAGAACTGAAAGCGAAATTCACGTCTGTACCTGTCTTAAAGCATCCACGCCCCGAACTTCCATTCATAGTTGAAACTGATGCATCCAGTATAGCCATGGGAGCTGTTCTGTCCCAGAAGGATCCTGAAACCGGTCAACTTCACCGAGTAGCATTTTGGTCCAGAAAGTTCTCTGCACCCGAGTTAAACTATGCGGTTACCGATAAAGAATTATTAGCCATCAAATCCGCCTTCAAGCCTTGGCGGCATTATCTTCTCGGTGCCAGGCATACCATTACGGTAATCGCCGATCACCGGAACTTGCAGTATTTAAAAACAGCCAAGGCCCGATCGTCGCGTCAACTTCAATGGGCATTGTTCTTTGCCAAGTTCGATTTCGTGATCACTTATCGACCAGGTTGTAAAAATGGCAAGGCAGATGCCTTATCCCGAATAGGGATGGGAGAAGCATATGCGAACCCGGAACCCGTGCCTATAATTTCAGAACAAAGAATTCTTGGCATAAACACTCTACAGACACTAGAGGATATTCAAGTAAAGATCCAACAACTCTTCGATCCAACAGCCCTGCAGGACTGGGTGAAGAAAGGCCCGGATTACTCAGTCATCAATGACCTACCTTATTATCAAGGGCGACTATTTCTACCACACAAGGAACTACAAGAACTAGTCATCTCCAATTATCATGACACCCTGATGGAAGGACACCCAGGTATCGCAAAAACTGAAGCTAAAAGTAAGAGACAATTCTGGTGGCCCACCTGGCGAAAAGACGTGAAGTCATCTGTAATGTCTTGTGGCATTTGCGCCCAAAACAAAAGTCAGAAGAAAAAAACAGCTGGCCTCTTACAACCTTTGGATATTCCACCTACACCATGGCACCCCTTATCGTTAGACTTTATTACAGATCTACCTCCATGTAATGGATTTAACACCATTCTAGTTTTTGTGGATCTTTTTTCCAAGATGGCCCACTTTATTCCTCTAAAGGGATTACCTTCTGCTCCAATTCTGGCCAAGGAGTTCCTCGAAAACATTGTTCGAATACACGGATTTCCTTCCGTATTGGTCTCTGACCGAGGTAGTCAATTCATTTTACATTTTTGAAATGTTGTCAACTGGCGCAAATCGACGGGAGGTTATCAACCAGTCACCATCCCCAGACCGATGGTCAGACGGAGAGGACCAACCAGACCCTTGAACAGTAGCTACGTTGCATGCTACACCAGACCGAAAGTAATTGGAAAGATATTTTATGGATTTCCGAGTATGCATACAATAACTCTGTACATTCAGGAACCGGACAAAGCCCCTTTTATACCATATATGGACATCACCCTCGAACCTCAGAACTAGATTCGCCTCAGCATTTAGAAATTCCTGCAGTTAGTCATTTGCATTCTACTATTACACAAGCCTTTAAAGAGGCAACAGAACTTTGAAACAAGCAAAAGAGAAATATAAGAAAAATGCTGATCAACATAGAAGTGAAACTCCACAATACCAGATTGGGGATCAAGTTTGGCTGGCTACAAAACACATACCTCTGAAGGGAACTCAGACTTTTAACCCTAGATATTTGGGACCTTACACTATTAAGGCCATTATCAACCCGGTAGCCGTCAAATTGGAATTACCCTCTAATATGCACATTCATCCTGTCTTTCATGTTTCACTTTTAAAACCAGTTCAACCAGGAACAAGATTAACCAAACCACCCGACCCCATCTTGATAGATGGAGAACCTGAATTCGAGGTAAAAAGTATCCTGGACTCCAAGATGGTTAAATCAAAACTTTTTTATTTAATCGATTGGAAGGGCTACGGACCACAAGAAAGGTCATGGGAACCTAGTGACCACGTCCATGCACCTCAGTTGGTGAAAAGATTCCATCGGAACTTCCCAGACAAACTAGGGCCCAGGGGAAAAACAACTTTAGGAGGGGCCTTGGGGGCGGGTGCTGTCATGATGCCTACCCCTAGGCATCCGGACCAAGCCCATCATCCCCGGGAGCAGGCATCTAGACATTTAGTAAAACCTCAGCAGCACGGCTAGGGGCTATCTGGGTTCAGTCCTGTCGCCTTAGGCGCCAGGCTCATAGTAGGAATCAGTCCTGGCACCTAAGGCGCCAGGCTCATAGTCATTACTTACCTCAGGCAGACCATGCTGCAAATGACTCCAATCCAACATGAAGCCTGAAAGGGACTATTTTTCTACAGGGACTATTTTTTACTCGGGTGTGGTTCTAGGGACTTCTTACCTGGGACTACTTTTGAGGCTATTTAAACCACGCCCGACCAGCAACACACGCTTCGCGTTATTCTGCATCCAGCAGCGTAACACTCACTGTGCCTGCAGCCTGCATCCAGTCTTCTGCCACGCGCGCCTCGAATACTGAGCTCCTAAAACAAAGCGGAAAGAAAGGGAAAAGGTTAGAAAACAAACTTATTTCTATTCCACACCTGATTCTGGATCCATCTTGTCTCCGGACTTGTAAAGAACATAATTTCTGCACGCGCCGCACATCCAGCTGCAGCGCCGCGCCATACTCACCAGTCTTCACAGCATCCTTCGGGTCGGCGCTGCCTCCATCATTTCTTCGCCGAACTTCAGCACCTAGGAGACAAAATAAAACCACAAGGTGAGCCGAGGGAACCAACAAATATAATTCTTACCACCATAGACTTACCTGATTTACCACCGGAGGCATCCTTTTGCAACTATCCATATTTTCACATGCCGCATCTGTAAAGAGAGACAAAACAACATGTTTTCCTTGTGCAACATTTACCGGACAGCGCCGGGTAATACAGGCTCTTACCTGAGCGCCACCAGCTGCCACAGAGCATCTTTTCACGAGCCAGCTGCAAGACAAGAAAGGAAGGGGGGAACAAGAGTGAACATCGGACATATTGAACTCTATGAGCTTAATGCTTACTGGTCCTCACCAGGAACCTCAGAGTGAATACTCTCCGGAACTCTCCCGAGCCTTCAAACGAGTGAAGTAACTGGAATCGCACACCCCTGCAAATCCACGCAGGATGGAGAGCTCATCTTTCAAGAATATAAGGTGAGATTGCTGTGAGGGCATTTCAGAGGTGATTAGTTGGGGAGGACTGTGGAGGTGCCATCATTTGAATCCACAAGTGGCTAAATCCATCTCTCCACTTGCAGGAGAATATTTCTACGGGTTAAGCAGACAAGATTAGGAGGGCATTTGCAGTCAGTCATCTCTGCACTACGCATTGCGTGGGTGGAGACCGCAGCTGTCTGGGTCCGACCGACGCCTCTGTGGGAGCCAGGTGACCGTAACAGGTATACAACGAGTATTCACTATTTTCATGAAAATGCATAAAAGGATTTTGGCCCAGGCCATAGGATGTTGTTTGATCATGAGATTAGATAATCCATCAGGACCTGGGGCACGAGAGGTAGATAATTTTGAAATTTGGAACAGTATATCATCCAGATCAAAATCAGATCCTTTGCTTGTCTATTCTTATTTGACGTAAGGACTATCTCTAAACTAGTGTCCGCATGCATGGATTTATAGAAGGAGGCCCATACTTCTTGAGAAATGGGATTCAACTGATGAATTGTTTGTACTTTGGACCGTCTAGAGTTCAATAATGTCCAAATTCTGGCCGAGTTCTTTTATTTTAATGTATCTAACATATTTTCTGCATCTTGTTGGTATAGCAGAGCATGTTTAGATTTCAGCCAATTTTTATACTTGCATTTCAAGGATTTAAGAATAGCACCTCTGTCAAGATGGTTCAGGAGCATGACCTGTCTTCTGTCTTTTCGATATTGCGTTTTACGCAAGGAAACATCAGCGTCATATGATTGCAGAGTTTTGTTGTTACTTATCTTAAAATTCTCTTTTTTCACCGCAAAAATCTTTATTTCCTCCACATATGAACAATCACTCAAATTATTTCCATTCACTCTGTCACTCTCACTTCTTTGCAGATTACATTTTAACATATATAATGACTGAGGGGACCACTTGAATCTATTTAACGCTGTATTCAGAGTCATATTTGTCACCAACAATTTTTCATATTGTTTCTCATAATAAGACCAGGACCAATGCATGGTTTGAATGTCATGATCACTTATTTGTTGTGGTAGAATAGAAAACTCTGATATGTCATTAAACAGGAATCTATCAACAAATGTATAGCCAATTATGGCAGTTTGAACACCACGATGCCAGGTATTATGTTGTGGAATATCTCCTGGTTTAGCGCCATTAGCTTAAATAGTTGATGCTCTTCCATTATAAAGTTTCATCTCAAAGCTGCTACGGGTAGGCTTTTACCTTTTGGATTTTGACAAGTTATGTTCATATCACCCGTGACGATTGTATAATCACAGGTTGGATCTAGAAGAGTCATATTCAAAAGGGTCTCCAAGGTTGCAACAAATTCCTCATCTGATATTGCTGCATGGTTCCAATAAATGTTTATTAAACCTATGGTTTTGCAATCAATTTTTATTCTTACCAATTGAAAAAAAAACTGTTGGGGGAGGACCAGGGCTCCAAATAAATATTTAGAGATGTTTTTATGGCTACCGTGAGACCAGCAATGGGTCTCCCCATGACAGCCATAATTGCTGGAACTAGTGCTATAATATGATTCACCCATACTGGGGGCACGGCCAACCATATTTCCTGGAATGCTAGTATGTCAAATTTTCCCAGAGTGCAATCTTTAGTTTTTGTCAACTGTTTAAAACCTCGCGTATTCCATGAGGCTAAGGAGAGGGAGACTGACTGCTGTACTAGTTAATTATTACAAGGTCTAATATCTCTATCATCATATCGCCTTTCAGTTTCATTTGTTGAGTTTGATTGATGATTCATGAACTGGTGCTTCAAATTACTGTTAGATTTAGACTGATATTGATTCCTAAGCATGGACATTTGAGGTGGATCCTCTACAGAATTGTTTAACAGCTGGAACCCCAGTTCATACAGTTCCATCCTCGCCTGCCACAAACCATTTTTAACAAAACCAGATTTCATCCACAATTTTACCACTGATAAGACGGTTTGATGCAAAAACTCTATCTGATCAATATCTGCCGAACATATTCCTTCCAAAACAGGTACCTCCGCAAGAATGTTCATCACTGATTGTCTGTTAAGGTCAAAAGAATGGAACGGATGCGAGCGGCACTGCAAAATTAATGGTGAGTTAACACAGGGTTCAGCGGAGTTCGCTGAGCTCCTCTTGGGGCAGGATTTAATTTCAAATCTCTTTGAGGGCGCGTTTTATTTGTATAAGCCATTGAGGAAAGTTGGCCAGAGACATTTCCCTCAGAAGACTCAACTATGGTGGATTTGTTAGCCATCGAGACAATTCTCTGTACTGATTTCTCAATTTCCTCTTTCCATTCCTTCATTATTAGGGTGTCCCCCCTGGCAATTTTGCAGGCTCTGCTGGCAAAGGTTCATTAAAGACTTTTGAATCTTGAGGGCTCCCTATATTTGAGTACAAGGACTCCATAGGTTTGGTATCATTATTTAGAGCTGCTGCAGGAGGAGCTACCTGATTGGTATCAGGATCTTTGTTCTGATTACTCATTAATATAAGGCTATCTAGAGGTTCATAAACTAAAGACGCTATTTTAGCCAATTTAGATTGATTCGCTTTAAACAGCAGTACATCTCGATATTTATTAGCAATGGCTTTCCGAGCCAAAGAGGTAACTGATGTGGGTTTGGATAGCGCCTGAATGAACTGTCTAGTTCCTGAAATGTTAGAGTTAGGGATGGATTTGACATTTTTTGATTTTCTCGTGCCCTTCATTATCGGTGTCTGAGCAATCTTGTTTTTTTTATCAAATATAAGGTAAGTAGCACCTTTATTACACCGCTCTGTTTCCTCAACAATTACAACATCCTGACTTTGTGGTTCATTTCCACTATTGGACGTGGACGGCATTTCTATATTCTTCGTTTTAACCTTTTTTTTTTTAGAGCTTTGTTGGCCAGATACACATTTTTCCATCAAATCTTTTTTTGTCACATCTGCGGGGATGTTTATACTCTTTATAGGCTCCACCACACCCTCAATCACCTTTTCAGCAAATTCATCAATGTTTGCAGTAATTTCCTCTCTATTTGCAACCTGTTGTAGTATTATTTGTTGGTTCTGTGAACAATCAATTAACAGTACATCAGACTCATCATTTTGCATTTGTCCCTGTTTATCAATTACACTTTTCATTATCTTTAACTCCTCATATCCTTGATTACAGCAACCTCTGCAGGGAGGGTTAATGTTATTTTGATTCTTTAGCAACTTTACCAATAACATATGTTGTGCATTAATTTTGGTATCTAAAGAGTCATACAATGTGGTTAGTGAAAATAATGCTGCATTCATTGTTTGAAGAGAAGTTTCAACACCTATAACAAACGTACCCTGGGAAGGCAAGTTTTGTTTACTTGGCGTATATTGGTTACGACGAGGAGTTGGATGCGTGAAGGAACAGGACAAGACTGATGACTCATTTGGCGATGGAGAGAACATCATGGGGGATTTAGATAGATCATGAGTACTCAAACCATTCTCACCCTCTTGGTTGATCATCTTGTCAGTACTTTGACTGTTGTTATTAGTGTTGTGCTTTCCCGTAAGAGGTGTAGCCTTTAACAGTCCTATATCAGGAGACTCTCTTTCACCCACATTCTCCGTTACCTCAAATGACACTGCGTCCACTATGGATTTCTGAGGGTTTACCTTGTGTACTATTTCATTGACCCCTCCTCTTATACCCAGTTGTTCTTTAATAAGTTCCAATGCACCCGGAGCAATTAAAGAGTCAGGCAGTGTATTTGTTAAATCAACCACCCGCACATTTTGCATCTGTTTGTCAGCAAGTGCAGTACAAGCTCCGTTGGTAGCAAAGTTTAATTGGAGCTTCTCCACTCCCTCCCTCTTTTTAGATCCAAACTCACAAAATGTTCGTATATCAGCAAGAGGTGCGCAAGAGCGTATATTAGAGGCAGATTTAAACGCGCGTACTAAATGAATGGTGCTTGACGAAGATTTTGGGGTCTGTATTGCCGCTGCCACACAAGCTTTTATTTTATCTTGGGCAGGCATTCCTGTTTTTAACGTGAGCAACATCTAGCAAACACAAGAGAATGTTTTTTTTGAATACGCAAATTAGCAGAAAACCAGATGGAAGTTTTAATCGTCTCACAGCAAAGACTCAAAAAACTTTTGGGCCAAAACAATAAAAAAAATTCCAAACTGCTCGACTAGCACGTTCAAGGAGCAGAAGTAGATTGTTAGATCTGCCAAAGGCACATTTTGATTGTCTACAACCTCTTCCTATATAATGGGACAACAGTCAGAAAAGAAAAACTCAGTGTGATAATATGGTAAATGAAAGCACCTCACCTTGTGATGTATCACATGTAAACTTAATCAGTCTCCACAGAATAGCCCATAGGACAAGATAAACATGCAAGATACAGAACCTGGGGCTTCAAAACACCATACACCGAGACAACGAACAGCAAACAGCGTACTTTCTCGTACTTCCGTGTGCGCGGACGTGTGCGCTGCACATGCTGTTTTTGGGAAGGAGGTAGGTGGGCTCAGGGGCGGGATTCGAAGTACAGGCCCAATCAAAAGAAGGCTGCAATTAAGTAAGAAGGGGAGGTTAGCACGTATTGTGAGGAAATAAAGTAACAGTGCACGTAGTTACTCAAAGTCAGTTTCAATATTTACTTCTTTTGAATAGGTCAGGCAACATCCGTGTGTCTGTGAAGGACGTCCGCTCTACTAGAGGCTCACTGAGCGGCAATAGGGTTCCAGCAGGCCGAGAGCTGACAGCAGCAAGTTCGTGTCAGCGAGCAATCCAAGAGAGTCTTTTCCAGCAAACAGCGTACTTTCTCGTACTTCCGTGTGCGCGCGCGTGTGCGCTGCACACGCTGTTTTTGGGAAGGTGATGGGCGGGCACAGGGGTGGGATTCGAAGTACAGGCCCAATCAAAAGAAGGTTCTTTTGAATAGGTCAGGCAACATCCGTGTGTCCGTGAAGGACATCCGCTCTACTAGAGGCTCACTGAGCGGCAATAGGGTTCCAGCAGGCCGAGAGCTGACAGCAGCAAGTTTGTGTCAGCGAGCAATCCAAGAGAGTCTTTTCCAGCAAACAGCGTACTTTCTCGTACTTCCGTGTGCTTACTTACAGTATACCTATACTTATAGTATACCGGCTAACTTTCACCCTGCACCTCTTCTTCCGCACTACTCTAAGTGCTCGAAAGGGTTGTGTTGTGCTTTCAATTTGCTCCTCACCTCCTTATTTAGAGGCGTGCGCAGTCACTTGCTCAAGTACCTTGTGGCCTTAACCGGGGGCTTCCCCTCTGAGGATCTCGGGGGGAGTAGCAGGTCTGGATGAAAGGGGTCGACCAGGGAACTATCTCTGCATTTCTAAACACTCTTATTGTGTCTTTTGAACGGAAAGGTGAGAACTATCAGTGCTGCTGGAATTCCATTCAGTGCCCTCTTGGTCTTCCTCTGGGCTTCACTTCTCCTATACACCCAGAGGGGTGAGGGCAGGAGCCCCCCCAGCCCCACAGCCCAGCCGAGGATCCACAGCAGGACCCAGGTACGGAGCGAGCCACTGTGCAGGGCCTGCCTGACCCTGTCCTGAAGAAGTGCCTGACTCGCCCATGCCGGGCGCATCGCGGCACGATATCGAGGCTGAACCTCGATTTGATTCGAAAGAACCGCCGGCAGGCGGAATCGCCGGCGGCCAATCCTAAGGCCATACAAAGGCCTGTTCTGCGCCCAGGTTCCCCCACTTCTCCTATACACCCAGAGGGGTGAGGGCAGGAGCCCCCCCAGCCCCACAGCCCAGCAGAGGATCCACAGCAGGACCCAGGTACGGAGCGTGCCACTGTGCAGGGCCTGCCTGACCCTGTCCTGAAGAAGTGCCTGACTCGCCCATGCCGGGCGCATCGCGGCACGATATCGAGGCTGAACCTCGATTTGATTCGAAAGAACCGCCGGCAGGCGGAATCGCCGGCGGCCAATCCTAAGGCCATACAAAGGCCTGTTCTGCGCCCAGGTTCCCCCACTTCTCCTATACACCCAGAGGGGTGAGGGCAGGAGCCCCCCCAGCCCCACAGCCCAGCAGAGGATCCACAGCAGGACCCAGGTACGGAGCGTGCCACTGTGCAGGGCCTGCCTGACCCTGTCCTGAAGAAGTGCCTGACTCGCCCATGCCGGGCGCATCGCGGCACGATATCGAGGCTGAACCTCGATTTGATTCGAAAGAACCGCCGGCAGGCGGAATCGCCGGCGGCCAATCCTAAGGCCATACAAAGGCCTGTTCTGCGCCCAGGTTCCCCCACTTCTCCTATACACCCAGAGGGGTGAGGGCAGGAGCCCCCCCAGCCCCACAGCCCAGCAGAGGATCCACAGCAGGACCCAGGTACGGAGCGTGCCACTGTGCAGGGCCTGCCTGACCCTGTCCTGAAGAAGTGCCTGACTCGCCCATGCCGGGCGCATCGCGGCACGATATCGAGGCTGAACCTCGATTTGATTCGAAAGAACCGCCGGCAGGCGGAATCGCCGGCGGCCAATCCTAAGGCCATACAAAGGCCTGTTCTGCGCCTGTTACGCGCATGGCAGCGCGGAGTGGCCATCAACTCGGCTCAACTTACACCCTACCCTCCACCAGAACCCTCTCGCATAAGCAGAACGTACTGTAAGTTCCTGCAAGTACCGGGACATTACTGCATGCATGTACTTTTAGCCACCTCTACTGAGATGGTCTATGGTCACTACTACCAGTCACACACCCTTTGGTCGTATTTAGACCACACTACTGTGTTGTGCCTTATGGTCGTATTTAAACCACACTACTGTGTTGTGCCTTATGGTCGTATTTAAACCACACTACTGTGTTGTGCCTTATGGTCGTATTTAGACCACACTACTGTGTTGTGCCTTATGGTCGCATAGTGACCACACTACTGTGTTGTGCCTTATGGTCGTATTTAGACCACACTACTGTGTTGTGCCTATGGTCGTATTTAGACCACACTACTGTGTTGTGCCTATGGTCGTATTTAGACCACACTACTGTGTTGTGCCTCATGGTCGCATAGTGACCACACTACTGTGTTGTGCCTTATGGTCGTATTTAGACCACACTACTGTGTTGTGCCTATGGTCGTATTTAGACCACACTACTGTGTTGTGCCTCATGGTCGTATTTAGACCACACTACTGTGTTGTGCCTTATGGTCGTATTTAGACCACACTACTGTGTTGTGCCTTATGGTCGTATTTAGACCACACTACTGTGTTGTGCCTTACGGTCGTATTTAGACCACACTACTGTGTTGTGCCTTATGGTCGTATTTAGACCACACTACTGTGTTGTGCCTTATGGTCGTATTTAGACCACACTACTGTGTTGTGCCTTATGGTCGCATAGTGACCACACTACTGTGTTGTGCCTCATGGTCGTATTTAGACCACACTACTGTGTTGTGCCTTATGGTCGTATTTAGACTACACCACTGTGTTATGCCTTATGGTCGTATTTAGACCACACTACTGTGTTGTGCCTTATGGTCATATTTAGACCACACTACTGTGTTGTGCCTATGGTCGTATTTAGACCACACTATTGAAACAAGGCGGGTGCCTATTTCATACCTGTTACACGCCAGTGCCTGCCGACGGCCAGACCCCCGGCATCACAACCCTATCAACTACCTTTATCTAGGGGCTACATAGACCATCCCAACCACGGTCACCTTAACCAGGTATTACTCAGCGTTTCCATAACATTCTCGACCCCACCATTTAGCATGTATCTACTCACCTCCATCTTGCTTGCCTACGTCATGACCAGCCTCAATACCACATTTCCGACCAAGATGGCTCCACACCTACCCAACATGCCAGCCCTACCCAGGCGTAACAACCAAGTACCTTACTCAGATTTAAACGCCTCTCAGACACTATCCTCCAGTCACCCTCGCACCACCACAGAAAGGAACTTAGGACTTAGAGCTAGACTAGCCAAAATCCATGAACCACTTGCCCGCTCACTGTCCACTTCACATAACTCTAGATCGCTGCCACCGCGACCTATTACCTCCACACAACCCAGTAACCCACTACAAACCCTTCAGAACTCCCGCAACCAGGGTACCCCTAAACTTACACAAGACAAGCGCCATACTACTACCTCAAAAAATATAGCTACCATCTCTAAAAACAAAGCTAGCCCCAATATCAAGGGAGCCTTGATCAATGCCAGGTCGCTAGTAGCTCATGCTACAGAAATTGCAGACCTAATACTCACCGAAAACCTTGACTTCCTCGCCATCACTGAGACCTGGCTACACCCAGCAGCAGGCCCATATGTTGGCAGTCCCAGATAACTATTCTATCCTGAGACAAGACCGCCCTAATTCTGGAGGAGGTGGTGTCGCCTTTATCCACAAGTGCAGTCTTACCATGAGACTAACCACCTCGACCGACGCCCTCTCTTGCGAATCACTAGCAGTCAAAATACCACTCACTAACTCCCAAACTCTTAACATCTACCTGATCTACCGTCCGCCAGGCCCCCTCGGCACCTTCGATGAAGACCTTAACTCCATCCTATCCAGCAACCTCAAAAGCTCCACTCAAGCCCTCACCTTAGGAGACTTTAACTTGGGCTTCAATGACTTAGAAGACCATTCCGCTAGTACCATAGCTAATACTCTTACTGAATTAGGCTTTGTGCAAAGATGTATGACACCTACGCACACGAAAGGTAGAACACTTGACTGGGTGGCCGACCATAACTGCCTAGTGAACATCACTAACATCTCACCCCAAGCCTGGACCGACCACCACTTGGTATCATTCATGCTCTCCACCGACAGACCCCCACCCCCGCCCACCATCAAGGCCCCACCCACTCTCACTAGAAACAAGAAGAACATGACAGTAGAAAGACTTATCCCTGACCTTCTCCCCACTCTCAACTCACTTCCTGATAACTTGGACCCTGAGTCCTTAGTTGAAGAATATAACAAGATTATGGCCACCTCACTGGACCGCATCGCCCCCCTTAAACTGAGATCCAGTAAACCGAAAACGCACCTCAACAAATGGTACTCACCATTCCTCAAAAAACTAAGACAGCAAAAAAGAAACTGCGAGGCCATCTGGAAAAAATCCCCTTCAGTCTCTAATAAACTAAAACTCTCCAAACTAGCCGCACTCTACAAAAAAGAAATCTACCTGGCCAAACGAGCCTCTCTCGTATATCCCAAGCGAAATCTAACATGAAAGAACTTTTCTCCATCCTCAAAGAAATAGAAACCCCCATAGCACCCCTTGACACGTGCACCAAAGATAAAAACTGGTGCTCAGAAATTCAAAGTGCCCTAGCCAACAAGATTGCGACTCTTCAAAGTAAAATCACTAGCAAAAGAGCATCCCTGAATGACACCCTCAACTCAATAATTCCGGACAAACCCACACCCACTGACCTAGCCCGCTTCCAATTCACCAAAGTCAACATACTGGAAGTCGAAAAAATTATCCTGTCCTTGAAACCGTCTAACTGCCAGGGAGATCTATGCCCTGCACAGCTCATTAAAGATGCTGCCCGCGACCTCTCCCCTTTCATTACAAAATTGATCAATGCCTCCTTTGCCACTGGCTCCATCCCTACTAACCTAAAACAATCCTGGGTACTACCTCTACTGAAAAAACCTACACTCGACCCAGCCACACCCACAAACTACCGGCCCATAACTACTGTTCCCTTTCTACTAAAAATTCTGGACAAGGTTGCCTATGTACAAATACAGAAGCACTTGGAAGAACACAACCTCTTAGGCTCTAGACAATCTGGATTCCGTCCCCAACACGGGACTGAAACCGCCCTTATTGACTTGAAAGCGCAGATCGATTCGCTCAGAGACAACGGACAAGCCGCCCTACTCCTCCTCCTCGACCTATCTGCAGCCTTCGATCTGGTCGATCACTCCGTCCTTTGCTCACACCTCCACTCCTCGGCTCATTTCTCCAGCGAGGCCATCACCTGGATCACATCCTTCCTTAACGGCAGGACTATGAGGGTCTTCTCTCCCACGGCGGCAGCAGACCCTATACCCATCACCTGTGGTGTTCCTCAGGGCTCTTGTGTCTCCCCCACATTATATAACATATTTACCAAGCCCCTTTTCGATGATTTGGATCATCTTGGTATCACCTACACTAACTATGCAGATGATACTCAGATCCTCCTTCCGCTTTCAGGAGATTATGGAAAGGATTTGGCCTTGTTAAATAGGGTGTACATCATCATCCAGGCATGGATGGCTACTCATGGACTATGCCTGAATGATGATAAAACAGAACTCATCATTTTAGGCACCACAATCAGTATAAAGAAACTTGGCCCGGCTTATAAATCCTTCATGATTGACGGGAACAACATCAAAGTCGGACTGGAGGTCAAAACATTGGGATTCTATCTAGACTCCAATTTTTCCCTCAAAAGACAAGTGAGCTCCCTTGCATCCTCCACGGCTTACACGTGCAAATTAATCCGTGCAGCCAAACCTTTCCTGTCCGACACTAGTTGTCTGACACTCGCCAGAGCCCTCATACTGTCTCGCCTTGACTACTGTAACGCCCTCTACCTAGGATCCACCAAGGCCATCACCAATAAACTGCAAACCCTTCAGAACAACGCTCTCAGAGCAGCTCTGGGCATCTCCAGAAGAGAACACATTACAGGATTCAGCCAACAGAACAATTGGCTCCCCACCAGAGATAAAATTCTCTTAAAAACGGCATCCCTCACCCACAAGTCTCTCAACAACGCAGCCCCAACCTACCTGATCAACAGGTTCCGCAAACTATCCTCCTCAAGACCCATCAGAACCGCATACAAAGATTGCTTATCTGTCCCCCACTACAAACGGGCCACTATAGGAGGCAACAGCTTCCCGGTAAAAGCTGCCAAGTTCTGGACCTCCCTGCCTCCAAACCTCAGAGCAGACTTGCCTTATCAGAACTTCCGTTCCAAGTTAATCTCCTGGCTGAAACTGGAGACCCACTAAAACCAGGTAGTGTCCAGCGCTACACGCACACATCGTAACCACGTGTGCCTCTTGCTTATCTGTATATTACATTACGGCCTGCTGGCCTACTGTTGATTTGTATATATTGTATATAACATTTGTGCACCTATATTTGTATTATGTATTTTCCTCGTGTAGTGTAACCAAGCTTCGAAAATTCTTGTAAAGTCTGCGCCCTGATACCCCCGGGTAGACTCGCGCATTATAAATAATAAAACAAACAAACAAACAAACAGGGTACGTCATTTTGTCCCTTCCATCACATCTTTCCCTTAGCATGCTTCTCTTTTGTGTGTCCTTTGCGTGATGTGGACAGTGGTTTGCCACCAGCCATATGTTCCTCCTGCCATTGCCTCTTGCGGGCTGTGGGCCTCACAGGTGTCGGCCCTTGTGAAAAGGCGACCCAGCCCAGGAGAAAGTCCAGTTTATGGGATAACGGCCGGAGGCTTGCCCATGCTGCTTTCTCCATCAGCTTTCCCAGAGAGGGGTCCTGCAGAATGTTTGAAGGCCCTTCTCTGCTTTACTCAATGTCAGAGGATTCTCCTCTCACCCAGGCCATATTGTCTAATGCACAGGAGACAGACAGCTAGCTGCCGCAAGGTGACTCACAGGCTTAATTGGGACCTGTACCCGGGCAAAGTTAGTCTTGGGCTTCCACCTGTATTAATATAATCATACACCCGGCCTGCAGGCAGCTATCTCACCTGCAAAGCTTCTTACCTGCTCATAAAGGTCAATGGGTGTTCACGCGCCAAAAACAAAGTCAGGTGTTTTCACCCACCCTTAGGCAATAAAACATTGAGAGCTATGTATAATATATTACAAGCCTGTGTTGAGCAATGCTTGTGTGCTGTACCAACCTCAGGAATTCTTGAGTCTGCCACGTTCCACTTAGTGACGTACTCTCTCATTGTTCACTACGGGCAATGCCCATGCACCGATTACTGTGTGAAGGACTGTAACTAAACTCGGAACTGCCTATCAGTCACCTCAGCACAATAGGCACTACCAGCACAGTATGTTTTTTGCAGCCAGTTGGTGGCATTGTCACAGGGCTGTGGAGTTCCCTTTCATCATGGCCGTTGCCGAATACCTTCAACGCAGGTGGTCCACTGTACGTAGCAATCAACCGGCTCCCTTACTGAACGCGGGAAGACAAAACTGCGACGTCTGGAACTGTCAAGAGTTCCGAAGGCATAACCGCTTCACTTCCCTATCAGTCGCTGTTCCACAGTTATGTGCTGCCTCCTGTAAACAACCCACTAACCAAGAACAAGAAAAGTTACTCTGCAATCCGAACTATGTGTACCTTGCGCTCTAAAGTAACGCTGTAAGCCAGTCAATCAGTCACACACAAGGCAATCAAAATAGTACTTATCTGCTACTCGAGCAGAAAATAAAGGGGAAGTGCGGAGGAGGACACGTGAGGGGATAGGACTGTAACATCATCATTGGCGGACTAGGAGACGTGTCATACCTGAGGGCAATACTTTCAAACTGCAAAGACTACATTGTCACAGAAAATTATGGTTTTCTTTGAGTTGTGTTGAATGTCTTTTTCTTTGTTAATATTGCTGCTCGAGTTTTAGTGAAGAAGATTACACGTAATATGAGCCTCTGGTCTTGACATAGAATCGAGGGCTGTGATGCAATAGGTTCAGAGTTCGAGTGCACCGACAGAATTATTTTGTTTTAAATTTGATTTATAACATCTCACAGTGGCTGTAAGGGTATTTTCTCACTTGTTTAATGTCTTTGAAGTCATTTAAACAGTACATTTTACATCAGCTAGTCCCGAGATTGGTGACATGCTGTGGCATGCTGGTCTTCCAAGTGCTTTAAACCATTCAATTGCTGAAAGTTATTTAATATAAGACAAGAGGCTAAAAGGAGAGATGCCTGCATTACTATTTGAAGCAAGGAAAAGACTGATTTCAAGGTGATATGAAGAAATATCTAGGTGGCATGACACCGTATTGCACACATTGACAGTGAAAAGGGACCAGGAGAAGCTGCTGTCCGAAAAGGTCATAAGAATTGGCTCTATAGTACTTGCTATACAGAACACTGGCATAATGGTAGAGCTTCCGACTGCAGTTGGAAGTTGCAGGCAAGCGTCTGTAATATTTTTTTTTTCTTTTATTTTAAAATTGATTTATAACATCTCACAATGGTTGTGAGGGTATTTTTTCACTTGTTTAATGTGTTTGAAGTCATTTAAATAGTACATTTTACATCAGCTAGTCCCGAGATTGGCGACATGCTGTGCCATGATAAGTGCTTTAAACCATACAATTGCTGAAAGTGTTTTAATATAAAACAATCCCAGAATGATTGAGAGGGTATTTTTCACTTGTTGAATGTGTTTGAAATCATTCAGGGGCCGATTCATGGAACAAACGTGCGTCGAAAATCCCAGTGCAAGCAGGCGCAAGCGTGAGAAAGCAAGCGCACGTGCACGCGTGCGATTCAAGGAAGGCGCTGCGCTACTTTCGCACTGGTTGTGCGCCAAATCCGTGATTGGCGCACGCGGGCACACACGTCATCAAACGGCATGCACTTCGCGCACAGCAAAAGCGCACATAGCGCAGTGCCCACAACAAAAGTGGGCGGAACAGTGGGCGTAACACGCAGAATGGGGAACAACGCGTGAAAAAGAAGGCGTAACTGCGGAAGTACTGCAGGGAACTACACGGAACGCCCATACGCATGCGAACAACCTGTATTCATGGATTCGAATACAGGAAACCCATGCATGGCAAAAGACGCACACAGGCGTCAACGTGTCCGCCACACTAAGGCAAGTGGAAGCGTCCCCGCGCACAGCATAAAAGTGCGCGCAAACAACAAACACGTATATACAGCTACGATGAATGTCACATTTGTCACAGCACTGATTGTGGGAGGAGAATAGCCAGGGCGTGCATTTTTTCACCACAGACAAGCCTTTTTGGGATGCCTGACGACCAGGTCTATGACAGGTATAGGTATCCACCCCATATCATCCTAGACCTGGTCAGGGAGTAGGAAGATGACCTAACATCCCCCACCCTCTGCTCCCAAGCATTGAGCCCCTTGGAGAAGGTGCTCAATGTCCTGCATTTTTTGGCCACTGGGTCTTTTCAGCGGACCACTGCCATAGTGGGTGGGGGTCTCACAGGCCATGCAGTCACGCTGCCTACACCAGGTATTGGCAATCATGACAGCGCGCCCCTCAGTCCGCAGGCACATATACATGCCCAGAACACCCGCAGAAAGGCAGGCCGTTGTCCAGGACTTTTACAGGGTGGCACACTTCCCCAAAGTGCTCGGTGCCATAGATTGCACCCATGTGGCACTACGTCCACCTGGGGCCACTGGGCACATCTACCGAAACCGCAAGCACTGGCATTCCATCAACATACAGGTGGTATGCGATGCAAAGGGAATCATCACCTCTGTCTATGCAAACTACCCTGGCTCGACCCATGACAGTTTCATATACAGAATGTCCGCCCTGAGCCGGGCCCTGGAAGCTGGGCAGCATTGCGACACATGGCTCCTAGGTGAGTACAAATGCCCATGCACATGCATGCATGTCACACACACGCACAAATACACAAACCCCAATAATCACAGCCATTATCACCTCTCCAGGGGACAGTGGCTACCTTCTGAGCAACCACATGATGACGCCAATCCGGAACCCCACCACACCACCCCAGGTAAGATACAACACTGCCCATATTGCAACCAGGGCCATAGTGGAGCGCACATTCGGAGTGCTCAAGTCACGCTTCCGCTCCCTTGACTGCTCTGGCGGGCAGCTACTCTATGCACCCCCAGTAGTGTGCAGGATCATTGTGGCAGCATGTGTCCTACACAATGTTGCAACACGGCAGGGCGTACCGGTGGACATGGTGGTGCCCCCACATCCCCAACCACAGGCACAGGTGCTGCCCATGGGAGGGGATAAGGCACGTGGCAAGGAAGCCCGGTCCCAGCTTGTGGCCAGATTTTTCACCTAAACTCCCAACCCTGCGGAGTGCACACAGGCCTGGCACATACCAGGTGACAATCGATGATGACAAAGAGACAGTCAACTGTCACAACCTTACCACCCTGAGATTGTTGCCATGGAATTGCCACATTGTGTGCATCCCTAGTTACATAAACACAAGCAATCCTGTGTGACCAAAAGGCACACATGCAAGGTGTGAATCACACAGACCTGCAAAACAGGCCATGACTATCACTGGTATGTCACTCAAACCCTCCCAAACCACAACATGACATGGCAAGCAATAGCCATACACCAACACAGTACCAATAAGGTACACATTGCCATGTGAAAAATGTAAATGGGCATCAGACAATGATGCCTGACATGGAATCAGATGAAATGACTGACCAACAACCCACACCCAAAATAAGTCATACCCAAATGCATTCCAAAAGTCGTATTTGAAACATAACAATGAATGCCTGTCCACATGCACAATGTGCATTGCATAATCAACACTGCAGCTACTGTGTGCCGTGTCCACCTCCTGCAACACACTGCTCAGCGAACAGCACAGTGAACAGCCATTGTGTGTGATGCACACCCTGAACATCACATTTAAGCGACAAACTACATAAAATAACAAAATTAGGCATGTACAGGATCCACAAATGTGATAGAACATTCGTTGCAGGGACACAGTGGGCACCAGAAGGCAAACAGCGTGTACACGTGGACATGTAAGGGTGGTTGTACATGTAGTGGATCATAGTGCGAGTGTGTGGGTCAGTAGGGACATGCACTCAACAAATGCATGTGAAATCAAGTTACCATCACTGTCCTCTACACATTCACCATGTGTATACCCCAGCATGTCAAACCACAACTATCCCCTCACACCTGAAAGGTAAACACAACACATGAACAGGCATTGATGAGCAGAATACATCATGTACATAGTAAAGCACAATTACAATTTCAGGGTGCCCATCACACTGCAGGGCAAGGCAACTATCAACAACAAAACACCCCCCCCTCCCTCACAAATCACCACGACCCACTGAACAGCTGCATCTGGGTTATTCATCCGACATCCTTGAATTCCACCTGGCCACAGGATCACCCTTCCCCTTTGTCACCATCTCCCATCTTGTGTGTAAAAAGTTGCCAGCACCCTCAGAGTCCACCTAGATTTACAAAAGCACAAAATCCAAGAGAACTCAAAGCAGGACAACACAGAAGCCAAGCAAATACCCTACAGGCAGGAAAACAAACCAGAACAGCCTCCAGTAGATGACTTCAAGTAGCAGTACGCCACAAAGGCCAAGTACTACCACAATGATGTTAACAACCAAGGTAGCACAGTAAAACAATGTCACAACAGGATCTGAACCATGTATGGTACATAACATAGAATGATGCAACACGAACGGATGTCTACTATCACAGCGCCCGTGTACAGGCGCAGGAGTGGCACAAAACAACCACCCCCACCGTGGTCTGGGTGCCTGCAAGGTCTAACTCACACAGGCCTCTGAGACCCTGGTGGGGAAGGAGGGTCAGGGATATGCAGTCGGCACAGGCATTGGCATACTGGATAACCAAAATGAGGGGCAGGAGAGGGGAGTAGGATTGACACGGGAAAGTAGGGAATGCACCGAAATGTAGCACACACATTAACACATACACAAATAGACCAAACTTGTTGACATGCACATAGCAGCAAATTACTCAAATGGAAGTCAAAGAGAAACTTATCTCTGGGGTGAGTGCTGGCCTCCTTCCTGCAAACTCTCCGGTCCGGTAACAGGAGCAGTTCAATGCTGCAAAGAGAGCCACAGTTAATAATCTGTGTGTGCCCAAAACACACAAACACACCAGCAAATATGCCCCAAAGTAACAAAATACTCTACAAACAGACAATCTTGTGTGGATGCTTCATACCCATACGTAACATTACCCCTGTGATGGTTCATACACAGTCAATGCATTAAGTCAGGCACGGGGGGGTGCGTGGCAAATGGAACACCAATGTGTCACGATTCACACAACATGCAATGTTCCCTGGGTAAGCAGACAGGCGCATATAGCAAGGTCTGACTTCAGAACAAGTCCTGTACCACCATGACCAAAATAAAGTAGCCAGTGCATGTATCAAATTGTACTTGGAAATGAAATGCACTGCACCCGAGTCTGTCCCTTGCTGTCTGTCCCTGTGAGCTGCTTCATTCCATGTCTTGCAACGCTACATGGCTAATACAAGTGCCTCAATGGACCATGGTGGAATGGAGTGTATGTGCCACTGCCCATGCAGGTGCCCCAGACAACTTTCCCATCAACTAGCCATCAGTCCACCAACACATCTGAGCTGTATTGTGCGCTTCAACACCAATATTTATCCAAGCTCACCGTCAGTGCTGCTACTAAGCATGCATGTTCAACTGGCCAGGTGGAAGGTTTGCTGTGTTGTGACCCCCCTGTGCAGCTCACCTTGCCTGGAGTCCCTTGAAACACGTAATCGTTTATTGGATGTATGATCGTAATCCCTGTGCCTCTGCTTGCGCACACATGCGCATGTCGGCACCACCAAACGTGTCTAGATTCCAGACGTCCAATGGCCCATGTCTGCTGGCAAAGGTGGTCTTGAGGCTCATCCCCCTGCAGAAAGTCCATGAAACACATGATTAATGCTTAATATTCATCTGTGTGTGTCTCTTCAGGCATTACATGAGTGGACCATGTCAGAGACGTACATCAGAAATCGCACCATCAGTCCGTCTTTCACAGCAACAGTGTGGAACACACTATCTACGGCATGATTTTCAACAAGCACATGTTCATTAAAGATAAGAAACATACTACACAATGCATAGCAATGAATGTACACATGAATCATTAAACACCCCATTTAGCAAAAGAAGAACAGTGGTCAATTACACCCCAATCATCCCCACTAGGGGTGTTAACACAAGTTCCACAGCAGCAGACATGCCACAGATATGACAGTCCATTGCCCTTGTGTAATAGGCTGTTACACCAAACCATCCTTGCGAGCCCATGGATAAGGGAAGCAGGAGTGGCATATGTGAGTCAAGGACCCCAAGCAGCAAACACATACACAAGACAAGCTTGAAGGGCCCAGCTGGAACAGACAGTGGATTCTTTCAAAAGCCACAAAGCACCACACCGTCACATGAAAGCACAATAGACTTGCAATTTTAAACTATATTAACTAATTACACTAGCTATGAAAAACCTACTTTACCTATTTAAACTAACCATCAAACAGAAACTTAACTAACTAAACTAAAAGAAAAATCAAAAATGGCCACATACGACCCGGGGGGGGGGGGCACCCAGGATGTGGGAGGTACAGGGTGCTGCTCAGCACCCACATGCGATGATGCTGAGGAAAAAAAAAACCTCCATGGGCTCAACGCCTGCACAGCCCGACCTATGTGGGAGATAGATTGTCATCCGAGTCTGGCTCTTCCTGGAAAGGAGGACGTGGCACAGGAGCATGACCACGCCTAGCTGCATCTGGCCCCTCGTCGGCAGCAGGTCTGCCGGACGGGTGAGCCTGGTTCTGTGTGGCGATGACATGTAGGTCTGCATGCAGAGACTCCCGTGAATCATGTGCTTCCTCTTGCAAGGTAGCACGTGTAAAACGGAGTTCCTCCTGTAAGGCCTGGCTGAACAACTGCTGCACCTCCCGGCAAGCATGTAGCTCAGCCGAGATGGTACGCTCAAGCTGTGCAAACCTCTCCTCTGCCCGCTCCCTCTGGGACATCAGGACACCCAGAGTGGATCTGAGGGAAGCATGCTCCTCCCTCAGGGCCTTCAGGTGTGCCTCTGCGTGAGCAGCAATTGCTTGACGCAGAGACGACATTTCAGCCTGGCGTGCCGTGTCTGAGTCTGCCATGCCCAGCCTGAGCGAGCGGGCCGTGGACCGTGCCGCCTGCTGCTGGAGAAGCTCCTGCCTAGCAGGGGGGAGCACAGATTTGGCCACACGCTCCATGCTCTCAGCAATGTTCTCCATTGCTGCCCCCTGCCGTTCAGAATTGGCAGTCATGTCTTGCTCCCACTCAGTATACTGTGGCTGCGTGCGGCGTCCACGTTGCTGGGCTTGACCCCTGCGGGACCCAAGGACCGTGTGTCCTCGTTGTGTTGGCACCGCCCGCGGCTGCACGACTACATGCCCCCGTTGATGTGATGTCCCAGGCACATCAGTGACTGGTGTGGAGGGTGACCCTGCGTCCCGATCCACCACGGGCGGAGGTTTCAAGACTGTCTGACCCCTCAGTGCAGGTGCCGCGGACAGAGGAGTGTCCACATCAGAAACACTCACCCCTGACATATGGACCTGACGCTCATCCAACTCGACATGGTCGTCAGAGTGTTCTTCAGGGCTGGACTCATAGGCAGCCAGAGACAAGATGGACTGTAGCACTTGGGGGTTTTCGTTGCCTACCACCCCACTACCCCCACTTGTGCTGGGTTGATGTAGTGATAACAACCCTGTGTCTGGCATGACAACACCATCCTCCGGCTCCATTGCGTCATCATCTGAAAAATAGAGAGAAAAAAGGTCACTACACATGTTCGAAGCACACAACACACACACACACACACCGACAACAAACGCATCAGGCAGACATGTGACACACAAAATAGAACCTGGCATGCATGCTGGGTCAACTTGGAATTGCTTCTGTGATCAGACCTGTTGAAAGGTGGCAGTCTGCATTGAAGTGGGTCTATGAAGTGCAGCAAATAAGTATGTTACTCCCTACCTACATGTACAAGGACTCCATGGTGTGTGTCAGAAAATGTGAAGGCAGTGCAAGGTCAACTTCAGGCATCACGTGCAATGTGCATTCAATGGGTAGCATATCTACAAGCAAAGCACCCCTCCACGCAAGTGCAAGAGCAGGGATGCCTGGCATGGTATCAAAAGGCTGGCCATAGACCTGTGTATTGACAGACAGTGTTGACTAGCATCAACAGCTTCATATGAGTCAAGTGACAACACTGCAAATGATGATGGGACAGTAAGCAGGACATATGATGAAACCTCTGGAGTCCACCCACGTGTGAAGAAGACACTACACCAGTTGGAAAGAGTCATTGGCCATTAAACAGGCTGAGGCCTGTGACCCTCACAGATTGTCAGACCCTAAACATGTGTGCAACGCAGTACTGAGCCACAGTTGACACAGGAAGGCAGATGAAATGCCATGCAATTTGGGTCATCATGGACTTGTGTAACAGTGATCATCCAGTCATGGACACATGGGCATGCGTGGAATGCACATGGAGCATGAATGGGCACTCATGTCCCTGCGGGGCAAATGACCTCTGCACAGTCCAAGTGAGACACCCCGCATCAAGTACTAAGGATATACCACCATGGATATGTCTGGCAGATTGGCCGCTGGATGTTAGAATGTACGCAGGAGGCATGACCAGGGAAGTAACCAACGGCAATATTGTAGCAGACCAGTGCTAAAATGGAATTGGGGTGCAGAGCAGGGGGTTGAGGGGCAATGGAGCATGCCTACATTGGCTACCCCCTTGCAGGCAGAGGACACATGCACGTCAGTCATGCTATGCATAGTTCCTGGGCTGAGAGGAAGCTCACCCCACGCTACATGCAGAAGTGCCAGTGAGCTGGAACATGGACCGGAGGGGCATACTGGTAACCAGCATGTGACTACGGTGCAAAAGTGGTGATGTGGACAGTCCCCGTCTGCTCCACATGTCCACCATTCAGCAGAGTAGACATGCATCAGGGAAGCATTGCATTACTCACACATCATAACCATGTACACGTGACATGTAGTGGCAGTCATGCACAACACATCACACAAGTAAAACACACACGTCCTCGACAAACACGCATCAAAACTCACCGGACTGGGCATCAAAGTCCGGCATCTCTCCCACTCCTTCGACCAATTCAGATGGTATGAACTCCGCAACGAGTGACTCATGCGGCGTGAGGTCTTCCTCCTCCGGTGCAGGCCCACCGCTAGTCACCAGAGTCAAGTTGTAATTTGAGGCACGCTTAGCCTTAGCGCTGCGTTTGAGGTCATTCCAACGCTTTTTGCACTCTTGCGCCGTGCGCACCTCATGGCCGAATTCACTCACATGTTCCGCAACTTGCTTCCAGTGGGTATCATGGTGGGCAGCCGTAGTCTGACAATTAGCAACCACTAGCATGTCACGGCTGTGTTTCCGCACGTAGCCCACGAGGAAGGTTGCAGAAAGGCTTCCCGGTTGCAGAAAGGCTTCTTCCTCGACGTGCAGGAGGTCGTGGCTGTGTGTGGGGTCCCAGCCTGTGCTGCAGGTGCAACCTTCCTCCTCTTGGATTGTGGCACAGACCCTGGCTGGCTGATGCCGCCCTGATCAGTATGGCCAGTGGGACTGATGGATTGAGCCAAGGGAGTGGCAGGTGGAGGGACGACCAAAGGGCTGACTTGTGTCAGTGGCAGCTGGGTGCCCTCTAATGGACCCTGTGCATCAACATCTGCTGTGGCAGGGTCATTGACCGCAACTGTCCTGGTTGGCAGACTCACAACCGGGGTGTTGTTGGCTGCATCTGCCCCTGCACTTGCCAACACCTGGCTGTTCGGTGCAGCAGATGACATTACTGCCCCAGGGACACGTGTCTTGGTCAGGGCAGCCCTGTGTGCCCCTAGGGTTTCCCTCCGGTCCTGTTGGAAATCTTCCAAGGGCTCTTCAATCACCAACGCAGCCTGCGCTGGCAGACCCTGAGCCTGGGTAGTGGTGTCCACAGCTGCACCTGCAGCTACCACTACCCTTGGGCCCGTGGCAGTCGATGAAACAGACTGCCGGGTCAAACGGGCGCCAGTGCCAAATGCAGAAGCTGCATCTCCCGGAACCACAGGTGTGGTGGCATGACTGCACCGACACATGGCACAACATCGTGCCCAAGTGGCGCACCCCTGCCTCTTCCCCCTCTGTGGCCACCCTGGACACCCTGGAGTCCCCCGACTCCCTGGTCACCCCGGCCATGTCCCTGAACACGCCCACCACGAGGAGTACGCCCAGCTGAGGCACCCCTCACCTTTGGTGGCCTCCCAACCATGATACAGATGGAGTAGTGCCGGCACAGATGGAGTAGTGCCAATGGGAGGTGTACACCACAATTGACCTGGGCAATTGGGGTGAAGAGGGTGGGATGCAAGATGTTAACAGCCCCCCTGCACCTGCAAGGCTGTATGTGACCCTGGTGATGTAGTGATGGGTCACGCTACGCTCAGGCACCCCAAAACTGCAGTAAAACCGTGCACGCAACCCTGCAGCCTATGTGCGTGGAATCAACCTCCCGCAGTACGCGTGGCACCCAGTAACACGAAAAACGCGTACGTGTGGGACACGCAGGCTACTATGACCTCGAAAACGGGTGCGATAAACAGGGGCACCCGCAGTGGGAACAATAGCGTGCGCGACTCACCGTCTGACTAGCGTGATAATGAAAAACATGCGTAGCCAATACCCCCGCCAAAAGAAGAGATACGTCCTCGATCTCTGTGAAGATGTGATGGCGCGCGAAACAACACGAAGCAGCTACACACGTCGGTCTCCACGAAAGGCACACACAGCGAACTGCTGGCCCCGCTCACCTTTAACCCGTGCTGCGGGAAACGCCCGCACGCATCACGTCACTTACACGCGTAGGCCCTTTCCTTGGATTACACGCATTCACACGCGGACGAGGGAAATGCCGGCGCGCGTAACGTCAGAGAAGCGCTTACGTGCTAAAGGCCTTTGGTCCAATGAAAACACGTACGTATGCTGATGCGCATACGCGCTAAGGGCCTTTCCTCCAATTACACGTTGACGTGCAATTTTTTCACGTGCCAAATCACTCTGTATCAAGCTGGCCACGCGAAAACACACGGAAGGCCGAATTACTGCCCCTCAGAGCCCCAAGCACGCTCCCACCTGCAATCTGCTGCTGCCTGACTGCCTGCTGCCCAGGTGCCCTGCTATTTGGTGCCTGCACGTCAGCCAGGGTTCCAGTTGCTGTGTCCACCCCTGCTGGAACAGAAGACTCCCGACTGGGATACCATCGCTCCACAGCCCAGCCCCAGGACCCAGTTGCCCACCCACGCCTGCCTCGGGGGTCGCCATGTCGGAGCAAACACCATCTGAGACCACAGGCGACCCCCAGCCAGAGAGGCAGAGGGCCACCAGCTTCAGTGTGAAGGAAGTTGGTGTCCTGGTGGAGCATGTCCTGGGGCATTATGATGCCCTCTTCGGAACATCACGCGCCAACAAGGAAGGACGGGAGAGGATTTGGGACGACGTAGTGGTTGCCATCAACGCGGAGGGGGTGGCAACCCGCGACATCAAGCACGTCAAGAAGCGCTGGGAGGACTTCAGGTCCAGGACCCTCCACAAGGCTCAGCGCCAGGGGGCGGGTCAGCATGAGTGACATCCAGATGAGGGTCCTGGAACACGTATGCCCAGCACTCCACTCCCAGATCCTTCGGAGGAAGACCCATCTGGAGTTGAGCGGTAAGTGGCCAAGCATTGGTGTGTGAGACAGGGCATGTTGCAGTGTGCTGGTAGTCTGATACTTGCCTGTATGTGTGACATGGGCCATGTATGGATGTGGGTGTGCAGGGACATCATGGTCATGCATGTGAGACCAGTAATGTGCGAACCACATGGTTGGTGCATGAGTTCCAATGCTACATGGGGAGCTGTATGGCAAATGCACACATGAAAGCATGCCAGTGTCTGTTCTTGCACATGGTGGGGGTGTGAGGGATGGGTACTGCTGTCATGTACATGTATGGTGCACATGTGTGTGTGTCTGAGAAGTGTGTCTGTGACTTCGATACGCCATGGAGTCATGACACATGTCCGTGGTGATGTGTAGATTCACTCATGCAGTGCAGTCACCGTTGTATGCACTGTGTCAATCCACTGTGTCTGTGGTGTACACAGCATGATGCATGACCCACCGGTGATGTGTGTACATGGGATCAGGGTGAGCCATGATGCATGTGTGTTTGAAGGCAACATTTTGATTAATAGAGGCCCTTGTACATTGATGCTGATGTTGATTGCAGGCTCCATGCCTGTTAATGCATGTGTGTTGCGTGCATTCACCCATGTGTTGTGGAGAGAAAGGATGGAAGTGACGTTAGACACTGCCACTCATGAGTTATTGCTTCCTGTCTAGGGGAATATTGTACTGTACCCTGATGCTTGTGTTCTATGTCTCTCTCTACGCATCGTCAAGTGAAGAAGAGGGCGGAGACGCCGCTGTGGAGCCATGCTGCGGGGATGCCTCCACTGGGTGGCGACGCAAGGCCCAGCCACCCTCCCAGGACTTGCCATCATCCGTGAGCGAGGGGGCTGGTGCCGTGTCTGCCACTACCACTGTGGTGGAAGGGCCGGGTGAGCCCCCACAGGGGCTTGCAATGGCGGAAGACGGTACGGAGACATCCAGGTTGGTGGTCTCCACAGAGGAGGAGGAGCCCGCTACTGAGCCGCACATGGGGCCTGGTGGGAGTAGTACCACTGGTGCAAGTGGTGCAGTCCAGGGCCAAGGACAGGAGGCAGCACAGGTCACCGCGGAGGGGCCTGTGCATGCCCGTGTCCTTGACCCTGTGACTGCACCTCCATGCACCAGCAGGGATGCCCCGTCCCAGGCCCGTCCGCAGGTAGGGGAGAGTGCCATGTCATCTGCCTCTCCACTACCTGCGGACGAGGGGTCCCATGAACGTATGGGCCCCGTCCTGATTGGTGTTGCGTTGCGCACGCATGACATTCGTGATGACGTGCATTCTTCCTGGGCAGAGAACGCACACCATCACAAACAGCAGCGTCGCAACGTGGCACTGTTGGGAGGGGAGCTGGTTGGTGGGTCCCTACATGTGACGCGCACTCTGGCGGACCTCTCCTCCTCTGTGGAGACTATGCACCAGTCGTTCTCCCTGCCGTCTTCCGGCCCAGATTCCACCGGGGCCTCCTGTGGACCTGGCCTGACCAACACAGCCAGCTTGGTGGAGATCCCATCCCTGCCACAGTCGGGAGTCGGCGGTCCAGCAGGGGTGGACACCACAACTGGAGACCAGCTGATGGAGGATGTGCAGGCATCATTGGACAGGGCACATGGACAGCAGCAGCAGCAGGAGCAGGCTCTAGGTGGGAGCAATGATGGCTCGGGGCCATCGACATCAGGGGACCAGGCATCGGCCAGAGGGCAGGAGGACCCTGGAATGGATGTGTCTTCCGTGTGCCTGCGTTTGGGCCAGCATATAGGTGCGGAGCTGCGGCGGGCGGAAGAGGCGCGGCTCACCATGGTCAGGGCGGAGTTCTCCATGCGTCGGGCGTTGAGGTGGGCAGAGTGCCTCGAGGCGACTCACAGGGAGTTGGAACAGGCCATGAGTGCCTCCCTGCGAGACCTCGGGGCCAGGACAGAGGCCCGCCTCCAGCAAATAGACATGGAGTTCGATGATGCCCTGGCCAAAAACATCAATGAGTGAGCCGCAGGACTTGCCCGTCGTCATTGTAAATAGTTTATAGTGATAGGTTTCCTTTTTTTTATTTTGGGGCTTTTGGACTATGCCCCACACTTTTGTAAATAGTTTTTTTGTTAGGTAGGTTATTAGATAGGTTTCATTTGTTTCGTTGGGCTCATGGACCCTTGAAAATTGTATTGTACATAGTTGGACGTTGGATTTATTTGGACATTTTAATTTCATTTCACCATGGATCAATGGATTTACCTTTTTGCGTTTCATTTGGATTTGGTTTGGTGGACAGAGTGTTTTGGCCATTTTTCTTTTGGATTACTTGGGTTTTTTTGAGGATTTTTTTTTTATTTGGACATGCATTTCATTACATATTTGCCATTATTTTATGCTTTAAGTACTTTCAATTGGTTTTCATGTTAATACATTTTGATCTTTTACTTCAATGTGTGGGATTCACTCATTGGGTTCATGCATGTTGACATGTGGGTTTACTCAATCATTCAATCAATGGCAACCTGTGTGTGTGTGTGTGTGTGTGTGTCTGTGTGTGACGGACATGTGTTGATGTACATAGTTGACTTTTGCTTTGTGTCATGAGATGGGCATGTCACTGCTGGGTGGGTGAGTGGGTGGGGGGACATGTGTGGGAGATGAGTGGGGGCCTGCTGGCAGGTGCCCCTCACTGCTGGGGGGTGGGGGTGCAGGGGGACATGAGCGGGGGCCTATTGGCAGGTGCCCCTCACTGCTGGGGCGTGGGGATGCAGGGGGACATGAGTGGGGGCCTGCTGGCAGGTGCCCCCTCACTGCTGGGGGTGCAGAGGAACATGAGTGGGGCCTGCTGGCAGGTGCCCCTCACTGCTGGGGGGTGGGGGTGCAGGGGGACATGAGTGGGGGCCTGCTGGCAGGTGCCCCTCACTGCTGGGGCGTGGGGGTGCAGGGGGACATGAGTGGGGGCCTGCTGGCAGGTGCCCCTCACTGCTGGGGGTGGCGGTGCAGGGGGACATGAGTGGGGGCCTGCTGGCAGGTGCCCCTCACTGTTGGGGGTGGTGCAGGGGGACATGAGTGGGGGCCTGCTGGCAGGTGCCCCTCACTGCTGGGGGGGTTGGGGTACAGGGGGACATGAGTGGGGGCCTGCTGGCAGGTGCCCCTCACTGCTGGGGGGTGGGGATGCAGTGGGACATGAGTGGGGGCCTGCTGGCAGGTGTCCCTCACTGCTAGGTGGTGGGGGTGCTGGGGGACATGAGTTGGTGATCATATTACAAGGTGACATGTGGCTTGGCTGGGGGGCATGCCCATGGTGGATGGGCTGCCTGCGGGACATGACCAGGGGTGCAGGGTAGTCCCCTGTGGTGTGTGCTGCCTGCAGGGGCCGTGGAGGGGGTAGAGGGGACACCTGGGAGGACCCACAATGCCAATTCACATGTAGGACTCCCCGCGCACCACACTGGATACACGTACCCCGCTCTGACAGCAAAATCGCGTGTGAAACTTCCCGCGAACCCCAGTAATATACATACCCCATCCGCACAGGGCCAATCGCGTGTGAAACTTCCCGCGAACCCCAGTAATACACGTACCCCACTTGCACAGGGCCAATAGCGTGTGAAACTTCCCGCAAACCCCAGCAATACACGTACCCCACTCGCACAGGCCCTATCGCGTGTGAAACTTCCCCTGAACCCCAGTAATACACGTACCCCACTCGCACAGGGCCAATCGCATGTGAAACTTCCCGCGAACCCCAGTAATGCACGTACCCCACTCGCACAGGCCCTTTCATGTGTGAAACTTCCTGCGAACCCCAGTAATACACGTACCCCCCTCGCACAGGCCCTATCGCGTGTGAAACTTCCCGCGAACCCCAGTAATACACGTACCCCGCTCCCACAGGGCCAATCGCGTGTGAAACTTCCCACGAACCCCAGTAATACACGTACCCCACTTGCACAGGGCCAATCGCGTGTGAAACTTCCCGCAAACCCCAGTAATACACGTACCCCACTCGCACAGGGCCAATCGCGTGTGAAACTTCCCGCGAACCCCAGTAATACACGTACCCCACTCGCACAGGCCCTATCGCGTGTGAAACTTCCCGCGAACCCCAGTAATGCACATACCCCGCTCGCACAGGGCCAATCGCGTGTCAAACTTCCCGCGAACCCCAGTAATACACGTACCCACTCGCACAGGCCCTTTCACGTGTGAAACTTCCCGCGAACCCCAGTAATACACATACCCCACTCGCACAGGCCCTATCGCGTGTGAAACTTGCCACGAACCCCAGTAATACACGTACCCCGCTCGCACAGGGCCAATCGCGTGTGAAACTGCCTGCGAACCCCAGTAATACACGTACCCCACTTGCACAGGGCCAATCGCGTGCGAAACTTCCCGCGAACCCCAGTAATACACGTACTCCACTCGCACAGGCCCTTTCGCGTGTGAAACTTCCCGCGAACCTCAGTAATACACGTACCCCACTCGCACAGGGCCAATCGCGTGTGAAACTTCCCGCAAACCCCAGTAATACATGTACCCCACTCGCACAGGGACAATCGCGTGTGAAACTTCCCGCGAACCCCAGTAATACACGTACCCCACTCGCACAGGGCCTATTGCGTGTGAAAATTCCCGCGAACCCCAGTAATACACGTACCCCACTCGCACAGGGCCAATCGCGTGTGAAACTTCCCGCAAACCCCAGTAATACACGTACCCCACTCGCACAGGGCTATTGCATGTGAAACTTCCCGCAAACCCCAGTAATACACGTACCCCACTCGCACAGGGCCAATCGCGTGTGAAACTTCCTGCACCCCAGTAATACACGTTCCCCACTTGCCATGTGCTGTGTGGCGGCCATGTATACTGGTACAGAGTTAGCGCAGGCCTTTGCGCTGGATTGGGGATTTTGATGGCTTTTCCCTGCGCGAGGGGCGTTCTTGGGGGCGTAACTGGCGCTGCTGCAGGGTCGATGCGCCACTGTGCGCCACGGCTGGTTTTGGTAGCTAAAATCCATGAATACGCTGTGCGCGGAAATGGATTTTAGCGCACGCGCCTGGCGCACAGATTCACGCAAGCACACTGTGCGCCAGCCGCGTGCGCCACTTGTGCGCTAAATTCTATGAATTACCCCCTTAATCCGTACATTTTACATCAGCCGTTCCAGAGATTGGTGGCACGCTGTGGCACATGTTACATTCGGCTCCTACCCCTTCTCTCTAGCATCACGACAAAGCTGCTTGTGCTATGGAGCAGGGGCAAACGCAGTGAGGCCCCAGCACTTTCCAGCCTCTTCATCCTTGCAATTCCGGTAGGTGCTTGGAGACGTGACCGGTGTAGTGTAACGTCACACCGGCACGGCAAGTTCCATCCGCTGCAACGCATATTTCTACACCCAGTGCCTATGCAGCATGATAACATTATTCTACAGTCAAGAAATCAAATCTCTTTGCTATGTAAGGGCCTACTGACTTCGCAAGGCCCAGCTGTCCAAATTAAGATGCGAGGCAGGCACTCCGTATCTTTGAATGTTGCAACTTTGCAAAGTAGCCATTTGCAAAATTCCCGCCTCCCAGAAGCTAGTGTTTACTAATCCTGAGAACAGTGACAAACTCTGCTGCGGAATGGGGGAAGGGAGCTGAAACTTCACAGCATTCATGCTTAAGATTGTTTGCCTGTAACCCTCATTATTCCTCATCACTGTACTTTTGCCGCTCCAGCACTGGCCTCTCTCTACAAATCAATATAAGTGGTGGAAAACAAGGGCGAAATAGAACAAGGAGGCCGGATGGTAGCAGATCAAATAAGGGTCAACAGGGCAAACTGGTTTCAGCAAATATATTTTCTTAAAGAAGCTGGTTAAGAACAGTTTAAAAATACTTCCAAAAACTTTTAGTCTTAGATGTGGGTTACTTTGCGTTTTTCAAGAACACATTTTAACATCATTTATTGCTGTATATTTACAACAATCAATGAAAAATTGCATAAAAGAAAAAGTAGTCAAAATCATCCCTCCCCCCCAAAGCTTCTGTTTTATTAAGCACGTTTAAGGAACAACTTAAAAATGGCCGTTCAACTGTCTTCCTTAATATCCCTGAGTGGATGTTTTAAACAGTTCATCCATAACAATGTTCTATCTAAACATGGACATTTATTTCAAGCTTAACAATAATAGCCATATTACTTTTTTATTTAATTAATGTTATGTGAAATTGATTTATACCACGCACTGCTGATATTTTCATGGTTTTCAAGTGCTCACATGGCTCTGTAAGGAAAGGTGGGTAGGGTTGGTTAGTGAGGGATAGGACAGATGATGTGCTCATCTGTTGATGCGTGACAAACTAGGATAAACTGGCATCTGTGCATGTGAGCTTGCTGGATGTTCTTTGTTTTGTGCACTGAGCTTGTTGTGTCAGGAAGGGCAGCGTACAGTGTTTCAGTGTTTGTCTGAGATGATTGGGTTTGTAGCTTGGTTAGAGATATGTGCGGTTTGAGTGTTTTGGTGGGCTCATTCACTAGCCCTCTGGCTTGTAGGTGAGGAGTGTGGGTTTTGTTGGAGAGAAAAAGTGGTTAGTGGGGGTTGGGTGATCTCTCGGTATTTGTAGTTCTTTTATTGCTTTTCATTCTGAATCCATCCCTTGTTTTCCTTGTTTCCGGTTTTGTTACAACCTTAAACCCTGGCCAGGGAACTCGGGGCCTCTGGCCCTCGCCACAGTATTTCTACAAGGCCCCAAGGGCCCAATCGTGCCCCTCTCGGGTACCCTGGAGCCAGTCCTGGCGCCATTGGCGCCAGTCTCATGTGGCAGGTGAGGTTTCCATTGGGCAATGGACCAACATGGCTGCCCCTACAAGGATCAACGTGGAACTACAACATGCAGACTAGCATCAGGGCGTGGCCTGCACCGAAGGCACCTGGGATACCTGTTGGCTATTTAAACCACTCCTGAGTTGAGGCACGCGCTTTGCGTTATTCTGCTCTTCCAGCGTGACGTTCACTGGGTCCTGCTCAGCATCTTGGGCCTGCAAGGGCGAGAGAAGAAGAAGAACCACGTTATTCATCCTTACCTGCCCTGCATCCTGCTCCTCTGTCAATCCGGAATCTTCCCTGGAATTCGCTATCTTCCTCCAGCAACATCCTAGAGAGGAGAGACGAGAAGAGGACAATTAGTAAGCGATAATCCATCTGCTCCATCGCCTCAAGGCTCCGCTTACTTACCAAGTTCTCCTGGAAGTATACCGCCATACGGCCTCTTCAATCCGATGCCCTGTTTTCCATCCAGCCACATTCTTCCAGGAATCTTTCGGCGAAATGCAAGGAAAGACAGCACCGGTTAGCCTTATTCAAAGGACGCTCATAGCGCCGAGCTCAGCGCTTTCTCTTACTTCTCGAGCTCAGCCCTATATATCAACTCGACGTCTCCATCACCCCTTCTGCATTAACAAGAAAGAAGGTGAAGGTCAACTGGGGCAACTGCAATTACGGACATTCATTCTTAATCAGACTAGAGGCTTACCCCAAGAGTGGAGTCGCAGCCTGTCTGGACTCCCGGGCCACGCCAGTGAAGTAACTCGGCGGAACGGTGCCCAGCTACGATGCGCCCCTGCTCAGCACGGCAGGACGGAGAGCGCACCTTATCGAAACAGAAGGTGAGAAAGGCTCCAGCGGGGGTTGCAAGGGGAGCACAGGGAAGGTGGGCTCCGAGAGAGGGTGTTGTAGCTAAAACCGAACTCCTGTCTTCCAGAACAAGCCCTCGGCAGCATGAGTCCCCGGGGAAGGTGCAGCGGTCCCAGAAGCATCCCAGACCAGTCGGTGGCGTCCCTGTGGATACAAGGTGAGCATTACAGGTTTATGGTTTGTAGAACCAGGGATTGTATGGGTTGGGCGGTCCTTTTCATGGGGTGGTTGTTAAATGGGTTTATCTCAGTGAGTTGGACAGCCAGATTTTTAGATGTTTCCGCAAAGTAGGTTGTCTTCCATCGTTCATATTTACTTTAGAGATCGAGCTCCATAGTTTGGCTATCATATAGGAAAAGGCAGTTCCTCTGAATTTTCTTTTTTCATAGTATCTGGTGTCTATTTGGAGGTTGCTGCTAGATCTTAAGTCTCTTCTTGGCTGCTATCTGGTGATTTTTGTTTGAATGAATTTGGTAACTCATCACAGTAGTGATTTATGGGCATTGCAGAGGGCTTGAAGATGATGCATTTCTTTACTGGTAGCCAGTGGGCCGGTGTGGTGTGGTTTCTTCTATTTAGTCTCGGGAGTAGTCTTGCTGCAGTATTTTATATGCGTTGTAGTTTTTTGGTGAGGCTTCGAGCATTCCCAGGTCTCGACTATTTGTATTGTATGGTAACGAAATGTATAAAATGTGACCAAGGCCCCTAGGCGTCTAGGCACTAAACACAAGGCGGCCATTAAGGAGGGTGCCTCTAGCAATGTATGAGAAGAGCAATTAGAAGAGATAGGTTTTAAGTGCCCTACGGAATAGAAAATACTCCTCGATGACTCAACGACAAAGGGAGCCCATTACATAGAGAAGGAGCAAGCACCGAGAAGGAGTGACCACCTAACCAGGGTCGCTGATACCTCAGTATTCTAAGGAGCGCAAGTGAAGGTTATCGAAGACACCTAGTTGGATGGTAGCGCTCTACCTTACTCTTCAAGTAGCTAGCACCCACGTCATGCAGAGCCCCATGAGTAACACAAATGGCTATAAACTCAACTCAGGCCTTCATCGGTAGCCAGTGAAGCTGGCGCAGCAAACCGGCAGATGGGGTCAATCTAGGGGCATTCAGGGCCAATTTGACTGCTGAATTTTGAAGAACTTGCAGCCACTGTATCTGATTTTTTGACTGCCCTAGATAGATCCCATTGCAATAGCCCAGCAATCTCATTATCGCTGAGGTGACTATCTTGGTCCAGCTGTTGGGCGGAAACAACAGCAAAATCTTTCTCAAGACTTTAAGTTTGTCGAAGCCAGCCTTTCATTACAGACAGCCACAATCTGGGCTTCACGAGAACCGCTGGACAGGAGCCTCGACCCTAGACTTTTCACAGATGTACTGGGCGTCGGGCAAGGGCCGAGAGAGTCAGGTCAAAACTGAGAACTCTCAGAACTGGTAGCTGCCTGGGGACCAAATGCCATCACTTCAATCTTTTCCCCGTTAAGTTTTAACCAATTGGCAGACATCCACCTGCCTATAGTAGCAAGGCAGTTTCTCAATTTGGCAGGAGGCCCAGTCGTGGAGACTCCAACCAAAATACCAATTGTGTGTCATCGGCATAGGTGTAAAATAGGACTCGAGACTCTGTGATAAGGTCTGACAATTAACGTAGGTACAGGTTAAACAAAAGAGTGGAAAGGGCAGACACCTGGGGCACATCACAAGGAAGAGCTGAGGGATGGGAACGGCAAGCCTGAAAAGAGACAGTTTGTGTATGCTCTGCAAGTAATTAATTGAACCATGCCAGTCGAGCCCCTGCAATACCATTTGCTCCAAACGGCCAACAGAATGCCATGATCCACTGTATCAAAGGCTGCAGAGAGGTCAAGCAGAATCAACACTCTGATCCCTACACGGTCATGAAGAAGCGCATGATGATCCAAAAGTGAGATCATGACTGATTCTCTGCACATTAGGGGCCTAAAACCTGATTGAAACGTATACAGACTGTTATTAGCTTCCAAGAACGGAGAAAAAAGCGGAGTAATCACAGCCTCCATTAGCTTCATCAGGACCTGCAACCAAGATGTAGGCCGGTAATTTCAAGGTGAGATTTCTTTAGGAGAGGAGTACCCAAGGCATGCTTCAAAGGGGCAGGAATCTCCCGAGAAGAAAAGGAGTGTTGCAAAGCTGCTGTAAACATAGAAATGGTCTAGGGCGGGAGTGCTTTTAAAATATAAAGGCATATCGGATCAAGAGGGGAGGCTGACTTAAGCATATTCAAAGTCCTAACAACCGTGGCATCATCCATAGGTTCCAGCAGGAAAACACCAGCTGGAGTAAGTGTTACAGACTCCCTAGAATGACTAACCATCAAGGCAGCGTCCTCAGAGACCAGATTTGTGTCCATGATGGCCTGCTGAATACCACTGATCAGAAAAGAAAACACTAATCGCATCACACTGTGCTTGAGCGTCAGGCGTATTAACAGTCAACTTTAAAGGACAAGAAGAAAGCTCTCTCACAAATGTAAACAGCTCCCGAGAAGACCAGGCAGCCTCTGTAACCCTGTTAGCATAGAATTTCAATTTTTCTGTAGCAATCATTTTATGATGAAGTGATACTGCTTGTTTATATTTAGCACGTGCTTCCTGGCTTTAGTTTATCCACCATTTCCTCTACAGGCGGGGGCAAACTTGTTTATAAGTCAGAAATGTGGTTGTGAAAAGTCAATACCAAAATGTGCAAGTCTGAGTGAAGGTGCTCTATACATCAGTAGGAAGTGAGTCGACATATTAGGGGTTGTTAAGATGGACTTCTAAACTCTGACCTGGTGGGCAGAAGTTTAGGAGGCCACCATAGTTTACTGGAACAGGGGAACCTTCTAGACAAGCCAGACCAATCACGGCAGCTTCGCAGGCGGTCATGACTAAGTCTCAGGAGCGGTGAGAGTGATCAGAAGCCCACAATGCGCACACACAGTAAAACACCACAGAATACACTTAGACAAGTGTATATAAAAAATACATACACATTTATTATAGGCCTTAATAATTAAACACAAACCACCGTAATATAAAACAATTATCACACACACCTTTCACTATTTAACATATATACAGTTACGTTTCGCCTAATGCAGTAAATGAGAAAACACAGCCACAACCTGCAACAGAAGAGTAGGTAAGCACAAATATAGCATTGGGCAGTTATTCAGAATCGATCCCTAACTTAAGCAGTCCAGCCCTACGGAGTGGGGAGCCTTATGCTCAAAAGTACAGTAGTGCATTGAAAACGCAGTGTCGTGCATAATGAGAGAAAGTGGGTCCTCTTCAGGGATCTGTACTAGTTCAGGAAGGTGCTAGAGGTGATGAATAACAGTGTCCTTCTATTCAAAAAGGGTCTACCCTTGCAGATAGAGTGACGTTTGGGTTTTGGGACTAGCTAGGGAGCGCAGGCTAGCCCAGCTAAGGTGAGGATCTTTTTTAGGGATTCTCGTGCATAAAGAACAATGGCTGTGCTAGGGGGCCACCCGTAAGTGATGCAAGTACTCACCGACGCTCAACACAATCTGGGTCAAACTTTCACAGTCTAGAAACGGTTGGCTGTAGGTTTAGCCCCTGCAGTTGTACGTCGCTCCGGCTCTCAGCGGCTGCAGAAAAGGACAATCGTCTATGGCGAGGCAGTAGCCTTTTGTCAGCACTCATGAAGAAAAGAGGACATTTCCAGTGCAGCACGTCTCAGCGCACAGGGGAGCAGGCAGGCAAGGCTCCTACAGTGACCATCACCACAGCAGGGTGAGACAGGGACCGCAAATGCTTGCAGCATGGGGCACTCTCTTAAATAGCGACCCAGAGGAGCTAGGACTACAACATTTGGCAGCAGAGGGCCCAGGACCACAGGCTGGCCATTCCTTAAGTCTCGAGTGTGAACTATGGATGGCGGCGCTCCTAAGCGATACCGCGGGTTTGAGCTGGTCAGTTCGCTGGATAGGCCAGGAACACTTCTGATGAAGCTCCCAAGGTTTGAAATGCCCTTGCAGGCCTTCAATGATCGATGCAAAAACAGGAAGCTCAGTGTGCCAAACCTTCTGACATGTCTCTGACTGTTCCACAGGTCTGCTTTAGCGTTTCAGGAGACTTGACTCCTTCTGCAGTTCGGTGTGAACTTCAGGTAATCCACCTGGAATGGATGCAGAGCCCCTTCTCTTATCCAAGATTTGTTTTGCGCTCAAATCTGGGATACACAATCAAAGATCTGCTCTCTTGCATGCACACCAGACGTGACGTAGTCCAATCACGGCCCACGATCCCAGTCATTCAGGCATACCAGACATACTGGCACTAGTAGTGTGGATTGGGACCAGACAGTCCCAATCCTCTTTAGGGCACTTGCACAAGTGACATGCAGGAGCCCACGAAAGTTGCAGTTTTCGTGGGAGGCTGCATGCCCAAATAAGGAATTCCCGGGTCAGCTTGGACAAAGTGGCCAAAGGACAGAACAAAAGACTTCGTGGCACAGCCACTTTTGGCACTGGCCACAGTCTTGAGCCAAAAGGGGTAAACGCGATATGGTTCATAAAACAGAAGTAAAAATACTATAGAAGTAAACTGCTGCCACCAGTTTGTCCTAGGCACACTTGTACAATCACCAACAAATCCTTAGAGGGTTTCTAGGGCCATAAAACAAAAGACCCCTATGCGCGGTATGGTAAGGTACTTGGTACATAGATAAAAAGTTACCAAGAAATGCCAACATAGTCCAAGACTAAGGGAAAAATAGTTTCCCAGTACTGACAGCCTGAAAGACGTGTCAGTTTCCCTGTAAGAGATTATCAAAAGGCCAGAGGAGCGCAGCTGACGGTGGTGCCACCTGAAAAAAGTCAGGTTAGGTTAGCCAAACAAAAGCAAAAAGCTTGGGGGTGTCCATAAATGGAGGGAAAATTGCAGGTAATGGAAATCTTTCCTAACAGGGGTCACCTGCATTCTTACCATAAAGAGTTCACAAGAGTGAATGTTCTACAGGAATGTGCAGACATTTAAGGGAGGCATGGTGAATCACTGCTAGGCCACCACCCTCACTGGGGTTGGGGGTGGGGCCTATCCAAGCGTAGCATAGCATATGACTTTGGCAGCATTTGGCAAACGTCAGGGCCAGAGCTGGTTGAAAACCAAGTCTCAGTCACACACAAAAAGTCTGGGGACATTTCCTCCAGTACATTGTAGATGTCATAACGATGCACCCCAGCTGATCTAGCATTAATTAGCAGTCCCTTCAAAGCCCTTGTGGGGGCAGTTTTCCCTTCACTCCCCATTCTACTTTCCTCTGATGTCAAGGTCCCTGCTTTGTCCTTAAGAGAGGGATTCATCAATTCTGACAGACAGGCCTGGCTCCTCCTCTGAAGTCCAACAGGCAGCCCAGAGCCAGGTGTGGCCAGATCAAGGAGTTTGGTACGTAAATATTGTTTAAAGCCCCTCTCTCACGAATTTTAATCTAAAATACTATTGATAATTTTTTGGCATAGCTCATGGGCCCTAGGCCCATCCTGTGCCCAGACGTGCCCAGACACACTTTCCTTTCGCATGCATTGCGAACGCCTGCTGGGTGCATCCGCTCCAGGCTGCTCTTAAATGCAGTCTGAAGAGTGGGAGTGGGACGCAGCAATGAAGCTTAAAGAAAGACTTTACGGCCGAGAAGAATCGGAAGTCCTAAAGTGACAAACGCAGACTTCTAATAACCCCCCAAACAATTACACCAAAAATAGCAGCTAAAATCAAATGGTATTTTCAAATTAATTTTTTTTTTAAGTCTGGCAAATAAAGAAATTCAACAATTGTGTGCACAATTAAAAGAGCAAGGGCAGCCTTACTCTAATCCAAGTTGTCTATTCTTGATGATACCAAAAAGATGATTGCGAGGGTTCTGTGTGCGAAGTTGGGGTAAGGGAGGATACCTCTTATTAATCACAGGAGGTAGACACTTTTTTAAAAACTTTTTTAGTTATTGCGTTGACTTGTGGTTCCAAGGTGAGGCCGTTATCCATGAGAATTCCCAGAATTGTTATCACTGTGGACTTATCCGGTTGGATTCCGATGGTCGGAGGTCATGTGAAGGATGTCTGTGTTGGACTGTCTTCTTGTCCGGCGATTAATATTTATATTTCTGTTTTGGTTGGCTTTAGTTTGAGGAGGTTGTTTGCAATCCAGGTGTTTGTCGGTGAGGCATTTATTGAGGGCATTGTCTGGGTTGTGGTTTGATATCTTGAAGATGAGTTAGGTGTCATCTGTGTACTTGTAGGCCGTCAGTCCACGGGTTTGAATGAAATTCATTAGGGGGTCATACAGATGTTGAAGAGGAATGGGGAGGCTTGATCCTTAAGGTACACTGCAGGTAATATTTTTTGTGTTCGATGTGAATGTTGGAATGTGGTTTCTTTCTGTTCGGTCGATGAGGAAAGATTTCAGCAATTGAATACTGGATTCCTCCAGTATCTTGATTAGGATTATGTGCCTGATCGTAAAAAAATTCAGTTCAAATGTCCAGTAGTACGAAGACCGATTGGGTGTTGCCCTTGTTAATTTTTAGGTCGTCCCATATGGACAGGAGTGCTGATTCTGTTCCTCTCGTGGGTTTGAATCCGACCTGGTATTGGTCAAGTATTCCACTGCTTTCTACATGTTTGAGTAGTTCTTTGTACACGTGGTTCTCCAAGATTTTCACTGGGAACGGTAGGTTTGATATGGGTCTGTAGTTAGTAGGGTCCACTGCATTTCCCAGCTCATCTTTTAGGTGAGGTTTCAGATATGCTGATTTCAATGACTTTATTCCAGTGTTTAGGGAACAAAGATAACAAAGATTTAAATACCTTCTCTTGGTGAAACTATTGTTTCCAAGAGCAGTGAAGTGAAATTGACTTTACTTACGTTTTGTAACTTTCTAGACCCAGCACACACTATCTTACAATAGGGTGCTGGAGGAATTACTTAGTATCCCCTATTTGTCTAGTTTCTCATGTAGCACTTTTATGTTACCCTTTCTACAATTATTGGCTGGTGGCAGTGGTTAACTTTTAATTACCATTGTGTGTTTTTAATGCGGGCTGCAATCGCAGCTGCAGTAAGGCACCCTTGGGTGCCCATTTTGACAAAATGGCCCTGTCCTTGTTTTTTCGCCATTTCTTGTCGGAAAGGTCCTTCTTGAGGTTTGGTCCCTTTGTTAATTTTGTCTTTGGCGGGATTCACGAGTGAAGCCCGCCTCTGGGTCCAGCGTGTCCGGCAGGGGCAGAAAGTGAGGGAGGTGCCCGAAACTCCCTGTGCTTAGTCTCCTTGGTTACAGGAATGCACCCAAGGGTGATTGGCTGGAGGGCTGCCCTTGGAGGACAGCCACCCTGCTGTGTGATTGACAGCTAGGCTGGAATGAATGGGAGAAACCTGCATAAAAGGGAAAGCTTTTTGGCTTGGAAGGCAGTTGACCACTCGACAAAGGAATCCGAAGAAGAACTTGGAAGAGATGCCTGCTGCAACTCCTGGACCTTTGGTTTACCCGGTGAAGCCCTACTGCTGTGCTGAACCTCAGAATTCATCTCGACTAGAGTACCCCTGCAAGGACGACTTCTCCCCTTAGGTTGGTGGGACCAATCAACCCCAAAGTGAACTTGTCTGGACATCCTCTCAGAGCTGGCTGTACTTTCACTACTGCTGCTGCTGGAACCGAAGTGCCAGGGAGAGGAACACCAGATCGCGTGCATCGCTTTTAAGTCAGACCCGAGCTCCAGGAAGATCCTTAGGACTCCCAGGAAGAAGGACTGACCAAGCCTGAGCCAGCTCAACAGAGTGCTGGACCCAGATGCGAGGAAAGTCTAGAGTGGCATCCGATAGTCTGCAGTGGTGCTATTTGCTGAGACGCAAGGAGCTGAAACCGCAAAGTGCCGCTAAATTGAAGTTTGACCTTTGCTGCCGCCGACCTTCCCATTGTGTTATAGGAGTCCTCAGATGTCCTCTCTCTTGTCCCTACGACTGAGGCTGAGGAACAACAGGATCTGCAGTGCCACATAGGAACAGAAGCCAGCTGGAACCATTTTTTCTAACCAAAGGTACTGTAAGCCTAAGAGGACTTACCTCTTGTTATGTAGTTTTACTTGTTCTCAGTTGAGACGTGTCTTGGTTGCCCTTGTAGAGCTGCTTGCAGCTTTGCCCCTCAAAAGCATCTCAGCTTGTTGCCCTTTAAGTGAATCTTATTTCTACAACCTATTCTAAAAACATTGTGCAAGACTTTTACTTACCTGCAAGAAGACCTTCAGCTCCCCTAGACTTTGTGCAACTAACATTAACTGTCCTGGCTCCCCGAGAAACTCTTCTACCTCTGACTTTGTGCTTTTGCCTTTCCGCAAGGAAAGGGTTAATTTACTTTGCATTGGAGGGTTTAAAAATTAGTTACCAGTTTATGAATTGTTAACCTTTTGTTTTATTCCCCAATCTAATCATTTACACCAAACTCAGCATTGCTCTAAATGTACCATTGATAAATTAATGTCCACAGTGTCCTAGCTAGTGTCTGTGTGCCATCCCCAATGGGTATCATCTGATTTAGAGAACAGAGTATCTTTTGAAGTATACTTTAAGTGTTACATGTTTTGCTCCCTTCTGAAGAAGCTTATATAACTGACTGTTAAATAAATTAATAGTTCAATCAAGAAATCTTGAGAATAAGTGTTTATTTGAATAACTGTCACTGTGAAACTCTGTGTTACAACCTTACAGCTCACATTAACCCCTCTTGAGATAAGCCATACTACCAACCTGTGTAGTACAGACTTATACCAAAGGTTGGGTTCCAGGAGGTCAAGGTTGCTGTAGTCTGCCAAAGGGTACTACACACAATCTTGCCTAACACAACCCAACAAACGAATCAAGAAAGACCGACAACCAAACACAACCACGCAGTAGAAGAACAGACAAAGCTAGAGGTAACAAGAACACGATCGACGCCCTAACCCCATACATCACCAAAACAAGAGGACCCTCCCCTCAACAGCCACAAAATATAGAAGAGGAACCTGATGAAAACAAAACCCCAAGACTTAACCTAGGAGAACTATTTGACGATGACACAAACACCACTGTATCAACACCTCAACCAGAGATCGACTTGGAAGGAAACCAAAACACCAGTCAGAAGACAATGCTGATAATAAAACACAAACCAAATTTTACCATTAAAATCCACAGCCACCTAATCAACGCAAGATAAATGTCAAAACACTCAACAGAGATCTACGACCTGCTCTGCGACAACGGTATCGACATCCTATTCATCACAGAAACATGGCTGGACGACAACTACAAAATCGCACTCCAAAGCTGCCTCTCCACCAACTTCAAAGGAATTCAGTTAAACAGGAAAAACAAAAGAGGAGGAGGCTTCGCAATTGCATTCAAAGAACACCTGCAAATAAAAACAGACGAACCCTCTAAACATCAGGAACTGCAAATCCATGGTCATACACCTATCAGCAAATCCAAAAACAAACATTAAATTCTTACTGTTTTACAGACCACCGACGTACGATGCAACCTTCATTGACAACTTCGTAGAAGCCATCACCAACATAGCCATTCAACATGAGTATCTGATAATCCAGTGGGACTTCAACATATGGTTTGAAGAAAAACACGTCAACTCACAAAACTCACTCATCGGGCAACTAACTAACATGAAACTACAACAGCTGGTCAAAGGAGCAACACACTTGGCAGGGCACACACTTGAAGCAATCTTCGTTAAAAAAAAACATATCACCATTGCACCGCCGATACAAATACTTTGGAGCGACCATCTTATCATTCCATTTGTGATTACGCTACTGACCAAAGTTACCAACCGGCTCCTCAACTGCCAACCACCATAAAAAGAAACTGGAAAACTGTCAAAGCAAGGAACCTAATAGAACAACTGGAGGTGACCAAACCCTCCACGACAGAACTGGAGAAGGCAGACCTAGCCGGGAAAATGGACCTACTACACAAATGGATTGCAGATACAATCAAAAACATCTCCCCGGAAAAACCGTTTACCCCCTCACGAAAAATTGATCACCTCATTACTAAACACCATGAAAAAGAACAAAAAGAAGCTGGAAATAGAATGGAGGAAACAATATGACCAAGATAAGAAAACCCAGTTCCAGAGACAAATCCGATCGTACAAGCAGGAAATTTAAAAGTAAAAAAAAGGCATTATGACGACAGAATCACCAAAGCCACGAACACACAAAAAGAAATGTTCAACATCATAAACGAAATGAGAAATCCACCAGGTTGCGACAACACTCCAATACCTTCACAGAAACTATGCAACAACCTAGCAGACCATTTCAAAAACAAAATCAACGACATTCGACAAATCATAAAAAACAAACCGTCCAATCCTAACACACAACCAACCGGATGCAACGAGGAGCCAGCGCACAAACTTCAAAACTTCCCGCAAATATCAGTGGAGACATTCATCAAGCTGGTAAAACCTAGCAAAAAAGCAGAATCGCCAATGGATCCCTGCCCCCCAGACATCTACAAATCAAACCTCGCACAAGGAACGTCATTTGAATACTACAGAAGTCTCCTGAATCTATTACTTGCGACAGGGTCCGTACCACGATCCTTCAAATCAGCATATATTAAACCACTCCTTAAGAACACACGTGGCGACGTGAAAGACCTCTCATACTACAGGCTGATTTCAAACATTTCCTACCTGGCAAAACTCCTAGAAACGGATGTATATAAACTAACCCAAGAACATGTCGAAAAACACCAGTTGCTATACCAAGCACAAGTCGGCTTCAGACGCGCAAGAGGAACAGAATCGGCACTCCTATCCCTCTCGGATTCCTAAAAACAAACGATGACTCCAACTCAACCTCGGCCCTGATTCTGCTCGACCTCTCTGCAGCTTTCGACACAGTAAGCCATGACACTCTGATCAAAAGATTAGAAGACATAGGTATAACAGACATGGCATTACTCTGGATGAAATCATCTCTAGCAAACAAGACAGAAACTGTATGGATAAAACCCTTCATATCTACTCCACAAGTTATCGACTGTGGGGTACCACAAGGATCCTCACTATCACCACTTTACTTCAACATCTACCAGACTCCGCTAATCAAGATCTTCAAAAAATACAACCTTACATGCTACAACTATGCAGACGACACTCAAATCATCTACACAACCGAAGACACACAAGCAGATCTCTCAACACTAGGAGAATGTCTAAAAGAGATCTATGACTGGATGAACGCCATAAACTTAAAAATCAACACAGGAAAGACCGAAATCATGATTATATCCAAAAACCAAGAGGACAACACCTACATACCCTGGTCAATAGAATTGGGAACTGTCAAGTACAAGGGAAGAGAATTCGACACTCTCTCCCGAACCACAGAAGCCGAATGAAGTCGACCCTCCACCCGTGGTTGGCACAGGCACCTGATAGAATAAACAGGACACCACGTGGCAGCCAATGGGGGGAAGAGGAGTTAGGAAGAGGTTGTGGATAGGGTGGGGGAAATTAGGAACACCAGTAAGAGGGTTAGGAAAACCTATGTTGGATAGGACAAGGGGAGCAACGGGAAAAAACCCTACCTATTTTCCTCTCAACACTTAACACCTATATCCAGCGTACCATACACAGAATTAAGACCTGAGATTTGAAACACCTTAACACGTGCCTCTACCCAGTCTTAGACCTGCCCCTACGACCTCATAAACACAGAAACATAGATTATACCCTACACATGTCATACTTGGGAGAAATTCCCACAATGAATCAACAAACACATGGCCTGTGGGCTTACAGAAAACAATGAATATGAACACGTAACATGAAACATGGAACGTATTTGCAGAAACATAAATAACAAATAACATATGCCCCTTTTGATTTTAGAACGTGATGTGCTGTCATGCAATGCAGTAATGGCTCTTCCACTCGCATTGATAAATGAAACTTGCGAGCGAGCAAACTTATAGCACTGGATTTCAAGGCGGCAGGGTACTAGAAACAAGGACAAACTACATATATCCGAGCGATAAGCGCGCTGTTTCCACACACAGCAAATAACACCCTTAAGAGCGTGATTCTGTGCCTTCCCGGATGTAGCAGTTTTCAGCTTCTAAAGTGGATTCTGCAGCCGCCTGAAGTCCGTGTTCCCGTAGAGAGTTTTCACATGCTGCCGCCAGCGTCATAGCTTAGCCTGCTCCTTCTTCAATACACAAAATAAGCCACACCTGCCGTGGCTCCGTTACTCCTTATAAACGTTTGTTACTCCTTACCAGCTGTGTCAACGGCTGCACGGCCTCAACTACAATTTTCCTTAGAGAATGCTGGGAACTGTAGTTAGAGTTGCATTAGTGAATTCCACAGACCTCTACCGCCTTTTGCACACTCCCTTCTTGCACCAGCCCTTTTTCCTGACATGAACCACGGCCACACCATCAAAGGTAGTCAAAAACCTGGGAGTCCTAATGGACAACGCACTAACCTTAGAACAACAAGTAAACATGATAATTAAGAAATGCGTCTTCCTCCGTCACTCATCAAAAGGAATCCTACCTTTCCTGTCCTTCACCCACAAAACACTGACAGTCGTCACCCTCATCATGTCAAGAATCGATTATGCAAACAGCCTCTACCTCAGGATCCCAGAACACCAGCTGAAGAAACTACAACGCATCCAAAATGCAGCAACTAGACTCCTCCTGAAACTATCTAGAAGAGATCACATCACGCAAGCGCTAAAAATGTTACATTGGCTTCCAATCAAACAATGTATCACATTCAAAACAATGTGCACAACACATAGGGCAATCAACCGACAAGAAGCAGAATTCCTACAAAAGAAAATAACAATCTACAAGCCAACGAGACTCGGATCGAGCAATGAAATCCGCCTTGAACCAAAACCATATGCCAAGAAAAAACTAGGGAGCTCCTCTTTCTCCCACCTGGCGGCAAAAACCTGGAACAACCTCCCAAAAGGAATAAGAAATAACAAAGATGACCTAAAATTCAGAAAACTATTAAAAACCTGGTTCTTCAACACCTCGGAACCAGATGGAAACAACTGAAAGAATCAAACAAGAAATACAAAGAAAAGGCTGACAGAATCCCTTGACGGCACAGACAACACCTAGAACCGACTTAGGAGGAAAAGAGGCAGCAGTTGTGCCTCCTGCTTCAGCAGTAATCATGGAAAACACACCATGGGGCAAGGCCAAGGACAGATAGGGAAAGCCCCAGCAAGGGTTGGGGCAGCTCAATTACCACTACTCCAGAAGGGTCAGGGGAAGGCGTATTATGTCCTGTGGTCACACATGGACCGGAATAATCTAATGAAGATGCTCCCTTCGCTGACTGCAGGTGCGGGGAAGTGGATTTATGCTTTGGAAAAACAAACCACTGGTATCATGTTAGCGATTGGGGACATGAAAACCCTTTTCACAGCCTTGATGGTGGAACAGACCGATGACCTCTGGAAATAAGCGGGATATCCAGGGGTTCAATTGAACACGAACACCCATGATGGAGCAGCCTTTAATAATTGTAGGGCACACGTTTGGAGGGCATTGAGAATGGTGTACCCCAATGTGACCAATATAAACACTATCTTGGCTAAAACAATGACCCTAGATGAGGATCCTACTGCCCATATCCAATTAATTCAAGAAATGTGGAGGGCACGAGACGGGAGAAACATGGGACAAGAATGTGGCTGTCTTCTACCGCATGTTAAAAAAGGGGCTCCCCAAAGAAGTTCAGCATGACCTAGATAAAGTAGTAGGAATAGAGGCCAAGAGTTGGCAGGCGATTCAAGCACACATTGTGCATTTTTTTTAAAAGGCAGGAGGAGAAGGAGAAGGAAGGCATGGAGCAAGCACAGAAGGCTGAGGCCAAGCTGGTTCAGAAAAAGTTGGCAAAAATTTGTTTAGAAGGAGCAATGATAATGAGCTCCACAGTGGGACAGCAGAGACAATCAGTACAAAAGGGACAAATGGAAACCGCAATGGGACAAGGATGGATGGACGGGTACGTACCTGGACCGAGACCAATGAGAGGATATCAGCGGAGTAGGGATGGATTTTCATGGGTGGTTGGTTATTTGGATGGATGGGGCCCCGATTTAATGGGCCGATGGGAGGAGGTTATTGAGGGTATGGAGAGCAGTGTTGGGCGTGTGGGAGAATGGAACATGTCGCATGGGACTGTCGAAGACGGCCGCAGCATTTCAATGCAGGTCCCCCACAAATGAATCCCCCAACTTTGCCATATAGGATTGGCCTGGGTCAGGAATGGAGCCTCACTCTACCCTGTAAACCCGGCCACATAGCAGACTCTCAGTCTTGGGTGTGTTTGTCTCCAGTATTTAAATATTGCATTGTGAAAGTATGTAAATTTGCATTGTGAAACCTAGGCCTTTTTCCCCACTTACAGGAGACTCAGACTTAGGTGTGTTTTCTCCAGTATTTAGAAACTGCATTGTGAACGTATGTAAAAGTGCATTTTGAAACCTAGGCCTATTTCCCCACTTACAGGATTCTCAGACTCAGATGCGTTTTTCTCCAGTATTTAAAAATTGCATTGTGAAAGTATGTAAAATTGCATTGGGAAAGCCAGGCCATTTTCCCCACTTACAGGATTCACAGACTTAGGTGTGTTTTTCTCCAGTGTATAAAAATTGCATTTGAAAGTTGTAATGTCTGTGGTTCTGCCTCCTATCATAGCATCCTTCTAGCAAACCTTTCTACCATTATCCAAGCCCCTCTCGTCTTGTCCAGTTGTCTTCTTGTCTCCCTTTGTCTCGTCTGCTTGCACCCCCATCCCACACCTTTCCACTTCTCTCCCCCCGTACCTACTCTATGGTTCTCTATGCCTCTCCTATCTTTTATAACTGCTTCTCTATTGACTACCCTGCTCTCCTCACTAAATCTCTTAGGAATAAGTTTAAAAAGGACATCCTGGTCTCCAACCCATGACTCCCTAGCGCTGACACCTATACCAGCACCTCCTCCAGCGAAACCCTCACCGACATCCTCTTTGTCGTTCCCTTGCCAGACCTATGGACTCTACATATCGTCTCTGCGCTCTCTCCTTTCACTTCTCCCATTAATGGTGGCACCCGCTGGGAGGCCCTCCTGTCCTCCTTCCACTTCTCTAAGGTCATCATTAATGTGTACCTGAATGGCACCGTCTTGGTCCAAGGCCCTCAGGCCATCCTTCTCATCTTTGATAGACGCTTCCCATGCCTCATCAATTTCCTGTCCTCTCCTGCTGTCCCCTCGCTTCCCTCCACGGCTTCCTTGCCTTCCCCTGCTGTCTCCTCCTTGGCCACCTTGCCCTCTCCTCCTTCCTCTACTGCTCCTCCTCAGGCTTCTTGTACACTTTCACAGGGCATACCTCTGATTTGCACCCCTCCCCGGAAGTCTTTCAAGGACGGCAACCTTATCCATATTGCCACTCTCAACTCTCGCTCAGCTGTCAAACACTCCTCTGACATCTGCCGCCTCCTGGAAGAACTTGACCTCGATGTCCTCGGTCTAACGAGACATGGTTCACAGCTAGCGCTGTCACAAGCTTTGGCACTCTCCTTCCTGACGGCTACAAGATCCTCTCCCCGCCCAGTTCCAACCGCTCCGGAGGGGGTGTAGCCCTGATATTCCCTGAGTGGATTCCTGCCTCTGTCATTCCTAGGCAGGCCTACTCTTCATTCGAATGCCTCGCCTGCAAGCTCTCTCTCTCCTAGCCATTCCCTTACTGTGGCTACCATCTATCGGCCACCTGGTCAGATCTCCTCCTTCCTCTCTGAGTGGGCAGAACACTCCTCTTCTCTCCTGGTCTCGACCACTCAACTCCTCCCTCTTGGAGACCTTAACATCCACCTGGATGCTTCCTGTCCTTCCTTTGGACTCTTTCACGATCTCTGCAATTCTCTCTCACTCTCTATCCTCTCCTCCGGTCCAACTCAATCCGCAGGGCACACTCTGGATTTTCTGAGCTCGACAGACCTTCCTCTTTCTATCCCCCTTACCACTCCTCTCTCCTGGAGTGATCACTTTCTCTTTTCCTCCCAGCTGACTCTCTCCACCCCTCAGGCCAAGCCAACTCCAGCACTGCCACCTACCTTCTCAGTTATCTGACCCATGAAGCGTGTGTCAGTTGAGGCTTTCACCGCCACTTTCTCAACTCCCTCTCCCCCTTTTGCTGACTCACACCTTGACACACCCCTCTGCATGCTCCATTCTGCTACATCTGATACTCTTGATGTTCTTGCCCCTGTCATGAGGATCCGCTTGAAGCCCAAAGCCAAGCGCAACTCCTGGTACGACTCAGACCTCGCCACCCTTAAACGCAAGTGCAGGGTGGCTGAGAGGAAATGGCGTGCTTCCGGTACATCCTCTGACAAACTGGCCTGCAGCCTGCTCCAAAGGCAATACAGGCTCTCTGTCTGCACCAAGAAGAGAGCCCACACCCAAGTCTGTGTCTCTGCGGCATCTAACAATTCAGCCGAAATCTTTAAAATCTGCAATGAGCTGGCCAATCCTGCTGCAATCTCTACCTCTCCTGTCCCCTCACAGGCCCTCTCTGCACAGCCCTGGCTTCTCATTTCATCTCTAAAACTTAGGACATCCTGTCCTCTCTCTCTTCCTCTCACCCTGCCCCCTCTACTCTCTGCTCTTCCTCTGGCCCCTCATCGGCCACCTCTCCTCCCTCCTTCTCTTCCTTTCCCCTGTTCTCCCCTGACGAGGTTTATAGACAAGTCCGATCTATGAAAGTCTCATCAAAACAGGTTCACCCCTGTTCCTCCAAAACGATTAAGGACCACATTGACACTTTGGCCATGCTCTGGCTGACTTCTGCGACCACTCCTCCATCACTGTGGTCTTCCCTTCCGCCCTGAAGCACTCCCTTGTGCACCCTCTTCTTAAGAAACCCTATGCGACCCGTCCTGCCCGGCTAACTATCGCCCAATCTCCATCACTCCTTGTGTGCTCAAATGTCTGCCCACGATACATAAACGATGTGAGGTACTGGGAATCAGAGTGTAAGGGTACCGAAAAAAAGGTGTTTTTTAAATCAATTACTGTAAAATGGGTCGACCCAGTATGGATGTTCCAGAGAATGGTGGAAGGATTTGCTACCACAAGAAGCTCTGCTTCAACAATGCTGTTCAGGGGTTGCAAATACTGGACCATCCTCCAACTGGACCCCTTTGCATTCTTCAGAGGGTAGATGGTCGTATTACATGGGGTACAGATGGTTGTATAATGCCTTGTTTTGACAATGCCATAATGGTCTCAAAAATAACTTTCGTCTGCCTCCCTAGGTATGGGGTATTGCCCAACTCGTGGTGATATAGCTCCTGATTTTAATTTAATCTGTGCTGCTCCTAAACTTTTCAACAACCCCATATCATGAGCTTAATCTTCACACTGAATCTGTTGGTTGTCTCCATGACCATCAGTCTGGCTTCAGATCTGCCAAAAGCACGGAAACTGCTCTCCTGAACATCCGTGAAGACCTGCTCTCCAACCTTGATTCCAACACCCCCTGTGTCCTCATCTTACTTCATCTCTCTTCTGCCTTTGACACAGTCAACCATGCCATCCTGCTCAACCCTCTTCGTAATAACCTGGCTATCACTGTTCAGTAACTGGCTTGGCTGACCTCTTTCCTCTTTGATCGACCCTCCCAGGTCTAACTCGGGTCCTTCCTCTCATCTATCTCTATCTCGACCTGTGATGTTCCCCAGGGGTCTAACCTCTCTCCCTGGCTTTTCAACCAATACCTGGCACTTCTTTCCCACCGTATTGCTGCTCTCTGCCCCAACTTTCAGTGCTACGTGGACGACACTAAACTAATTTTCAGGCTCCCTTCTGCCACTTCCTCTCCATCTCTCATCTCTGACTATCTTTCAGCTATCCAGGAGTGGTGCCAATGATCTCTGCCTTATCGCCAGTAAGACTGAGATTCTCCTCATCAGCACACCTGCCCCCTCCTTTCCTGTCGCTCTCTGGCCTGCCTCTCTTGGCCCTCTTCCTGCTCCCATCTGTGAGGCTAAAAACCTCAGGGTCATCTTCGACTCCACACTCTCCTTCTCTCCTCACATTTCTGATGTCTCTAAGAGGTCTCACTACCAGCTGCACCTACTCAGAGGTATTCTTCCTTTCTTCTCCTTCCGCCAGAAGCTCACTGTCTCCAGAGCTCTGGTTCTCTCCAGGCTGGACTACTGCAACAGCCTCTTTCTAAATCTGCCTGCCTCTACTCTCCGCCCTCTGCAAGGCATCCAGAACAGGACTGCAAGACTTGTCTTGGCCTCAAGCCCAGGGATCGTATCTCTCCAGGACTGAAATCTCTGCACTGGCTCCCAGTGGCTGTGAGGATTAAGTTCAAACTCTCTGCATTGTCCACAAGGCCTTCTGGGGCCTTGGGCCTCAATACCATCAACTCTCTCTTCCCAAATACGTTCCTTCTCAAGCTCTTTGCTCTTCCGCCTCCAACTCTCTCAGGGTCAGCTGCTTCTCCAAGCAACGAGTTGGTGGTAGATCTCTTTCCTCTGCTGGGGCCTCCCTCTGGAACAGCCTCACAGCCTCTCTGAAACTTGAGGAGAACCATCTCTGGTTCCGAAATCACCTTAAGTCCTTCCTCTTTGCTTCTGCTTTCTCTCCTCTGCTCCCTTGCTGATCTCCTGGCTGAAACTGCACTGGTTTACCTGGCTACCCTCTGATCTCCAGCCCAGGTCCCCTCCTCACCAGTTGCACACCTGCACTGCCCCCTGTCAACCCTGCACTCAGGGACTGTGTCTGTATCCCTACAGCCCCCTACCAGTACTTGACACCTGATGTCTGCCTTTACCCTAGCACTTGCCACCAGCTAGCTGAACTTGGCACTAGCTGGCCACCCTTTTTATTTATTGTCTTATTTATTTTATTTACGTTTTTACAGCTATCATATGTACTGCACTGCCCCTCCCCCTTTCCCTCTGCACTTCTCCCCTTTCCCCCCTCCCCTGCACTTGCGCGATCTCAATGTCACCTGGCCCAGTAAAATCGCTGTCTTTGTCTTCCCACTGTTCCCCCTGCCTTGCCTCGTTGCGCCTTGAAACACTTGTGTATAGGCATGTTATAGATGCCATATCATATCATCTTCCCAAGCTCTGTGTCATTGCAGCAAGTCCAGGTTGATCAAAACCCAGGAGCTGGAATGGCACAGATCTATGCACCCCCATCAAACATGTCAACCCAGGTACCGATATAGGCTTTGGATAAAAATCCTGTACCCCACGTGACAGTCACCGACTAGACCGGAACAAGTGTGTTTGGAGGAAATCCTTTTATGCCTCCTGGTGCTCGTATGTACCAGGAATAGGACAGTCCACAGGGATCTCTGATGTGTCCAGTTCTACCGGTTACTACTGATCTAGAAGAGGAACCTCGGATAGGAGTAAAGATAGGTGAGCAGACATTTTCATTTATGATTGGTACAGGGGCTACAAAATCATGCATCAATGAAGGTGATTTTTCCGTCAGGCAAAACAATTTACACACAGGGATACAGGAATGTAAAAGGACTACATGGCAGGGGCTACAAAATCATGCATCAAAGAAGGTGATTTTTCCGTCAGGCAAAACGATTTACACACAGGGATCCAGGAATGTAAAAGGACTACATGGCAGGCCAGCCCCACCCCTCCAACAGGGCCGTCCTGTTCCTTACACCAAGGGTCTGCATATCAAGGTAGGTAAGCACATTTTATTTGCTCCTTTGTTATACTGTAAGAATACCCCAGCAAATCCTTTGCGAAGGGACCTCCGGAGCAAGCTTAATATGTTTATAACTTTTTCGAAAGACGGTAAAGTATGCTTGACTCCAGGATTGTATCCGGTGAGAGAAGCATTGCTTTCCTCCGCATACTACAGTGACAGTCCGGCTAGGGGGGTGCCAGTGCATTCTGCATTATTTCTGTATGGGGTGATGATAGTGTTGAGTTGGGTCCCGGAAATAAAAGATTGATCATGGTGGGTACCTCTTGAATTTTTGTTTCGGTCTGCTGTGTCACAGGAGATAGTGCCAGGGACTATTGTTACCATTCTGTTAGAAGCAGTTGTTGTCAAGAAGGACAGGGTGGTTCTTTCAGGCACCGATGAGGAAGGAGGCGAATGGCGCACAGTGTTGTGCATTGATCCAACCTCATTGTTAATAGACGTGTCCGATGAGCTATTGTTTGAGGATGCAGAAGACACAGGAGAGGTGGTCTTTGAGAATGGTGTGCCTTGCCAGGTAATGATGGAGCAAAGGGAAGTACCACAGACTATGCTCGTCATTAGGAAAACATCACAAAAGTGGAAGGAGGATTGCAGAAAGTTGCTGGGCCACTTGTGGCCCAGCAATCCTCATGATATGGGGTTGTTGAAAAGTGTAGGAGCAGTACAGATTAAATTAAAATCAGGAGCTATATCGCCACGAGTTGGGCAATACCCCATGCCTAGGGAGGCAGACGAAAGTTATTTTTTATACCATTATGGCATTGTTAAAACAAGGCATTATACATCCATCTGTACCCCACGTAATACGACCATCTACCCTCTAAAGAATGTAAAGGGGTCCAGTTGGAGGATGGTCCAGGATTTGCAACCCCTGAACAGCATTGTTGAAGCAGAGCTTCTTGTGGTAGCAAATCCTTCCACCATTCTCTGGAACATCCATACTGGGTCGACCCATTTTACAGTAATTGATTTAAAAAACACCTTTTTTTTCGGTCCCCTTACTCTCTGATTCCCAGTACCTCACAGCGTTTACGTATTGTGGCCGACATTTAAGCACACAAGGTTACCCCAGGGGTACTGTGAATCCTGAGTGTTTTTAACAGTGTCATTTAAATGGATTTAGGAAACTTACAATTGCCCAGTACTGTAATTCAGTACATGGACGACTTATTGGTCAGCAGTGTCGAGGAGACACAATCAAGCTCCTCACCCTGCTCGCGAGAAGGGGTCAAAAGTGGACAATGATCAATTGCAGTATTGCAAGACAGAGGTAGTATATCTGGGACAGGAAATCTCATCTGCAGGGAGAAAGTGATGCCTGATAGAGCCACTGCAGTCCAGAATACAACTCAGCCAGTTATGGTAAAACAGATGCAGCAGTTTCTGGGGTTTTGTAACTATTGTAGGTCCTGGATTTTTGACTACTCTAGTTACACAAGGCCCCTACTTCAAGCGCTTAAGGAAGCACACAAGGAGAAGGGTCCGATAAGATGGTCAGAGGAAATGAGAAAATGTTTTTGGGAACTCAAGACTGCAATCAGTAATGCTCCAGTTTTGGCGACCCCGAATTACCAGAAAGCATTTTTTCTATTTTCACATACAGATGGAAAGGTCATGACAGCAGTTCTGGTTCAAAAACATCATTAGGTTACAAGCCCTTGGCTTACTACAGCAAGCTTTTGGATTCAGTTATGCAAGGTCAGTTTCCATGTGGAAAGGTTCTCGCGGCAGCAGCTTTTGCAATACAAAAGTCTTCAACCATTACTATGGGCTGCCCAGTGACGTTATATGTGCAGCATGCAGTTTTTGCTATCTTGCAAAAGTCTAAGGGGGTCATTACGAGTGAGCCGCTAAGGGGTTAATGGCGCCGGTAAAGGTGCCAGAGCCGTCAACCCCTTACCGCCCCATTACGAGTCTGCTCGCGGGAACCCGCTAAGGACGCCTGGTTTTACCAGGCGCCCTTAGCGGGTCCCGTGAGCAGACCAGGGTGCTAACAACGTGCCCGTTGTTAGCACCTTCCCCATTCCCATTGAGCCCTATGGGGGCTCGAATGGGAATGAGGATGGGTTCCTTGAATGAGGAATTACCGGGCCCTCCAAGGTCGGAATGGCCTGGTAATTCCTCATTCAAGGAACCCGGACCCGGTAAGGGGGTAGCCATTCCGCTGATACAGGCATCGTTACCTCCTAACTCGTAATGACTCCCTAAGTCTACTTTGACAACCCAAAGATTATCGGGGTATGAAGTTATTTTGTCAAATGCCTCCATACATTTGGTAAGGTGTCACCTTGTCAATCCAGCAACATTCTTAGCCGAACCAGTGAAACCTGATGACGTTGTCCACAACTGTGCAACTTATGAGGGAGAAGAACAGAGTACAAGTGTTAATGAGGATGCCTTGGAAGGAGGTAAGGTGCTCTTTGCCGACGGGCCGTCAACAATTGATCATGGCACTGGTGAGAGGCACCCGGGGCGGCTGTTGTAGCTCTTGTGGATGGGGAATACCGGCTTGGAGTGGAGAAACAACGTCCTCCACATTACTCTGCAGAGGCAGCAGAACTAGTGGCACTCATTGAGGCGCTAGAGGTGAGTAAGGGGAAAAACAGTCACTATCTACTCTGACTCTGCTTATGTGACCTTCACTGTACATTCTGGGTGAGTTAGATGGAAGAAAAGAGGGTTTAAAAGATCTGGCGGGACCCCAGTCCCACATGCCGCGCTGCTATCCCGATTAATCCAAGTGCTAACATTACCATTAGAGGTAGGAATAGTGAAGTGCATGGCACATAGTAATAGAACTGATTTAATAGCGCTTGGTAATGATGCCGCAGACAGAGCGGCAAAGGAGGCAGCATACATGCCCTTTTCAGAACCTCTGAAAAAGGAAATGGCGTCCCAACAAGTACAGTTGCCAGTCCTGTATACTGCAGTCCATTTGCTTCAAATAGTAGAATTGCAGGGAAAGGCACCCTAAGAGGAGAAGGAGCTCTGGGCAAAGAGGGGATGCATGCTCTCGCACACAGACTTGTTGTGTAGACAGGAGTTGACGGGGAAGGTAGTAATGCCCGTATAACTACTTCTTGTGGCTCTAGAGCAACTACATTACCCATCACCTATGTCCTGACAACAAATACCAACATAACTCCAGGAGGATTGGTTTCTACCAAACATTCATGAGCAGGTAAGTAGGTTCGTAGGGAATTGTATAGTTTGTAAACAATTAAATCCTGGTAACACCATGAAAGCAGTGAGAGGGGTAATTCCCCGGCCTTCAGGTCCTTTCAGAGAACTTCATATTGATTTTGTTGATATGATACAGTGTAATAATTTCAGGTATTTCATTTTAATTGTATGTGCATTTTCCCGATTGCTTGAGGCTGGTCCCTGCGTGCACCCTGATGCAAAATTGGCAGCTATATTTCTGGTGAGGGAGGTATTTCTACGGTGGGGAATATGTGACGTCCTGAGATCAGATAATGGGACCCATTTTTTTATCCTTTTTTGCCGAGATTACATCCCTTCTGGGGATCAAGCACAGGTTGTGCTTGGTGTATCTCCCACAAGCCAACGTGATAGTGGAACGGCTTACTGGTTTGCTTAAAATGCAGTTGTCTAAATGATGTAGTGAATTTATTTATATCGTGCTCTGAAACACTTGTGTACGAGCGCGATATAAATAAATTATCATATCATATCAAAAGAAATGGTTGTACTGTCTTCCATTGATCCTGTTTTACTTACGAAATAAGCCAAGGAAAGATCATCACCTCAGTCCTCATGAGGTGGCGACGGGGTGTAGATTGTATACACTACATAAGTCAGCAGAGATTCTTGGAGAAGACTTTGGGGAATATCTTCGGACCTTGACTAGGATTGTGTCTTCTCAGGTTACAGCATCACACCAGCAAGCAAGGGGAAAAGACAGCAAGGAACAAGAAGATCAACAGCAACCATTGCTACTCCCCGGGGACTCCATCTATGCACGTTCCTTTGTTTGTCGCTGGAATGAACAGCGTTTCCATGGGCTTCATCGAGTAATCTTTGCTACGCCGACTGCAGTCAAAGTGGGGGGGAAGCAAAACTTGGATCTACGTCCATGACGTACAAAGGGATACCAGAGTCTCTCCACTGACACCTGGGGAAGAGCAGTTCCAAAAAGATAAGAGTGCCCCGAGAAAACACAGTTCATGCCACTGAAAGGGGGAGGGGGCATAAAGAGATTGTGAATTCTTATTTGTTATTCAAACTGTAAAACAAACAAATGGATTTAAAAATGTGTATGAGAATGTGTAGATCTATTTCTCTCTTGATGTCATGAGGCCTACCCCCGGGCATCCGGACCAAGCCCATCAGCCCCGGGAGCAGGCATCCAGGTGCTTACTAAAAGCCCAGCAGCCCCGGCTAGGGGCTGTCTGGGTACAGTCTTGGCGCCAGGCTCATAGAGGAAATCAGTCCAGGCGCCATAGTTGCCAGGCTCATGTACATTACTTACCTCATGCAGACCATGCTGCAATGAAGTCAAGCCAACGTGAGGCCTGAATGGGGCTACTTTACTTCAGGGACTATTTTTTACTCGGGTGTGGTTCTGGGGGAACATCTTACCTGGGACTACTTTGAAGGCTATTTAAACCACACCCGAACAGCAGCACATGCTTCGCGTTATTCTGCATCCAGCAGCGTAACGCTCACTGTGCCTGCAGTCAGCATCCAGTCTTCTGCCATGCCCCCCTCGAATCCAGAGCTCCTAGAACAAGAGGAAAGAAGAAGGAAAGGTTAGAACACAGACATTATTTTAATTCCTCACCTGATTCCGGATCCATCACGTCTTTGAACTTGAAAAGGACATTATTTCTGCATGCGTCGCATTGCCAGCTGCAGCGCGGCGCCATACTCACCAGTCCTCACAGCATTTTTCGATTCGGCGCTGCCTCCATCATTTTCTTCGCCGAACTCCAATATCTAGGGGACAAAAGAAATAAAAGGTGACCCGAGAGAGCCAACAAATACAATCTCTTTTACCACCATAGACTTACCCGATTTACCACCAGAGGCATTATTCTTTAACATCCCGCAACTTCTTACGCCGCACCTGTAAGGAGAGAGAAAGCAACAATTTAAATACACGCATCTTTTACCGGACAGTGTTGGGTAATACAGACTCTTACCTGAACGCCATCAGCTGCCACAAGACAATCTTCTCTTGGACCGGAGCTGCAAAACAAGAAGGGAATGGGACAAGAGTGAACATCGGACATATTGAACTCTTTGGACGTTATACTTACGGGTTCTCGCCAGGAACCTCGGAGTAAATATTAATCCGGAACTCTTCCAACATCTTCGAACCAGTGAAGTAACTGGTATCTACGCGCCCCTGCATTCCGCGCAGGATGGAGAGCTCATCATTCAAAAACATAAGGTGAGACTACTGAAAGGGAATATCGGAGGTGATTAGTGGGGAGAACAGTGGGGTGCCATTACTAGAATCCACAGGTGGCTAAATCCCTTTCTCCACTTGCAGGAGAATACTTCGACGGGTCAAGCAGACGAGATTAGGCAGTCCAGTCTGTGATCTCTGCACTACGCTTCACGTTGGAGGAGACCGCAGCGTCCGGGTCCGATCGACGCCCCTGTGGGAGCCAGGTGAGCGTAACACTTCATTTCTATGGTATATGTTCTCAATAGTAGGAATGTAAATAGGTCTGATTTATCAAGTACTATGGATACGGCAGAAAAATTGTTACTGGCTGGAGGTACAGCATCACTTCTCGACTTGTATTGGTCCTGTGGACCCTTATTACCTCCAGCCTGGCGAGGCGTTTGCCAATCCCTCCCCGGAGGGAAAGCTGTAACAGCCCAGCCAGAACTCCAGGACGGTTAGGGGTGATGTCCCCGGCCTTGGGCATCCATTTCCCATGTAGGTCTACCGTCTTCAAGCCCAGTGCCAGTCCCAGGGAGCCCCGGCAGGGTCCCTATCCTTTTCCAGAGAGAAAAGCTGTAACGCAGGCCAGCCAGAATTCCAGGATGGTCAAAGGTGATGTCTCTGGCCTTGGGCACCCATATCCCATGTGGGTCAAACGTCCCCAAGTCCAGTGGCAATTCCGCAAAGCCCCGGCAGGGTCCCCCATCCTTCCTCGGAGGGAAAGGCTGTAACGCATCCCAGCCAGAGCTCCAGGCTGGGCTTGCGGATGGTCGACCCACATGATAGATGGGCACCCAAGGCCTGGGACATCACCCCCAACTATCGTGGAGCTCTGGCTGGGCTGTGTTGTAAAATTTCACTCCTGGAATGGATGGGGACACTGACGGGGCTCCCTGGGACTACTGCTGTGCTTGTATACAGTAGACGCACATGAGCGACGGATACCCAAGGCTGGGGACATCACCTCCAGCCGTCCTGGACTTCGGACTGGGCTGAGTTACAGCTTTTCCCTCTGGGGAGGTATTGGCACACTGCCGGGGCTGCCTGGTGGGACAAAGCTGTAACACAGGCCAGCCAGAGCTCCAGGATGGTCGTGGATGATGTCCCAGGCCTTGGGCAGCAGTCTCCCATGTGGGACGACCATCCCGAAGCACAGCAGCAGTCCCAGGGAGCCCCGGCAGGGTCCACCCTTTCCCAGAGGGAGAAGCTGTAACGCAGGCCGGCCAGATCTTCAGGATAGTCAGGGGTAATGTCCCTGGCCTTTAGAAGCTGTCTCCCATATGGGGCGAACATCCCCAAATGCAGCAACTGTCCCAGGGAGCCCCTGCACGGTCCTCTTACCTTCCCTGAGGGAAATTCTGTAACGCAGCCCAGCCAGCGCTCCAGGATGGTCAGTGGTGATGTCCCTGGCCTTGGGCGGCTGTCTCCCATGTGGTTTGACTGTCCCCAAGCCCAGCAGCAGTTCCAGGGAGCCCCGGCAGGGTCCCGGTCCTTTCCCTGAGAGAATAGCTGTAACGCAGGCCAGCTAGGATTCTGGATGGTCGGAGGTGATGTCTCGGCCATGGGCACCTGTCTCCCATGTGGGTCGACCTTCCGTAAGCCCAGGCTGCACCTCTGGCTGGGCTGCATTACTGATTTTCTCTCCGGGAGGAATTGGGACCCTGCCAGTGCTCCCTGAAAATTCTGTGGGACTTGGGGACGGTTGACCTACATAGGAGTCAGGCGCCCAAGGCCAGAGGCATCCCCTCCGACCATCATGGAGTTCTGGCTGGCCTGCATTACAGCTATTCCCTCCTTGAAAGGACCAGGTCTCTGCTGGGGCTTCCTGGAACCACAGCTGGGCTTGGGGACGGTCAACCCAAATGGGAGATAGCCGGCCCAAGGCCAGGGACATCACCCCCCACCATCCTGGAGCTCTGGCTGGCCTGCGTTATAGTTTCTCCCTGCAGGAACGGACGGGGACCCTTCCGGGGCTCCCTGGGACAACCGCTGTGCTTGGTGACGGTAGACCCACATGGGAAACGAATGCCCAAGGCCAGAGACACCACCCCTAACCGTCCTGGAGTTCTGGCTGGGCTGCGTTACAGCTTTTTCCGACAAGGTAGCCCTTGCACTGTGCCAATTCCTCCCAGGAGGGAAAGCTGTAACGCAGCCCAGCCAGAACTACTCCAGGACAATTAGGGGTAAGTCCCTGGCCTTGGGCATTCATTTCCCATGTGGGTCTACCATCCCCAAGCCCAGCGGCAGTCCCAGGGAGCCCCTGCAGGGCCTCCACCCCTTCCCATAGGGAAATTCTATAATGCAGCCCAGCCGAAGCTCCAGGATGGTCGGGGGTGATATCCCTGGCCTTAGGTGTCTGTGTCCCATGTGTGGTGACCATCTCAAAACTCAGCAGCGGTTCCAGGGAGCCCCGGTAGGGTCCCCGTCCTTTCCCAGAGAGAAAAGCTGTAATATAGGTCAGCCAGAATTCAAGGATGGTCAGAGCTGATGTCTCCGGCCTTGGGCACCTGTCTCCCATGTGGGTCGACTGTCCCCAAGTCCAGAGGCAGTTCTGAGGAGCCCCGGCAGGGTCCACATTCTTCCCCAGAGGGAAAGGCTGTAACGCAGCCCAGCCAGAGCTCCAGGCTGGGCTTGTGGATGGTCGACTTACAGGGGAGACGGGTGCCCAAGGCCTCGGACATCACCCTACAGCAAACTCGGATTCCCTGGTGGCGTTATGACCATCTACATGTGGGAAGAAAATGAGCCAAATGTGGCTCGGATATCACATGTAACAAAAAGGTTACAAGGGATTGAATGGCGACATACAGAAATTGCCAAAAAAGGGCTCGACACTGGGAAGGAAAACCATCAGCAGTTAAAGGGTTAACCAGTGTCCAGGAGCTACGACTGGGGGACCAAGAGCTAATCAATAGCATGCCGCCAATTGAAATTCCACATAGTCTGAAATGCAATTACTTTGTCAATTATTTATGACACCTTATGCTTTAAATATCATATTGATGCTTCCTAATGTTTATTTATAGATTGCCCCACATGCGCAGAGTTAAATTCACATAGGTGTGTTTGTTCAGCATCCATTTGCCTGGGGAGCCAAAAGTAGCTCCTGGTAGCTGTTGCCAGGTTAACCAGACTCTTCTAGGCTACAAGCAGGAGCTAAATAGCTCCCAGCACCCCTCAATTTTGAACCCTGGTTAATGTATTATCTAAAGGAGGAGAAAGTTGGGGTGGTTGAAAAGGGTCCCACGGGTAAAGAAAAGTTTGAATTGCACATGTCATATTGGTGGCTGGGGTGACAGCGATGTGGAGATAGTGTGGCAATTTAGTATGAATCTAGTGTAGCTAATGTGAATGATATATGCATTATTTTTAGTGTTGTTTGTGTTTTAGTTGATACATTTTCAAATTAGATGTGCACAGCAGGATAAGTGTCAAAACTGCTGATACAATATAAACTCAATACAGCTGTGTCATGCCACATAGCACTTGACAGTCAGGTAGCGGGGAGCTCTACATGTACATGCCAGGTAAGAGATTGGCAATGGGAAAATCAGTGTGAGGTGATCCAGTAGTCCTGAACAAAGATGTATAGGTACACATGCATGGGGATCTCTAGGGGAATAGGTTTTGGGCAGTGTGAATATACAGATCTGTTTCGCCGCAGAATTCTCTGACAAGTTAGGAAATGCATTGGCTAAAAACCTGGGTTGGGCAATTGAACTCTGTGTGACTGAAAAACTAGTTTTACAAGATTGGGGCAAGACAGCAGCAGTTGCGATGAATATCGGATGGTCAGTTTCGGGTAGGTCTTTTTTATGGTCTAGGTGAATTGTGAAGGGGAGATGCAATATCTGTAATTATGTAGGAGTCTGTTATTGAATATTCCGGCCACCTGTTAGGGCAGGACAATTAAACCTGATGTGGGCTGCTTGTGGGGAAAGGAGCACCATAGATGATGGATTTTCAATAGAGTTCTCAAGATGTGGGCTGGGACATGTGGGCTGGAATGCTAAGTCGCATAGTTTAGAATGAAATGTGTACACCAACATGTTTGTGCGATAAAACCAGCAACAATAGATCAAAAGGAAATGTGTTTGCTCTCCTCTTCTTTTATATCAATGGAATTTCCATAGAATAGCCATTGTGTGCATCACAAGTAGGGGTAAAGGTTTCTAACCAGATGGAACCTATGATAATTGAAATTGTTTGTAAGTTGTGTAAACTTTGTAACTAGGAGATGGGACTATGACCAAACATGGAAAGGCCCCACAGAACGGTGTAGTGTAAATATGAAACATGCAATTATAAGTTAAAGAGGATGGTGATTAGATGAATGTATCCAATTAGAAGTGTGGGAACTAAAGGGAATATGGTTACATTGTATAGGTTTAACCAATCATGTGTGGGGGTTGACTCTGTAACAAAACCTTTCGGAGTGTTTTAACTGTTGAAAATTGTATAAAATGTGTGTTCTTTGTGTGGTTCAGAGACACAAGTTAGTTTGACTCTTTGATGTCATCTAACCCCTCCTGGCCTTCTGTACAATAAACTTGCTTTACGGACAAAGGCTGTACATACTCTTTAAGGGTGGGCCTGCTTTTGGTTACAGTGATCAAAGGCCCAATCCTTCAGTGCCATTTGTGTGCCAACCGGAGTGCCTGTGCTTCCAGAGTCTCAGGTAGCACGATGGAGTGCCCTTTTAGGATTACTCCTTCCACGGAGATGGTAAGTTAATTTCTGATCCCGAATAGGGCCTGTAGCTTTTTTTGTGCTGCTCTAGTGCGGTGGGCCATGGCTGACAGGAAGTTCTTCCAGTCTCCCACCTTTATCGTTAGCTTCGCTTGTTGCAGCCACGAGTCCTTCTCGGTTTCTTCTGCTATCTCTAGTAGGGACATTGCTTTCAGGCAGGCATATGCTACTACATGGCACACGCGTTCTTCTGTCTCTTGCGCGTGTTCTTGCTCTTGTTGTGTTGCTGGTCGTGGATGCCAGGGCAGATAGTCTGCAGGGTTTTCTGTACCCGCTCAGTATATGACTTCTATTTCAAAAGGCTGCAGTTGTAGCATCCATTTATTTTAAACTGGCTGGTGGTTAGGGCGCGGACCCCTTGAATATTGGGATCAGGGGTTTGTGGTATACTGTATATACTTTGGCTAGCTGACCTAACAGATACACCTGAACATGTTGGCACCCCCATAATATTGCCAGAGCTTCCTTCTCTAAGTGTGCATAGCTCTGTTTTGGTGAGTGTTCGGCTTACAAACGTAATAGGAAATAAGGTGTTTTCCTGGTCTACTTGGGTCAGGACTGCCCCCAGTCCTGTGGGGCTGGCGTCCACGAATAGTTCAGTGCTTCCGTTCGTGTTAAAGAACGCCATCTTTGCTTTTCCAGTTAACGAGTCTTTGATCCGCTGAAAAGCTTTTTCTTGTCCTTCACCAAGGTACTTCTTTCCGGGCTAGTTCTCTCAGCTGGGCCACGACTGTGGCCAGGTCTGGAATTAATCTGCTGAAGCATGTGGCCATGCCCATGAAGCTTCTGATTTCGGGGGCTTTGGCTCCCTTAATGTCTGCGAGTTTGGCTGGGTCGGGTGACACAGCTTCAGCATTTAAAATGTATCCAAACAACGCAAGTTTGCTCCTTCCAAATTAATCTTTCTGCATGCAGTGTTAGGCCTGATTCCTCCAGACACTGTAGAACTGCCTCGAGCCAAGTTTTGTATTCTTGTGCCATCTTCCCATATACTAAGATGTCGTCGCTGACGTTGGTCATGCCTGCTAAGTCGTGCAGCACTCTTCATATCTCATTCTGGAAAACCTTGGCTGCTGACGATATTCCGAAGTTCAGCCTGCGATACTTCCAGAGGCCGAGATGGGATGAGAATGTTGTGATCTATCTTGATTCATGTGTTAGGCGTATCTGGTGATAGCCAGAGCGTAGGTCGAGCTTACTGAACAACATTGATCCTGTCAGATTTATGATTAGTCCGTTAATGGTTGGTGTTATGTGGCGTTCACGCGCTTTCGCCATGTTTGGGAGCCGCATAACTATACAGATACGGATGGCATTTGGCTGTTTGGGCTTTTGTGTTACTACCTTGAGGGACACCCATGGAGTGGGGCCAGACGTTTTCTTGATGATCCCCATGCTCTCCAGCTTCTCCAGCTCAGTATCTACAGCTTTTCGTAGGTGTAACGGCTTCTCGTAGGTGGAAAGGGACACAGCAGTGTCTTACTGCTCTGGGCTCAACAGTTGGGTCAATGTGTAGTTTGACCGTCTGTCCCATGTAAGGAAGGCATGTTATCAACAGTAAGACAGACACAAGTGACCACAGTTCAAGGGTGTTTATTGAACTTCAAAAGGGTTTGAAAAACTCCTATCTAATCCTAAATCTACAGATGGGAGCAAGCTAAGACCATAAAATAATAATAACGCAGTCCTAGTGGCGTCTTGCCAAAATAAAAGGGCCTACACTAATAAACCTATTGCCAATCCTTCCTTCTAAATATAAATGGTGTGGGAAACAGCGTTATGAAAAAGATAAGTGTTCACAAATTGATATGTCAGGATGTTCAGGCCATAGGCCTCCCTTTCCAACGTTTTCAGCACAGGACAAGGCGGTACACTCGAGCTTAGCACAGTCTCTGGCCTCTCTAGCACGAGGATACAGTTCAATCATTAGCATCAGGGCCTTCTGTGCACAAGTATCTTTGCCTCTCAAAGTCTTTTCCTTCAGAGGGCCTGATGCGATGAACAAACAATACGTTATTTTCCCCTTAGGATTTCACAAGTACTCAATTTCTCAGGGGATTCACTATTCAGCTTGGATCCCACTCAGCTGGGCTCAGAGCCTCTTAACACAATGCTAGTAGGATATTTATGCATCCAATGCTTGTAGGTTATTCATATATCCAATTTCTCGGTACAGAAGGTACAGCTTTTTGCTTACAGGTGTAAGAAGCCCCTGCTTCTTACACCGCTGACGGCTGAAAAACGTAAATTGACACACTTTGCATTCAGCACCAAACCGCTTGAAATAGACAAACCTATACAGAAGCATACCAAGCTGTTCCAGGGAATCGGATGTCTGAAGGGTGTGGGAAACCAGAAGGTGTCTCACCCGTTAGTCCCTGGGGATCTGTCATCCAGGTGGCCAGGACATGCCCATCACTTTTGGATCCAGTTCCTGGGGGTGGACCAGTGCAGGAAGATCACCTGGGTGAGGGGTCGTCGGGGAGTGGGAGACCAGATGGCGAGATGCAGTATTCCCTTCCATATAATACCTTTACCCCATACTATGTTTACAAGATACTTAGGAACTCAAGCCCCCACCCCATTTCTCAACACAAACACTTTCTCACGAACAGCTCACTAAGAGAGAAAACGGACTAACACCCGAGCCGTATACTTGACATGTCCCAATACACTGGTCAGGCAGGGTCAGGCAAATACTGATCATTACACACACCTAACTTCCAATATACTTCCCCACACGGATAAAAGGCGGAGCAAAAGAACACGCTGAGTGAGGCAAAACACACGAGGAAGCAGAAGTTCCAAGATGGCAGTTTGATACAAGGCGAAAGACAGCAAAGCCGAAGGGGATCGTAAAGTGGGAAGTTCCCTTGACTTTTCGGACAAGAAGCCATTACTTCCAAGAGCCCCCGAGATTAGAAAGCATAAGACCAGGAAACCAGGCTAAAGAATCCTGTATTGTGTGTCGGCGATACCCAGGGCCCTCCTGTGTCACTAACCAAGGCGGTGAGAAGCATCAGCTGCTGTGGTACTGTCCTTGGCTCCAAGAACAAAGCAGCATCAGTGAAATCAACACAACCGGTGAGTTGGGGAGACCGATACAAGACCAGTCTGTGTTGAAGCCAAGGTTGCAAGCAGCAACATTGTATGGCGAGCGCTGGAATGAACATTGTTAAAACGCATGTGATAAAAGACGCAAGTAAAGTTGAACTGCTGAGTGTTTGAACTTTGAAAAGCAAGATACGATACCTTTGTCATAGTAGTCCAGCACCGTGTGGGTGCTCAATCGAAGGTCTCTGTAAGGTATCCAGCTGAAGTAAAAGTTAAAGGGTTGTGTTAAGAAGAGAACAAAGAATTGCGAATTGAAGTGGTTCTGCGACAGGTCAAGCAAAATCCTGCGCACAAGTCTTCGATTTTGATACAGTAAAGAAAGTTTGAGAAATGAGATAACTTTGGTCCGAGCCCGGAGGAGGGAGATCAATTGAACGTTTTGTGTTAAAGTGGGTCTGAGCCCGGCGGAAGGGGACCTAGGGTGAACAGTAAATCACCAGAGAAGTGCATATGAGAATCCTGAGGAGAAAGGAACTTTTGAATATTTGTTTGTCGCATCTGGCCCTCTGAAATAAGAGACTTTGGGCCTCATTCCGAGATCGGCGGTAAACCGCCGGTGCCACCAGCGGGTTGCCGCTGACCCTGAAACACACAAATCGGACACTTGACTTCCCGGTGCCACCGGGACATTACAAGTCCCAGCGGCAGGGGAAGTCAGGTGGCAGATTTGGTAAATCCTCATTCCTTAGGAGTCCCATAGGACTCCATGGGAGTGGGGAGACGGAAGCGCCGGCACCGTTGGTAACGGTGCTGGTGCTTCCGTGATGACTCTGCCTACCGGGCCAAAGCACCAAGCAGGGTCAGACCTGCCGGGCACTACGCCCCCTGCAGGCAGACTTGAAGTGTGGCGGTCCGGAAACATGGGTGCCTTACCGGCACACTTGTTTCCGGACCGCCACATTCAGAATGAGGCCCTTTGAATGGCAAAGAGACTTTGAAACAGAAGTTCCTGATACTGAGATTTTGAACTGCGTCCTCATGCTAGAAAAGCCAGAGCATGTGCTAAGCTGGAGTGTATTGCCTTGTCCCATGCTGAAAACACAGGGAATGGAAGTTAACGGCTCAACTATCCTGACACATCATTTCTTGAACACTTTTCTTTTGTATAACATTGTTTCCCACACCATTTGTATTTAGAAGTAAGGATTGGCAATAGATATATTAGCATAGTCTCAGAACACACAGTAGAGGGATTAGTCTCACCTTCTTCAGAAGAAGCCTCAGCAGATTTCTTTTCTTTGGTGTTTCCCTTCTTACCTGCAGAGTTTTCCTTGTAGAGGAATGGACATTCCCCCGGACCCCTGTGGCCACAGCACCTGTCTCAAGTACAGGCCAGATGCTGAGGCCACAGGTAGTTAATTCCTAACTTGGGGGAAAAAGCGAATTCTTAAAAAAAAAACAAGGAAGGATCCATCGAGATGGAAGTTGTTTATGGAAAGTATCCGGATCACAGTAGACTCCATGAGTTGGCTGAGAGGAATAATGGAATCAAAGGAAAACACCAGAGAAACAGGCAAGGGCAGAAAAGTACAGGATAGGTGTTTATCAAACGCAATTGAAGCTCGATAAATTGAAGTTTGATAAACACCCTCGAACTGTGGTCACTTGTGTCTGTCTTACTGTTTGACAAACACGCACAACAGTCACTCCATTAAGCTTCCCCACACGGATAAAAGGCGGAGCAGGAAAGCATACTCTGGGCGAGGAAAAGCACACGAGGAAACAGCAGTTTCGCAACGGCAGCTGAACGATAGAAGAAAGAAGGCAAAACAAGAGGGGATTGCAAGGTGGGAAGTTCCCTTGAACTTTCCGACAAGAAGCCGATACTTTCAAGAGCCTTCGAGATTAGAAAGCATAAGAAGAGGAAACCAGGCTAAAGAAACCTGTATTGTGTGTCGGAGATACCTGGGGCCCTCCTGCATCACTAACCAAGGTGAGGAGAAGCAGCTGCCGCTGTGGTACTGTCCTTGGCTCCAAGAACAAAGCAGCGTCAGTGAAATCAACACAGTCGGTGAGTTGGGGAGACCGATACAACACCAGTCTGTGTTGAAGCTAAGGTTGCAAGCAGCAATATTGTATGGCGAGCGCTGGAATGAATATTGTTAAAACGCGTGTGACAAAAGACGCAAGTAAAGTTAAACTGCTGATGAGAGTTTGAACTTTGAAAAGGAAGCTACAATACCTTTGTCAGAGTGGTCCGGCAACGCGTGGATGCTTAATCCAAGGTCTCTGTAAGGTATCCAGCTGAGAAGTGGCAGAAGTAAAAGTTAAAGGGTTGTGTTAAGAAGAGAACAAAGAATTGCGAATCGAAGTCGTCCTGTGATGGGTGAAGCAAAATCTCACGCACAGTCGAAAGTCTTCGATTTTGATACAGTAAAGAAAGTTTGGAAAATGAGATAAATTTAGTCTGAGCCCGGCAGAGGGAGACCAATTGAAAGGTTTGTGTTAAAGTGGGTGTGAGCCCAGCCGAGGGGTACCCGGGGCGAACAGTGAATCACCAGTGAAGTTGTGCATCTAAGACTCCTGAGGAGAAATGAACTTTGAATGTTTGTTGCATCAGGCCCTCTGAAATAATAGACTTTGAATGCCAAAGAGACTTTGGCACAGTTGGTCCTGATGCATAGATCTTGAACTGCATCCCGTGCTAGAAAAGCCAGAGTATGTGCTAAGCTCCAGTGCGCCATCTTGTCCCGTACTGAAAACGCGGGGAAGGGAACCTAACAGCTCAACTATCCTCACATATCATTTTCTGAACACTTTTCTGTTGTATAATATTGTTTCCCACACCATTTGTATTTAGAAGTAAGGATTGGCAATAGGTTTATTAGCATAGGCCCTTTTATTTTAACAAGAAACCACTAGGACTACATTATTATTTGATGGTCGTAGCTTTCTCCCATCTTTAGATTTAGGATTAGAAAGGTGTTTTTCAAAACAAATTGAAGTTCAATAAACACCCTTGAACTATGTGTTTGTCTTACTGTTTGATACCATGCCTCCCTTACACTGTTTGCAAATAGTTACAAATGGATCCATTTGCTGACACATTTGTTTTCGTGTACATCTCCCGAACAGCTATGAAGTTTTGGTGATGATTTATTTTAGCCCTCCCCTGTACATTACACCACACTGCCTCTTCCTATGCACTCATCTACAGCCAACATTATCCATTACATTTGTAAGATGCTAGCCAATTCCTGGTTTTAACTTTGTGTTCTGGAATTTGTCCTTGATTTATAAATGGGGAAAACCGCTGTTCAATAAGCAGGAGCTAAAATAAGCTCCTGGGTGTCAGGCATTACCCAGAAAGCAGGAGCTACAGCTGTGGGACCAGGAGCGAGTACAAGGTGCACCACAAATATAACATCTGCCAGAGTGGCTAACCTTCACTTTTTGCCCATTATGTATGATTCATTATGTTTAAATGTGTATTAGATGTGCCCCAATTCTTTTTTATTAATATTCTCAAATGGTGAAATTTATTTGCACCTATGTATGTTTGTAAGGCACCATTTGGCCTGGGGAGAAAAATTAGCTATTGGTAGCTGTTGGTTTCAAGCTAACTAGGCTCCCCTAGGCAAGAAGCTGGAGCTAAATAGGTCCCATACATTTTAAAACCCTGAGAAAGCCAGGACTCCAAGTCCCAGAATGCAAAGGTAAAAGCAGAATTGGACCAGCATCTCCCAAATGGAATGGATAACGTTGGTATGTTATTTAGGGAGCATCATGCAAGCTCCACATTTAATTACCATTCCTTTTTCCCCCTCACACTTTTCACTCGCCACCCCTCTTTCCTCACTGCTTAGCCCTCCTCACAGGCTTTGCAGCGTTAATTATTTAAGAAGGATGAGGAATCGAAGGGGGCTTTAAACAAGGGTACGAGGCCTAAGTACGGGCAGCGATGGGGTGAGCACTGGAATGGCTCCCATCTAAAGCGGTGTCGCGGATCGCTCAAGAGTTTTTATTACTTGTTTCAGCAGGTGTGTAAGGGCATCCCTCTCACTCTCTTATCTAGAAATAGCATTGTTTGCCCTAACCCACGATTAGAAGATAGAGAATATTGACTCACTACTATCTATTCTCTGGCTGGCTATTCATGAGAGCTTCAAGGTAATCGCCTTCTCTATTAGACTCCTTTAGATACTTCCTAAACTCCCCCTACACTACCAATTGGGAAGAGTGTGAGAACCCCTCTACTGAGAACGAACATGGGTCAAATACCTTGCTCTCTGGAATTTCTTCCACTCAAGAGGATCTACAACCATGTCTTAGCTTACTGCACCCTTCACAGAAGAGAAATATTCATTTGTATATCAGTCTGGTCTCACCCACAAAGGCAGTCCAGAAGCAAAATGCTAGGCAATTCTCCTCTGATTAAGAGTACCATCAGCAACCCCATAAACGTGTTCGGCTTTGTTGGGCCTCCTCAGTGAGGTGAGGTTGGTACTCTTGTTCATAGGAGAGCGTTCTAGCATTTTGGTGCTGACTGCCCAGTGGGTGGGACCAGACTAATATGCAAATGGCTATTTCTCCTCTGTGAAATGTACAGTGAGCTAAAATGTGGTTGTAGACCCTCTGAAGTGCTCATCTTCCCATGTAACAGGTTATTTGCCCGTGTTTGTTCTTGGTAGAGCGACTCCTAGACCTCTTTGACTACACTACCAATAGGTTAGTCTCTACCCAAGGATTTGGGAGTTGTGCCATCAGGCACTCTGGCCCAGTCAGTCGTCTTGCTCTTGCACTGTTTTGTTTCTTTCCTTCCCTACACCCTACTCTCCCCTTACTACTCTACTACTCCACCCCATTTTACTTCCTCTACTCCTAATGTCTTTCTCCTCTGTCCCTCCGATTCCTCACAATCCTTCTACCCCTGGCCTCCACCGTTTGCTGTTACTAAGCCCTTCGCAGCACTATTACTCCCTCCTCCCACTACTTCTACAACTGCACTTTCACTCTTGCTTCCCACTCACTCCCTCAACAATCTCACTTGCTTCTCATGAAGGCACACTCACCAAAAAGACCCACTTGCTCTCATCATCCACTACCTCATCTTTTTCAAAAATCACCTCCATGCTCCGATGCACATCCTTCCTCATGCTGGTCTCTTGGTCTACCCCCGCTTCCTTCTCTGGCCTCACTCAAACAACCAACAACTACCTGTTGGCTTTCTTATCCCCCTCACTGACCACTTGTTGGTTGTCTGACCGGGGCAGTCTGGCATTTTCTTCCTTGCCCAGAAGATGCTCCATACAGAAAAATGTGCGGAAGCAGGTGTTTTGCTCTCCCAAAATAAGTGCACAGGTGTCTTTATTATTTTTCTCCAATGCACAAAAAAGGAGGGCAGTGTACCCCTGTAACACAAGAACTCATTCACTCTCAACTAGACTATAAAACAGGCTATTATACTGCTGTTTATTAATTCAAACATTACAAAATAAAATGCAGAATTAGAAAAAAGGTTACCTCACCATTAGCATAGTTGTGCACCACTTCATCCCTGCCAAGAACTTCACTGGACAGCTTCCCAAGCCAGGTTTAGCGTTGATAGACAGCACAACGGGACTGACCGGACCAGATAAGATGCGTCCGCCTTCTCTCAGCCCAGCAGAAGCTATGTGTCTCTCTCTGCCAGCCTTGTCTGATGCCGCCCAATCTAACTTACACAACTACAGAACAGTACTTTTTCCACAAAGGTCACCTGCTGATAGCACTCCACAGGCACTCGGCCAAAGTACCCTGTGGAATGCCGTAACAAGTAAATACACTCTCTGTTTCTAATGGGAGCCGAAAGAACTGTTTTTGGCTTCTGAAAAATTCAAAACAAACCTTGACTGGCCTGGGCAAAAACAAGATGTTTTTCTACTGATTCAGAAAATTCAGACAGTATTCAGAAATGAGGCCTTCGCTGAAGCTTGGAAGCAAATGTCCAGTGCTGCACCCAGAATGCATTTCACACAGACTCCATGTTTGAGTCAAAGATATTACATTTTTTAAATGCATTACATTCCACCCCTGGACATTTGACTTCCATAGCTCTGTGGCACTAATGTCAGTTTCTGAAATCGGCTAATAATTATTGCTAAGCTAGAATCAAAATCATCAAAAGAATAAAAAGGCAAGCAAAAGCATAACTTAGGGTGTCACTAATATCAGGAATCCATGAAAACAGCCAATCCCACCAAATCCCAGTATGAAAAAGTCACCTGCTTTGTTAAATCCTTCAATTTCTTGATGTGGTTTTGCACGGACTGGGAATGGTCACTCAGGTTAAAACAGAACATCCCTTCAAATGCATTGCACCCTAAATTATGTTGTAATAATAGGTAATCAATAGCAGATCTAATCTGCAAAACTTCCTTTCTCACAACTTTGCGATCTAAAAGCAATTCTTCTAAAGTTTGAGAGGTATGATTTAACCCCTTCACTACTAAACATGGTAAATTAATCAAAGATGTATAGCCTCCAGCAGGTAATCCCCAGACTCTGACCGATGAGTAAGCAAGAGCTAGAACTTCTGGTTCCAACGATAAATTCACATTTGAATCACAATCTGGGGTTAGCCCTATGGATTCAAAAATGTATCTCTTAACTCTTGGTAATGCTGGCTGCATAGGAAACCAGGTTAGTGCTAGTTGCGTTATTGCACAAGGTCCCCCAGAGATGTTAGCAGGAATGTAGGTAAACGTAGTGTTCCCGCACGAAAGAGCTATCCTAGCAGAAGTTTGGCTCAAATGACTAGCAGCTAAAATTGTATGACTACAAGTCAAGGTGTTGGTCACATTGGTGCATGTGCTTGGAGCATGTGCACATAGTTGTTTTTTAAACACAGTCCGGTTTATTTCTTTATTCATATTCAATTGCTGACACTTGCCAACCTCCTCAGTTTGACAGGTCAACCAAAAACAGACATCTCCTTTAGCAATATTATAGGTGTAGACTTTAGGTACATTTCTCCATTTGTCGTTGGTCTCCTGGCAAAACTTGAAATATTCATAAACAGAAAACAATTGACAAATATCATTATCCTCCACTGAAGAGTCATTGTGCTTGGCGCTGAAAGTTTGTCTCAAAGTTGAAGCCGGGTTTGGCACCGCTATCATACTGTTTGTCAGTAGATCCATTCCATTATGTGAATTTGATAAGCAAAAGTAGGTGATGTTTAGAATTTACTGAGCCAAATAGATCCAGATATTCTCTGTTTGGGCAATTTGTAATTGGTTTATCCTCAATGCTTTGCGAATCCGTTTCTTCGTGCCTGCTTGTGCTGGTATGTCAGCATAGGCATCAAGTGACCCACGAATCTCATTCTCCAACCTCGTCATTTTCAAATTGGTTGTTTGCACAAATGTGTCATTTTGCATTTGCTTCTGCAATTATTTATTTTTACCAAATGGAGACCATTCAGAATCACACTCACACCAGCGAGGCACAGAACCTGTAAAGCAAACCAGAAAAAGCAGTGTTGATAATCATTCTCTTAAATAACATTTCTCAGCAGGGACATAGTCCCATTTTTCCTTGCCAGGCTCCATTACTAACACAACTTGGTCTCTGCCTGATGCTTGAAATCTACGGGTACAGGTGGGCCACTACACCTTTCTACCCACACCTTTGCACCCGGTACCATGTGGTCTGATAAACCTAAACCATGGTTCCCCTGAGTTGTTAACACTGTAGGGGGCTCTCCCTTATTATCATGGACAGTTAAACAGTTGTGACAATCAATTGGGCTATCCTGTCTCCTACATGGATAGGCAATATCCGATCCCCACTATTCATTAAAATGACTTTGGTTTCTCCTTGATAGTCAGCATCTATCACTCCTCCCAGTGATTGGATGCCCTTCAATGCTAATTCAGATCTAAGGGCAATTAATCCCATTTGTTCTGAGGGAATGTGTACTTCAATCCCAGTCTCAATGACTATTATACCTCTGGCTTCCAATCTGATTTCTTTATGAGCATGCAAGTCTACTCCTGCTGATTCTGGAGTTGCATGGTCTGGAGCTAGGGCACCTGGCATAAACTCCCAATACAACAAGGATTCTGTAGCTGAATTAGATTGCATCTGCACAGTAGGTGTTAACAGGTGTGTCAAAGGCATCTCACACTCAGCCACTGGCCTATTATTCAATACTTTTACAGCATCAAACACACGCTCACGCCAGCCTACCAGTCTACTGTTTCCTGACTTACTCAATGCTCTTTCAACAATTAGTTCATTCTCTCAATCAGGGCCGCCCTTTGTGGATGGTACGGGATATGGTAGAGCCACTCGACATTGGTCTCTTGACAATACTCCTGAATTAACATGCCTTTGAAATGTGCGCCATTTGCAGTCTGAATTTGCAAGGGCACTCCATAATGCAAAATAATTTGATATGATAACTTAATGGTGATCATTTGTGTGGCCCTCTTGCATGGCAACACCATCAAATATCCCCAAAATGTGCCTACAATGGTGCATGCATATTGGCAGAGGCGAAATTGGAAGCAATTATGCAGAGGGGTGAGAACTCCCTTGTGGAGGCCAAAACCATACGCCAATTGCACCTAGAATGTGGAGGGGACTGGGAGAGATTATGCAACTTAAATTACAAAAAATACATACAGAGGCAGCACGCTGGCGGGGACAAGCCGGGAGGTTGCTGGCATGGTTATATAAAAATGAGACACCCAGATTACTGATTAGAGCAATAAAGGGGGAGAACGGACAGATATATGATACCCAAGAGGGCGTGAACAGGGGGTTCCTTGAGTTCTATCAACAACTGTATGGAAACGTTGAAGGGGTGAATGGAGCGAGATGATGGAAACACTAGAGGATATTGGCTTACCTAAACTGAGTAACGAAGAGAGAGAGAACCTAGAGGCCCCAATCACATTAGAGGAACTAGAAGAAGTAATTAAGTTATTACCTACCAGCAAGGCCCTGGGAACGGACGGACTCCCCAATGAGTTCTACAAAATGTATAAGACGGAAGTGCTCCACCCGGCTACTGCAATGTTGAATTAAGCGTTAGAAATAGGGATATTGCCAGAATCTCTGAGAGAGGCAACTATTATCCTGCTTCTCAAGACTAACAAGCCGAGTATGGACTGTGGGTCGTACAGACCGCTATCCATGCTGAACCAGGACAGCAAGATACTTACGGCTGTGTTGGCAAACAGACTGAGACAGGTTATTAACAAACTTATACATCCTGACCAGACTGGATATGTTCCACACAGGAGCATCTCTGACAATCTCAGAAGGGTCCACCGAGTCATAGAGCAGACGGAAGGGGACTCACAAGAAGTTGCAATTGTCTCATTAGATGCAGTGAAGGCCTTCGTCTCAGTCAAATGGCCCTGGCTGATAGCAGCCCGAAAGGAATTTGGCTAGGGCCTGAGTACCTGAGGTGGGTGAAACTACTGTACAGTATGCCACTAGCCAGAGTCAAGACACGAGCAATCATTTCAGAGAGATGGCAACTCAGTAGGGGCACCAGACAGGGTTGCCCTTGGTCCCTGATGCTGTTTATCCTTGCACTAGAGCCCTTAGCAATATATCTGAGGCAGCAATACGAGGAGGTGGGAATCTACACGAAAGGAGGGCCACATCTAATCTCAATGTATGCAGACGATATGAAGTTATACTTGAGGTATCCGGAGAAAAACCAGCAATATATCTTAGAAGTAATGGAGCGATTTGCTTTGCTCTCTGGCATCAAAGTTAACCCCAAATAAGTTGTGTACATTCCCCCTGGGGAGATGCAAGGGGATTCCGTAAGAACATCTACCAGTATTGCAAACACCCTGAGAGACCAGAACCTTCAGATACCTGGGGGTTGATATCTATCACACGGTGGAGGCTGAATATAAACATAACACAGAGAAGGCAGTGGGAAAAGTTGAGAATAGCATGAGATTCTGGGCTAAGCTTCCTCTGGGCATGGTAGGGAGGGTGGCACTGTTGAAGATGGTAGTATTGCCGAGGTTGTTACATTTTATGGGGAATATTCCATATATGATACCCAAGCGATTCTTTGTTAAACTGCAGACCATATGTAGAGGGTTCATATGGCATAATACCAGGAATAGAATAGTCCTGTGGAAACTGCAGAATATGTATCACAAAGGGGGTATAAAATTGCCCAACTCTGAGGTTTATTATCTGGCCAGCCAATTACAATATGTGGCTAAGTGGTTAATGGAAGACTCAACGTCGGAGTCCAGATTGTGGAGTTCTGAATGTCCTCCGTTCTTTTTAAAAGAATGGATATGGCTGCCAAAACCAGAGCTAATAGGGTATGCGAGGATGTTAGAACTGGGATGGAAGATGTGGCGTAAGGCTTGCCAGGCCAGGGAGAACCCGACCCCGTGTTCTCCGCAAGTCCCGTTAGTGGCACTGACTGGAGGGGACAAGCAATTGAGGAAGACGATTCGCATGCACTGGGAATCGGTGGGCATTGCAATGCTGTGAGATGTATGGCAGAAGGGGAAGGTAATGGAATTTTGCATATTGGCAGAAGAAACGGGTTTACACTCAGGACAGTATAATACCTACATCAGATTAATGCAGCGGGTGAAAGAGACATGGTCCGAAATAGTGCTGGAAGACCAACCCGACACGGCCATAGAAACAATCTATGACATCTCAGAGGGGGGGCACAAGGTCTCCCGATTCTATGAACTACTGATGTCCAGGGTGGGAAAAGAAGTGACCCAGCTGAGACTGGACTGGGAAAAGGAAGCCGGGGAACCCATGAATGATGGGCTGTGGGAGAGGGTCCAGAGATACCATAAAAAAATATGTAGGAATGTGAGGCTGCAACAGATCCAGCTATATGTTACCCGCAGAACGTACATGACCCCCCAGAGGATTGCCCGATTCAAAAGCACAGAAATACAAGGATGTCCCAAATGTGGGGAAGTGAACGCAGGGATGATACATATGTTCTGGGCATGGCCGGATATTGGAAAAATCTGGGGAGAAATAGCCCACTGCTTAACCGAGAAGGGGATCACGCTAGATGTGTAATCTGTGTGGGCATGTATGGTATGGGGATTCTCTAGACCGCGCAAACTAAAACACGTGAGTAAACTCAAGGACATGGCCTACATACTCGCCAAGCGCAGAATTGCCATGGGGTGGAAAGCAAACAACAGGCCAAAGGTAGAGGTCTGGTGGCATGATCTCCAGAAAGGGGCAGATGCGGAAATGGCGGTATGGAATGAGGTGGCCAATTGGGGGGGTGAGGAAGCGGGAACTTTGATGGCCTGGAGACAACTAGTGGCCACACTCTCAGGGTCCACCCAGGCCTGCCTAAGTGATCATGATTCCTCTTGGAATACAGAGAGGGAGATACCCCTAGAAGAAACAACGGCGGAGGGCGAAGTGGAGTAGGCTCGAGTTAAGGGGAGGGTAACGGGGAGGCAGTGGATGTTGTACAATACTGTATATGATGCTTGAAGTGATATGTTATGCACTGTTGGGTTTGTTTTTTGTTGATTGGTTGTTGTAAAAATTAATTAAAAAAATTAAAAACAAAAAAAAAATACCGGCAGGGCCTGCCCATAAGTATCTGGCAGCGGCCCAGCACGTAACACCTCCTGAATATTAGTATCAGTGGACAATGGCAAAAAGCGTGGGGAGTCAGTGGAAGCAACTAACAAGCCTCCAGCTTCGCCATCAGACATACGCAACATCCAGGCAAGCAAGGGCTCACATGACTTCTGCCTCAAACAAGTTATTATTTCCCCCACTTCCTGTTGAGTATAATCCTCCGGTGTGGGTAAATCCACAATACCTCCACCTGGATTATGTGGATGGGGACCCGCTGTAACGCTCACCTGATTTCCACGGAGGCGCTGGGTTGGACTGAGCTGTCGCTGTGTCTTCTAGTGTGACTCGTAGATCTCGGCCTTCTCCTAGGGCTGGTCCCCTTCTCACGATGTACCGGACATGTAGAGTGAGGTGTCTGCAGACGGAAGAACAAGGATTTAGGAACTGGATTGACTGAACTTCTCCTTCCTCAGTCCTCTTATTCGAACCAAGGGCGTCGCTTGCTCACCTTAGATATATTAAGGCCGGGCTCTCCATCCTGCGTCTTTGCAGGGGCGCAAGTACCAGTTACTTCACTGGTTCACTGACAATCCTCTTGATTGCAGAGGTTGATGCTGGAAGATACCGCCGTTTACCGCACGAGCGGTTTCTTGATAGTCATTGGAGCACCCTTAATTTAGTCCCTTGCTCAGTCTGAGGGTGTCAAGATTGAAATTGTAGAGGAATGATGCGGCGAGCAGGTGAGTAGGAAAGATGACCGGTTGCTGTCACCCTTTCTAATGTCTCTCTTTGTCCTGCAGGTGTAGGTGCAATGGACGCTGATGAATAAGTGCCCAGGATCGTGCAAGCGCGTATGTACGAAGAAGATGAAGCGCGGTGCACGTAAGTAAAATGACTGCTGTTTGTCTCAAAAGCACGCCTTAATGTCTCTTTTGTCCTTGCAGATCGTGGATGCAGAGAGCGTGGCTAGATGGATGCCGGTGAACATGCGAGCGCGTAAGTAGAAAGTTTATGGTTGGTTTAGAATGCGCCTTAAAATGTCTCCCTTTGTTTTGCAGATGCCGGCATGCAGCGCTTCTTGAAGTTCAGAACGTGCGGAGCGCAGGTAAGCAATTCAAGAATGCAATGCTTAATCAAGTCCTTTTCTTTGCAGATGTCGATGGGGAGCCGAAGAAAGCGGCGGAAGGCTTTGGAAGATGCCGCCGTATTTGGTAAGTAAGAGCGCTGTTCTCGAATTGAGTTCTGCTAACCTGTTGTTTTGTCTTGGCAGGTGCAGCTGAGGATCGGATCTCTAGCAGGTAAGGAATTCGTTTTCAAAGGAACTGAAGCTGAAGAATCTCAGGAAGACTGGAGCTGACACGGTGAGCGTCCTGCTGCAGATGCAGAATAACGCGAAGCACGTTTCATCAATAGGGTGTGGTTTAAATAGCCTTCTGTAGTGCTTAGGCGTCTTCTTCCACAGCCTCGCCCAGGTAAGAAAAGAGTTCCTGTGTTCTGATTCCAGGGAGTGGCTCCTGCCCCACCCAGACAGGAAAAGTAGTTCCAGGCAGAGAAGGATCAGAAGACCATCGAGCTGGTAAGTAAGCAGCATGGTCTGCTGCAGGTAGGTCCACCCAAGCACTCTTAAGCATTATGAGCCCGGCGCTTCCAGCGCTGGGACCGGTCATCTTTATGAGCCTGGTGCCACTGGCGCCAGGACAAGGTCCAAAAGGTCCCGATAGGGACTGGCTGGTACCCAGGATCAAGGTTATGGGCCTGCTTCCAAGGATGTGAGGCAAGTCCTGACCCCTTGGAAGCAGGGATCATGACAGTACCCCCCCTCAAGGCCCCTCCCAAGCTTGACTTCTCCGGGGGTCTTGGTTTGTTAGGAAATGTTCGATGAAATTTCTTGACTAAACGAGGTGCGTGGACATGTTCTGCAGGTTCCCAAGACCTTTCCTGGGGGCCATAACCTTTCCAGTCAATCAGGTAGTATAGCCTTGATTTGGAGATTTTGGAATCTAAGATGTTTTTGATTTCAAATTCGAGTTCTCCATCAACTAGGATAGGTTCTGGAGATTTAGTCAATCGGGTCTCTGGCTGTACAGGTTTTAGTAGCGAGACATGGAAGACTGGGTGCATTTTCATATGAGGGGGCAAGTCCAACTTGACTGCCACTGGGTTTATTATGGTAGTGATTGAGTAGGGTCCCAGGTATCTTGGGTTGAAGGTGCGCGGTCCTTTTAGGGGTAAATGTTTGGTGGATAACCAGACTTGATCTCCTACTTGATATTGAGGGGCCTCCTTCCGATGTTGGTCTGCTCCTTTCTTGTATTGTTCCTTAGCCCTTTGCAGATGAGAAGTGGCTTCTTTAAAGGCTTGGGTGATTGCAGAATGCAGGTAGTCTACTGCTGGTGTCCCTAGATCCTGAGGTGGATCCAGATTAGAGGTTCGAGGATGGCTACCATATAAAAGAAAAAAACAGGATTTTTCCGGTTCCAGAGTGGACTGAATTATTGTAAGCGTACTCGGCTATCCGAAGGATGTCCTTCCAAGTTCTTTCTGTTTGTTGCAGCATGCAGCGTAAGTACTGTTCCAAAGTTTGATTGGTCCTCTCGGTCTGTCCGTCGGTTTGGGGGTGGTGACTGGTTGAAAGCCTTACATCAATTTGAGCCAACCGACAGCAACTCTGCCAAAAGTGGGAGACAAATTGACTTCCTCTATCCGAGATTAAATCTGAAGGAAAGCCGTGCAACCGAACGATGTTTTCGAGAAACTCCCGGGCCAGGATTGCTGCTGACGGTAGACCTTTCAGTGGGATGAAGTGCACCATCTTGGAGAATAGGTCCACGATTACTAAGATAGTATTATATCCGGAACATGAAGGTAAGTCGGTGATGAAATCCATGGAGAGAGTATGCCAGGGACGAGGTGGGATGTCAAGTGGGCGTAAGAGGCCTGCTGGTTTCTCCTTTTGACTTTTATTTTGAGCGCACACTCCACAGGACATTACAAAGTCTCTGATATCCTTTCTCCAAGACGGCCACCAGAAGTGACGCTTGATCTTTTCCGAGGTCTTGGCCATACCGGGGTGTCCCTCCATTAGGGAGTCTTGATAACAAGAGATGACTTGATTCTGTAAACTAGCACAGGGTAGATATAACCGTTCTTGGAAGTACAATAGGTCGTTCTTCACCGTGAAGTCTTTTCCCTGAAGATGCCAATTCTGTATGTCTGCTGGAGTTATAAGTTGTTTAACTTTGGCTTCAACTTCTTCGATGGATTGTGTGCCAATTAGACCTAGGATTCTTTGTTCGGGAATGATAGGTACGGGTTCAGGATTGACCATGTGCTCTTCCACTCCCATCTGGGAAAGGGCATCAGCTTTACCGTTCTTGTTGCCTGGTCGGTAGGTAATGACGAAGTCAAACTCGGCAAAAAATAGTGCCCAGCGGAGTTGTCTGGAGGATTGAGCTTTAGCTGTCTTTAGGTATTGTAAGTTGCGATGGTCTGTAATCACTGTGACTGTGTGTCTGGCACCCAGAAGATAGTGTCGCCAGGCCTTGAAGGCGGACTTAATAGCCAGAAGTTCCTTATCGGTAATGGTGTGTGTAGTTGATTTCAGGAGCCGAGAATTTGCGGGACCAAAATGCCACGGGGTGTAACTGGTTTGTTTCTGGATCTCTTTGCGATAGGACTGCACCCATCGCAAGACTGGAGGCGTCGGTTTCTACGATGTAAGGAAGCTCTGGGCGGGGATGTCTCAAAACAGGAGCGGAGATAAACTTGGCTTTTAACTCTTGGAAGGCTTGCTCCGCCTCGGTAGACCACACAAAGCGTTTGTTTTTCCTTAGAAGGGCAGTAATGGGCTGGACTATTCGGGAGAATTCTGGAATGAATCTACGGTAGAAATTGGCGAAACCCAACATGCTTTGGACTCCTTTCACCGACGTTGGTGATGGCCACTTAATGATAGCGTCTACCTTTCTTGAATCCATGTGGACTTCATTTGGTGACAGAATGAATCCCAGAAATTCGACCTCGGTGACATGGAAAACGCACTTCTCAAGCTTGGCAAAGAGTTTATGTTGGCGAAGCCTTTCAAGAACTGCCCTGACGTGTTTCCGGTGATCGGCCTCAGAGGACGAATATATAAGGATATCGTCGATGTAGACAACTGTACACACGTCAATTAGTTCTCTGAGGACGTCATTCATGAAGTACTGGAAGGCGGCCGGGGCGTTACATAGTCCAAAGGGCATTACTTGATACTCAAATAATCCATACTTGGTGCGGAAGGCCGTCTTCCATTCGTCGCCCTCTTTTATTCGGACCAAGTGGTAAGCTCCTCTGAGATCCATCTTCGTATAAATGCGAGCATTCTTGACTTGGTCTAGAAGTTCAGGGATCAATGGCAAAGGATATCTGTTCTTGACTGTAATCTGATTCAGGGCGCGATAATCGATACATGTTCTGAGATCCCCTTCCTTTTTCGGAACGAAGAACAGAGCTGAAGAGGTTGGAGACTTAGAAGGACGAATAAATCCATTGGCCAGGTATTGGTCCAAATACTGCCTAAGGTGGAGATTTTCTGGTTCGGTGAGAGCATAGATCCTACTACATGGAGGAGTGGACCCAGGTACCAGGTCTATCTGACAGTCGTATGACCTGTGCGGGGGTAGGGAGTTGGCTTGTTCTTTCTGGAAGACATCTTGGAACTCTAGATATTCAGGAGGCAGTTGGGGACCCTCGGATGTAATTGCTGCCAGCTTAATGTCGGACTTCAGATAACAAGTGGAGGCACATTCCGGAAACTGAATCGTCTTTGCTCGCCAATCAATTTGAGGATTGTGTTTTTCTAACCAAGGGATCCCCAGGATAATTTGAAACTGAGGGGCCTTGATCACATCAAACATGATCTCCTCACGATGTCCATTTTGGCTTACTAACGTCACTCCCTCGGTGGTATGGGTAACTGGTCCGGAAGCTATTTCCGTACCATCCACTGTGGTAATAACATCTTTAACCATTTTAGGACAGAGAGGTAGATTCATCCTGGATGCCATCTCGCGATCCACATAATTGCCGATTGCTCCACTGTCAATGTATGCCTTGATGGCATGCAAACAATCTGGCTTCTCGGGGCTTATTAGGACCATGGGCACGATGAAATGCGAGGTCAAAGAACTGGTTTTTACGCTCGGCAAGCGGACCTCTACACTTGTCGGGCGAGGTTGTTTCCCGATTCTGGCTTTTCAACACTTTTGTTGGAAGCTCCCACGGTCTTCTTAGCAGGTTTCACCGGGCATTCACGAAGAAAATGTCCTGAATTCCCACAATAGAGGCACAATTGCAGCTGTCTTCTTCTTTCTCGTTCCTTTTGTGTTAATGGCCCTTTCACGACTCCTATTTGCATGGGTTCTACGGTATCGACTCCTTTGGCGGAACTCTGTGGTCTTGAAAAAACCCGAGCTTCGAATCTGGAGCGATCAGCCTTCCTATTCTGTAACCTGTGATCCAGTTGAACCACCAGGTCAATATATTCAGAACAATCTTGCGGAGGATTTACTACTTGGGCCAGGACATCTTTGAGTTCTCCTCGCAACCCCCTATAAAACAGCGTAATCCTTTTATCCTCGGGCCATCTGGCTTCAACTACCAGTCTGTTAAATGATGCAATATATGCCAGAAGATCCTGATTACCTTGTCGTAAAGAGAGGAGTTCGTTATCTAAGGCCTGTCCCTGAGAGTGTCTGGCAAATAGTCTTTCCATACTGGACTGGAAGGCCTGAAAATTACGAAGAATCGGGTCATCCTGGGTTACCAGGGGAATTGACCAGTCTGCAGCACTGCCACTTAGATATGAAAGTACGAAGGCCACTTTGGCCTGATCAGTGGGAAATGCAGCTGGCCTACACAGGAAGTGCAGACGACATTGATTGATGAACACTGCAAACCTTTTGGGATCGCCTGAGAAGCGTTCGGGTGGAGCCAAAGGCACATTTCCAGGTAGATTAATTTGTACAGGATTAGTGGAGGTCGCTGGGATATTACCCCCCACTGGGGTCGGCAGCGGTGTTTGCCCCGCCTGCGTTTGTAACAACTGTCTAGCAAGATCATCTGTGCGCTTTTTGGACACAATTAGCTCCCTCCTTAGGGCGTTTGTTTCCTGGCGCGCTGCTAGTACTTCTGCTCTTAATTCCCCTAGCAACTGGGCTAGTTGGTCAGTATCTGAGGTTTCCATTGCGCCTGGGTGGAGGATTTGTGGTGGGCTTCGCGTTCTGTAACGCTCACCTGATTTCCACGGAGGCGCTGGGCTGGACTGAGCTGTCGCCGTGTCTTCTAGTGTGACTCGTAGATCTCGGCCTTCTCCTAGGGCTGGTCCCCTTCTCACGATGTACCAGACGTGTAGAGTGAGGTGTCTGCAGATGGAAGAACAAGGATTTAGGAACTGGATTGACTGAACTTCTCCTTCCTCAGTCCTCTTATTCGAACCAAGGGCGTGGCTTGCTCACCTTAGATATATTAAGGCCGGGCTCTCCATCCTGCGTCTTTGCAGGGGCGCAAGTACCAGTTACTTCACTGGTTCACTGACAATCCTCTTGATGGCAGAGGTTGATGCTAGAAGATACCGCCGTTTACCGCACGAGCGGTTTCTTGATAGTCATTGGAGCACCCTTAATTTAGTCCCTTGCTCAGTCTCAGGGTGTCAAGATTGAAATTGTAGAGGAATGATGCGGCGAGCAGGTGAGTAGGAAAGATGACCGGTTGCTGTCACCCTTTCTAATGTCTCTCTTTGTCCTGCAGGTTTAGGTGCAATGGACGCTGATGAATAAGTGCCCAGGATCGTGCAAGCGCGTATGTACGAAGAAGATGAAGCGCGGTGCACGTAAGTAAAATGACTGCTGTTTGTCTCACAAGCACGCCTTAATGTCTCTTTTGTCCTTGCAGATCGTGGATGCAGAGAGCGTGGCTAGATGGATGCCGGCGAACGTGCGAGCGCGTAAGTAGAAAGTTTATGGTTGGTTTAGAATGCGCCTTAAAATGTCTCCCTTTGTTTTGCAGATGCCAGCATGCAGCGCTTCTTGAAGTTCAGAACGTGCAGAGCGCAGGTAAGCAATTCAAGAATGTAATGCTTAATCAAGTCCTTTTCTTTGCAGATGTCGATGGGGAGCCGAAGAAAGCGGCGGAAGGCTTTGGAAGATGCCGCCGTATTTGGTAAGTAAGAGCGCTGCTCTCGAATTGAGTTCTGCTAACCTGTTGTTTTGTCTTGGCAGGTGCAGCTGAGGATCGGATCTCTAGCAGGTAAGGAATTCGTTTTCACAGGAACTGGAGCTGAAGAATCTCAGGAAGACTGGAGCTGACACGGTGAGCTTCCTGCTGCAGATGCAGAATAACGCGAAGCACGTTTCATCAATTGGGTGTGGTTTAAATAGCCTTCTGTAGTGCTTAGGCGTCTTCTTCCACAGCCTCGCCCAGGTAAGAAAAGAGTTCCTGTGTTCTGATTCCAGGGAGTGGCTCCTGCCCCACCCAGACAGGAAAAGTAGTTCCAGGCAGAGAAGGATCAGAAGACCATCGAGCTGGTAAGTAAGCAGCATGGTCTGCTGCAGGTAGGTCCACCCAGGCACTCTTAAGCATTATGAGCCCGGCGCTTCCAGCGCCGGGACCGGTCGTCTTTATGAGCCTGGTGCCACTGGCGCCAGGACAAGGTCCAAAAGGTCCCGATAGGGACTGGCTGGTACCCAGGATCAAGGTTATGGGCCTGCTTCCAAGGATGTGAGGCAAGTCCTGACCCCTTGGAAGCAGGGATCATGACACCCACCCTATGCTTAGCAGTAACCTTCTTCCCATCTTGCTTCAGTGCAGATTCTGCCTGCACTTCAGGGCTAAAATCTGTACTCTCATATGAGGAACATCAAAATCTGCACTCCAGGAATCCGGATTCGAATTTGCATCAGCAGCGGCGATGACAGCAGTCAGTGTGTGTTTGTCAATACGGCCTTCGCGTTTCCTATATTTTAATTTGGCAACCCTAATAGCCGCTGTATCTGCAATTTCCTGATACCTAAGGCCCTTGTCGCTCCAGATCTTTAATTGCAGCTGTTGCATTAAAGAAGCCTGTCTTTCTGCTGCTAACTCCCTTTCCAAACACAAGGCATCTGCCTTTAACTGCACACTCCTCTGCTGGGCTCTAGGTAAGCACAGAGCACGATCCAGCCCCTCCTCCCTAGAGTTGCTGACTCACTTCCTTTCAACACAGGGACATTTCGTAAACAAGACACCACGTCTGCAGGCCCTGCATTGAATAATGAATCATCCCACGGCTCACACAGACCTGACACACACGCAAATTCCTTTGCTAATACATTGTATGGAGCTGCAGTCCAACCAGGAATTAATACCTCACAAGATTCTCCGCCAGCGGAAGAAATGCTATCATGCTTTATAAACAAGGAATGCATGTTACAGAAACGTCAGTATAATCTACGTACAATTAATGAATCACTGCAGTCTCTTCAAAAAGCGAACTCATAATCGCATGCAAAGCGCTTCCAACACAGCAAAGCTTTCTCTTGCAAAGAAAGAAAAAAAATGCAAAATGAAAACACAAGCAAATGAAATCCTGCGTTTCAAAGTACAAGCACAGATTAAGGACTGCCTAGCAATTAAACGGCACAGGGCAGCTGCCTCGTGACGGCAATTTGTTTTGCTCTCCCAAAATAACTGCACAGGTGTCTTTATTATTTTTCGCCAATGCACAAAAAAGGAGGGCAGTGTACTCTTGTAACACAATTAGACTATAAAGCAGGCTATTATACGGCTGTTTATTAATTCAAACATTACAAAATAAAATGCAGAATTAGAAAAAAGGTTACCTCACCATTAGCATAGTTGTGCACCACTTCATCCCTGCCAAGAACTTCACTGGACAGCTTCCCAAACCAGGCTTGGCGTTGAGAGACAGCACAAGAGGACTGACTAGACCGGATAAGATGCATCCGCCTTCTCTCAGCCCAGCAGAAGCTATGTGTCTCTCTCTGCCAAGCCTCGTCTGATGCCCCCCAAATTAACTTACACAACTACAGAACAGTACTTTTCCAGAAAGGTCACCTGCTGATAGCACTCCACAGATACTCGACCAATATACCCTGTGGAATGCCGTAACAAGTAAACACTCTTTGTTTCTCAGGAGCTCGGGAGGATAGCTCAGGGGCAACGTGCTCGCCTTGGAACTAAGACGACACAGAGCAACACAGGTTCGATCCCCGGGGCCACGCTTAGAAACCTCTGGGTATTAAACACATTATAAATAACCTATCATATCATATCATGGTAGCCGAAAGAACTGTTTTCGGCTCCTGCAAAATTCAAAACAAAACTTGACTGGCCTGGGCAAAAACAAGATGCTTTTCTACTGATTCAGAAAATGAAGTCGGTATTCAGAAATAAGGCCTTCGCTGAACCTTGGAAGCAAATGTCCAATGCTGCACCAGAATGCATTTCACATAGACTTTATGTTTGAGTCAAAGATATTACATTTTTTAAATGCATTACAGCAGGTTAAGCCCCACCTCTTTTTTCAGTGCAGGGCAGCTGGGAGGAAATAGCGACATACCTGTGGTTCAATGTCAGAGTTTTTGATAGGAAGCCTTAACGTGGTGTCTCACCAAAGTAGGTGCAGACTTAATTGTGGCAGTTTTCCAAGTCCCTAGTGGTCAATAAGCTCTGCCGCAGTCTCGCTGACGCCAGTGCTGACTCTGAGAAGCAGTATGTGGCATAGCCCTCGGCCACGCAGGCTATGTGGTCTTCTCTCCGTTGTCTATGCCCACTGTGCCTTGTGCAACTTAGTCATTGCCTATGCTTATCTATGCCCACTGTGCCTTGTGCAACTTAGTCACTGCCTATGCTTATCTATGCCCACCGTGCCCGGTGTATCCAGCTCCACATCATGAGTATCACACCTTGCAGCCTGCTATTGTACCTATCTGCAATTATCTTCCACCATAGAGAGGACAGTAGCCTCCCTACTATGCTCACAAGACCCCTAAATTCCACCATCACCACCCTCTCTACTGACACCAGTATGGAACACCCGGATCTGAATCCCCTATCCGAGTTTCCCAGCAACCCATGTAGTCTACTCTGTCGAAACTGTAGGCTCAGAGCTAGACTCTCGAAACTTTATGAGCCTCTGACCAGAACCCTACCTCCTAACAACAAAAGATCCAATACCCAGAAGCCCAACACCAACGTCCCCCCAAAAAACAGGAGACTTCCTCCCAGTACCCAGACCAAAACTGTACCACCTCATCCGTCATACCACCTACTCAAAGGAGGACTAATAAATGCAAGATCCCGGATAGCACATGCCACAGATATCTGTGATCTGATAGTGCTCGACAATCTGGACTTCATCGCCATCACCGGGTCCTGGCTGCACAACGCAGCAGGACCCCTACTCTCCTTAGCCATCCCAGAAGACTTTACTACATTCAGGCAAGATAGAACCAACACGCGCGGCGGTGGCATTGCCATCATCGCAAAGACCAGCTTAGATATGAGAATCTCACCTACAATAGCAGCTGACTCATGTGATCACTTACTATCAAACTTCCACTAGCTAGCTCCCAAACTTTGACGATCCACCTCATCTACAGACCACCTGGTCCCTTAGGGACCTTTGAGGAGGATCTACATAATTCACTCTCCAACAACCTTAAAACCTCTTCACAACTAATTGTCCTAGGAGACTTCAATCTGGGTTCAATGACCCTTCAGATAAAAATGCCACCATCATTGCCAATTCCCTTTCAAATCTGGGCATGACGCAAAAAACTCTTGAACCTACACATAATAAGGGAAGAATCCTTGATTGGCTAGTAGACTACAATTGCACTGCCAATATCAAAGCTATTATCCCTCAACCTTGGACAGACCACTTCTTCCTGTCATTTGAACTATCTACCTCCAGACCACCTTCACCAGCCTCCATCATGGCCCCGCCTTGCCCAACAAGAAACAAAAAGAGCATCACCAGAGACAAAGTGATCCCGGCCATTCTACCTACACTTAACGGATTAGCAGATCATCTAGACCCAGAAACACTAGTCAATGAGTACAACAAAATTATGCTAACTACCCTCCACAACATCGCACCCTTGAAACTCAGAAAAAGTAAACCCAAATCTCACCTAAATAAATGGTTTACCCCGAACTAAAGGATTTGCGACTACTTAAGAGGAGCTGCGAAACAGCTTGGAGGCTCACCCCTTCAGTAGACCATAAAATGAAACTAACAGAAATCTCCTCCCAATATAAAAAAGAAATCCATCTGGCCAAACAGAACTCCTTTAATAAGCGGATCTCCAACGCCAATTCAAGCATGAGGGAACTATTCACCATCCTCAAAGAACTTGAGTCACCCATCCCCATTCCGGATACTTGCACCAAAGACAAAACTTGGTGCTCCAACATTCAGCTAGCCTTATCCAATAAAATCTCCCTACTCCAAACGAAAATAACCAAAAAGAAAGCCTCCCTTACTCATCATCCCAAGACTAACAACCTCATTACAGACCCTACCCCAAAGACCCAGGACACAGCCACACGGTTCATGTTTTCCAAAACATCGATTCTCGAGGTGGAGAAAGTCATCCTCTCTCTTAAGCCGTCTAACTGCCAGGGCGATTCTTGCCCTGCCCAGCTTATAAAAGACGCAGCTAGAGATCTCTCCCCGTTTATTGCCAAACTCGTCAACTCCTCATTCACGTCCGGCACGGTACCCACCAATTTAAAACAATCCTGGGTACTACCATTGCTTAAAAAGCAAACGCTAGACCCTCTTATACCCACAAACTACCGCCCCATTACAACAGTCCCCTTCCTGCTCAAAATCCTGGATAAAATCGCCTACAATCAAATCCAAAGTTTCCTGGAACAACATAAACTTTTAGGAGAGCGCCAATCAGGATTCCGTCCACAACATGGTACAGAGACTGCCCTTATCGACCTAAAGGCACAAATAGATGAAATAAGAGATAAAGGTAAAATGGCTCTCCTCTTGCTGCTGGACCTCTCGGCGGCATTCGACCTTGTAGACCATGGAGTACTTTGTAGCCATTTAGACTCAGCCGCACATTTTTCCAAGGAGGCCATATCTTGGATTGAATCCTTCCTCAGTGATAGGACCATGAGGGTGTTCTCCCCTTCGGCAGCGGCGGACCCAATCCCCATCCGATGTGGAGTCCCTCAGGGCTCATGCGTCTCCCCGACTCTCTACAACATATTCACTAAGCCCCTTTTTGATGATCTGGACCATCTTGGTATCACCTACACCAACTATGCAGATGATACCCAGATTCTCCTCCCACTTTCCGGGGACTACAACAAGGATTTGGCCTTGGTGAATAGGGTGTATATCATCGTCCAGGCATGGATGGCAACCCACGGTCTATGCCTGAACTATGACAAAACAGAGTTGCTCATCCTAGGGACACATTCTAACATACAGAAACTCAGTCAGGACTATACCTCATTTGAAATTGACGGGAACATTATCAAGGTTTCCAAATATGTGAAGACACTTGGCTTCTATCTGGATGCCACCCTCTCTTTTGACAAGCAGGTGAAGTCATTGGCATCTGCCACCGCCTACACATGCAAGCTCATTAGAGCAGGCAAGCATTTTCTCTCTGATAACAACTGCCTTATCCTAGCGAGAGCATTAATCCTTTCGAGGCTTGATTATTGTAATGCCCTCTACATCGGAGCAAATAAATCTATTACCCACCGACTGCAAATTCTTCAAAACAATGCCCTACGAGCCGCCCTTGGTGTACCTAAAAGATCACATATTTCAAACATCAGGCGTCAAAACAACTGGTTGTCCTCCCAAAACAAAATCCACCTTAAAGTAGCATCCCTGGTTCATAAAGCCCTGAACAATGCAGCACCAAGCTATCTCCGCAATAAACTCACAAAAAGACATCACTCGCGCCCTGCCAGAACTGCAAATGCCAACAGCCTCATCATTCCGAGATTCAGATTATCTAAGGCGGGGGGTAGTAGCTTTCCGGTGCAAGCAGCTCAATTATGGAACTCATTGCCTAATCCTCTACGCGAGGCACAGCCCTTCCCTAAATTCAGAAATAACTACATCAATCTGCTAAGGACTGCCAATGAATAGCCTACTGGCGCCCACTTATCCTTCACCCCACCCTAGAACATACATTTTATCATGATCTTATGGTCCCACCCACTTTGCCCACCTGACCGATGAGCTTTCGCCCACACAGTACCTGTACATAGACTGTCTTGATCATATTTTGTATTTATTCTGCATGTAAACCGCAACTGCTGCCTTACTGTGATATTTTGCATTCTATATTTGTATTTTGTATTTGTACAGCGTATGTATCCCATGACCCCACCCTGCAACCTAAGCTTCGCATTTTCTGTACTGCTGCGCCCGGTTACCTTCGGGTCTGGTGCGCATTATAAGTGAATGAAACAAACAAACAAACATTTTTTAAATGCATTACAGCAGGTTAGGCCCCACCTCTTTTTTCAGTGCAGGGCAGCTGGGAGGAAATAGCGAAATACCTGTGGTTCAATGTCAGAGTTTTTGTTAGGAAGCCTTAACGTGGTGTCTCACCAAAGTAGGTGCAGACTTAATTGTGGCAGTTTTCCAAGTCCCTAGTGGTCAATAAGCTATGCCACAGTCTCGCTGACGCCAGTGCTGACTCTGAGAAGCAGTATGTGGCATAGCCCTCGGCCACGCAGGCTATGTGGTCTTCTCTCCGTTGTCTATCCCTTTGTTGGTTTGACAATTCCAACGCTGGGTAGCGTGGGGCGCTGGTGGGCATCTCTCTCTCTCTCTCTCTCTCTCTCTCTCTCTCTCTCTCTGCTGGGCTCCACAGTTTGTCGTGTTGTTAACCAGGGTGAACATTTTTAAGTTTCAATGTACTAGCCAAGGTCCAATTTACTAGCCAGCCATAAAAATTCAATTCAATTCATACAGACAGCACACAGTTTCCTACTTGCCAATAGGCAATTATCTCTAGTCAATGGCTAGTGGCGAGTGCAAATTTTGTGCCTTATGTTGACGCTAGGCCTAGAAAAAAAGAGAACAAAACCTGGCGAGCATTTGGTTTGAGGCATGGGGTGGTGCAAGTTGTTGCTGCTCAAATATAAACAGGCACTTGGGAAGGGGACAGGAATTAGAGCCCTCCCAACTGCCACTTGATAGGACTCTGATTTCCTCTCTGGTTGGCCTCCCACCCTAGGTTCAGAGGGGTCTCCAGCCCCTCTTGACAAGGTCAGGTTACTGTCACACATCACCAATATTTCTCCCAAGTCAAACTTTTCCTCCTGATCACTAGCTTTCTGAGAGCAGCATGATTGAAGATATACCTTTGCCTGCTTAGTTCCAGCTGGTGTTCAACCATGAAGGAATACATCTGTAGGGCCAAGAACCATTTTAAGATGTAGGGATTTGTATCTGTGTTCCCTGCCATCCAGACTAGCGGGGCATGATTAGTGAGAAGCTTAAATTGTTAGTCTGTTAGGTAGTAGTGAAGTCTGAGCAGTGCCCATTTGTTTGTGAACGGTTGACCTTTCGATGAACTCTCCAGAGTTGGTTGCATATGGCCGTTAGATTATTCAAAAGTTCCTCTCAGGTATTACTATAGATGACTATGTCGACTGTATTGTCAAGATAAGCGCCGGCAAAAGACTGGCATGCAGCCAGGACCAGATCCAACAATCAGCCCCTTGGAGACCAAATGGAAATACTGGGAATTAAAACAGACCTTTGGGCGTGGAGAAGGCTATCATGTCCTTTGCCTGTTCATCCAGGGATACCTGCCTGTATCCTTTAGTCAGATCGAGGGTGGAAATTAACTTTGCTCTTCCCAGGGTCTCAACCATTTCGCCTATTCTCAGCATCGGGTAAGAGTTGAAACAAGTGCCGGAAATCAATGCAAAACTGGCAAGTGTTATCAGGCTCGGTGTCAGGATTATCGGTGAGAACCACTCACTGTAAGAATTCTCAATGACTCTCCTAGGTCCAGCATCTTTTGCTTTTAAACAAAAAAAAATCTTTACTTATTAGAAGCAGGAAGACAGTCACATATTGAGTCCGGATTCAACTCAAAAGGATAATCACACCTTAATTTCATATAGTGCTGCTAATACTTAGTCTTCTCCCCATGAGGATAGTTAAGGGCGTGCTATTGGAAAATTCAATGATGGGTAGCCAAATGCTGACATATTTCGCAAAACGACCCCTGTGACAATGGGGAAATGTTTTTCACTGCTAGGATCTCCCAAACCATGCATTGCTTTCTCAGATTATTTTGTTTTCTTGCCTCAAGTAGTCAGTATATTTCGGTATACATCGAGACATATTACCCTTCCTGGGGGAGTCTGGACTTTGTGGAGTACTTGTGAGGAATTGCCACCTGGCAATCGTGCAAAGCCCTGGCTTTTTTGATTTTTATTGAATAATAAAATGATGTGGGTAATTACATCTGTAATAGGGTAATCTGCTGATCAGATTCCCCTTTTCATAAATTCCATGCCAAAAGCATCTATCTGTGTCCTGCTGCATCAGTATGCTGATCAGCAGCGGCTGCTCTATCCGTGGCACGCCTCTGCCCCACAGGGGATGCACTTAAGATATACACCCCGTACCAAAACCTACAATGATCATAAGTAACCCATGATGGTGGCAGGAAAATATATAAAATAAAGCTACACCTGAGTTTAAGCGTAGTGCAAGGCACTACTCATGATCATGGCCGCCACATCCCAATTGATATCGCACATGTGCCAGCTCCTGTGAGTCAGCTCTGCTGTGGAAGTGATGTGTGTTCTGGTTGGACTGGTTAAGCCTGCCAAATGGCAGGACAAGAACCTTGAGGGCTGGGCCTCCTCTTTGATCTCTTTGTGAGGATAGGTGACACCCCCGTCCCCGCCAGAGACAGCTGTACAGCAGGCAGCTGCCCTGGACCCGGGCATCAAAGGAGCATACCTATTCAAAAAGAGTAGCCTCACATCAGGGTGCTGCATCTCTAAAGGCCTTTGTTCTCAGTGAGACAGGAAGGAGGCAGGATTATGATAGGCAGGAAGGCTCCGGTTGTTGGAAGGAAACTTCCACCATTTAGGTTCTCTCTGACCCTCTCATTCCTGTCCCTCCACTTCCTCTGGGGCAAAGCACTTTGGGTGTGACATCAGAAGGAGAAAGTCCACTTCCTTCAAGAGCAGGGATTGGACCACTAAAGCAGGCTAGTTTTAGTCCAATCCCCCGAGGACTGTTGCCTTTAGATGAAGGGGTCTCACACCCCTTCTTCAGATTCTCTCAGATCCTCTCGGATCCTTTAAGACCACAGATTCGCTCTGAAGAACTCATTGGACTTCCTTTGGGAAAATTGTACTTTCCAAAGCCCTCAGCCTGAGGTGGAGAAGGAATCAACCAAGACACAAGGAAGATCTGTTCACTACCCCCTTCCAGGGCACTTCAGGAGTGACCTCTGCTGTGGATGAGGACCTACCACTCTGCACTGAATTCTCCTGAACTTGGAGATCAGACCCTGAATGGAACCAGACAGTCCTCGATTCCCGCTGTGAGGGCCTCACAGCAACCGGAGGGCCAGACAAGCCCAATCTCCCTGCTCTAGCGCACCAAAGTGGTTGCTCCGTGTTCACCACACCTGGAACCAGAGGGAAGATGCCGGCACTGGTTGCTGAGCTCCTCCACCACGTTGAACTTGCTTGCACTTGTAACCAGCTCAACACTGCTTTGTATCCTGGCTTAAGCTCTTCACCTGCTAAGAATGATGCTACTGCTCGATGCCGGGACTCGAACCGAATCAATGAAGAGTCACACATTGACTCTAACCGGGGGGTTGCAACCACGGCTCAAACCAGCGAGCCCCTGAACTGCCACCTCATCAATCGCATATCAACTCACCCAAGATCACCACTTCTATGACCATAACCCACCGGCTCAAACTGCTGGAACGTGACTCATCAACCCCTCCCGGCTAATAGCCTGACTCTGCCTGGCCAACTTCAAAGCTTTCCTGGCACCGCCGACCTGCTTGCTTGAGAGCCACCCTTCTACCTTACTGTGCAACTGCATTTGCCTCTAGTGGACGCCTGCTTGCTGCTTAGGCCCACACAATCCCACTTGCCAGAACTGAGCTTGATTCTCTCACATCTACATTTGACAAAGGGTCTGACTTTGTCGGCTCATGAAGAAGTGAATCCTGGTACTGTTGACTCTGAAATGCCCCCTTGTTCCACTTGAACCCAAGAGACTCGTTAGGTCATGATCGCTCCTGCTTTCATCCAAGATATCCTTTTTGTGTCTTGTGATTTTGCTACCACCAATGGGACTACAGTCAGAGTGCTACGTTCTTCCATCTGTTGCATCTTCTCTGTTCTTCTTTTGGGGTGGGCTTTTGTGCAATATTTTCTATTTGTTCCACTTCAAAACGTTGTGTATGAATAATGTACATATATTTTTATAGAATCTTGTTTGTTTGTTTATTTATTTATATTGCGTGCCCAACCTGGAGGTATCTGGGCGCATTTACATGTTACATAGAATGAGGGGCATAAAACAGATACATAGGAATATATACATTACATTGTTAAGAGTAGTGATGGAATAATCACTCAATATTTACATGGAATACATTCAAGATATTTACAGGTATGGTATGTAAATGCATATTAAACATCCTGAGAGAGGAGCTATGTTTTCGTTTTTTTTCAAAAACTGAAGAAGGATGTTTCTACTCTTAAGGTTGCAGGCTGGGAGTTCCAAAGTTTGGCTGCCAGTACAGGAAAGCTGCTGCCTTCTGCATTCTTGAGCTTGTATCTAGGAACCCGCCGACCTGCTTGCTTGAGAGCCACCCTTCTACCTTACTGTGCAACTGCATTTGCCTCTAGTGGACGCCTGCTTGCTGCTTAGGCCCACACAATCCCACTTGCCAGAACTGAGCTTGATTCTCTCACATCTACATTTGACAAAGGGTCTGACTTTGTCGGCTCATGAAGAAGTGAATCCTGGTACTGTTGACTCTGAAATGCCCCCTTGTTCAACTTGAACCCAAGAGACTCGTTAGGTCATGATCGCTCCTGCTTTCATCCAAGATATCCTTTTTGTGTCTTGTGATTTTGCTACCACCAATGGGACTACAGTCAGAGTGCTACGTTCTTCCATCTGTTGCATCTTCTCTGTTCTTCTTTTGGGGTGGGCTTTTGTGCAATATTTTCTATTTGTTCCACTTCAAAACGTTGTGTATGAATAATGTACATATATTTTTATAGAATCTTGTTTGTTTGTTTATTTATTTATATTGCGTGCCCAACCTGGAGGTATCTGGGCGCATTTACATGTTACATAGAATGAGGGGCATAAAACAGATACATAGGAAAATATACATTACATTGTTAAGAGTAGTGATGGAATAATCACTCAATATTTACATGGAATACATTCAAGATATTTACAGGTATGGTATGTAAATGCAGATTAAACATCCTGAGAGAGGAGCTATGTTTTCGTTTTTTTTCAAAAACTGAAGAAGGATGTTTCTACTCTTAAGGTTGCAGGCTGGGAGTTCCAAAGTTTGGCTGCCAGTACAGGAAAGCTGCTGCCTTCTGCATTCTTGAGCTTGTATCTAGGAACCCTAAGGCAATGTGCGTGTAAGGATCTGGTAGGTCGTTCTGATATGTTTTTGGAGAATTTGTCAGCTAAATATTTGGGTGCTGAGTTGGTGAGGCATTTGTAAGTAAGTGTTACTCACCACTCCGAAATAGGCCGAAGATGCAGAAGAAATGACCTTGGAGATGTTGGTGGTATAAGATTCAATATTCAGCCTTCCAATCCAGCTCCCCTGAGTACAAGACTCAGGCTTCCTCAAAGAGGGGCTATTTTCCACAATGTACCTCTCTGCTGTTTCAATTGGGACAGACAGAGGTGTCAATTGAATAAAAGAGCGGGGAGAACACACACCGCCAATACCAATGCTGCAAAGGAATACAAAGATATTAGACAGTGCTGAGATTTTGCAAGTGATTAGAACAGTTGAAGTAATTGGGCAACTACCTATATAGATATTGGATTGGAGTTTCCCCGGGATGATCTACAAAGAATAACACAAATGAGTGGAAATGATCTAAGTCAGTATCGGTTCCAACTATAGCTATAGAATTGATAACAACTGACCTGAGTAAGGATAAATGGAGGAAGAGGAGTCAGAGGAAGAGGAGTCCAGGATTTTGAAGACAACGACAGGAGAAAATAACAAACAGGGAAGTTAGTATAGGGAAGTAACCCCAAACGGCACGAGGGATGCACTAGTGCCGGGTTGGTGCAGTGCAGGAAAGCGTTTATATGCACGTAAGAGCAATCTCACAGGAAAGTCACTCAATGTCCCAGAATCTAACAGAAGAAAAATATCCAAACTAGTCGTGGAGGTAACAAATAGCAAAGATGAGGATTGTCAATCAAGTATGTACCTGAGTACACGAGTATAGTTGAGTAGCCGTTGAGATGATCCGGATAGTAGACAGCAATTCGGTGTGCAGAGCGGCAACCAGGAATAAGAACCGCAAGACACAGAAGAGAGCCGGATCCAGTAGCGTTCCGAGTCCAAGAACCAGACGAGCACGACAGGAACAAAGGAGGAAACGAGGCAATCCAAAAGTCAGGCAAAGGTCAAAACCAGGAGTTCAGATGAGGAATCGTGTAGAGAGACACGAAGAGGAAACGGACGAAACCGCGTGTAGCTGGTAACGCTAATTAGCAGCAACGAGCCCCTTGGAAGACGGTGGTTTTATAGTCGTAAGAGGGGCGTGGCTTGCTGTACGTCTTCCACGTACAAGACGTGTCAGGTGACCCGGAGTGCGTCGACGTTTGTACAGACACCATGGTAGCTTGTACCTGGACCATAGAGGAGCCTGCAAGGAAGTCGAATTCTGCAAGGAGGTCCGCGGGGAAGCCTGAAGTGTAACAGTAAGAGTTATTGATTTGAAGTTAATTCTGTCCTTCACTGATAACCATTTAGTATTACGTCTTAGAGCTGAGATGTGTTGCATTCTGGGAATGTTTAGCACAGTTATTAATGCATTATTTTGCAGTTTTTGTAGTTTGTAGACATTCTGTTTGCTCGATCCTAGGTATAAGGTGTTACAGTATTCTATTTTAGAAAAATTAATGCCCTGGCCAAGGTAATACAGCTTGAGGTCGAAAGGAATGGTTTACAAGCGTTAATGAGCTTGCAAGTGTATGCAGTGGCAGAGGCTGTGGTATTGGCTTGTCTTTTCAAGTTTAAGGCTAAGTAGAGATAAAAACCCAATGTTGTTCCCATCAATATTAAAGTAATTGAATTGGTTACTTAATTTGTTTAGCCTTGTCGTGGAGCCAATGAGAAGGAGCTCAGTCTTATCATCGTTAAGACAGAGGCCATGTGTGGCCATCCAGGCTTGGATAATAAGGTAAATCTTGTTAAGCAGGGCAGAATCAGTGTCATGATTACCTTTTTTTAAATTTAATTTATAGTGCAAATTGGTTAATTAAAACCTTATACACTTTCTAAAACAAAAAGTTAAAAATACTTTTCTTCATAATTAATTTACCATTTTTACCATTTCATATATACACATAGATCGAATTGATTAATGAGAGTATCTAACATTTCATATTATATTAATTCCCCAATGTATATCAACAGCATAAAACAGTATCAATATATAGATAGCATAAAAAGAAATTGGCGTTAATAAAATCATCAACATTAATAAAAGAGCAGTTCACAGGGGCGTGGCTTGGAGCCATGGCGGTCGGAGCGGCTCTGTGAGAGCTCCTGGCTGGTGCTACGCACCATTCCATAATGCTCCGTTGAGAGTTCACTCGGAGTACTGACCTGCAGCGGATCGAGTTGCTGACGCTGACAGCACACGGCCGTTCCCGGTTGACTCTCAGCCCTTGGGGCAGTCAGGTTTTGGGCTTTCTGGAGGGCGAGCCGTGTGGCGGGTTGGAGAGGCCACGAGTGGCAAGATGGTGGACCCCTCTGGGGTCGGGAGAATGTGGATGTAGCGGTAGCTTATTTGGGGAGATTGGATCCCTCGAAGGGTTGCGACGGACTACCGACGCCCCCTGGGCATAGTCATCAGCCGAACGCGGGCCGGGAGGTAGGGCCCCCCTGCACCCTAAAGCAGCGCCTCTGTGAGGCCACCAAGTTATACACGGCCCGAGCCCCGGTGGGTCCAGAGCAGCGGGAAGACGACTCTGCTGGCAAGCATTTAGCGGGGCTGATGCGCAGCTGAGAAGCACACACACCCCGGACCAGGGTCTGGGCGAGACACATGACCACCACAAAATGAGGCAGCTGCAGCAGGTTGGCCCATCAACGCACGTGGGCCGCGGCCCCTCACGGCACCCCCACTCCAATGGAGGAGACAGACCCCTGCTGGTGGCCAGAAGGGAAGCAGAGACCCGGGGGCTTCTGGGGCCCAGCCGTGCTCTGCATCACCCCCCCACCTGGGCCCACACCATACGGATCGGCACAACAGTGGAGGCAATCCGAATCTCCCCACGAAATCCTAGCCTCACTGGGGGCACACATGACCTGAGCCTGTATCCGGGCGAGCTGTGCGTCTACTGCGGAGCTGAGCAGCAGGCGGGGGTCCGGGGTGCTTAGCCCCCAAAGCGAAAGCGGCAGCCTCTGTGACGAAGTCGTACTCCATGCAACCACCCGGGGAGGCACCTACCCCCCCTCACCTGGATCTGCATGGTAACGGTCACTGGCAGAGGGCCATGAGGAGTGCGAAGGTCTCTGTAGGGGCCCAGTTAGTAATGGTTGCCAAGCCTGTGCTGCACTACACACCCTAGCCCAGTGAGTTGGTCCCCCTTCACAGGCAACAGAGTGACTGGGGTAAAACCCAGGCAGAGGAGCTGCCCAACATACAACGTGTGCGACGGTCCTCAGGGCTGGCCGTCCATCAGCAAACTCCGGCCCACACCGCACTGCACATTGGAGCCCAGGGAGCCGAACAGCGGCACCCAATCAGCTATTTACCCGGAGGTGGCCCCATGTCACCCAGTGCCAAGTAGTGGCGTCCCACCCCCCAGAGCTGGCAACAGCCCCCCTGAGCAGCAGCTTACTAAGGAGGCTGGCCCGTGAGCACGTTCCCGAACTGGCAGCACTGGACTCCACCTTCAGCAGCAGAACTACCCGGTTTCCTACCAAGGGCTGGATTTCTCTTTCCCCTTGTCCTACAACCTCAAGTCAGCAGAGTGCCGTACCCCAGCCTGAGGCACAACCTGTAACGACAAAACCATAATGGCTAAAAAACCTACCAAACAAGCTGACATTGCAACCTTATTATCCACCCCGGCTATGGACAGATTCAGGAGAGGGGATCGCCTGGAGCCAGGGGAAGCAAGCACCGAGAGCACACATGGGCAGCAACCCCAGAGGGCGCCAGTCTCAAGCTGTCACGAAATCGGACTGCCAAGATCTGCTATCAGCATTAACTAAAGAGTTCCAGAGGGGCAGTGAGGAGGTTAAAGGGACAATTACAGCGCTGGACACAAGAGTGGGAGAACTGGAAACAAGGACAGCAGAAGTGGAGACTACCCTGTGCGAGCATGACTACGAGATCAAGAAGGGGTCAGGCAGACTGGCTGCGTTGGAGGCCAGGTGCAAGGCCCTCGAGATGAAACAAGAGGACGCAGAGAACCGCTCCCGCCGCAATAATATACAACTGATGGGCATACCCACCTCAGTTCCGGATGCCGACCTGGATGGAGAGCTACGTGCGTGACCTCTTCCACTTCATCCTGACCGTGCCGGACGACTCCCCCCTGGTGATTGACAGGGTACACAGAACTAGGGACAGATCCAACTCCTCTGTCCCACCGGATGTCCTTTCGAGACTCACTACTTCAAAGTGAAGGAGGAAATCATGTTGGAAACAAGAAGTTCCCCTCAAATACTGTTCAGGGATGCCTCTATTTCCCTGTATCAGGATCTTTCGTCCGTGACGTTTCTGAAGAGAAAGGTGTTGAAGCCAGTCACAGAATGGCTGAGGGAGAAATGTGTCTCATACCACTGGGGGTTTCCCACTTCTCTGATATTCCCCTATCATACGTAATGTACACGACGCAGAGAAGCTATTGCACCCAGACGGAGGGGAGGGAAACAATAAGGAAGACGCGCCCTTATTACAGGAGGAACCGAAAGACTCCCACCAATCCTGGGCTCGAGTTGAGAGGCAACGTCGGAGGATCGGAGGCCCCCCGCACAAAAGTAAATGGCCCAGCAAAGATGGCTAAGGTGACCAACGGTATCGCTGATCCGAAAAGCGTTATCTAGAGGACTAGATGCCAGCTGCAGGTTCCAACATATAGCGAAACCCATGCAGTAAACCGATGAACTAAACAAGCACTCCGCTCTCACCACCTAGCAGCGAAGGTCAGTGTGCCTCAACCTTAGAAGGCAGAGTTGGCCTAGCCGGAGCCCCTGTTGGTCGAAGGTGGCCCCAGAGGACCAAGTTTTGTTGTTTCAAGGGGGGATCAGGGGGGGAGGACCGAAGGTGGACTCAAATCATCAATACAGGGACCAGTCGTATCGACAGCCACCCCCATGAAGTGGCGGAGAAGGGAGAAAGGCAGCAATAAGTATCAGCAATCTTAGCTCTCTGGGATGGGGTCACCCACTAAAAACTTAACCTTGATCACATGGAATGTCCAGGGCCTGAATTCCCCCAGGAAAAAGGAAGTCCATGGAACATCGCCTAGCCCAATTGGAGGCAGCTATCGTATGCCTACAAGAAAACCATCTCTTGGTTGCAGATGAGCAGTGAATCAGGTACCGCAGATTCCCCATAAGGTACTTTGTATCCTGTGGACAGAAGAGGGGAGGGGTGGCAATCCTGCTCCGCCAAGCGGTGGCTCTGTCTAAGGTCATAGTTAAGCGAGACCTCGAGGGTAGATTCTTGCTGGTCAAGGGCCTCTTGGTCGAACTTCCAATCACCATTGTTGTCATCTACTGCCCGAATGAAGCCCAGGAGCGCTTCCTACGTAGGGTTCTCCCAGTTATAATCACCTTTGTCGAAGGCAAACTGCTGATTGGGGGGGACATTAAGCTCAACCTGAACCCCACCATCGACAAGACCCTGCCGCCCACTGGATCAGACTTCTCAAAGGCACTGGGACTTGAGGAATTCCTGAGAGAGATGGAGGCTGGCTAACGACAAAGTACGTGATCACACCTTCTTTTCACACATCCACAGAGGTCCTTCCAGGATAGACCTCCTACTGATCTCGAGTGTCTTGTTCCCCTGCATCGTGGACATCCACATAGGGCTGAGGGTCATTTCTGACCATGCCCCAGTAGTAGCGCAACTCCAGACGGAAGGTTTACCAAGACTGCCGCAAAAGGCCTGGAAGTTACAGAACTACCTTCTCTCGGATACAGCAGACAGCCAGGAACTATCGGAAGCCTTGGTCAACTACTTCACAGAAAATGTGGGTAAAGGTTCCACAGAGGCGACGGTATGGGACGCCATGAAGCCTGTTAACCGTGGTGTCGCCATAAACTGCTCGGCAGCACACAGGCGCAGACATCAGCTTAGACTAGGGGAACTAGAAATGGAGGTGGCAGAGAAAGAAGCAACCCAAAAAAAGTGCCAGTCGGCAAAGACATGGAACAAAATTCGTAAAGCTAAAGTAGTCCTCGGAATGCACCTGGCGGATTGGACGGCCCAAGCCTTAACATACACAAAGCAGTATTACTACCTGAACAGCAACAAGGCCAACCGTCTGCTTGTGCATAAGCTGAAGAAACTGCACACCAGGAACATCACAGTCCTAGGGGACCGAGAGGGGAAACCCCGCTGCCTGGACTCCGAAAAGCTAGCCATCATTACCGAGCACCATAGGGAGGTGATGTCAGGGGAGACCACGGGTGCGTAGTTACACACTGAGTATCTGCAAGCGGTCCCGAAACTGCCTCGCCATCCACAGATGGACTCCCTGGAGGATCCCATATCCCCGGAGGTGGTGACCGAAGTGATTTGATCCATGAAGAACAGAGACCCGGGCCCGGACTGTTTGCCCGCACCATTCTATAACAAGTATGTCCACATCCTGACCCCCCACCTGGCCTCTCTGTTCAACACCATCCTGGAAATGGGCTCGGTTACCCCTTCCACGGAGGAATCTGCCACGGTCCTGATCCCGAACCCCGGGGCAAACCCAGAACTCTGTTCATCGTATCGCCCCATCGCCTTGCTGAATGTAGACTCTAAAATCTTTTCGAAACTCCTGGCACGCAGGCTCGCCGGACTCCTCCCAGATCTCATACACTCGGACCAGACGGGCTTCATCCCGGGCTGCAACACCCAGGACAACATCAGACGGACCCTAAACGTCATTGAAACTCTCAACAGGACTGGAGTGGAACTGGTGGTGGTGTCACTCTCGACGCACACAAAGCTTTTGACATTTTGGATTGGTGCTTTATGGGAGAAACGCTTAGGCATTACAGGGTGGGACCCAAATTGCAGAAATGGACAATGGCAAATTATCAGCACCCCACCACAACCTCAGAATCAATGGGGCTATATCCTCCAAAATAGCGATCACCAGAGGTACCCGCCAGGGATGCCCCCTGTCACCTCTCATCTTCGCGCTGTCGATGGAGCCGTTCTCTTCCAGGATCCGACAGAGCTCTGCAGTCCGGGGACTTAAGTTTAAGAATGAAACGTATAAAACAGCCCTGTACACGGACGATGTGCTGCTGACACTGACCCACCCAGGCACATCTCTTGCGGTGCTAGGGGAGGAGTTGGATAGCTTTAACGCTGCATCCAGGTTCACGATCAATCCCAAGAAGTCGGTAGCACTGGGCATCAACATTCCCAAAGCAAAGCTACTCTTGTGTTAGGGAGAATTCTCTGTTTAGGCTGAATTTCCCTACCTAGTGAGTCCCCCAGCAGCTTTGCTGGATTTCTGGGGTTTATTTTTTTTCTCCTGCCAAGAGTGAGACTCTTTTACCCTCACTCTTGGGCATGTTGAAGTGTGTTTTCTTGGTTAAACCTTGTGTTGAATGGGCTATGGGGTCTTTTACTCCATAGGGCCTCATGTATTTTTGTGATGTGGGTTACACAGCACCCTCTGTGCCGTGACCCAGGGGTGTCCTAGGGACTCCCCAACATAGACTCCATACCCTGGGACTGACTACTGTGTCCCAGGGCATGTAAAGTCACCAAAGACTTTGCTAGTCTTGAATCCTGAACAGAACCAGTACAAACCATCATATTGTGGACGTACTGGCTGGGGCAATTCGATTGCCCCAGGGTCTGTTAGTCGAGGGGGCACGTCTCCGTCCCCCCTGATCGAGTTTTGGCTGGTGGCAGTGGAAACTACGTTTTATATTCGACCGCGAATATTTTCCTATGGGATTTCCCATTGTTTTAGGCTAACACATTTAATTATTTATTTACGGTAGCCTTAAACATACCGCCGGTTTATATATTTATTATTATAACTCCGGTTGGGATTTTTTGCCAAAACTTGATGCTAAAATGGCGTTGGCATTCGCCTCTGTAACTCTGACCCAAAGTGGAGCCCTTTGTCCCACTTTTGGCGGGCTTCTCCACAGAAGCCCTCCAAAGTGGTGCCACTCTGTCTGGGGTACTTAGGAAGGGTGGAGGGGGATTTGGGCACCCTGGACTGGGTTACCTAGGTAACTCAAGTCGCACTCCGTCCTGATTGGCCCAAGTGGTGAGCCGGCCGGCTCACCACTTAGCATGTTTGAGTGACAGCTAGGCTGGGTGAATGGGGGTTTGCTGCATAAAAGCAGGGCTTTGGGGACTGGAACTTCAGAAGTCGCCACAGGACCTAAGAATCCGACGAGCGACGAGCTGAGCTGATCTGCTACGACGACACCGCCGGTGGAGCCCTGCTGAACCATCTCACCACTTTTCCCGACGACCGAGGAGAACTCTTAACGGAGTGGCTCCTTCCCTTGACTGGTGGGGACAACCAGTTTTCACCTTCTTTCCGCTCTTCGAGGTATCTCGTGGCCGCCTTGCCAGTGCCAAGCACCCCGGCAACCGGAATACCCACCACTTTTACCCCAACCGCGAAAGTCGGTACAACCCTTTAACCGGAGGACTCCGCGGCTGGTTTCTTCCCGGGCAGTGCAACGACCTTCTTCTTCTGCTCTTCAGCGAGATCTTCTTCTCCCCTGACCGACGTCGAGCCTTGCTGCCACTGCCTGGAACCACTGCCCCCGCTGGAGGATCCTTTCCGTTAAGGTACCGTGTTCCGCCTGGCTTCCCTTGCCACCGACTGTACGGGGTAGTTTTAGCCCCCGGCTTTCGATCCTGGGATTGCCTGGGACACTTTGGCTAAACTTTCTAAGCCTCTCTAACTCTTTTCCGAACTCTCTTGCAAGACTCTGAATCCCTACCAACTGTGTGATCTTGGGCACATTTTCGCTCTGTCTGCTCTAAGAGTGGGCCCTGCTTAGTGACTTTTGCTCACCTGTGACTGTGTGCTTCTTTGAGCTTACAAAAAGTGTTCTTAAACTTAGAGTGGTGTGTTTATCCTAATTCTGCTCCTTCTCCCTTCTTTTTACCTACTAGAGTGTCATCTAACGTTAAACGCTCACCTCTGTTTGAATTATATGGTGTTAACTTAGAGTTGTCTAGATAGGAATAAGGATTGAGACTGCTTTCCATATAACTGTGTTTAGAGTGTTTTACTATATTTTGCTAGAGTGTTTTCAACTTATGTGTTCTTGAAAATAAATAACTATATACTTTTGAAACCAAGCTCTGGTCAGTGTTTGCTTGTGCTATTGTGTCTGAGTACATATTGTGTATACTTTACATACTGCCTAACTCTTCTTGAGGGAAGTCTGACTGCTCAGCCACAGCTACCAGGTAAATCTGGGTGGTGCAGACTGCTACCAAGTGGGTTTACTGCTATACCTGTAGTCTTAAATCTTTTGCAGTGTTCCCCAAGGGAACTGCACAGGTTTCTGCCAAACATCTTGCTGTCGGCCCGCCTCCCGATCCCGTGGGCCAAATCACACCTGAGCTACCTGGGCATCCGATTACCCAAGCTAGTGGAACACACTTACAAACTGAATTTTCCGTCCCTATTCAAGGACCTGCAATCGGGCATGTCCAGCTGGCAAAACCAGTAGATATCCTGGTTGGGGAGGATCACAGCACTAAAATTGAACCTAATCCCCAGACTGCTCTACCACTGACAAGCTCTCCCAGTGTCAGTACCCAGGAAAGCCAGGCAGACACTTCAAGGAAGCATGCTGAAATTCATATGGGGGGGGAAAGAAGCCACGAGTAGCCAGGAAAGTCCTGCTCAGAAGCCCTGGATCTGGTGGCCTGGGGGCCCCTGAAGTTGAGATATACTGCCTTGCTGCCCAGCTCTCAGCAGCGTTCACGTGACAATCGGACACCAACAAACCCTGATGGCTGAAGTTGGAGGAGGACTGGAGCCGCTACCCACTGGAATCCCTTCCACTTATCACATGGCCTAAGCACCCTCCAAACACTGGGCCTCTCATGTCAACCAGGAACACGGTGAACAGCTGGAAGCAGGAGGCCAGGAAGTGGAACTGCAGGAGCACGGTGGGCCCCCTCTCCCCAATCTGGGAGAACCCGGACTTTACTCCTGTGATAGAGCAAGGGGCCTTCCCCAGATGGAAAGCAGGCGGCTTGAAGTTGGTGGCAGACTTTTTGAAGGGGACACCCTACTTACCTTCGAGGATTGCAAAAGAAAATTCCAGGTCCCGGAAAGCAAGAGGTTCCGATTTGCCCTACTTCGACATTGGTTATCACACGACCCGATGAGGACACGAGGATACAGAGAACTTACAGCGCTGGAACGGACACTAACAACAACCCCGCCCAGTGGGAAGATCTCAACCCTGTACAGGTTACTAGACAGGGTAGCCTCGGACGCAAAGGAACCCTACGTAGAACGGTGGGAGCGAGACATTGGCAGAGAACTAGACATGGCCGGTTGGAACCCACAAGACCTCCACGTGTGTCACAAACAAAGAGGAGGCTATCAAGGTTTGTTACAGGTTGTACATCACACCGGAAATCCTACATAAATGCAACCTCTCCATTCTGCCACACTGCTGGAGAGGCTGCGAGGACACAGGAACTGCCATGACCCTTGCCCCTGACCCTCACTGGTAAGTGAGCCTTCCAGTTAGGGCCAGGTCAAAGGCCTTAAAACCTCATCCAAGACTCTCTTGGAGTCAGTCCGGCTCATAACCATCATGAAGACCAACATTAGAATGGGACTATTTGCTTGGGACTATTTAACTTGGGGGAGTTCAGCCAACATGGAGGCACACACATAGCTCAGTTACAAGGAACTGAGCTCTGTGGTCTAGTCTTTTGGGTGTGGCAGGCCTGGGACTACTTTACCTGGACTACTTTGGGTGTGGCAGGCCTGGGACTATTTTACCTGGACTACTTTACCTGAGACTATTTAAACCGCACCCAAACAGCAGAACATGCTTTGCATTATTCTGCTGTGAGCAGTGTAACGCTCACCGTGTCCAGTTCTTTGATGCCAGCTTACCTGAAACCAAGGACCTGCAGAGAGAGAAAGAACACTACGAAACTTACCTGGAACAGTATCCTGTCTTCAATCCATCGCTGACTTCAGTTCCACTCACCTGAAGGTACGAATTCCATCATCCGGCACCGCATGCATCCTGGAATACCATAACCTGGAAAGAGGAGAAAGAAAGACAGCATTAGTAAGCGTTTACTCACGTTTCCTCCCGAATGAAGAAAGCCACACAATTCTTACCTCGGTAGTCATTTCCTGGTCAGTGTCATTGCTGGAACATTACGGCGCTCAGCGAGGAACATCGCAACCTGCAAGCAGAGAAAAGACACAGGTTAGCAATATAAAAGTTGAAACAGCACCGTGCATCACGCATTACTCACCGGACAGCATCGCACACACCACGCTTTCGCCTACCGGCCCATGCTCATATTCAAACTGCATGACAACACCAAAATACCTTTCCATACCTAAAAGGAAAGAAGCAAGACATTATTATTCGAACTAAGAGGAACATAAGAACTGCATATAAAGACTGTAAAGCAGCAAACCTATGGACTCACAGCAGGCCTGTATTCCCACAGGGGGGCTTGCACCAGTGAAGTAACTTGGTTGCTGCTCGCCCCACACGTCTACGCGCCCCTGCCATGAGGAGCAGGACAGAGAATCCACCTTTTACAATATTAAGGCAAGGAGAAGGCCCAAGGTTTTGGAAGGAAGTCCTGGAACAGATCCGACTCATCACGAGCCTAACGATCCCGTGGGATCCGGGAATCATCCATCTGGGTGACACGGGGGAGGGACAATTCCCGATGTCAGGCAATCTGGCGGTTCTCTACACGCATTTACTCACTGCAGCCAAAATCTCAATCGCCAGGCTGTTGAAACTCCCTGAGGGCCCGGCGATCCCTGTGTAGTGGGTAAAATCCTGGGACATTGCAGCAGCTGAGAAAATCACTGCACTGCGGCAACAGAAGTAAGTTTTACAGCGTTTGTTACCCATTTTTAGACTATGTGGAGAAATTTCCCCGGAGTGGCCAGACAACCACCGTCTCTCCGCTGGCTGTCGAAAATGGACTAGATCCCCCCAGCTAGTGACATTTGCTGCCTAACTCACCGAGTCACCGAACACACCCCCTGTACCAATGTCCAGAGACTGCAGAAACCCCCCTCCCGGTATATCCCCGCGAACCACCCCCCGTCCCTGTTTGCCTCAGTGGAGGCTAAATTGAGTTTTGTTTGTTTATACGATACCTTTGTAACATTTCATTAAGAATGATGAAGCTCTGTTTTCTATAAATGCCAATAAAAAGTTTTATTGAAGAAAAAAAAAGAGCAGTTCACGAAATCATATTATACACGTAACCATAACACAGATAGATAAACCATACCACAAATATATAAAATGGCACATCCAAACCATATTGTCCACACCATTAATCCCTCAGCCAAAACTCTCACAAGGGTATATCCATAGCTCTCTTCCAGATGTAAAAGGCTGCCCCCTTATGTATACCAAGACTCCAGCCATATATATTGCTGTCCAAAACTGGTCTGTTTCAATCATTCTAAGGTCGCTAACAAGATTCTTATAGCCCTTAAGATACCATTCTTGTAAATTTCTACAACCAGTTAACAGATGTCTGTTACCCTCCATCTCCCTCCGACAGTGCCTGCAGATTCTGTCCTCTCTAGATATTCCAGTCCAAGCACCTCTATAATCATTACATGGTAGGATGTTGAACCAAAGCAAGGTAATAAATCTTACAAATTCCCTATTCCTTAGCTTCATAGGTAGCTTGGGGTGTTGGATGGTTTAAGCCCTTGTAATGATTATAGTGCATATCTTCTCTTTTTCGATAGTCTGGACAGGTTATCTCTGACATCCCATTCTAAAGCTTTCACTTTGAGTTGTTTTAGCATCAGTTGACTTTCCCCCCTGTCTCAGGGTAACCTCACATTAATTTCTTTTAGGAAGGATAGGACTGTACATTTCAGGTTTCTCATATAGGTATTCTGCTTTTCTCTTTTACTCAAACTTTTACCAATTAGACTCATCAGACTATCTTTGTCGTTGTCCCATAACACTATTTTTACATACAGTTTACAATGTATAATTACCTCAACCCGGCTGGATCTAGTGAGGCCCAACACCGGTTTCCACATCTTTCCCTCTAATATGCCTATAGTCTCAATGTATTGTTCCCCCACAGATTCTAGTACATATAATGTGCCTGGGATGATACAACTCTTGAACATTTCTAGGAAACCTTCTAGAGAATAACCACCTATTCTAGTCATATACGCTCTCATAATATTCAATGTTTTGATCACTTTGGATTCAACCATATCGTGATAGAAATCTTGAGGGGTGCTGTTCATAACCGACATGCCTAAATAGGGGTATAAATCTACCACCTCTAATGTTTATGCATCGATTTTCCATTTAAAGGAAGGCTTAGTTTTCTTCCTTTTAGATCCTCCAAACACATGATCTTCATTTTTTGACTATGTGGAGAAATTCCCCGGAGTGGCCAACATTGACGCATAAGTTGTTATCTTTAGAATATTTTTGTACCGCGTCTAACATCCTCTAAAGCCCCGTTGGCGTTTTATCTAACAGTACTGTATCATCGGCGTACATCAGTCAACTAATGGCCATCCCTCCGACTTTAGGTGGAAAGTTGTTTACATTACAAAATCTTTCCCACATGTCCGCTACATAGAGGTTGTATAGCACAGGGGAGGTCACGCAGCCCTGTTTTAGGTTAATATTAGTTTTAATTTCCGGGGATGTTTTTGCTCCTTTACCTAGACAGATTGTAACTGTGGTTTCCCTATACAGTTCTCTCAGGAAGTGCAAAATGACTGGGCAGATGCCCCAATTCGCTAGCTTAATCAATCGTTATGGGCCTCATTACAAGTTTTCTGGTCCAGTAACATCTGTACCGGTAAGCTTGCTGGTACTGTTGTTACCGGACCAGCAAACTACGAGTTCTGCTCGCGGGTGCCTTCCCGCCCGCCAGTCCTGACCTGGCGGCGTACCGGCACCCGCGAGTAGACACTGCCAGTAGCACCAGCACCATTCTGAATGGTGCCGGTTCTACCGGCCTCCCCATTCCCATTGAGCCCTATGGGGCTCAATGGGAATGGGGAGTAAAAGTTTCCAGCCACTGGCAATCGGGAAATACAGGGTCTCCAGGGTTGTAATGGCTCTGTATTTTCCCATTGCCAGGGCCGGAAAAATTCGCAAGTTTGGCAGCAGCCTGCCGGTTTAACCAGCAAGGCTACTGCCAAACTTGTAATGAGGCCCTATCTCTATTCACACAGTCAAAGGCTTTTGAATAATCGATGTAACACACATACAGTTTCGTGCCTTTATTGTCCATGGTATCTGAGATTATATAGTTAAGCATCATTAAATTATCAATAGTACTATAATCCTGTCTGAACCCAGTTTGTTGTATTGGTAGCAATTTGTTCTCTTTGCTCCACTTTTTAATAGTGCTCAGTAACAGTGAACAAACAATCATACAACTCCTGTCCGCCATTGCCAGTAAACGATAGTTGTCAGGGGATTTTCTGTCCCCTTTTTTAAAAATAGGAACAACTATGGCTTTACGCCATCTATCTGGTATCTTTCCTTTTTTCCATATACTGGTAAATAGCTGTAACAGTAACCAAGCCCACTTTTTCGGGTTGCGTTTTATCACTATATTCACTAGACCGTCAGGCCCCGGAGCTCTAGAGGATTTCATTTTATTTATTATTTTAAATATATCATGTATATCAAATGGAAATAACGCCCCACTACTGTCCCAGTTCAATTTTTTAATACAGCTTTTCTCATTTTCTATATATAAGAGACGGGAAATATATCCTATCCATTCTTCCTGACCCACCGCATTAATATCTCTATGTTTATTCTCCTGCTGTTATTGCCAGTATAGGTACCAACATTTCTTGGAATCGTGAGTTTTACATAGTACATGATATTTCCTGCCTGCCATTTATACTGGGAAGCTTTATGCAATTTACGTTTAAGTACTTTGTGATCACTCAGGGGAGTATATATGTGAGCAAAACCTTCAAATTGGTTCATTATCCCTTTACTAGCAAACATATATTCAAGGCAGTGGTTAACTTTGCCATTGGTCCAAGTGGTTTCCCTTAATCCCCCAGGCCTTGGCTCCAAGATTTCCAGCCCCCAATTCTGGAAAAACATAACCCAGGTGATACCGTTTACAACCTTCTTTTGATACTTCAGGTTACTTTGAATTTTGCCGGAGGGCAATACCATCTCAAAGTCACCACCAAGATCATTCCATTTGTCCATCTCTTTCTTAGCTAGCTCACAGTAAGCATTAAAATCTCCAACTATCAGTACCTCTGAATTTGCAGATTTCAACATCCAACCTTCAATAGTTTCAGCTATAATTTCTCCGATTGGTAGCATGTTAGCCCCGCCCGGGCGAGAGTAAACATTGGTAAGTAGTATTTCTCCAAATATTCCTATGTTACCTATAATGACACTCATTACAAACGGTGAAGGTTTAGATGGTTCATATTCTCTTATCCTGAAATATTTTTTGCCCCTATATATGACCCACCTACCGGGCAGCCTTTATCTCCTTGGGTAGCAGGTTTAGTCAGTATATTAAATCTCTTTAACAACATTTCACCACTCACCCACGTCTGCTGCAAGGCGAATACTTCACACTCCCTCATCAAATTGATACCATCTTTATGCAGAATAGAGCGGAAACCTTTGCTATTCCAAGAGAGAATTATTGGCTCTTTGCTAACCACCTCATCTCAATAACCTTCTAAGTAGTCCCAATCCGGGATCCACTTCTCGGAGTGGTTATCCTCTTTCGTTTTGGCATCTTTGTTGTGTAGAGATTTAATTCCTTTAGAGTCAGTGTTTCCAATGCTATTGCATATAATGACTTCAAACCCTTTATCCCAGAGGGCAGTTGAAAGTCCCCTTATCAAGTCCACGATGACTGCCTTCCCAAACTGTACAATCGCCCACATTTCCCAGGATCCCAAATCCGTGAGGATCTGTCTGGTGTATTGATACTTTGCAGCTGGGATATCATATGTAGAGTATCTAACAGCCATGTTCTGTTTAAAAAAAGGGCTTTCCTTCTGGGGGTTTTTCTCAATAATCTTGATGCTCTTACCCAGACTACTGCCCTTAACCTCATTCACCTTTTGATCACTCGGCTTGTATTCACTTCCATAAAAAATATTTTTGTACATTGCCAATCTTTCCATCTCTGCTATATAGACATCCTTCTCTCTAGTATTCAGGGAGTCCACCACCTTAGTTAGGGGTGTATTCAAATACCTAACTCCAGATTCTACTTTTTTACTCAGATGGTCACTTTCCACCAAGATCGGTTTCAATTCTGATACCAGTGTCTGTGGTTTCTCTAATAGACACTTTCCTATTCTCTTATCTTTTTTAACAGGACTTGGGTTAGCTTCCTCTGTTTCATTATGATTCAAATTCAACTCAAATCTACCTTCTACTTCAACACACTCAATGTCATTAGTGGCCGTCTCAGCTAGAGAAATCTTATTCCTTATCAATTCCTTAATCTTTCTAACTTTACCTACTTTACCCTTACTTCTGATCCCTTTCTTGTAGTTTCGCTTTCTTCATGTTTGTTTCTTTGAGCCCTGGGTGTACATCTGATCGCCCTCAGAGCTAATGTCTACATCATCATTTCCTTTTATCTCACATTCCTTTTCATTCATTTCAGGGATCGCAGCCACCAAAGCATTCATCTTCTCACTTTCTTTATCCACTATCCTACAAAGCTCACTCAAGTCACCCATGTTCTCTTCCAAGGGGGCATGGCTAACCGCCATGTAAGAAAGTCGGACTTCTTTACAGCTCTGCTGATGCGTCCAACATACTGCCGTAAATCTGCAACTTAGCCATGGTAAACCGCTACAGAAACCCAGGAACCCAGAGTGAAGTGCCCAGAGACCCATCGACTGAAGTCTTGGACCCCCTGCGAGCCCCCACCGGGGAGAATCACCAAGGCATGAGGAGTAGGAGAGAGTCAGAAAATGGCGGCCGCCTGGTGACTGCCTGGGAGCCGTGCTTTGCAACCGACATCGAAGAGCAGCGCGGGCGAAGAGTATTGCCCTGACTTCAACTGAGAAAGGAGAGGACAACGGGAGCCGTGCTTCTGGCCCAGCCGACTGACAAGCACACAGCACCGCGTCCGGCGGATTGGAACTAGGACCTGCACCCGAGGGATCCTCCAGCGCGGGACCCGCTGCGCGGCCAGAGGAGAGGAGACGGCGGCTGCATACCTAAGGGAGCCGGGACCCAGCGCCAGCGTGTGGCATCGAACAAGAGGTATGGAGTGGAAGGTGGGGGCTGGGGGGATAGCCCGACACAGCGCCGTACAGCATGACCCCCCCACCCACCTGTTCCTTCACATAGACTCCACTGGTGGGGCTGCGCACCAGGGGGCCGCACAGACACAGAGCCCAGCGCAGCAGGCGGAAACCACAGTGTCCCGCTAAGCGGGCAGAAACTGGCCCGCATGGAGGCCATGAGGAAGTGAGGAGCCCCAACGTGGTTGGTGCCGTGGCTCAGGTGCCGAACCGAACGCTTCATGTAAAATCGGCATTAGCTGTGAAACAGTGAGAGCCCATATCATCCGCTATTCAACTGTCGCACTTTGGAAAGCAATCCAAATATTGCAGTGAGCCGGATGCAGGGATGCACATAAAGATTGTGTCTCCATTAAGTCATAGGAGCATCCCTCACCTTGTCAAAAAGCTCAATCTTTCATCTGACAATTATTAACAAGGTATGCAAGACCATCTAACAGACCAAATGTGAACTATGTCATAGTATAAAAGAAGCATAAATAATACACATACCCCATGTATATGGAAGCATTGACGTCAAGCGTCTACTGCAGTGCACGGCGCCTGGGACTGACCGCGCTGCGGGGCCCACACAGCAGCGCGAGCCGTGCCCATTGGCAATGAGGGACTAACCATAACTATCCACACGGGACAGCTCCCTGCTGGGTTGGCTGAGGCAAAGGGCGCACGATACACGCCCGGGGCCTGGCGCACCTAGTGGGCTAGCTCGCGGCGTCACAGCTCAGGATAGTGGCCAACACCTGCGCAGGGTACAGCCAACGCCAGACCAATTGCCTGACACACAGAGTTGATCCCTCCGGAGCACCACTAGATCACCGCCGTACTAGTGACAGATCAGGGCCACGCCGTAGTACCCTGCCGAGCGGATCTCGATCGCACCACAATAGAACAGCTGCGTGGGCCGCGCCACAGAGCTCATAATTTAATAATAGCCGTACAGCCACAAGCTAACCACTGGCACTATCCGCACAGCTGAAGCAGGACACGGCAAGCTCGCCAGAACGCAAGGGGAGTCCGTAAAAACTGCCAGAGGCAAGCACAGGCAGACAACTATGGAGACCTTCGCAGCTACAAGCGTCTCCAAACCAGACGCCACAAACACAACCCCACCCACTGCTGGTGAAGGGCCCCTTGAACCCGCAAACTCGCAGCTCCTCGAAGCTATCATGGCACTGCAAAAAACTATGGAGATCAAAATAGACGCTGTTGCCATAGACTTAAATCTGCTTAGACAAGACGTGCGCTCTATTGCTGGCAGAACAGAGGCACTGGAATCCCAGGCAAAGGAAAACACTGAGGCCAAAACCCACCTCTTGAAAGAGGTAGACGCCTTAACCCAAAAAGTAAAGAACCTTGAAGATAGGGCAGACGAGGCGGAAGGGCGTGCACACCGTAACAACATTAGAATTATTGGACTGCCGGAGGGAACCGAAGGAAACAACCCCACTAACTACGTGGAGAATTTGCTACTGCAAGAAGTCGGAGCCGGAAAGCTATCACAAGGGTTCACTATTGAAAGAGCGCACTGATCCCTCGCCAAACGCCCAGCACCAGGTAATCCGCCAAGGCCAATAATTGCCAAAGTTCCCAATTATAAAGATAGAGAGATGATCTTAGCCCATTCAATATCAGGTGTCCACATAGAAAGAGACTCTGCAAAAATTGCCATCTACCCGGATATACCCTCCAGGTCCAAAGAAGCAGAGCCCAATTCTCCCACATCAAGGTGAGACTGAAAGAAGCGGGCTTGCGATACATGCTACTGTTTCCGGCGAGATTGAAGCTCATCCTAAATAATAAAACGCACTTCTTCGACACACCTGCAGAAGTAAACGAATGGATGGACAGAGAGCAGATCCCAGACATAGAGGGAAGACAACGCAAAACATGGGAAAATGGCACCTCCAGAAAAACCAACTAATACCACCCTCCGAGGAAGTAACAGAAAGCAGCCATAACTTGCAGATTGCGGCATCAATGAGTGACTCGCAGCTGACCGAATAGGTATTGTCCAGTAACAGACACTACCGAGGCAGTTGCCCGGCACCCCCGAATCTCTTTGGGTAGCTAACCCGCACGTAGGTCGAATGGAGCGGAAACAGGATAGTCAGAACCCCGCTAGACTTGTTTTATTAGTTGTGAACTTTAAGTTTATTGTTCAATGGGAAGGGAACCCATTTGTTGAAATCCCGATTAGATTGTTTAATGGGGAAAACCAAGACCACCAAGAACACCACATGCTATTGGATCAAGGGAGAGTCGCCATAGGAGCATGGCTTGACCAAGCACTGCGCCTCGGACCGATAGATCAGGAGAGGGAGCCACCATGTAGTCCACCCATAAACCCACACTCACGACATATTCATGGATATCAAAGTCAAAGTCATGTCATGGAATGAAAGAGGCTTGAACAGCTACATTAAGCAGCATAGAGTCCATACCTTCCTCAAATGCCACAAAATAGGAATAGCCTTGATGCAAGAGAGCCATCTGAATGCACAAAAGCTAGCAACCATGGCGAAAGTTTTGAGAGGAACCCTGATAGGCACCACGTATTCCAACTATGCCCGAGTAGTGCTTATATGGGACGCCCCTTCCATTCCCATCAACCTGATCCACACTAACACTGACAACGAGGGAAGAATGGCCCTGCTAAGGGGTACCATAGAAGACAGAGAACTCTGCCTAGTGAACACATATGCCTCTAACCACGACGCAACAGTCTTCTTGCGCTCGTTGTACACACGGCTAAATCCGAGTAGAAATGGCATAATCATATGGGGGGGGGATCACAACTGCACCTTAGATCCACGCTTGGACAGATCAGACAGCAAACATTCCCGCCCTTCCCCTCCCGCTAAAATATAAAATGCCCTCCTACAGCAATACGCTCTGGAGGGCCCAGTACCCAGAGGGCAGAACCTATTCCTTTTACTCACCTCCACACGCAGTGCACACCAGAATTGACAGTCTATTAGTGAGCGAGGAACACTTAGATGCATTCGTGGACACACAATATTTGGCCAGAGTGCTATCGGATCATTCCCCCCTGGTTACCTCATGGATAACGAGGGCACCCAGACCCCCCATACCCACGTGGAGACTCAGAAGCGAAGCACTGTTAGACAAGGCAGTCCTCGAGCAAATTAGACAATGCACTACAAATTACTGGCAGACGAATATGGATAGTGTCCAGCACATCAGCACGGCATGGGAAGCATATAAGGTAGTGATTAGGGGGGAAATGATAGCACCCACGAGGAGTCCAAAAATCCATCACGTCTAAGTTAGTGCGCGCTGAAGAAGAGCTGAAGTAGTTAGAAACCAATGCCTCCTCAGACCCTGCCCACATACGCAGAATAGATGAATTAAAGCAAGCCTGCTTGCAACATTGGGAGGCCCTTGGTAAACTAAGCTACGCAAAACATATTGAAAGAAGTCACGCCCTAGGGGATAAGCCGGGGAAGCTGCTAGCGTGGCTTTATAAGTGAGAAGCCCCTAGAAAACCCATCTGCCTTATCCAAGACGCTGACGGCGCAGATATGCACTCACAAGCTAGCATAAACCACACATTCGCGAAGTACTACCAGGCTCTCTACACCGATACCTCACCACCAACCGACACAGAAGCAGAGGACGTGCTGGACATCATTAGGCTGCCACACCTCGAGGGGCAAACGGCAGAGTCTCTCGAAGGCCCGATTACCCCTGAGGAAGTTGCAGTTGTCATCAGATCACTACCCTCCGGGAAGGCGCCGGGACCAGATGGACTCCCAGGAGAGTTCTATAAGGCCTATGAGGACATGCTGGCTCCGTTACTCTCCCAAGTATTTAACGAGGTATATGATGCAGGCCACCTCCCAGATACCATGAGGGACGCAGTCATCATCCCATTGTTAAAGCCCAACAAAGATAGCACTGAGTGCAGCTCATACAGACCCTTGTCCTTGCTAAATGCAGACAACAAGATACTGACAGCAATACTGGCTAGTAGGTTACGCAAAGCCATCCTGACCCTGATTCACCAAGACCAGATGGGGTATGAGCCCAGCAGAACCATTACTGAAAATTTACGTAGACTGCACCACGTCATTTACAGTACTGAAGGTAGACAGGAGGAATGCGCAGTGGCGTCCCTTGACGCCTCCAAGGCATTTGACTTGGTACGCTGGAAATGGCTTCTGGCCACCTTGTCCAAGATGGGAATAGGTCCCAGTTACATTAAATGGGTCACACTTATTTACACTAATCCTGATGCCAGAGTACGCACCAACAACACCTTCTCAGACAAGTGGAGGCTTTCCCGAGGCACTAGGCAAGGATGCCCCCTTTCTCCCATGTTATACATCATTGCCATGGAACCAGTGGCGGCATACCTTCGACAAGAATATGGAGACGGGGCCATAGTGATAGACAGGGTGAATCACCTGATTTCTATGTATGCAGACAACATGCTCCTCTACCTAACAAACCCTGTACACATACTGCCTTACATATTATAGACCTTAGAGGGATTTCACAAATATACTGGGATCCAGATTAACCAGGCCAAAGCCCTCCCACCACTAGCCCTGAGATGGGAATCCTCCTCCTTTAAGTACCTGGGCATTAAGGTTCACCGAGACCCCAAGATAGAGCATGCTCTCAACACAGTCAGGGCAAAGGAGGGCCTGGCAAAATCAATGGAATTCTGGAGCAAGCTACCGCTCTCGGTGGCGGGCAGAGTGGGGCTGCTCAAAATGGTTGCGTTACTTAGATTGTTCTACTATTTTACCAACGTACCATACAACATACCACAGCAATTTTTCAATGACTTACATAAGCTCGGCAGGGCATTCCTATGGCAAGATGGAAGGCGCAGAGTCGCCTTGGACACAGTGCAGAGACCCTACGACAAAGGAGGCCTTAAGGTCCCCAACTTCGAACTCTACTATTTCGCTGGCCAATTGAAACATGTGATCCAATGGATGGCTGACGATGCCTCAACAGACACTCGCCTGTTGCAACCAAGAATTACCCAAATGCTACTCAGGGACCTGCTGTGGACCGCGCCAGGAACAAGACACCGATAACCGCACTTGATCCTCTTAGGCACTCAGATATGGAGAAGAACCTGCAAGGCAGCTAAGCTAACAGATCCCTACTCCCCGCAGATCCCGATTGCTGCCATCATGACGAACAGACCGGGAAGCCACAAGACAATAAGAGACAAACGGGAACCAAGTGGCGTCACCACCCTAGGGGACCTGGTGGATGATCAGGGTATCTTAAATTTTGCCGAGCTGCAGGAAGTCTCTGGGATACACACGGGACAGTTCCTACTACATAATGCTGTAGTCAAAAGACTAGCAGCCCGTTGGCCCACAGTAGAAAATCTAGACACCGGACACAAAAGCATTGAGAGCCTGTTGGCGGCAGCGGAGGGAGGCCACGAGACCTCCAGACTATACGAAACACTGCTTGACAGAACCACCCAGAACTGCCTCAAGTGTAGGGAGAAGTGGAACCGGAACTCGGCCAGCAGTTCGAAGATACAGAGTGGAAGGACATAACAAGATACCATAAGAAAGTATCTAGAAACGCCAGGCTCCAGCTCATACAATTTTACATCATAAATAGAGCGTACCTCACTCCAGACATAATTTCTAGATTTAGCGGGGCCGAGGCCACTGGATGCCCTAAATGCAAAGAATCCCAGGCAGGGATGACTCATATGTTCTGGGGATGCCCCGCCATACAGACCTTCTGGACACAAATCAGAGCTAAGGTGGCCGAGGCGGACATTACACTGGAGGTGCGCACGCCAAAAGCATGTATCCTTGGGAGATATCCTAGGAACAAAAAGAACAAGCCATTAAATAAACTTAAAGTCCTAATGTATATACTTGCAAAAAGACGTGGGAAGATCTTCGCAAGTGGTCGAATGCCGAAACGGCTACCTGGGAAACTGCCCAAAGCCAGCAAAGATTGGACACTTCGGATGACCTACTCCAATGGGTGGCACTAACAGTGACGCTGTTTAGCCCTAAGGCGGAAGGCTCCTCAAGCGACGGCTCGAATGACTCACAATAATCATTGTGCGTGAACCGGTGGTGTAGAACGTAGTGGTCTGGACAGTTGGGAAGGAGGGAGGGTGGGAGGGAGTGAAGGTTGGTATCTAATTGTTAAGTAACCATGTCATCGTTTTGTTGGAAGAAAAAATAAAAACAAATTTAACAAAAAAAAAAAAACATGTTCTCTTCTAAAACGGCAGCTTCTACAGAGTTACATTTCTTTGATATTTCATTCCTCAGAACATTTTCCACATCTTGTTCTCGGCAACCAGGACCACCAAGTTCCTGATCTCTACCTGGTCCTTAATCAGCTCTGTACAAAACCCAATAGTATTTCTATTGTTGTAGTGTTAGCATCCAATTTACCCCCCACATTTATTGATGGATCAACAACACTTTCAGGATCTTCTCACAAACAGTCCTCAATGTCAAATTTTGGGCAAATTTCTCCAGATCAGGTGTTGCTGATAAATCTATTCCAATAACATTATCGATGTTTACCAGGTTTTCATTACTTTTTTTGGCTAGTGAAATGCCCAGTCCAGTCAAAAGACCCATTGACCGCTGTCTAAAATTATGGCAAAGATTTAGTATAGAGTTATTGTCTATCATAGAGCTGTTTTCAGGATGAGGTGGTATTTCCTCATTTGGGTGTTCTTTGGCTGTGTCTTTTTTAGTTAGGAAGCTGGATATTTTAGGCAGTTGCATACTAGATATGTCATTTACTATATTTCTTTCATTTAATTTACTAACACCTTTTTTTCTCCCTTCCCAATAGGACTTGGGTCCACAACCAAGTGGGTTTGCGGCAAACTATTACCCTTTTTCACTTCAAATTTTGCGACTGCAATTTGGGTCCCATTGCTCCACTCCCAATATTACCAATTGAAGGTATATTACAATGCCTTTAATGATAAGTTTGGACAGAAAACAACAAGGAAGAGGGATACCCCCACTCTTTCTAATCGTTTCCACCCGGCCAGCTTGCCACAAAATCGCAGCTGGTAACAACTTTTAAAATATGTGCTGGAGTCAGTTAAATAGGGCTATAACACTTTGAATTTTCCCCCCAAACCCACTTGGTACCATGCTAGGGGTACCTAAATTACACAACCCTAAAATAGATAAAAATATAAAACCTTCCCGTGTCAAAATCAAGTTGGAACAATCCTTAAAGGACCCCAGATAAACGGCCAACTTCTGGGTACTTGGCGTTGCAACCTATAGTATTACATTTATAGCCGTTTACTTCTGTGTTCCCCCGGCATATGGCAAACCACTCCTTCGCCCACCTGAGTAGTTTCACCAAACTAGCTGGATTACCAAGGCCGCAGTTCCTCTTCCTTAACCCGGGTAAACCACCAACAATTATTTTGCTAGACTCCGTGCCTCGTAACCCGAGGCACCGAGCCAGCAAACAGCTACTTTTAAATGCTACTTGCCAAAGAAAGTAATTTGTTGCTGTATAAATCTGTAGCACTGCAGTTAAAATGAATTCCTTGAGCATTCCAAAGTTAATTCCAGCACCGCCTGTAGCGTTTCCACAGCAAACTCAGCAAACAGCTACTTATAAATGCTACTTGTCAAAGTGCGCGCACCAATGGCGTGTGCCCCGTGGGTGATGTAGTCTGCAAGGTGATGGAGCGAAGCCTCCTACTGCTTAATCAGCTGCAGTTAAAATGAATTCCTTGAGCATTCCAAAATTAGTTCCAGTGCCGTCTGTAGCGTTTCCACAGCAAACTCAGCAAACAGCTACTTATAAATGCTACTCGCCAAAGCGCACCATGATTACCAGGAATAGGGATGAGAATCTGGGTGTCATCAGCCTAGTTAGTGTATGAGACACCCAGATTGTCGAGATTGTCAAAAAGAGGCTTGATGAAAATATTGTACATTGTGGGAGAGATACACGATCCCTGCGGTACTCCACAGGTGATGGGTGCAGGCTCAGCTGATGCATTTGATGAAAAGAACCTGGTGGTTCTATTATCCAAGAACGATTGTATCCAGACGATGGCTTGGGCAGAGATGTGGGCCGCTGATATTAAGTGATTACATAAGACTTTATGATCCACTAAGCTGAATGCGGCTGAGAGATGCAATAGAAATAGGAGGGTGAGCTTTCCTTTGTCCCTGATGTCATCCATTTGATTTTTCAAGTCTATTAAAGATGTTTCTGTACCGTGTCTAGGTCTAAAACCTGACTGACACAAACCCAGGAGGTTATTAGATTCAAGGTAAGTTTGTATCCGTAAATAGGTCGCCCTGTCTAGTATTTTCAGAAGAAACAGAAAAGTTGTTATTGGTCGAGATGTGTAGGGGTCAAGGTTTGGCTTTTTTAATAGTGGGAGGATCCAGGCTTCTTTTAGGTTGGTCGGGACAGTACATGTGTCAAAGGATGAGTTTATTAATGTTGTGATGAATGGCGCTAGATCCCTAGCTGCATACCTTGATTGGGCATTCCCTTTATTTTGGACAGTGATACTGTGTTATTTGGAGCACTACTGTTTCACCTTCACACCCCTCTTAAGAGCATAGCCTTCCCCTTGGACCACGTTACCACAAAAGGTGAAGGAGGTATATCTCTTAACTGTCCCTGTTTTACCTTTATGTTTGTGTTGTGTTTTGGTTTGTAAATGTGCGAGGGATGAGTGGACCATTTTACTCCTACTCATCCTTGTACTCCTGTGCAGCAGAATATTTGTCGCAGTACTCCCATCACACATCCAGGTTTCCAAGAGAATACATCCGGGGGACCCTCAATCAGCTGAGCAAGTTGTTGGTGGCTGGTCATAGAGAGACCAGGATTTCCCTGGTGGTTTTGGCATACAGCAACCAGAGTTGAGGATTGTTGCTGTTTTTCCAGGTTTTTAATTTGTTTACATGACATAGCTGTAAAGGTTTTCGGCAATCTGCTTGTTGGACTCTATAAGTGAGACCAGAGACAACTTCATTGATGACATCAAGTGGTGCCATCTGGGCAGGAGTTTATTTTGCATGGTGTGTAGTAGGGCCATCAAGTCACATTTGAAAGGTATGCAACATGGCTTCCTTTTTTGTAGGTGGCTCCTGTAGGGCCTGGACTATTTGCAGAGGAGTTCAAACTAGTCTTTGTACCTTCTCAGCATACTCTTGGACGTTCCTCACCATTGCTGGTTTGTGGGCTATCCAGTCTTTCCCACTCTTTCAACATACAACTACTTACCTGGTCGGTGAGGATTTCAGCTGGAAGCCAGGGTATGAGGACTTTTAGAATGGTTTAGGTGGTATTGCTTTGCAATGGAAATGCTTCAGGTTATCAGGTTGTATATTTGATGATCCCTAGGATGTATCAGTTTCCAGAAATTGAAGGTTCCAAAGGGCCAACTATATCCACACCAATCCTGAAGAAAGAGAACTCTATAACCAGTGGTGGTTGTAGTAGGGCCCGGAGTACATCATCCCAAGATGTCTTCTAGTAGACCAGACAGCCGGCCCAGAACGGTTTATAGAACCAGCATAGAAGAGTTATTTTTTAGCCTTTTTCAGCCCTAGATGTCCTGATGTTAGATCAGAGTATATTAACTCCTATACAGCTTCTCGGAATTGGTTGGGGGATGAGCAATTGCTAGTGGTTACTGCCTTCTTTCTTAGGGTTCACATCAACTCTGTACAGGAATCCCTCTTTTCTATTTATTGTGGTGTCTTCAAAGTTCGTCTCTCGGCTTCCAATACCAAGTTTCTCCGAGCTTGCTCAAGAAGAGGATCCGTTCTCATGGTTTTTGCAAATTCAATAGAAGCGGACCCCGCAGCCCACGGGACAGCATAATCTATCCTTGCCATCTCACCAAAGCTGGCCTATGCCCGTTCATTGGGCTTCTGCCTTTCCACTTATTCGATCTCAGGATCCTGATTCTCTCACATATCAACTGTACTGTGGGTTGGCCAGTTCAAACCACAAACAAGGTATTCCCAAGGTTAAATAGAATTACCTTCACTTCCCTGAAGTAATCTTTGTAATTTTCTCCAGACCCCAGCCCCAACATCAAGGGAATATTTATGGGTCAACCCATACTTTGGGGCAACTCTTCCATTGTTTCCCTCCGGGATCTCCATCTGTAGAGCAGTGCAGACCACGGCCTTGCCTCTTGGTGAGATTCTAACTACCTCATCTTCTTTTTTTTTGTTTTACATTTTTATTAATTTTTACAGCAAACAAAATATAACATAGGATATCACATCTGGCTGCTCCAATCCTTTCTCTTGTGGGGATTTAGCCCAAATGTGTTAACCTTACCATTCTTAGCATTCAGGATGGCAGTGGGTAGTGGGTGACCTCTGTATCAGGGTCGATAGGCTCCATGATGACACATGTGTCGCAGAAGGCTCAAAGAATACTTCAACTCCCAAAGACATTTCAAGGGTTTTTATTACTTGCTTCAGCAGGCCGCTAGAGTCTTCCATCTCTCTCTTCTAGAAATAGCATTTTCTGCTCAAACCCACCCATCCCTAGCCCCAGATTAGTAGATGGTGGATATTGACCCCCACTATCCGTTCTCTAGCTGACTATGAGAGCATAAAGGCAATCAACTTCTCCAACTGGACTCCGTTTGGGAATTTCTAAACTCGCCCTAAACTACCAATAGGTTAGTCTCTACTCTCTTCCCAAGGATTTACTAGGTGTGCCTTTAGACACTCTGCCCCACTCAGTCGTCGTGCTCTATTATTATTGTGACCTTTTAACTCTTGTAGGGGAGGAGTGGTCCAAAAGACCCCCCTGGCCTACATTCCCAACCCAAGTGAGGGCCATGGCTCATCGGGCGCCCCCTCCTTACCACCAGGGCCCAGGTGGTGGATGGCTCACCTGCTGAAGACATTGCCCACACGTATTGAATTTAGCTAGGCCTCAGAAACCATTTTGTCTAATAAAGATGGTGTGAGCTTAGCGCACTGTAGCGCGGCCCCCACCCTCGGAGAGTTCCAGTTATCCCTGTTGCCCCAGCACCCTGGCAGATCCGCTGTGAGCCCGTTCCCACGAACAAGACGGACATGAGATAGCATAAGATACTAACATTGTAACATTTCACCTTCCGCAGTGTATCATTTCTCCCAGCATGACCCGGCCAGCGGGCCTGGGCAATGAAAAGAACGGCAAAATGGTCATCAGATGGCAGAAAGTCTCTACATATTAATGCCAAGACCACTTGCAAAGTGTGCATTTCTCCACAAAATCTCTTCTATTACAAAAACCTGTAAAATGTATAACCATGATAGAAAGCATGCTTCCATGATATTAGCAATGAAGAGCCCACACCACTGCAGTTGGGTAATAACAATGAAAGAGCGTTCCAGGGGTCTATTTGTTATATGTATCACTGGACAACTTACACTCCATGGTCCTGCGCCATAACCGAACTAATGCTGCTAGAGTACACGAGAGGACGAATGTAACTATACAGAGGGCTCATGTGAAGGATGCGCGAGAATGCACTTGTCATGCGTGTATGTCTAAGTCCCTTATGTGCCACCACCGTCACGTACAGTGGCGGGTCATTTTCTATGTACTCCACCAACCTCACTACTACCTCACTTACTGCAAATGTATATGCATATAACTAAATACTGTAGTTGTTAAAACATAGTGTACGAATAAGGTGCTCAGACTGGATATAATCGAGACACATCCAGCAAAGTTGAAATGTATGTTTTCAAGTGATTCAAACAAATATTATAAAGTGTTCAAATAATTGTGATGTTTTCACCTCTAAAAGCCGGCAACACACGAGGAAGATACCTTTGTGAATATGTTCAAGGCCAATCCCCCTCCCACCCTGCGAAGACTGCCAAACATGAGAGCAGGGGCCCGCGCCGCGCTGCTCCACCTCCCCCAGCCAGACTGGAGCCGCTTCAAAGATTTGTAGCCCCCTCTGCAGCACCCAAGGCCACGGCCCGCCACCTGCATTATTTACAGCACAGCAGTAAACCTCTGCCTGAATACACAAATCCAAAGGCGCCCCACGTAAACCCCACAACCCACCGGATCATCTTAGACTTACAGCCCTGTGCAATCAGGACACCCAATACTGTAGCAACACACAGCGGCACATTCATAACAACATCTAACAAGACAGGAAGGCATGTACCGCCCGTCCCATGCCCTGAAGCTTAGCCCCTCAACCTATGGCACCGGTCAACAGGACACTGGTAACCATGCCCTGACGAATGACCATCAGACCCCTCTCAAGGTGCATTCCTCCTGTGTTGCATTAACCTGTAGAATAACCTATTGGAAGATTTACTAAAGGAGATAATATTGTAATGACTGAATGACTGCGGTGTGCATGGATTAGGGCAAATAAGTCAGGAAAAGACATTCATCTCTGACACTGGTCACAATGGCACAACAACACCGCCCGGATGAACTCAGCCGACCCGCCAGGCCCAGCCCAACCCACGAGGCTGACCAGTGACGTCCTCCAGCCAAGGCCAACCACATCGCAGCAGCGCCTATAGCTAGTCATCACCACCCAATCCCATTGAACTTGTGCCCCTTATAGTATGTAGGTTCTGATGACGTGTTTTGTAAATATATACGCCTGTCTTTGCTATTGTCAGACAGAGCGCTCTCGGAGTTTGCAGAGTTCTTTGCATGCCCTATTCTGATTGATAAACTCCCATTTAAGCTCACCCGCACTCTGTCTTGGCTTTATTCCCGACTTGGGAGAGTCCTTCATTGTCTCTCATTGCGGGGAGGATCGTGCTGGTTGGGGACGCTTGCCTTCAGTGGTGACCCCGAAAGCGTGATTACTATTATTTTTTCCCGACTTATCATTACCGTCCCCTTTTGGCACGAGAATCTCCGGTCGAAAAGGGAGACGCACGGTGCGCCGGCTCCGGGAGGCTGCCCGCCAACGGCGACCGGTACACTAAGAAGTGCGCACTCAAAGGAGAGAGGGTACGGGATTCCGGTTGAAAAATCCCCTTTGAGTACCGCTCGCCGGAGCCGGGGCTGACTGTTGAGCGGACGGCAACACTGCCTGGACGGACCCAGTTTCGGAGACTATCGGTTCAAGACGGGCACGTGAGTATTGAGTGCGAGCGATCGTAAAGGGAGTGGAGGAAGAAATCTAAGACAGAGAACGAAGAGGGGTAGAAAAGGGGGTACGCAGATCTACTAAGGATCATCCTAAACTTTCTTTGCTTTTTCTTTGCATATAGCCATTAGGATTAAGAGGTGAATAAGAGATAAAAGTGAAGGGAACCTAGCTCCGAAAGGGGGTGGAAGGCGGCGCCGCATAGTGCTATCTTGACTAGTACTGGGAATATATGAAGAAGTGGATAATAAGATAAAAGTGTCTGGCAAAGGGGGACACAGAGAATATATTAGTGACTGCTATTTCTTTTTTCTATTCTTTTCTTTAGGGTTGGGGGGAAAATAAAAGTGAGATCAGTACAAAACGTTAGGGAGAAAGTAAGAGACAGAGAGTTCTACTAGAAGAGGGAAGAGCAGACCAATATATTTATATATATATATATATATATATATATATATATATATATATATATATATATGCGCATCCATATATCTGAATAAAACGGACAGGGACAGCCGGCTAGGGAAGAAAGGGAGGGCAGATTGAATTGTGAATAGAGTGTTACAGCAAGGTGTGTGCACCTGGTATGCGTCAGAAGACAATTTGGTGCTGTGGGTGTGTAAAATAGCTATAAATGTATAGTAATTGAATGGTCATGGTAAGTGTGGCCGGATAAAGTTTCTTGAAGACAAAAATGACAAGGTGAAGTGAGTGTGTACCTTTTTGATTTCCGGGTTAATATTGTCGAAATCACTGATGGTTTGCTCTTGTATGTGCCCCCCAAAGAGAATAGAATAGAGACTGTGTACGGCCAGTTTTGTATTGTGCAGGCAGGGGGAAGAGCACAAAGGAGCCCAGTATTGAATGTGAAGTAGAAGACGAAAACCCATATTGGTAATACGTTTACATTGTAATTGTGGACACACAGAGACACACAAGTACTAGGAAAACACAAAGATGGGGGCCGAAACACCCTTATCACATATTTGTAAGAACCTACCAGGGTACGCGGAGCGAATTAAGAAATATCATGACCAATGGATAACAGAGCTGAAGGGAGAGGGGTTACCCCAGATATGGCCCGAGGGGGGGTCATTTGATAAAAGTGTTCTGGATATGGTGGCCACATGTATTTGTTTGAAATACAAGGGGAAGCAGTTGCACAATAGGAGGGAAATATTAGATCTCTGGAGGTTATTCGAAGAGATACCCCCGCCTAAAGCACCAGCATTAAATGCTGACCTACCATCCACCACTGACAATCCACTGATGATACAGAAAGATGCTAAAGAATCGTCAAATATAGAGCCACCGATAGAGGTAATAAGCTTGTACCCGATATTAAGGAAACCTGTGCCCGCAGAAGGGTACAGTGACCCCACTTATGTGCCTCCCCCGACAACTACTACACCCCACCGGCCAACTGCACCCCCGCCATATGAAAGTACAAGGGAGAGAGCCCAGGCAAGTACACAAAGGGTGGACATAGAAAAGCTAAGAGATGATTTACAATCAAGACTCTCAATAGCGAAAGATGAGCTCTCAAGGATGAAAGACATATGTGAACAAACAGCACTTAATGCAGTAAGATCAGGGCGCACGTCTAGAGCACCAAGTGAGAATAGAACACTTGAAGACGGGTGGAAAAAAGGTGAGATACTGTTCAGAATTGAGGAAGAACCGACACGAATAATTGAAGTAGGGACACAAGAGGGAGGTATTGATAATGAAGAAAGGCCTATAGGGGACAGAGAGGAACTACTATGTGATTTAAGGGACGATTTGGAAGAAAGCGACAGGTTGAGCATGGCAATGGGAGGGGGAACTGAAGGGGTGGATGGTACATGTTCAATGAGAACACTGGATGATGAGTGGACGGTACGATTGAGAAATAGGGTGGGGAAAATGGCATCATTGGGAACATCAAGAGTGAAGACTGGAACAGCAACCACAATGAAAGGAAAGTTACAGCTCCCGCTGATACATAGGGGAGGAGGGAGACCGAATTACATCCCATGGGCTCAGATGGATAAGGCCAATTCATTAAAGTTATTGCCCCCGTTATCGGGAGGGGCAAGTAAGTGGATATACGCCTTTGAGAAACACACTGCCGGGGTACCCCTAGCAATAGGAGATGTGAAGAGCTTGCTTGTATCAGCAGTGGGGGATCAGGCTGATAGAGTATGGGTCAAGGCCGGTTTCCCGGGAGTAACATTAGACTGCAACCGCCATGACGGGGCCTCCTTTAACACAGTGCGTGCAAGGGTGTGGGATGCCTTGCGAGAAACGTTTCCAGATACACCACACCTACAGTCAGTAATGCAGTGTACAATGAATGACGGGGAGGAGGCTATGGATTACATTTTTCGGGTCCAAGAGATGTGGAGAGCAGAAACGGGCACGCCCTGGTATCAATCGACATCTTTATTTTACTTCATTATAAAAAGAGGGCTCCCAAAAGAGGTGCAAAAGGCGCTTGACAAAATAGCAGGCATTGAAGCGAAAGGATGGCCTGAGATTCAAAGCATAATAGTGCACCACTGTAAGAGGATGAAAGAAAGGGAGAAGGAGGTGGCGCAGAAAAGATTGGCAGACGAAGCGAAACTAGTGCAGACAAAGTTGGTGAAGGTCGCAGCAGCAGTAGCTGCGCTCCCACACAGCAGGGAGGGAGATGAGGAGGAGGAGGGGCTGATAGCAATACAAGGAAGGATGGCAACTAATTGGGCTGGAGCAGGACAGCGGCAGTGGAACGAGCAGGAGCAAGGCGGAGGTCCGCAGTGGCAAGAGTGGACCCCTCGAGGGGGACGAGGTGGGTACAGGGGCCGAAGAGGAGGTGGACCGGGGTACGGGGGAATGGGAGGAAATGGATGGCAGGGAGCTAGAGGTGCGCAAGGGAGTTGTTGGAACTGCGGAAGATGGGGGCATTACTCTAGGGAGTGCAGAGGCAGACCCAACAACGGGTTCCAAGAGGTAGAACATTATGGCCATCCCCACCCGGGGAGCCCATATGGTCTTCCAATGGGACAACAACAACAGAGAAACCCAGGTCAAGGAAATAATGAGCAACAACAGGGACATCAGTATAGAACACAGAACCACCCACAAAACAATGACAATACGCAGTACACGCCAGGCAACCCTTTTGCGACAGCAGCAAACGGGGCCCCCGCACCAGCACCCTATAACGGGGTATCAGTGGTTTCAGGGAGTGTCTTCAATCAAGGGGGGGCAATAAGACACCCCGCATAGGACAGCTCACAGGGAACACTTGCGTGTCCAGTTCTATCTACCACCTACGATGCATCAGAGGAACCATTGGTAGGGGCGCAGATAGGAGACAAGCAGTTCATATTCATGGTTGATTCGGGAGCGGAGAAATCATGCATTAGAGAGTGCTGGTTCCTGTTATCTAACCAGAAGTTAGAGACGCAGGGGTTCTCTGGGGCTGTAATTGAAGTTCCTTACACAGAAGCATTGGATGTAACAGTGGGAGGTAAGACTGTAAAGACACCCTTACTGTATTATGAACACTCACCTATAAATTTATTAGGGAGGGATCTCCTGAGTAAACTCAACATGACCATATCATTCAATGAGAGAGGTATAGTGTGTTCAACACCCGGAATATGCCCATTGCGTGCAATGTTGGTAGTACAAGCCCACACAACCACACATGAAGTACGGGGGTTGCCGGAAAATGAGGAAAAGTTTATCGAAGGGCTAAAGACATTGGCCCTCATAATTCCAGAGCTGAGAAAAATGGACTGGAGGATTCCAGCAGAGTTCCTCTTCCGCCCCATAGTGTGCCCCGACACAGCACCAGGATCAGTGGTATCATTAGACTTGCACGCTGTACAGGTATCAGCGAAAAGGATTGCTGTGATTGGATTAGATATGGAAGGATGTGAGTGGCGTACAGTGCTGTGTACGAATGCCAACATCGCCCTAAGAGACGTAACAGATGAGGATCTCTTTTCAGATGCAGAAGGGGATGGTGAAATAGTAATGGAAATAGCGATGCCCTGTGACATTTTGATTCAAGCCAGGGAAATCCCCGTTCAACTGATGGCAGTGGTAGGAGCACCGCCGTCATTCTTTGATGATGACATGAGGCTCGTACCAAATAATTTGTGGACAACAGGCCCCCATGATGTAGGGCTGTTGCATGGAGTACAACCTGTGATAATAAGACTAAAGCAAGGAGCAATTCTACCCCGAGTAAAACAGTATCCATTGTCCCGTGAAGCTGAAGAAGGGATAAAAGAGACAATAAATGCACTGCTAGCACAAGGGATAATAGTGCCTTCAAACTCCCCATGTAACACATGTATTTATCCAATCAAAAAAGCAAAGGGAGGGTCGTGGAGGATGATACAGGATTTACGCCCCTTGAATGATGTAATTCAGAAAGAGTTCCCTTTGGTCCCGAACCCTGCATCAATACTATGCAGTATCCCAAAAACAGCATCACACTTCACGGTGGTCGACTTGAAGAACGCATTTTTCTCCATTCCCCTGGCTGAAGAGAGTAGATACCTGACAGCGTTCACACTAGGGGGAAAGAGATATGAACATTGCAGATTACCGCAGGGATACTGTGAGAGCCCAAGCATATTCAACCGCATATTGAATGAAGACTTGGGAAACCTATCAGTTGAGAGTACAATCATTCAGTATGTAGACGATTTACTAGTGTGTGCACAAGACAAGGAAACATGCAGAAAGGATTCAACAACACTCCTAACTCTATTGGCCAACAAGGGGTACAAGGTAGACAAGGGAAATCTACAGTACTGCATGACAGAGGTCTTATACTTGGGACAGCTAATATCAAAAGATGGAAAACGAATAATCCCTGATAGGGTAGAAGCGATAAAATCAGTAGGAGAACCCACGACAGTGAAAGACATGCAGAAGTTCTTGGGAATGTGCAACTATTGCCGAGCATGGATATTAGATTATGCAGCATACACGAGACCCCTACTACAAGCACTCAAGGAAGCACAACAGGAGAACAAAAAAATAGGATGGTCAGAAGAAATGAGAGCGTCATTTAGATCATTAAAAGAGTTAATTTCAAGCGCTCCAGTACTCGCAAATCTTGATTATGGACGCGGGTTTTACCTGTTCTCACACTGCAAGGGAACACTCATGACAGCTGTACTGACACAGAAGACGTCCCTAGGACACAAGCCTTTGGCTTACTATAGTGGTACTCTAGATGCCGTAATGCAAGGCCATTTCGCGTGCGAGCAATCACTCGCTGCAGCCGCGTTTGCGATTGAGAAAAGTGCCACAATAGTAATGGGTTGCCCTGTGACATTGTTTGTGGAACATTCATTATTTGCAATACTTGAGAGGTCAAAAAGCACACTGACAACACAGCGGGCAACAGCCTATGAAATCATATTGTCTAGCGCCAATATCCATGTGGTGAGATGTAAGACAGTGAACCCCGCAACATTCATTACAGAAGCGTGCACACTAGAGGACATGCAGGAGCACGACTGTGCAACTTACACAGGAGAAAGAGAGGAGGACACAGTGGTGTGTGAGAACGCTCTGAGCGAGGGGGAAGTGTACTTCGTGGATGGGTCTGCATCGATTGACGTGGACACGGGAGAAAAACATGTTGGTATGGCAGTAGTGAGGTTAGAAGACGGTGAGTATGAAACACTAGTACAGTACCGCCTCCCATCACATTACTCTGCACAAGCAGCAGAACTGATTGCGCTCATAGAAGCACTACATGCAGCAAAGGGTTGCACAGTGACAATATATACAGACTCAGCTTACATGACGACAACAGTACATGGAGGTCTAGCAAGATGGGGGCGGAGGGGATTTCGACGGGCAGACGGAACACCAGTACAGCATGCAGAATTGTTGAAAGAGTTAATTGAGGCCCTACAAAATCCTACTGCGGTAGCAATAGTGAAGTGCCACGCACATACATCCAACACAGACGTTGTGTCTTTGGGAAACGCGGCAGCGGATGCTGCCGCCAAGGAGGCTTCCTATTTTCAGAAATATGAAGCAGGTGAGTACATGCTGCAGCACAAGACAAACGAAGAGCTCCCAGAAGGCTACAACATGATGCCTATATCACAAATACTAGAATTACAGCAAGGAGCTAGTGCAGACGAAAAATTGATGTGGACAAAACGAGGGTGCAGCAAGTCGGCGACAGACTTACTGTGGCGACAAAACAACTCAGGGAAAGTGGTAATGCCAATTAAGTTATTGGAAATTGCGTTTCAGCAACTACACTTCCCTGCACACAATACCAGACAGCACATCGCAGCAAAAATACAGGAAGAATGGTTCGTGCCCTGTCTCCAGGAGCACATATCTCGATTGACACTGGAATGCACAACATGTCAGATATACAATTCAGGAATGACATTACGCACGCTCCGGGGAACAATTCCAAAACCCATTGGCCCATTCAGAGAGCTACATATTGACTACGCGGACATGGGAGAAAGGTGTAATGGGGCACGTTACATGATCGTGGTCGTATGCCCATTCTCGAGGTGGGTGGAAGCAGGCCCATGTGCACGACCTGATGCCAAAAGCGCTGCAAAGTTCCTAGTGAGGGAAGTGTTCCCGCGCTGGGGAATTTGTGACGTGATTCGCTCGGATAACGGCACTCACTTTGTAAATGAGCTTTTCAAGGAAGTTACTACATTATTGGGAATAAAGCATAAATTGTGCTCGATTTATCATCCTCAAAGTAACGGCATAGTGGAAAAGATGAACGGACTGTTAAAAGGAAGGTTATCAAAACTATGCTTTTCATTAAAAAAGAACTGGATTTACTGTTTGCCCCTTGCGCTATTTGAGCTGAGAAATCAGCCAAGCAAAGACCACCATTTGTCCCCGCACGAGATCGTGACTGGGAGACGAATGTACACAGCACACTCCCCACTGCGCGAACACTCGGATGCACACAGAAGCGCCGCGATATTGGGAGAAGAGTTCACAGACTATTTGAAGAAATTAACAAGGGCAGCGCGCGCAATATCAAAGCAGCTCTCTCCACCCTTCACGAGAGAGGAGGGAAACATAACAGGGTCTGTCACGGAGCCTGAACAACAGCTACAGCTGATGCCGGGGGAATTAATTTATGTCAGGAGTTTTGTGCGTCGATGGAATGCACCACGGTTCCATGGCCCATACGAGGTAGTGTTCTGCACGCCCACGGCAGTAAAAGTAAAGGGCCTGAAATATTGGGTACACTTGACAGATGTACGAAAAGCATATAGTAATGTGCAAGAGGAGGTAGATGAGGAGGCACAGACAACAGCAAACAATGCAACTGGGCAGAATGTCTGAATATGAACGTGTGTGTGTGTGGCAGTAATGCACCTGAATGGGCAAATGGCTGATAAGTATACTTGCATTTTTAAGATAAACTGAAAAGAAAAAAAAAACGTTTTTTTCCTTTTTTGTCTTGTGGACTTATATGTAATTAATGAAGTGATCAAATTATGAAGTGTTTACACCCTTGTCTGTGCATCCCGGTCCCTACAAACCCTACCCGCTTCCGTTCCCTGTCAATATATATTGGCACTCATAGTGCCAACAAAATTTTTACATGCATGCACTTTTATATCTCAAACAGGAGCTACCATGGCATCTAACGGGCAGCCTGCAACAGATAGAATTAGTAGAATGAGAGAATTATTAAATGAGAGATGCAGATATTCGTATGAGTGTGGATTATCTGTGTGCATTACGTTGTTTTTTATAATAATGTTTGGCCTGGTTACATATTGGTTTGTAGCGTTCATCTCTATCGAGATGAACGAGGGGGGAGGGATTAACAGCACTGGAATTAACAGCACTACTGGGACCAATACAACTGCAAGTGTCAATACTAGGGAAGGTGATTTTTTGGTATGGGACGGAACTAAACTTGTATGGGGTTATTATACCACACCATCCAATGCTGTCATCTTAGAAAAGAAAGAGCCACAGGGTGGAATGCAAAACAACACAGTGTCTCCACCAAAGATATCTAATTACAATGCCCGCAGTTTAAATGACCGAAACCTGTCTGCCATATCGTGGTTGTATAACACTCCCACCAGCCAACCTGCCCCCATCTTAAAAAACAACCTGCAAGATAACGTCAGGGACGAAAAGGAAAAGATGCTAGCAACACACAATATCTTATATGATGAATGGGCCAAGGGGGGCGGGAATGAGAAAGGGGGGTCTATTTTGTCCCTCGCCCAGGAGGCTGGGAAGTACATGAGAAACAAGAACAACAGACGAAAAAGGGACGCAGGGGGAAGGAGGTATGATGAGTACTATGGGTTAGGACTAGATAAAATGGAAGACCCACGACACCCCCACCAGACAAATAAATGGGATATGAGTGCCACAGCTAAACAAACAACAAACGAGAGCTGTTATGTCTGCTCCCTCATTCCTCACGCTTCAGGTACACCCAAAGTATTGCTACCCAAAGAATTGCCAATTATAGATGCCCAATGTCTCCTTCATCACACGTTATGCAGGATTAAGAACACCTTCCAGGCACATGAAGTTACTTTTAAAATGCTGCAGAATGAGAAAACTTGCTATCCAAAGACGGCAGGGGTGGTATGTCTGGAGGAACCATTTTTTGTAATACAAGGAACACTTTTTTCGGACAACAAGTGGAAGGATGAAGAAGTAATGTGTAAAGCTGAAGCACTGAGAGGTGTGGCACCAGAGAAATTGCAGTGGATAGAAGAAACATGCACAGCAGTATGGAAGGAACACATTTCAAAACTAACTTGGGTAACCGCCATTGAAAAACCCTTCAAACTACAGAACGAAATAGACTATGAATTATGTTTTAAAGGAGAGGGGAAAACCTCCATGGGGACCAACAAGAACTGTAACAAGACCCTCACCATCCCAGATCTGAGAAAAGGGACAGCGGCCCTGATGGACACGTACTGGGTATGCGGCAACCAGGCATACCTGCATCTTCCCCCGTCATGGAGTGGCAGCTGCTCAATGGCCACTCTGCACTCAGCCCTAATGGTAATACCAGAAAGCCACATCGATGGGAGCAAAAAGACACAGGAACGCATACAACAGAGTGCAGCCCAGCCGACTGCGGAGTCACAAATGTATGTCCTGTCTTCCGGAAACAAGGGAGAGGTGCTGACCCGTAACAGACGAGCATCAAACTACATATCAAAGGCATCATCAGAACTATTGGCTCAGATCCCAGACAAATATCGATTATTCAGCTCAGCAGAAACATTCTTTGCCTCACTCATCTCAAGTGTCCAAGTGAGAGCAAACGCAAAATGGCTCCAGATAACACGCTGGGAATTGATTCAGCTGGCAAATGACACTGAAGAAGGGTTCAACGTAATAAAAGTGGAACTAAGGGCTTTACGGCTGATGACCATGCAAAACAGGTATGTCTTGGACCTGTTGATGGCGATGGATGGAGGTGTTTGCCGGAAAATTGGAAGTGCCTGCTGCACTTTCGTACCTTCCGAAGACGCAGAAAACGGCTCCCTGCCCCATGTGATCGAAGCAGTACACAACCTAGGAGAAAAAATGAAAATGTAAGGTGGAGCAGAAGACAGTACGTGGTTCGATAACATCTTCTCCTGGGTCCCCTCATGGCTTGGAACGACTGTGAAATTTTCGATGCCAGCTGTGGTGTTCCTCCTTTTAATTTTTTGCCTGTGCCAGGTGGGTCTTTGATTTTGTGCTAAAGCAGTACCAAATGGTGCAATGATGATGGTGACAATGGGCAACACCCGTGGGACAATGCAAAACATGCAGGAAGTGCATGTACAAACAGGAACAGATGACACACCAAGATATCAGCTAGTGCCTATCTATCAGGACAAGGATATCATAGATAAAGCATGGCACACCACCATTAGAGAGCCCCGTGTACTAGAATGGTACCAGGAGGTGTGGGTAGATTTGGCGGGAGATGGCAGATGTATATACCTGACTTGTACCCCAGATGAGTATGCCAGAAGAGGGGAAAGCTTAAGGGGGGTGTGCAGAGCATGGATGCCCATAAAAGGCACACCTGCATGGGATGAGGCAGTGATGGACGAAGCAGAATGTAGGAGAGTGGAAGAGTTAAAGTATTCGTTACTTAAGTAACGAAAGGGGGGAAATATAGGGGAGGAGTGGTCTAAAAGACCCCCCTGGCCTACATTCCCACCCCAAGTGAGGGCCATGGCTCATCGGGCATCCCCTCCTTACCACCAGGGCCCAGGTGGTGGATGGCTCACCTGCTGAAGACATTGCCCACACATATTGAATTTAGCTAGGCCTCAGAAACCATTTTGTCTAATAAAGATGGTGTGAGCTTAGCGCACTGTAGCGCGGCCCCCACCCTCGGAGAGTTCCAGTTATCCCTGTTGCCCCAGCACCCTGGCAGATCCGCTGTGAGCCCGTTCCCACGAACAAGACGGACATGAGATAGCATAAGCTACTAACATTGTAACATTTCACCTTCCGCAGTGTATCATTGCTCCCAGCATGACCCGGCCAGCGGGCCTGGGCAATGAAAAGAACGGTAAAATGGTCATCAGATGGCAGAAAGTCTCTACATATTAATGCCAAGACCACTTGCAAAGTGTGCATTTCTCCACAAAATCTCTTCTATTACAAAAACCTGTAAAATGTATAACCATGATAGAAAGCATGCTTCCATGATATTAGCAATGAAGAGCCCACACCACTGCAGTTGGGTAATAACAATGAAAGAGCGTTCCAGGGGTCTATTTGTTATATGTATCACTGGACAACTTACACTCCATGGTCCTGCGCCATAACCGAACTAATGCTGCTAGAGTACACGATAGGACGAATGTAACTATACAGAGGGCTCATGTGAAGGATGCGCGAGAATGCACTTGTCATGCGTGTATGTCTAAGCCCCTTATGTGCCACCACCGTCACGTACGGTGGCGGGTCATTTTCTATGTACTCCACCAACCTCACTACTACCTCACTTACTGCAAATGTATATGCATATAACTAAATACTGTAGTTGTTAAAACATAGTGTACGAATAAGGTGCTCAGACTGGATATAATCGAGACACATCCAGCAAAGTTGAAATGTATGTTTTCAAGTGATTCAAACAAATATTATAAAGTGTTCAAATAATTGTGATGTTTTCACCTCTAAAAGCCGGCAACACACAAGGAAGATACCTTTGTGAATATGTGCAAGGCCATTCCCCCTCCCAGCCTGCGAAGACTGCCAAACATGAGAGCAGGGGCCCGCGCCGCGCTGCTCCACCTCCCCCAACCAGACTGGAGCCGCTTCAAAGATTTGTAGCCCCCTCTGCAGCACCCAAGGCCACGGCCCGCCACCTGCATTATTTACAGCACAGCAGTAAACCTCTGCCTGAATACACAAATCCAAAGGCGCCCCCTCGTAAACCCCACAACCCACCGGATCATCTTAGACTTATAGCCCTGTGCAATCAGGACACCCAATACTTTATCAACACACAGCGGCACATTCATAACAACATCTAACAAGACAGGAAGGCATGTACCACCCGTCCCATGCCCTGAAGCTTAGCCCCTCAACCTATGGCACCGGTCAACAGGACACTGGTAACCATGCCCTGACGAATGACCATCAGACCCCTCTCAAGGTGCATTTCTCCTGTGTTGCATTAACCTGTAGAATAACCTATTGGAAGATTTACTAAAGGAGATAATATTGTAATGACTGCGGTGTGCATGGCCTAGGGCAAATAAGTCAGGAAAAGACATTCATCTCTGACACTGGCCACAATGGCACAACAACACCGCCCGGATGAACTCAGCCGACCCGCCAGGCCCAGCCCAACCCACGAGGCTGACCAGTGACGTCCTCCAGCCAAGGCCAACCACATCGCAGCAGCGCCTATAGCTAGTCATCACCACCGAATCCCATTGAACTTGTGCCCCTTATAGTATGTAGGTTCTGATGACGTGTTTTGTAAATATATACGCCTGTCTTTGCTATTGTCAGACAGAGCGCTCTCGGAGTTTGCAGAGTTCTTTGCATGCCCTATTCTGATTGATAAACTCCCATTTAAGCTCACCCGCACTATGTCTTGGCTTTATTCCCGACTTGGGAGAGTCCTTCATTGTCTCTCATTGCGGGGAGGATCGTGCTGGTTGGGGACGCTTGCCTTCACTCTATCTCTCTCTCTCTCTCCACCCTACTCTCCTCTCATTTCTCTATTACTCCCAACTCTACCCTTCTCTTACTCTACTCCTAGTGACTTCCTCCTCTGTCCCACAATGTCTCACACTCCTTCTACTGTTTGCCTCCACCCTTTGATGTTACAGCCCCCTTTTCTATACTACTACTACACCTCCACTCCACCTTCTTCTCAGTTACTTTCCTCGCACACTCACTTTCCACTCACTCCCTATAACAATCTCACTGGCTACTCATGCAGGCACACTCACAAACAGTACCATTTGATCTTACCATCCAATGCCTCTTCTTTTTAGAAAATCGCTTCCCTGCTCTAATTCACCATCCTTCCTCCTGCTGGTCTCTTGAACTACCCCCTCTTCACCCTCGGACTTCACTTGAATGACCCAAAATGTCCTGTATACTGGGGCCTTTCTTATCCCTGTCCCTGTTTCCTGATTGGTTTTTTCTCCCTGGCCTATCTGCCCCTGTCCCTGTCTTCCCCACCAAGGAGGTGTTTCATACAGCGAAGCATTGAAATAGCATGTAAGGCCTCGGCCATTTTCTCTGCATGGGCGGCCGTGAGGAAATTGCGACCTACGTGTTTCAATATCTGAGTTTGTGTTAGGGAGCCTGAAAGTGGCGTCCCCAAAGGTAGGTGAAATCTTTAATTGTGTCCCCGGTTGTCAAAAGGGTCTGCTGCTGCCTTGTTGCAGCCAACGCTTGGGGGAGGGCGTTGCATTGGGTAGACATGCTTTTAACCTGGGGAAAGGATGACCCATATCATTGATCTATTTGTCTTCTTTTGGAGACACACCACTCTTTGTAATCTATCATTTGTTTGACCCTTCTTTAAAAAACAACTGTGGCTCATAGGTGAACATATCCAACGTTGCCATAGAAACATGTAAAGTCAAATGAGTGCCACACAATGGTTCGCGCCAGTGTTAAAGGCAAAGTTGTTCTTTAATTGGTAATCTCTTCAATTTGTCCGTTAGCAACACGTGTTTCGGCCATAGGACTTTTTCATAGCCGGACAATTGTTTCTAAATACAATGACCATCACTAAATGGCAGCCAATGTAGATTCCTCACGAAAGATATTTTAAGAGCAACACTATATGGGTATAATCCCTGTACTTGTTATCACAGAGTTCAATCTCCCTCCTCCTTTAATCTGGTTCATCTGGCGCGAACCATTGTGTGGCACTCATTTGACTTTACAATTTCGGGAGGCGGTGGGAGTCCTCTTAATGCCATACGGATCACTGACAGTGAATGTAATTACCATAAACTTATCAAGTTCAAATTACTGGCACACTTTTTCACTCAACACTCACCCACAAGAAATATTTTACCATAGACACATATTACATAAAACAATGAAAGTTCACTTTGGAGGAGAAATGGCCACAATAGAGAAATACATCTTCAAAAGACATTACCGTGAAAGAAATGTATTCCAACTTCATAATAGTAGTTAATAAAGTCAGAAGTTGATAAACTTGAAACAATGATCCAGCCATCAATAAAGGTGATGATTAACTGCTTATTCTCACACCTTCCACTTGATCAGAACCCCAACCCAAGAGACACTTCACAGCTGAAATAGAGAGCCACACCCCCACTCTCGAGCATCATTCCATTAGTTCACAATTGATCCCACATACTATTAACCACATTAGAATTCCAAGTACTTAGCTATAGCCTATGGCCCTAAACTAGGGCTTGCTATCACTCCTGCATATATTGATCTTTTAAAATAAGATCCACATGTTTGCCAGCAAGAGAATTCATCTGTAATGAACTACACCTCATTTTTCTCCATCCAATCTCATGAAGAACTTAGCTAATTTAAATACAAATCCTTTTTTGAATACCGCTATTTGAAGCCTTAAATTGAAACAAATCTGAAAAAGACATAGCAAAGAAGAATTGATAGGTAAGAAATCACTCCATCTGCTGCCGCCAGTTAAAATGTTTACACAAATATAGGTAACCACAATCTGAAAAATGTATGATGTCAATCGGTTTATGTTCTTACTTAGATTGCAGAATATTTTTTTTAAATGTTCCAATTGCCAATAGGCACACTATGTTGAAAGAAATGAAAGCAAGAAAATGTTCGAGCATAGAACTCACTTTTAAGCCAAAGTTAATAATTGGTAAACATGACCAGATAATATTTTTTTTTATTTTTATTTTATTTGATTCGTTATATGGCTGTAAATTCTAAAAACCGTTTCTCAGACTCGATCCTGGGTCATATAAACAATTAATACATTAAGAGAAGCAGCAATCCTAAACTAAATTTTAAAAGAAAAGAAAAAAGAACGGCATAACATCAAATCCCAATCGGGTTCAGTGTTACCAAGAAATAGAATACTGCCAACACATTGCCAAGTTAATTGTGCTTGTCAAGACATAATGCCATGAGAAAGTTCACTGCCACAAACGTTACAGAAACCCTCTCTCCCGAAAAAATGTGTTGCCATAGCATATCACTGGTGAGATGCTGCTGAGTCACAAATTAGTGTTGGAAATATTGCTTTCTCTTGGGCAGCAGTACATGGTATACAGTTAACACATGTTTTAAGGTTTCTCTAGTTGTGAGATCATTACAAAAACTGCGAACCGCCATAGTGTTCAGGTCTGTTGATCTTAGGGCTGCCAAGTGTGGGCCATAAATTCATTCTGAATCGTGAAAGAGTGTCCTATATTTATGGCTGAGGAACCTTATTAGATACAATTCAGAAGTATGTAAAGATTTAACTTTGAAGGAGCCATTCTTAAAGATGTGATATTTGGCACATCACTGACAAGTCATGATCCAATCGTAAAACCATAGTTTAGTTTTAGCCCTATTTGGATTGTTTGTCAGCATTTCCAATGTGATATCTGCCGCTGACATGGCTAGGATCACTTGATTTTTCCATGTTGCCATGTGCTTGTCGTTAGATAAGTTAAGATTTTGACCTAGCAAGCCCAAGAGAGTGTTTGTTCCCTTAGCTTTCATGCATTTTTTGTACAGGGTTATTACCTTTCAAATGTATGTACTTCAATGGAAAGTAAGCCTAACTCGTGTCGCACAATACATATTTGTATGCTGAATGGCAATGATGCACTTTTTTCCAGAAGTAACCTTCTATTGGGGTCCATGATTGAGTGTCAATGTATGCCCTAGTTTCTGATCCATAGGTGATGATGGGAATCACCTTCTGTTTTTAAAATTTGATAACTGGCTCTAACAACAATTTGCCATATGTCCTGTTAATGATGGAGGCTTGGGCAACCGCTGTACGTAATTTGGCCATTTTTGCTACATGATAGGGGGCCTCCCGTGTGCGTTTATTTAGATTCACTTCTAAATAGCAGTATTCATTGACTACTTCGAGACAAGATCCTTGTAAGTACCATTCAAAATTGTGTTTGGGATCTTGCTGTTTAATTGCAAATGTCATATACTTTTGGGTTTCCCTATATTAATGACTAGTTGGTTCTTTGCCACGCACGGTTCTAGGGCAGACAGCACATTTTGTAAACCTTTAGGTGTTTTGGATAACAGTACAAGGTAGTCCACCTATAGTAACAATTTTATAGGAGTACAATTTATTTTAGGTGGATCGGCAATGACAGAGATAAAATGATGACCGATGTTAGCTATGAACAAATTAAAAAGTGAAGAGGCCAAGGTTCATCCTTGTTTCAGACCTCTAAAGGTAGAGATTGAGTCTGAAAGTAAGCCATTTGGTGCCTGGCGAAACTGAACTGAGGTATGCGTATGTAATTGTACAATCCAAGCCCCATAGGTCTGATGGGCACCGTGCTTTTTTAAGTTTGTCAAACAACAGCTCTCTAGACACTGAATCAAAAGCAGCTTTAAAGTCTACGAAGGCCATGTAAATTTACTCGATTCATGTGTTGTCCATGATTTTGATCATTGATAGTAAGAGCAGGTTTGCAGTGCCCACACCAGATATAAAACTTGTTTGGAAAATGTCGCACATCATTGTTTTTCTTACCCATTCAATGAATTCTCCAAGGATTAAGCGAAAATAAATCTTTCCAGGGAAGTCCAATAGTGCAATAGGGTGATAATTTTCAGGTCTAGCACAAACGCCTTTTTTTGATATAGGCACTATAATGGACTTCCTCCAGGTAGATGGTATCTGTTGTTCCCTCCGAACCTTCATGAAAAGGTTCCATGTCATTTCATCGCAGGATGTTTTTTCGCTGTTTTTTTTTTGCGATTTCTTTTAACGAAAAAACCAATCCAATTTGTTTACATTATTTTTGGGGGGGCTCCACCCCAACCCCACCATTCCCTTTAATTTTGTATGTATTCCCAAACACCCACACCCCATATATATAATTTTCTAACCCCCCTAAAAAATACAATGGGTTTTATCGTTGAACAATTCACGGAAAAAAACAGCGAAAAAACATCCCACGGTGAAAGGACGTCGTACCAATGAAAATTACATGAAGTAATATTTATTTGGAAATTAGGTCATTCAAAACACTCTAAAGTAATAACTCTCGAAAAATTCTTTGATTTCCAGGCATTATTGATCTGAAAATGGATTGTAATCAATTGATCATATTTAATGGAACAATAAACATGAGTGAGCTCTTTTTCACACTATACAATTTTAACTTCCTAAGATATTGGTCTCTTTTTCCATCACAGCCTTGATGGATACTTTGAGAATCAGAGATTATGCTTATTAAATGACAATCTATATTTATATTAAAGAATTATATAATTGATTGTTTGCGCTAAGGACATTATTACCTTTGTCAAAGCATATTAAAACAGGAATGCCATTATTGTTTTTATTTAGAAATTATAATTTTCCATTCATTTACATGTTTTTTCACTATGCCTTTTCCCTTTTCTAAATTCTCTTGCAACACACGATTTATTTTTATTTTTCACAACTCGACATTGTTCATGGAGTTATGGAAACTTGAAATCAGCCTTGAAAAATCCCCAAAGCATGAAACACTGCCTAATATTTTTTCTATGTTTGTCCATTTGACTAACACTATATTTGATGTTTTTTCATTTTTGTACAAAAGGATGTCATCCCTCAAATTATCAATTTAATACGTTTTTATGAAATATAGCATATTGTGAAATATTGATTATTTCAATTTCTTTAAATAATACTTTTAATACTCAATACAATTTGATGCACAGAAGCAAAAAAGGATTTTATTCAGTCTCTTCAAGTGTTTGTTTATAGTGGGTTTGTAAGTATCTCTCCTCCTTTTTGTAGTTAAATCAACCGTGCAGCCAGTACAAAAAACATATTATTTCAGAAAAACAAATGATTTACCTTTTAGATGTAAATTAATTTACATTAATATCAGGATTATCCCAGATCAGTAGTCAATTTAACTTATCAATAAACTGTACTATGTCTGATAGGAGTGATTTATCAGAGATCACCTCCTGCTCTGTGCCTATGACCCCTGCTAAAATCCTTCCTGTTCAGCTCTTCTTGCCCCCTACCTGTCCCAATCCTGCCAGAGCCCTAATCCAGCACACGATTCATTACCGGGAAACCACTTTCCTCTGCCTTTCTGCTGTAACCCTGCAGTATCGCAGCTTGATTCCTACACTCTGAACATTAGATTCCTTCTAATTCCAACACATCCTGTTTTCAATGTTTGCATTCTGGTAAAGTTACATTGTTCCAGATATGAATTCTGATCAATTAAGTACTGTGTTTAAATAAAAACCTGAATTGGCTGGGCTACTAACCACAGACATGGTTATCATCGAAAGCTCTCTGCACCAAACACCCTTCACCGGTACCCGTTCTTCCTGAGCCCTGCTTTGTCCAACCCTACACATGCACCAATCATGTCACAGGCCTGGTCACTACCTACCTGGTGTCCACTCTGCTACAACCAAACCTACATCAGTTCTCCTTGCCTAGCACCCTATACAAGCAAACATGCCAGCATGTTCCACAACCAAATCTACATCAGTTCTCCTTGCCTAGTACCCTATACAAGCAAACATGCCAGCATGTTCCATTAATTTCAGGATATGTACAACAGTATTGATTTTTTTTCTTTGCCTTCTAGAACTTGCAATTTGCAAATCCACACAAGCTTCCGAATGCAAAGAAAATAAAAAGCTGTACTATCATCTCACAAATGTAATGGGGCATATTGGCATGTGTGCACTTGCACTCTGTCTGTCCAAACCCTTTGTCTTTTCCCTCTGGGACCCACCCTTTTATTGGCCATTGTCATTCCATCCCATAATCTGTACCTACCTTGGTGCAGCAAACCATCTCTCCAGTGTTGTTGTTACTCACCGCTTCGTATGCTTATTGGAGCCTGGGTAAGACGACCTCGCAGAGGGAGGTTGGATTTAACAGGTTCGGGTTCAGCCTCCAGGATTCCAGCTCCCCTGAATTCTGTGATTCAGGCTTCCTCTAAGAGGGGCTCTTTTCTACGATGTACCTCTTTACCGTTTGAGTAAAAACCAGCAGAGATGTCTATCGCCTAAAAGAGCGGTAGAACACACACCGCCAATAACCAATGCTAGACATTGGTTGAGGTGGTGTTGGACCTTAATAGATGAACCTGATAAGAGGGATTCCTAGGGAAAATGGGTACCAGTTGAAAGGAAAACAACGGCAGGTACAAAACAACAAATGGGAAGGTTAGTAAGGAAGGATATACCCAGGCGGCATGAGGGTCGCACTAGTGACGGGATGGTGCATACACTGGAAAGTGTCACTACTATGCACTTGGTTGATGTAGAAAAGGTAAGAATAAATGATATAGTTCCAGGAATCCACACCTATGAGAAAGACTGATGAATTTCAGGTAATGAACAATACAGGAGAATTGGATGGGTTTTACCTTAATTGCACAAACACAGGCCAGGTTGGTGAGGCAGTCTTGTAATGTGCAGCGTGGTACTCCGCGTAGGAAGATAGTTCAATTGCGTAGAGCGGCAAGACAAAAGTAATCTCACCAGACAGGCGAAAGCACAGTGGGAATCCAGGGACAGTCCAAGTTCGGCAACAGGGTTCACTGATCAGAATGGAGGAAAAGGCAAATGCAATCCAAGGACAATCCGAAGTCGGCAACAGAGTTCAAAATCGGGTTGAAGGAACAGGCAAGGACAATCCAAGTAGACAAAGGTGGGTCGAAGAACCAGGAAGTCAAGTATCAAGAGGAAAAGGGGAAATAAGCACTGGAACAGGATGAAACCGAAGGAACGTAACACCACAATTAGCAGCAACAAGCCGCTGAGTCCCTTCGGCTTTTATGGTGTAGGGGGGCAGAGCCTCCTTATGCATTCTCTGTGCACGGGACGTCTCAGCTGATGCAACGTTCTCTGCTGTACAGCCAGACGCCATGGCAACCGATACCAAAGCCACAACGAAGTTCTGGAACGCGCTTGCCCCTGTATGTGGCCACAAGAAATGGGAGGTACTACAGGACGGGGCCGATATGTAACAACATCCGCCCCCAAAGACACCGGCCACCCCCTGGCGGAATGGAATTCCCTCAAAATCTTAGGACAATGTAAATTAGCAAGAGGCTCCCAAGTACGATCCTCAGGACCAAAACCCTTCCAATCGACCAGATAAAGGATAGTACCTCTGGATATCCTATAATCCAGGATGCGAGACACCTCATATTCTTCTTCAACATCTACCACAACAGGGGGTGGACACTGTAACGCTCACCTGATTCTCGCAGAGGCGCCGGTCTTGACTGGGCGACTACCGTATCTTCAAAGGTGATGTGTAGCACCCGGTTGGCTCTTTGGGCTGGACCTCTGTGCACTGTATGCCTGACGTGTAGAGTAAGATGTCTGCAGATAGAAAATATGGGGTTAATGAACTGGGGTTATTGGGGTGTCCCTATCTCTTTCCTCTTCTCCTCTCCTGTAGACCCCCAAAGGTTAACGCTCTCACCTTAGGTAAGTGAATGCCGAGCTCTCCATCTGCCTCGGGGCAGGGTGCTGTAACCAGTTTCTTCACTGGATAGGTAGCGCAGGCCTCTTGACTTCAGAGGACTGCTGTCCGTCGTTTACTGCACGAACGGTAAGTTTTGAGTCATTCAAATGTCTTTAAAGTCTTTAGTAATGATGTCTCTTGTTTTGCAGGGTTCCGGCGATGGCGGATGACGGGCTGAAGTGAGTTGAAGATGGAGCCTGTGTGATGAATAGAAGCGCCTGGAAGCACGTAAGTAAGCGCTTGTTGCCTGCTTCACTATGCGCTCTAACTGTCTTTTTATTTTGCAGGTACGAGTTCGGAGCGGCTGCAGGGTGCCGGAATACCCACTGGATTAGATGTGGAAAGGAGTCATGGCACGTGAGTATTAAAGTTCCCCAATGTCTTTAAACGCACCTTGTTTTGTCTTTCAGATGCGGGATGCAGCGCCGAAGAGTAGGTAAGCCTTTGCCTTTCAGATGCCGGAATGCTAACCTGTTCTTTCTTGTCTTTATAGGTGTTGCTGAAGACTGGATTCAGGATGGTAAGCCTTTGCCTTTCAGATGCCGGAATGCTAACCTGTTCTTTCTTGTCTTTATAGGTGTTGCTGAAGACTGGATTCAGGATGGTAAGCCTTTTTCCTTAGGCCCAGGACCGGATGCAGAAGACACGATGAGCGTTCTGCTGCAGAGGTTGCAGAATAACGCAAAGCAAGATTCATCCACCGGGTGTGGTTTAAATAGCCTCCTGTAGTGCTTAGGTGTCTCCTTCCACAGCCACGCCCAAGTAAGAAAAGAGTTCCTGCCTTCCAGAAGAGTTCCAGTGTTCTGAATCTAGGGAGTGGCTCCAGCCCCACCCAACAGGAAAAGTAGTTCCAAACAGAAGAGGATCAGAGGCTCAACTGGCAGGCAAGTAAGCAGCATGGTCTGCTGAAGGTAAGTCCACCCAAGCATTATGAGCCCGGCGCTTCCAGCGCTGGGACTGGGCATATTTATGAGCCTGGTGCCACTGGCGCCAGGACTGGGTGCAAAAGGTCCCAATTGGGACTGGTTGGCACTTGGAACCTGCGTTATGGATCTGCTTCCAAGGGAGTTGGGAAAACCCTGACCTTTTGGAAGCAGAGATCATGACAGACACGATGGGAGCCTAGTGGAAGAAACAAAAGGCTTAATGAGGGAAACGTGAAAGACCGGATGTATACGCCAGGATCTGGGCAATGACAACCGGACTGCAGCAGGATTGATGACCTTATTAATGGAAAAAGGACCCACGAAGAGAGGCACCAACGAGCGTTTTCCGGAAATCCGTTAATTACGGGAAGACAGCCACACCTTCATGCCGATCTGATAGTTAGGTGCCGGCAAACGATATGCATCAGCTGCTTTCTTTGCACGGTCTTGGGCCCTAAGGAGATGACATCGTACATCTTTATGCACTTGATCCAGATCGCGGACGCAGTCACGCGCAGCCGGATTGGAATCTGGCAATGATGGATCAATTGGTAATGTTCTGGGATGACATCCATAAAGGGCAAAGAAAGGAGAAACTCCAGTAGAGGTGTGCATAGAGTTATTGTACGCAAATTCAGCTTGTGGCAATGCCGTAAACCAGGTTTGTTGAAATTGGAGACAGAGACAGCGTAGGTACTGTTCAATAGTAGCATTAATCCTTTCAGTTTGCTCCTCTGTTTGTGGATGGTAAGATAAAGACTATCTATCATCGATTCCAAGAGAAGCCGTAAGAGCTTTCCAGAAACGTGAAGTAAACTGCGTTCCCCTGTCGGAGACAATGACAGACGGTAACCCAAAGTAGCGAACCACATTAGACATGAACAGCCTGGCCAATTCGGGTGCTGAAAGCAACCCGGAACATGGCACGAATATAGCATACTTTGTAGAGTAGTCCACTACTACCCAAATTATGTTCTGTCCTTGTATTTCTGGCAATTCGACAATGAAATCCATCGACACCATCTGCCAGGGTTCACATGGAACTGGTATGGGATGTTATAACCCCACAAGTTTGGTTCTGGAAGACTTGCATTGAGTACATATGGCACACGTTGTTATGTAGTCTTGTACATCGCGTGCCATGGACGGCCACCAAGACCACCGTCGTAATGCTTCCAACGTTTTCTGGTTACCTGGATGCGCAGCAACAGGTGAATCATGAGACTACTGAAAGGCTAAAGTGCGAGCTTGACCAGGCGGAATGAAAACACGTTCCTGAATGAATGGTAAACCTTGCACCAGATTCAAGTTCAGTTCTGCAATCTCATTAGGATGAGTAGAGCCCCAATCCGTAATAACGGATCGCAAGGGGGGTTGAACAGAACAGCCACATATGACTCTGTTCGGTAGAAGCAGCTTTTGTTCCGCCTGTGTGAGCCGGTCACCCGCATAAGAGCGAGAGAGAGCGTCAGCTGATATTTGAGCCTTGGCAGGACTATAGGTAATAACAAATTGGTATTGTGAGAAAAATAAATGCCAACGTGCCTGCCTGGCAGTGAGACATTTCATGGATTTGAAGGCCAACCAACTCCTGTGATCTGAATAAACGGTTACAGGGTGTCGAGCACCAAGAAGATGATGCCTACATTCCAAGAAGGCATCCCTGATGGCCAGAAGTTCACATTCTGTAATTGAGTAATTTCTCTCATATGGTGTCAACTTGCGAGAGAAGTAAGCGATGGGATGTATGTCGCCCGAAAGAGAACACTGTTGAGATAAAACAGTACCAACTGCATAACCTGAGGCATCCGCTTCTACAAAGAACGGAAGATCTGGGTCTGGATGCATAAGAACAGGAGCAGTAGTGAAAGCAGATTTCAATTGATCAAATGCTTTCTTTGCCTCTTGTGACCATACATAAGAGACTTTGGCACTAGTCAGGGAGGTCAAGGGAGCTGACAGTTCAGAAAAGCCATTCACAAAGCGCCTATAAAAATTAGCAAAACCTAAAAAAGACTGTAGGGCCTTAACTGATTTATGTATAGGCCAGTCTAAGATAGCCTTCACTTTGGATTGACTCATCCGAACCGCATGGTTAGTTAAATCGTAACCTAAGAACTCCACTTCGGAGGCATGAAAGATACACTTTTCTGCTTTTACGAACAACTTATGGTCTCGCAGGCGTTTAAGCACAGTTTTGACATATTGGACATGTTCAGTGAGATTCTGTGAGTATATTAGAATGTCGTCTAAATATACCACGACGTATTGATCCAAAATATCGTGGAAATTGTCATTCATGAAAGCCTGAAAAGTGGCCGGGGTATTGCAAAGCCCGAAGGGCATCACCAGGTATTCGTATAGACCATACCGTGTTTTAAATGCGGTCTTCCATTTGTCCCCTTCTCTCATGCGTACCAAGTTGTACGCTCCTCTAAGGTCAAGTTTCGTAAAAACCTGGGATGAACCCAAATGATCGAGGAGAACAGAGATCAATGGAAGGGGATATTGGTTCTTTATCGTTACCACGTTCAGGGCGCGATAATCAATACAAGGACGCAGGTCTCCTTTTTTCGGAACAAAGAAGAGAGGAGAAGCGACTGGAGACTTTGATGGTCGTATAAAGCCCATAGCAAGTGCTTTGTCTATGTACTCCTTGAGTACGACGTCTTCTTTGAGAGTGAGGGAATACACTCTTCCAGCTGGTATCCTTCCCCCTGGTACAAGATCTATTGGACAGTCATAGACCCGATGTGGGGGTAATGTTTCTGCCATTCCTTTGTCGAATACATCCATGAATTCTGCATATTGAGATGGGACCACGGGTGTGGAAGATTTAGTGATCGCCCCAATATGCATGGAAGGAGAGGCTAGTGCTCTAGCCGGACCGTCTTGAGTTATCCCAAGCAATGAAGTGCATTGGGTATTACAAATGGTTGACGGGAATTGGATCTGGTTCGTTGACTAGTCAATGGCAGGGTTGTGAAATTGCAACCACGGAATACCAAGAATGAGTTTATAAGGTGGAGCCTTGATAATGTCAAAAGAGATTTCTTCCGTATGTCCATCCTTTTTACTCATAATTAAAGGAACCGTCTGATGGGTTACCTGGCCAGAAGCAAGAATAGAGCCGTCTACGACATTGACAGTTTCAGGGGTTTTTTTGCGGAGTAAGGGTATTCCTGACTCAGAGACGTAGCCTTGATCAATATAATTGCCTGTTGCACCGGAACCTATTATCGCCGTAGCTTTTAATGACAATCCCTGGTTCGAAGAATAATCAACAGGGAGACGAAAAAGCTGAACAGTATCCTGCAAAGGTGAGTCCAGAGTAAAACATCCCGACGTAGGGACTCTATCAACTGTCGGGATTTGGCATTTCCCGCCTTGCGTTTGGGTTTTTTAGGACACTTGTGTAACAAATGATCTGAGGCTCTGCAGTACATACACAAGTTGTGTGACCTGCGATATTCCCGTTGAGCAGGCGTCAGCGGACCCCTAACCGCTCCTATCTGCATGGATTCACGGGCAGGTAGGGTTGTGGACGTGGCTTCAGCTGCTGCCGGGGCGAACACAGTTGTTCTTTTTTCCCCGCGTCTTTCAGCCTTACGGGCATCAATTTGGTTGACTAAATCAAGTAATTCTCCAAATGCAGTGGGAACGACTGGAACAGTGGACAAAATATCATTCAGTTTGTCAGATAGACCTTGATAGAAGAGTGCTCATTTCTTCTATTCAGGCCAGTCAGTTTCGGCAGCCAACTGATTAAAGCGGGCTAAATAAACCAGTAGGGTATTATTCCCCTGTCGGTGTTTCAGCAACTCCAGGTCGGTGGGTTGAGTGCTGTATCTCATATCAAATACTTTGCTCATCAGGGTAAGGAGGGCATCACAATTATAGAGCACATGACTGTTAGACTCCAACAATGGGTTTGCCCATGCGGCTGCAGTACCACCCAGAAGTGACAACACGAACGCGGCCTTAGTGGTGGAAGAGGGAAAGGAGGCCGGGCGACAGAGGAAGTGCAATTTGCATTGATTGACGAAAGTTCTGTATTGCTTGGGATCACCCATAAAACGTTCTGGGGGGGCCAGAGGAAATTGAGTGGTAAGCATTACTGGAGCTCATTCCTGACTGGGTGCTGGAAACCCTGACCCCAAAGCCGTGGCTGCAGTGCCACTGGGTTGTGAGACTGGAGTAGTCACCCGTTGACGCAATGCCTCCTGTGTGTTGGTCAAATCAGTACGTAGATCCGTGACCATTTGCACAATCTGATTCAGGGCATCGGTTGTCTCTGTAGACATTTTTAAGGCTGATAATTCTGTTACTCACCGCTCCGTATGCTGATTGGAGCCAGGGTAAGACGACCTCACGGAGGGAGGTAGAACTTAACAGGTTTGGGTTCAGCCTCCAGGATTCCAGCTCCCCTGAATTCTGTGATTCAGGCTTCCTCTAAGAGGGGCTCTTTTCTATGATTTACCTCTCTGCCGTTTCAGTAAAAACCAGCAGAGATGTCTACCGCCTAAAAGAGTGGGAGAACACACACCGCCAATAACCAATGATAGACAATGGTTGAGGTGGTGTTGGACCTTAATAAATGAACCTGATAAGTGGGATTCCTAGGGAAAATGGGAACCAGTTGAAAGGAAAACAACGGCAGGTACAAAACAACAAATGGGAAGGTTAGTAAGGAAGGGTATACCCAGGCAGCACGAGCGTTGCACTAGTGACGGTATGGTGCATACACTGGAAAGCATCACTACTATGCACTTGGTTGATTTAGAAAAGGTAAGAATAAATGATATAGTTCCAGGAATCCACACGTATGAGAAAGACTGATGAATTTCAGGTAATGAACAATACAGGAGAATTGGATGGGTTTTACCTTAATTGCACAAACAGAGGCCAAGTTGGTGAGGCAGTCTTGTAATGTGCAGCGTGGTACTCCGCGTAGGAAGATAGTTCAATTGCGTAGAGCGGCAAGAAAAAAGTAATCTCACCAGACAGGCGAAAGCACAGTGGGAATCCAGGGACAGTCCAAGTTCGGCAACAGGGTTCACTGATCAGAATGGAGGAAAAGGCAAATGCAATCCAAGGACAATCCAAAGTCGGCAACAGAGTTCAAAATCGGGTTGAAGGAACAGGCAAGAACAATCCAAGTAGACAAAGGTGGGTCGAAGAACCAGGAAGTCAAGTATCAAGAGGAAAAAGGGAAATAAGCACTGAAACGGGATGAAACCGAAGGAACGTAACGCCACAATTAGCAGCAACAAGCCGCTGAGTCCCTTCAGCTTTTATGCTGCAGGTGGGCAGAGCCTCCTTACGCGTTCTCTGCGCACGGGACATCTCAGCTGATGCAACGTTCCCTGCTGTACGGCCAGACGCCATGGCAACCGATACTGAAGCAACAACGAAGTTCTGGAACGCGCTTGCCCCTGTATGTGGCCACAAGAAACGGGAGGTACTGCAGGACGGGGACGAAATGTAACAGTTCTGCGCAGGGGACCAACCTGCTCCATAACTGTTCAGCTCATGCTCTATAAAAGTACCTGTCCTTCCTTGCTTGCTCTAGTCTTGTGCTATGTGCTCTTATCATCTAAGGTGCACCTGGACCCCCCCTGCTTCTCTGACCACTAGACAGCAACCATGCCATGAGGTGAAAGGCCTCTTTATACTTGTATAAATGTAATGCTTGTAAATGATGTGAGCCTCCCCATGCGCCATGCAACTAAGTTCACAAAGGAAGTACAGGAGAAGGTTGTGGACCTTCCTTTTGAGAGTAAGGAACGTTTTCATAGCTCAACCGATGACACGCTAACCAAAACAAAGGCTAGCACTTTTACAGCCGAATTGCTCTTGGTCCTTACAAAACCTACCACAAAGTCCTTGTATCCACAAAGGTTGGATTTCCGTTCTAGATCCTTCGCTGTATTTCATGGCTTTTAGAATCAGGAGTCCCAACAACCAGACCTCTGCCCTAGTGGTCCTAGCTGCAAACAGCAAAGGATGGCAATGCAGGGTTTTTTCTCCCACTCAATTCTACATCAGGAGATGCGTCCTCTTCCATCGATAAAACTCCCAAGTGATGATTGGAAATTGTCCCAAGAAATTCCAGTTGGGGGACATATTTCTCTACATCTGGAGGCTTGGTGGACCATAACAAAAGACCCCTATGCCTTTTTGGTGGTTCGCATGGGCTATCGCCTTCCATCCCCACCAATTTTTCTACCACATACCCCGCTGGTTCAGACAGGATCTCCTGCTCTCTGCTCAGAAATTCAAAAACTCTTATCCATGAATGCGATAGAGTTCTTCCGGCGAAAGTGGGTGGAATGTTTCTATTCTGCCTGTCAGAGCACCCAAGAACAACCAGGCTGGCCTGCGCACTATCCTAGACATCTTAGATTTCAACCTACACTTTCCCCAGGAGAGTTTCAAGATGATCACTCCTGTGCAGATCAACTCTTCCCTCTGTGTAGTAGATCCTCCAGATGCACATCTCCATATTCCAAAATGTCCGCAACATTGGTAATATCTTTGTTTCTCTATCTAGAGGGACCAGGGCACACAAAATCTACCAGCCCACTGGCATTGGTGAGTAGATTTTATGTAGGATGAGTACCATTTGCATGATACTCAACCTTGCTGGTGAGGGTGGGGATGTTAGAAACGCATTTTTTATTTACTGCAAAAATACTTTGTTTGCAGTAAATGACAAATACAGGTTTCACTGGGCATGCTTGACAGCATTGCAGCAAATATGAAGTGTGCCTATGGCACAGGCACCATTTTACAAAAAGCACTAGTAAATATTTTGTCACCAGTCACCTTGGGGCAAGTGCATTTCTCATAAATCGAGTATGTAAACTAAGGAACTTGCCCCACAGGTCTAGTGATATTGTTAAGAATTTTCAAGGCCTGATGACCATTTCCAGTATTTAGTTTGCGCTTGGCCCAATAAAACAACAAAAATGAAGGCAGTCATAGCGGCCTTCTTCAGGCTGCGGAGAGACTATTTTTAGCCATACATAGGGCCCTCTGTACAGCCCTGGCTTCTCACTTCATCTCTAAAACCCAGGACATCCTCTCTACCCTCTCGGCTTCTCCTGCCTCCCCCTCAATTCTCTCCTCTTCCTCTGGAACCCTATCAGCCACCCCCCTCCTTTCTCTGCCTTTCCTCACTTCTCCCGTGATGGGCTTTCAAGACCAGTCCGATCTATGAAAACCTCTTCTAAACAGGTTCTTTCCTGTTCTTCCTGTTCTTCTAAAACCATCAAGGACCACATTGACACAATCGCCTTGCCTCAGCCCTGGTTGATTTCTGCAACCACTCTTTTGCCTCTGGGACCTTCCCCTCCCCTCTGAAGCACTCTCTTGTGCACCCTCTTCTCAAGAAACTCTCAGCCGACTCCTCCCTTCAATCGAACTATTCCCAAATCTCTATCACTCCTTTCCTGGGCAAACTCCTGGAAATGCTGGCCATCTCCCCGCTTAATCTTCACATTGAATCTGTTGATTGTCTCCATACCATCAGTCTGGCTTCAGAGCAGCCAGAAGCATGGAAACTGCTGTCCTGAACATCCGTGAAGACCTGCTCTCTAACCTTGATTCTAATCTCCCCTCTGTCGTCATCCTACGTCATCTCTCTTCTGGCTTTGACACGGTCAACCATGCCATCCTGATCAACCGCCTCTGTGATAATCTGGGTATCACTAATCAGGCTCTGGCCTGGCTGACTTCTTTCCTCTCTGACAGACCTTCCCAGGTCCAACTTGGATCATTCCTCTCCTCTATATCCTTATCTACCTGTGGTGTTCCCCAAGGGTCTAACCTTTCTCCCTGATTGTTCAACCAATACTTGGCACCTCTTGCCCGCCGCATTGCCGCTCTCTGCTCCAATTTCCAGTGCTATGCAGATGATACCCAGCTCACCTTCAGGCTCCCCTCTTCTACCTCTTCTCCCTCTCTCATCCCAGATTGTCTGAATGCAATCCAGGAGTGGTGCGTCACCAATGATCTCTGCCTGAATGCAAGCAAGACGGAGACCCTCCTCATCGGCACACCTGCACCCCTCTTTCCCGCCACTCTCTGGCCGGCCTCCCTTGGCCCTCCTCCTGCTGCCACTTCCAAGGCTAAGAACCGCAGGGTTTTACTCTCTCTCCTTCTCTGCTCATGTTTCCCACGTCTCTAAGAAGTCGAACTACCAACTGCACCTCCTCAGAGGTATTCTTCCTTTCCTCTCCTTCCTCCAGAAGCTCACTGTATCTATAGCTCTGGTTCCATCTAGACTTGACTACTGTAACAGCCTTCTTTTAAATGTTCCTGCCTCTACTCTCCGTCCTCTGCAACTCATCCAGAACAGACTTGTCCTTGGCCTCAAGCCCCCAGGGATTGTATTTCTCCAGCACTGAAATGGTCCATTGGCTCCCAGTGGCTGCAAGGATCAAATTCAAGACCCACAAGGCCTACTGGAGCCTGGCACCAAAGTATCTCCAGCTTTCTCTCCTGAATTATCTTCCTACTCGAGAACTTCGCTCCTCCACCTCTAACTCCTTGAGGTTCAGTCGCTTTTACAAGAAACGGGTTGGGGGCAGATCTCTCTCTTCGGATGGCGCCTCCCTCTGGAACAGCCTCCCTGCCGCTCTGAAACTTGAGCAGAACCATCTCAGGTTCCGGAAGCAGCCCAGGACTCACCTCTTTGCTTCTGCCTTCTCTCTTCCAATACCCTGCTGATCTCCTGGCTGATACTGCACTGATTACCTGGCCACCCTCTGAACCACAGGCCCAGGTTCCTGCCCTCCCAGTTTCACACCTGCACTGCCCCCCCGGGCAACCCTGCACTTGAGGCTGTATATGCAACCCTAGAGCTCCCCATACTTGCACTTCTATCACCTGTTCACTGCCACCTGTTGGTCGCACTTCTTGTTTCAATGTTTAATCCTCTGTCTTGCTCCTCCTCCCCTTCCCCTGGCACTTCTACCCTACCCTCTCACTTGCACAATCTGAATGTCACTGGGCCTAATGAGATAGTGGTCTTGTTCCTTCCTGTTCCCCTCTGTTGCCTCGTCGCGCCTTGAAACACCTGTGTATAGGCGGGATATAAATAAAATGTCACATCATATATCATATCATACCTGGACAATTGGCTCCTCAGATCCCATTGTCTGAGGCGGGCTACTTTTGAACTGCAAACCTTATTTCAGCTTCTGTTCTGCTTGGGCTTATCGGTGAACTGTCAAAGTTAATCACTTGTGACGATTCACAGGATCTCGTCACTTCTCCCGGTTTACCATCACTTGTCAGAAGAAAAAAATACAGAATGCCAACAGACAGAGGCTATTGAGGGGATCCTGCTACACAACAATACCACTAGGGGTGGCGGAATGCGGGACCTCACAGGTAGAGATTTGCCTTATGGGGACAAGGACTTCCATTCCGTGATGGAGCTCCCTAACCCCCTTACCTTTGAGAACGTGCAATCCTTGAGGTCTTCCAAGAACGAACCTGAGAAGACTACTGTTTGTTATTGTAATACTCCCTAATTTCCTTATATACAAGATGACAGTAGCGACACAAGGAGGAAGATACAAGTTGATCATGAGTCACCTCTCAAAAGTACAGAGAAGAGGAAGATTGAAGGAGTGAGTGATACAAACTGCTCCTTTTCTAAGTATCAGCAGTACTGAGAACAGGTGGCTCCGGGGAAGCATGAAGAATGTCTCATCAACACAAAAGAGGCACTCTGGCACTCTGCTGGAGAGGACCCAGCTACAGACCATAGAAAGCAAGAAGGTACTTACTGAAACGAGAACCTGGCATGAGGCCTGTCAACCCCGGGAAGTCCAAACCTGGGAATGAGGAAGCGAGCAGATGAAGTCAAGTAGATGAAGATGGCTTGGACGAACTTCCCGTCGTGGAGCAGAGAACCGATCTAGAAAGAAGCTGAAACCAGGCCAATGGTGGCGTGACCTTGGGGAGGTGGGCTGTGCAGTCCTTCACCTATGCTGACACCGGAACGCCTAGTGTGCCACAGAGCCAACACGGTACAGCAGGGATCGGAGAGACAGTGACATTACGAGCCCACAAAAACATGCAAGACCAGCATCCTGGGAGGAATCAGTGATTTGGCCACACGAGAAAGAAGGTAACTGGAGTCATGGGAGACCCGGTAGGGGTTTGAGCAATAGTGAAGAGCACTTCGGAAGTGATCTCCCCCATCATAGTAGTTACAGAGAAGGTATTAAGGGTGAAGAACACCTCAGGAGTAATCTCCCTCTTCACAGGAACAGTGTTAAAACCATCAATACTGACAAATATTTCGGGAGTGATCTCCCTCGTAACAGTAACAGTGATAAAGACATCACAAGGGAAGAGTTCATCAGGAGTAATCTCCCTTGTTACAGTATGTAAAGACTGGAGGGGATATCTGTACTCCTGTTTTCCATATGGCTGGGTCAAAGAGACAGAGCAACCCCAGCCAAGGTTCTCTATATGGTAGAATGGATGAGAAACCAAGACTTAAGCTCTCAGGAGGTGATGCAGACAGGTTCTTAAATACAGTGAATCCTCAAACCTCCACAAAGGAATGTCCACTCACTATGTTAGGTGATAACACAACTTCTTCATATAAAATAAGGTTGCTACCAAAATAAATACATATAAATAATAACACGTTGCACGTGGAAATACTTATTCAAAGAATGGCAAAAATATTCACTACATGTACCACACAATACTTTCAGTAATAGATGAATTAGCTGCAGACAGTTTAAAATAGGCATGTGAATTCTTAAGTGTGTTGTATCAGCATAGACTAGGGAACAAAGGCAGGTTAGTTGTGAACAGTGGCAGAATGCTTTCTTTAGGCTAGATATACAATCCTGTGTGAAGATCCCTCCACCTGGGCATCATGTAATGGAAAAGTTAGGGAATAACTTTTCTTGTTGTTTACAGCCCAGTCCAATAATGTTCAATAACCTTCTGCTTTCTTTTAAAAGGTTCTACCGCCCCAAAGTACCTGAGAGAGCACAGGAGAACAGGATCCAAGACGAATCTGGCACCCCATAGATGACTCGTGAGGCTAGAAGAGGCTCTTCCTCGTCACAGTACCTTTGGTGCCTTGGCAGGCCAAGTGCCAGAGTTTCTCTGTTTCACTCGACGATTCCCTCCAATGATGGACCCCCTCATCCCCCCTTGGAAGAAGGAGCCACTGGGATGCTGAGTCCAAAAAGAAAAATGTAACCAAATTATTTCTGAAGTGCAGCAGTTTTGCTCTTCGCAGTGCTCTTCGTTGGTCGACGATTTCTCTGACTGTAGAAGTCCTGTGCAGATGAAGCTTACTGTAGAGCTCCTTAAGGGCTTAGCAGATGAGAGTAAGACTCCCTGGAGCCCTTCAATGACTTCTGGCGGCAACGGGTACATAGGTCACTTTTGGTGACAGGTTTGGGAATATCACGGTTTTCCACCTTTCAGGTCTTCGGTGCTGTAGCCTCAGCACGGAACTCTGGACGGCTTCTGTCGACCTGCACTTGACCAGATGCTATCCGCAGAGCCTTGTTCTGGAATATCTGAAGACTCTTCCGGTGTCGCTCATGGCAGGTATCCATGCTGGCGAGACATACGTCAGAGGTAGTTCTGATGATCGCCTTGTAGAATGGGTACAGCGCTGCCATCTTTCCTGATGCCTTCTGCAGAGTATTTTCGATATGGCTTCCCCAGTTAAGTTTGCAATCCAGGGTCACACCGAAGTAGCAGCTGCTGCTCTCCCACTTGATGGTCTCCCTGTTGAGTCTGATGAGCGGGTGCCCCTTGATCTTCTTTCTGGTGAACAGCGTGGCTGGTGTCTTGCTGGTGTGGAGTTCTATCCACTAATCGCTTCCACTAATCACTGTACCATGTCGAGATGGCATCCAACACAGGTTCTTCGCCACTTCCTTTTCCCTGAAATACTGGGAAAGGATGCAACATTATCCGCATACAGTGCCAGGTCAGTCTTGTGGAGATTTGTCGGGATGTCGTTGGTGAAGATGTTGAACGGGAAGGATCCGAGGTACGACCCCTGTGGTACACCTGCTTGGATGGGCTGTGATGAGGACATCCCAGACTGCATGGCGACATGCAAGGTGCCGTCTCCCAGGTAGCTTGCAATAATTGTACCACATTATTCGGAAATCCCAGGCGAATCATCTTTTGCAGCAGTCCCTTGTGCCAGACTTGGTCGAATGCTTTGGCGACATCCAAGAAGACAAATCCTGTGGACTTGACGATGTTGAATCTGTGGCTGATGGTATCCACCACTCTCTGCATCTGATGGGTCGTTGCTCCTTTGGTAATCCAAACTGTTCCTTTGCTAGTAGATTTCTTTCGGATGCGAAGTCACTGAGGTGGTGAGGAGGACCTTCTCTATGCTGAAGTCTTATGCATGCATTGATTGCCAGTTTGGCTATTCCGTCGCACTGTGGCGCCTTGCCGTTTGGCAACTTCTTTGCAAGTCCTACTACCTCAGAGCTTGTGCACTCCTTGATCTCTTCTGCTCCCATCTCGGTTTGGTCTTCTGCGAGATGCTTGCCAACTTCTTCCTCCACGCCGTCTGAGAGCCTGCTTGCCTTGTTTGGGGTCTATGAAGCCTCCAGTGTCTCAGCGAGGACATCTGATTTGTCCTTGCTGCTGCATGCAAGGTGGGAACGTCCCTGGATTGATGCGCTTCCCTTCTTCCCTGTAAGGCGACCAGTCATTCTCCACAATGAGTTGTCTGCCTCTTTAATCTTGGCTATTGCAGCCTCCCACTTCTCTCCACGGTGCTGACTGATTTGCTCCTGCAGGAGCTTTGTGTGAATGTTGTTCTTCTGCAGGAGATCAGGCGTGCAGAACCTCTTCCACTGGCATCGGGCCTGGTTCTTGTCAGCAATTGACTGCTGGATGCCTCACCATGGGTCGTAGCTGTAACATCGGTTTGTCTTTTGCTTCACAACGCTGCTTTCCACTGCTTGCTGTACTGCTCTTGTGAAGTCTTCCACAGCCTTATCAATGTCTCCCTCAGTGCTTAGGGGGTTAGGTGTGACCTTGCTATTCAGCTCTTCCTTGTAGCGGGCCCCGGACCCGCTCAGCCTGCTGGTAGGGTTCCATCTCATCTTCCACAGTGATTCCTGCTGGGTTGTGGTCGTAGGTCAGCTGCGCCAGTGTTTCCAACTCCAGAGTGTGTTGCAGGTTCTTCAGTAGCACAATGTCCAGCACATCTGGGTTGTGACTTGTTGTACTTGCTGAGCGCTTTGAAACACTTGTCCGTGTATAGGCGCTATATAAATAAACAATACCATATTATACCTGGGTAGTGTGTGGGCTCAGTCGGACCTGCTACCACACAGTCGTTCTTCCTCGGGTACGCCAGCAGTGTCTGTCCCCTCTGGTTGGCAGTCCTGGAGCTCCAGCATCAATGTTTGCTGTTGAGGTCTTCTCTGATGATTGTCGAAACAGTGGAATCCAGCAAAGCATCCAGGTCTCCAAGGTCCAGCTTTTCTTTCAAACAACTTGGTGAGTGAGATGTCTCCTGTTATACACATTGGTTCCCATTCCCTCAGGATGAGCCAGGCTCAGTCAACCAATGACGCAGAAGGGCATTCATGCAGGCAGACAGCCAATCAGGCTCACAGGTATTCAGGTCATTCACTCCACCCAGACTCCCATAACAATCGGGGTAGGTACCCAGTCTTTCAGCACACTACACTGCATTGATTTCAGTTTCATTCAGGGCCATCTCAGGCATTGCGTCACACACCAAAACCAAACACTGATAACACAGAATGTGAGTTCACTTCAGACTTCATTCACAGAGGTCCCCCCCCTAGGGTGTACCCACAACATACAGTCCCTGGGAAGGCTCCAGTCAGTCTGACAGGAGGCAGCCCCAGACCCATATATGGTATTTGCAGCCAACAGCCAGTCAGGGGGAAGGGACACAGTCAGGGCTTCCCAGGACTTTGGGAAACAGGTTAAAAGGCAATACAAACCAAGAGGCCACAGGGGCCATCCTACCTTCTGTCATGAATCCCTGATTCCTATGGCAGGGCCTGGGTGGCCCAAAATGAAGGCCACTCAGAGCCACTGCCAAGTCAGCATGTAGCTGCCACCAGCCCATACCTTGCTCTGTGAGCAGCACACAGGTGCCTAAACACACACATAAGGGGTACATAGAGAAGATAGTATTCTATCAGAAATGTTCTGGGCCAGGCTTATCTCTGGGCACGAAACCGCACTTAAGCTTAATGTCGTTAAGGTATCATTTCTTGTGATGGAAATAGTTTAGAAAAACTGGACGCATAGAAAGTGCATGTACCAGAGCGCAAGGAGCAAAATACCTTCAACTATCCCTCCGCAAATACCTCCCCTCTCGAGCTCTTCACTCATCTACTTCTAACTCCCTCAGGGTCGGTCATTTTTCGAAAAAATGAGCTGGGGGTAGCTCTGTCTTCGGCTGGGGCCTCCCTTTGGAAAAGCCTCCCTCCACTCTGAAATTTGAGGACAACCATCTCCAGTTCCGGAAGCACCTCAAGACCTTCCTCTTTGCTTCTGCCTTCGCCCCCCCTGTCACCTGCTGATCTGTTTCTCCCTTGGCACTGTGCACCTGGCCACCCTCTGTCCTCCGGGCCCAGGTACCTGCTCACCCTGACACCCTCCTGCACTGCCTCCGGGCCACCACATGCACTGGGGTCTGTATCTGTACCCATACAGTCCCCCACCCACTTTCTTTTCTTTCTGCACTTATCAGACATACCCTGTCTGCTCCCTTAAACACAGCACTTGCCGGCTGCACAACCACCGTTTATTGCCTTTATTATTTATTTATTTGTATTTATTATTATTTATATGTTCTCCTCTGCACCGCACTTTCCACTTCTCCCCCCCTCCATGCATTTTTCCACTTTCCCATGCAAATGCGTGTTCTCAATGTCACTGGGCCTAGTAAAATCCTTGTTTTGTTCTCCCCTGTTCCCCTCCCTTGCCTTGTCGTGCTCTGAAACACTTGTGTACGAGCGCAATATAAATAAATTATCATATCATATGATATCCTATATCATATCATATCATACTCTGTCAACTATTTCTCACACCTTTTCTAATCCAGTTCCAACACTATTATTCTTGCTCTTTACCTTTAAAGGCTGCTAGGTGACAATAGCGAGACATGATTAGTTATAGCTTGTATAGTTTTGTTTTAATGTGAAATTGATGACATTTTAATTAAGTGTTAATTGGAGTTAATGGACTATAATTCCTCTTTTGTGTTTTTTTTTTGCTTGGCTTGAGTTTTACTATTTTGTATTGTAAGATTCAAGATGTGTAAAAAAAAACAAAATTGGTTCACATAATAAAAAATAAACATGAGGGGTACATGGGTGTACCCCACTCATGTGTGCCATAAGGCTGTCACATGGGTGTTGTTCACCTGAAGGAATACATGAAGAGCTGCACTGCCAGAGGTCCAGACGGGACCTCAGTGGCAGAAAATAGAGAAACCACGCACAGAGAAGTGCCAGGACAAGGACTAGGAGGCCCTGTACCTCCAGAAGGCATTTCCAGTATCACACAGTAACTGTGTCAAAATTAACAACAGTGAGGAGGGCATCAGGAGAAAGCTTCCTCACCAGAATAATCAAAAGGAAGATTGGAAAAGCAAAGAGTGCCTTGGGATAAACCTCCTTTGCCACTATAATTATGGTATTTATTGAGCGCGGACCTAGCTTCAAAAAGCAACAGAGCGCTTTCCAGATGTATACAACATTACAGATGCACAATCGAGCACTTTACAGAGGTAACAACAGAACATATATATAGCAGGGAGTAGGATACAGAGGGGCACAGAGGAAGTGTACAGCTGTACAGGTTGGTAGGGAGGATAGGGGCAGACAGCGTATAGTGAGTCTGGTGGCGTGGGGGACGGGGCGGAGACCTGATGGCCTAGGTGTTGAGGAGGAGAGACTCCTTGAAGAGGTTCGTCTTGAGTTATTTTCTGAAATGTAGGGGACAAGTCTGATGCTGACAAGGAGGAGGTTCCATAGTCTTGGGGCGTATGCAGAGAAGGCTTGCTTTCTGGTCCTTTCCTTTTTGCGGCAGCAGATTTCAAGTATGCATGTTTCTTGGCTTCTGGGGGTGCGTTGTCCGTTGGAGATGCTGAGTTGGGTGACTTGAGGGCAACTGCCTTATAGTTGATGCAGCAAGACTCAAAGGTAATTCATGTGTGCAGTGTAAGCTAGTGAAGGTCGATGAGGGCTGGGGTATGTGGTCGTATCTGCGTAGACTGTTGATGAGGCGTGCGGTCACGCGTGGAACACTTCTCAGGGGCACAAGGGAGGACAACAGGAGGCATAAGGGAGACATTTAGAGCCAAGGTAGTTACAAGGGGGGTCTCTTTAACAATAGCGCTGTTAAGAATAGTGGAAGAAGCCAAGGATACTTTGGCAGTGATCTCCCTTGTTTCATTGCTCAAGGAGAAGACCATGGAAGTCTGGGACTGTTGAACATTTGGCCAAGGAAAGTCCCAGGGAGGAACGAGAAGGACTCTTGAAGGCTGTCACAAGAGACTATCTGAAAAAAGCCTTTAGGACTGATACAGTTGGACCAGAAAGCGGTCATTCTACTGTTATCACCTTTGTTTAATCAGAAGCCATTTCAAAAGATTGTCAGCAAACTGCCCTAAAGCTGAACCAGGAGAAGGGAGTCCTTCTTCTGGTGACCCTCTGTTGTTTAGAATATCTTTTGTTAGTGGTAGTGTCAGAGTTGGATAGTTTTGAACAGTGGATGAACACTTGTTGTGGTGCCCTCCTCTGCTGCTCATCCTGTTTAGCTTTCATAAGGGCTGGGCATCCGCGGTAGCTGGCAGGGTGAGGTCCCCTGCAGTTGGCGCAGGTTGCCGGATCTGTTCGGGCTCGGGTGCAGTTTTTCGATGTGTGGTTCTCTCCACATCGCACGCAGCGTGGGTCCTGGTGGCAGAAGGCAGATGTGTGGCCGATCCGCTGGCAGTTGAAACACATGATAGGTCCTCTTCTGGCCTTCGGTGCTTCAGTGGTAACTGTACAGCTGCACAGCCGTGTGATCTTTGTCAGGTCCGCTGGTTTTCCATCGCTGGTTTGTGCAAGGGTGGCAACAAATAGCGGGAATTTCTTGTTCTTGTTGGCTGGCGAGGTCAGCTGGACAACACTCTTCACTGGGAGACCCTGTTCTGCAAGTTGATCTGTGATGTCTTCCACGCTGGCGTTAGTCGGCAGGCCACGGACCACAAACCTCTGAGACCTCACTCGCTCCAGTGGGAATGTGTAGTACTGCAGTTTCTGTACGGTGAAGGCATCTGTCACGCTCTTGTAGTCCTCTACTGTGGTGAGCGAGATCTTCATATGCTCACCATGAGGCTTGAGGGTGAAGGTTGGTTTGGCGCACAGGTGTTTCAGCATGTCAACCAGGTCCTTGTGGGTCTTCAAGCTCTTCACAAACACTGGGGGGATCCGGATCTTCTTTGGTGGTGGGGTGGTCTGCTCGTCCGCTGTGTTGCCGGGTTCTGTGGCCAGCTGTTCGTGCTCCAGAACGTCATACTTGTTGCTGGTGCTCACACCTGTTGCAGGTGGTTCAGTCAGCGTCTTCTTCCACTTCTGATGTGATGCACCTGGTGACGCACTTTCACTGGTCTTTCGCTTGTGAGAGACTGGTTCGAACCCTTCCATCTCGACCTCGGTGTCCAGGAGGTGGGATGTTTCTGACATCTGGGCAGCCATGATGATCAATCTAGGAGAAAGGTGGGGAGAAAACACGAAAGGATAGGAGAAAGAGGGATACAATGTAGAGTGCTCTTATCAGAGCAGTTTGTTTTAAATCCAAACAGCTCTTTGTAAGAACCAGCAAAGCAGGTGTGCCCTAAAAAGGACAATTTTGGGGTGCACGTGGTGTGCAAAAAGCTCTTTTGCAGATTTTTAGACCGACTCCTGAAGATTGCTCTTCAGTGGGGAAATCGGGCTAATCAAGCGCCACTTGCCGCCACAAGGTGGAGGCAAAGACCTCTTAAACGGCCCTTTTTGTTTAGAAAAGGCCCGGCTCACTGCAGCTGCCGCAGCATCGCCCGATGCCGCATCTCGGTACACAAGGTCTAAACAGCTGTAATGCTCATGAGTAATGAGCCTGGGAGGGCCGGCATATAAAGACACGGTGGAGCTCTCTCATTGGACGAAACCTAGGCTCTGTGTGAACATCCATTGGAGGGGGAGACTACTCCTGCCAACCAACCAATCAGAGCTCTGTGCCGGGCACACAGACACGGAAGAGCTGCAGAACCAAACTGGCCAATGGCGAGCAGGGACTGGCAGCAGCTGATTAAGCACAGGCAGCCTACAAAAGAGAGGGGAGGGGTGCGGTTAGTGTGGCGGCAAGTGGCGCTTGATTAGCCCGATTTCCCCACTGAAGAGCAATCTTCAGGAGTCGGTCTAACAATCTGCAAAGGAGCTTTTTGCACACCGTGTGCACCCCAAAACTGTCCTTTTTAGGGCACACCTGCTGAGCTGGTTCTTACAAAGAACTGTTTGGATTTAAAAAGAAACTGCTCTGATAAGAGCACTCTACATTTTCTCCCTCTTTTCTCCTATTCTTTCCTGTTTTCTCTCCAATTTTCTCCCCCCTTTTCTCCTAGATTGATCATCATGACGGCCCAGATGTCAGAAACATCCCACCTCCTGGACACCGAGGTCGAGATGGAAGGGTTCGAACCAGTCTCTCACAAGCGAAAGACCAGTGAAAGTGCGTCACCAGGTGCATCAAATCAGAAGTGGAAGAAGACGCTGACTGAACCATCTGCAACAGGTGTGAGCACCAGCAACAAGTATGACGTTCTGGAGCACGAACAGCTGGCCACAGAACCTGACAACACAGCGGACGAGCAGACCACCCCACCACCAAAGAAGATCCGGATCCCCCCAGTGTTTGTGAAGAGCTTGAAGACCCACAAGGACCTGGTTGACATGCTGAAACACCTGTGCGCCAAACCAACCTTCACCACCAAGCCTCATGGTGAGCATATGAAGATCTCGCTCACCACAGTAGAGGACTACAAGAACGTGACAGATGCCTTCACCGTACAGAAACTGCAGTACTACACATTCCCACTGGAGCGAGTGAGGTCTCAGAGGTTTGTGGTCCGTGGCCTGCCGACTAACGCCAGCGTGGAAGACATCACAGATCAACTTGCAGAACAGGGTCTCCCAGTGAAGAGTGTTGTCCAGCTGACCTCGCCAGCCGACAAGAACAAGAAATTCCCGCTATTTGTTGCCACCCTTGCACAAACCAGCGATGGAAAACCAGCGGACCTGACAAAGATCACACGGCTGTGCAGCTGTACAGTTACCACTGAAGCACCGAAGGCCAGAAGAGGACCTATCATGTGTTTCAACTGCCAGCGGATCGGCCACACATCTGCCTTCTGCCACCAGGACCCACGCTGCGTGCGATGTGGAGAGAACCACACATCGAAAAACTGCACCCGAGCCCGAACAGATCCGGCAACCTGCGCCAACTGCAGGGGACCTCACCCTGCCAGCTACCGCGGATGCCCAGCCCTTATGAAAGCTAAACAGGATGAGCAGCAGAGGAGGGCACCACAACAACCACTGCAAGCTCCACGGAACCCACCAACTACTACAAATGACTCTCAGAGGAGCAGCGGACAAAGCCAACCAAACCAGAGACCTGCACATCGTCAGGAGCCAAAACCAACAGCGGCCGCACAGAGGACCCACCCTCCTCGCCCGCCACCAGGCCATGGCCCTGCGAAGACCCAGAAGACAACCACAACATCCGGGCTGAGCTACGCTGGAGTCCTAAATCCACCACCGAACCCGCCGCAAGCAACCACCTCAGCACAGGAAGAGGGAACAGCGAGCTCAATCGACTGGAAGACCATCATAGTGAAGATCGCAGCCTTTGTTGCAGAGCTGAATATCGACCCCACCATGACGATGGTGGCAGGGCTCGTCCTGAGCCTATTCGCGGGCGAAGGAAGAAAACAACATGGCATCTAGACCCAGCTGCGCCATCGTGATGTGGAATGCCAACGGTATTCAGAAGAAGACAGACGAACTCCTTCACCTGATGGAAACGAGAAAGGTGAGTGCTGCTTTGCTTTCAGAGACCCACCTGCAAGGAAACCAGAAGCTGAGCCTGGCAAACCACAGTGTGTACCGGACCGACCGACCTGCAGGAGCCAAAGGAGGGGGGACCGCAGTGATAGTGAAGACGACGATCGACCACCATGAGATTGCACTCCCACCCCTCAGAAGCATTGAAGCCACTGGAGTACAAGTCAAGACTGCTACAGGACCACTCCGACTGATTGCAACCTACTGCCCCCCGAAAGCAAAGCTGGATCTCCGAGACCTGGATGCTTTGCTGGATTCGACGGTTCCAACACTCATCGGCGGAGACCTCAACGCCAAGCACCGATGCTGGAACTCCAGGACTGCCAACCAGAGGGGACGGACACTGCTGGCGTATTCCAGGAAGAACGACTGTGTGGTAGCAGGCCCGACTGAGCCCACGCACTACCCAGGTGTAGCAAGCCACAACCCAGATGTGCTGGACATCGTGCTACTGAAGAACCTGCAACACTCTGTGGAGCTGGAAACACTGGTGGAGCTGACCTCGGACCACAATCCAGTAGCAATCACTGTGGGAGATGAGATGGAACCCTACCAGCAGGCCGAGAAGTACAACTTCAGAAGAGCTGACTGGAGCCGCTTCAAAGAAGAGCTGAACAGAATGGTCACTCCAACCCCGCTGAGCACCATGGATGATATCAACAGGGCCGTGGAAGACTTCACGACAGCAGTCCAGGAGGCAATCAAGAGCAGTGTTCCGAAGCAGAAGACAACCAGATGTTCCATCTACGACCTACCGAGAGGCATCCAACAGTCAATCGCCGACAAGAACCGCGCCCGACGCCAGTGGCAGAAGCTCTGCACACCTGATCTCCTGCAGAAGTACAACACGCTTGCAAGACTCCTGCGGGAACAGATCCGACAGCACCGTGGAGAGAAGTGGGAGTCTGCAACAGCCAAGCTGAAGGAGGCTGACAACTCGGTGTGGAGAATGACTCGTCGACTGACTGGGAAGAAGGAGCCAAGCCCACCAATCCAGGGACGAACCCACCTTGCATGCAGCAACAAGGACAAGGCAGAGGTCCTTGCCGAGACACTGGAGGCTTCGTTCACCCCGAACAAGGTAAGTAGGCTCTCAGACGGAGTGGAGGAAGCAGTTGAGAAGTACCTCGCAGATCACGGAACCGGGCTGGGAGCAGAAGACATCAAGGAGTGCACAAGCTCTGAGGTAGCAGGACTTGCAGAAAAGCTGGCGAACGGCAAGGCACCGGGGAGCGACGGAATAACCAACCTGGCAATCAAGAACCTCCCACCAGCATCAATGGAACATCTCACAGAGATCTTCAATGCATGCATGAGGCTCCAGCACTTCCCGAGTTCCTGGAAAGAAGCAAGGGTCATCGTTTTTCCAAAGGCCGGCAAACCACTGAGGGATCCAGCAAACTACCGCCCCATCAGCCTGCTTTCTGGATTATCGAAGCTCCTGGAGAAGGTCCTCCTCGCTCGACTCAGCGACTTCACCTCCGAAAGAAATCTACTAGCAAAGGAACAGTTTGGATTTCGAAAGGAGCATGCAACGACTCATCAGCTACTGAGAGTGGTGGACACCATCAGCCACGGATTCAACATCAAGAAGTCCACAGGAATCGTCTTCCTGGATGTAGCCAAAGCATTCGACCGAGTCTGGCACAAGGGACTGCTGCACAAGATGATTGGCCTGGGATTTCCGAACTACCTGGTGAAGACGATTGCAAGCTACCTGGGAGGCCGCACCTTCCATGTCGCCATGCGGTCTGAGATGTCCTCTTCACATCCCATCCGAGCAGGCGTGCCACAGGGATCGAACCTCGGACCCTTCCTGTTCAACCTCTTCACCAACGACATCCCGACAGATCTCCACAAGACGAACCTGGCACTGTATGCAGACGATGTTGCAGTAATCTCCCAGTCTTTCAGCGAAAAGGAAGTGGCGAAGAACCTGCAAGCTTCATTGGATACCATCGCAAAGTGGTACAGCGACTGGCGGATAGAACTCAACACCAGCAAGACAACTGCAACGCTGTTCACCAGAAAGAAGATCAAGGAGCACCCACACATCAGCCTCAACGGGGAGACCATCAAATGGGAGAGCAGCAGCCGCTACCTCGGTGTGACCCTGGACAGCAAACTCAACTGGGAAAGCCACATCGAGAATACTCAGCAGAAGGCAACAGGAAAGATGGCAGCGCTGTACCCACTCCTGAAGAGCAAGTCCATGCCCCTCCGGACAAAGATCAACGTCTACAAGGCGATCATCAGACCAACCCTGACTTATGCCTCACCAGCATGGATGACCTGCCATGAGCGACACCGGAAGAGTCTTCAGATAGTCCAGAACAAGGCCCTGCGGATATCATCTGGAGCTCCAATCTTCACAAGGATAGCAGACCTTCACAGAGACCTGGACATCGAGATGTTGGATGAACATCTAGCAAAGCTGAGTAAGAACTTCTGCCAAGAACTGGATCAGAACCCGAACCCTCTGATCAGAAGACTCACTGCCACCACTGCAAACCCCTTCGACCGCTACCCGCGGCCCATCACTGCGAAGACCCAGTGAAACCAGCCCTACTGTGACAAGACCACACAGACCAAGAAGAATACAAACCCACGACTACACACTCAACCCGAGAAGATGGAGTAATGAGGCTCAAGCCTCGGTATCCAAAAAATCACCGCTGATGGATAAAAATCTATCAGCAAGAAGAAGAACAAGCGCGGTTATTTACTCATTTCTTCCGCTCCTCACAGCGTGAACGTTCGCGGCAGACAATGCCTGAGCCAGCCAAGTCCGCCCCAGCGCCCAAGAAGGGCTCCAAGAAAGCGCTCTCCAAGCCGCCCAAGAAGGACGGGAAGAAGCGCAAGAGGTGCAGGAAGGAAAGCTATGCCATTTACATCTACAAGGTGATGAAGCAGGTGCACCCTGACACCGGCATCTCTTCCAAGGCCATGGGCATCATGAACTCGTTTGTCAATGACATCTTCGAGCGCATCTCCGGGGAAGCCTCCCGCCTGTGCCACTACAACAAACACAGGACCATTACCTCCAGGGAGATCCAGACCGCAGTGCGACTCCTGCTGCCAGGCGAGCTGGCCAAGCACGCTGTGTCCGAGGGCACCAAGGCCGTCACCAAGTACACCAGTGCCAAGTGAGGCCACAGTTCCCAGCAGCAAAAAACCCAAAGGCTCTTTTAAGAGCCGCTCACCACCTCCACTCAAGAGCTCCCATGCTTTGCCTAGCAAGCCCCGCTTTATTCCATCCCCGGAAGACATAAGGGCAATGGTCTCAAATAGGGACTTCGGCCTCAGGGTCGGCGTAAGCAAATTAATTCTCTGCGCTGCGGCAGGAGTCACGCTCCCTACTTGACACATTCGCTGGGCTGGGAGGGAAAGCTCTGGGGACAGAGCGCAATGTGCAGGACAGGCACCTCCAGGGAAGCGCTCGCAGCAGACCCCTCTGTCCCCGAGCTCGACAGGGAGCCAGTACCGCACCGTTCGGTTTGCGGGGGGGGGCGGCGGGCGGAGAACCGGCCGTTAGCGCACAGCGCTTAGAAGTGGTTGTAATCCAACATCAAGGCAGGCGCTATAGAAACCGTGATGTGTAGGGGGGGGGGGCGTCTTCAGGTTCAGAGATCTCTGTGGGGAGGTGGCGGGGGCCGGCCTCGGGTTAAGAGATGGCTGTGCTCCGGCTAAGAGGCACAAGCCATCGCATCTAATCCGACCGCCACAAGAGCACAAATTGAAAGCAATATGAAGGTGAGGCAAAGCTGGTCGCCAAAGCGCCCTGACATGCATTTTGGGGGCTCGCAGCGGTGGGGTGTGGCGGGTTGCCTGGACTTGGACGCCAGCCGCAGGGCGTTTCATTCAACACATGCCAAGACAGGCAGTGGCAACTGGAGCGTTGGCATGTTTGCCTTGGGTTTGAGAGACAACCTAGCTGCCTGTGCAGTGAAGAGAGGCGCCTCGAGAGGCAGAGTTGAGCAGCTCTTGTGTGTGACAATGTGTCGGCTCTTAAAAGAGCCTTTGTGGTGGTGGGTCTTGCTGCCGGTGCCCCTCAGGCCCTCTCGCCTCGGATGCGGCGGGCCAGCTGGATGTCCTTGGGCATAATGGTCACTCTTTTGGCGTGAATGGCGCAGAGGTTGGTGTCCTCAAAGAGCCCCACCAAGTAGGACTCGCTGGCCTCCTGCAGGGCCATGACGGCGGAGCTCTGGAAACGCAGGTCGGTCTTGAAATCCTGTGCGATCTCCCGCACAAGGCGCTGGAAGGGCAGTTTGCGGATGAGCAGCTCGGTAGATTTCTGGTAGCGCCGTATCTCCCGGAGGGCCACGGTGCCCGGCCGGTAGCGGTGAGGTTTCTTGACACCGCCAGTGGCTGGTGCGCTCTTGCGGGCAGCTTTGGTGGCCAGCTGCTTGCGAGGTGCCTTGCCTCCGGTGGACTTGCGGGCGGTCTGCTTGGTACGGGCCATGGTAACCTTGTGCGACTTACTTCCGAAGTACAATGGTCTGTCTGTGACGGCTTCAGAGAGCGCGCGGGCTGATGAAGACCCAGCTCCACTCCGATTGGCTGGGACAATAGCAGGAAACAGGTTTGAAAAAGCCCGCCAAACTCTGTGACGAGCCCGAGGGAGAACGTCGGCCCGTTGAAAGGCTGGCAGGCATCTACGTGCACAGGCACGCGCGGAACAGGAGGGCTATGATTGGACAGCCAGTCTGAGGTTTGCCAGCTATTCATTGATTGCTGTTATGATTGACAGCACGCGCGCGCGCTCGTGTCTCTCACTTTTCTTTCTTTCTCTCTTGGGCTGAGGGGGATTTATTCATTTTATTCAGGTGGCCATTTTGTATGGCACGATAAGGGGCGGCGTGGGGTCACCTCAGAGTACGAGTTTGTGAAGCACCCAGCCTGGCAAGCAAGTGCAGAAAAGAAAGCGGACCGCGCCCCGGAAAGTTATAAAAGGAGACTCCATAGAAGTAGGTGGTTGTGGGAAAAGTTAAGAGTGGTTCTAACGAGCAACCACCTTCTCTTGACTCCCCCATCTGACACCTGATGGCAAGGCTCTCGCGTTTCCCGGGTCCATGAGTGGGAAAGCCACCCAGTTCTGTTTTTTGTTTGGAATTCTGGCACTGGTAGTGTTTCTGCATTTGAAACAGGGAAGACAAATCGACAAGACCCACAATCCAGAGGGGGGTTAAGACAGGACTGGATGGCCTCCCCACGCGTTGGCCACTGGACATTTGAGAGTTCTGCTCATGCACTGCTTACGTCTCTCTGGCTCTCGCATATGCTCTCTCTACACTCTCTGGGCAGGCAGGATACACAACCTCTCCTTTGCCATCATAGCGATCTGAGAAACACACGTGCAGCTGCCCCCAGTCAGAGGGCCGACCAACTGCCGCATAGCGACCTTCTACAGCCATCCTGAGAGGAATGCACCAACACAGATACCCAACGGAGCGCTTTGCCCAGGGATGCAACAGTGCAGATGCGTAACTGAGTGCTTTTCAGGGGTAAAAACGGAACAGATATACAGCAGGGAGTAGGATACGGAGGGGCACCGCCATACAGGGTGGCTGGGTGGAGAGAGGCAGGTGTCGTCTAGCGAGCCAGGTGGTGCGGCGTGATTGGCCTAGGTATTGAGGGGGAGAGCGACTCCTTGAAGAGGTGCGTCTTGAGTTCTTTTCTGAATTGTGGGAGCGTGTGGGGCAAGTCTGATGCCGACGGGGAGGAGGTTCCCTGGTCTCGGGGCGTAGGCAGAGAAGGCTTGTTGTCTGGTCCTTTCCTTTTTGCAGTGGCGGATTTAAAGACTGCTCGTGTCCCAGGCTTCTGGTGGTGCGTTGTCTGCTGGAGATGCTGGGTTTCTCTGCAAGGTAGCTGGGTGACTTGAGGGCGTGACTGCCTTATAGATGATGCGGCAAGACTTGAAGGTGATTTGTGGGTGCAGTGTGAGCCAGTGAAGGTCGATGAGGGGAGGGGTGACGGGGTACCTGCGTAGAGCCTTGAGAAAGCGTGTGGCTGCATGTAGGACACTTCTCTGGGGCTCAAGGGAAGACGACGGGCGGCCTTTCCGAGGAGGGCGTTGCCCCCATCCAGGTGGGATAGGACCAGTGCTTGTACGGTGGATCTAAAGCTGTCCGGAGGGATATTGTTGGCATGCGAAATGACTCCTGCCCTATAACCTACCATCCTGCCTAGACCTACCCTGCAACCCACCATTAACGACGACCAAGGATCAGAAAAATGAGCTCGATGTGACCACATTGGTGCGAGATAGCTCCTGCCCTATATCCAATTATCCTGCAACCAACCATAAACCGCAACCAGTGAAACCGGGCCCCTGAGATGCAGTCTGCTGAGCCTAAGATTAATGGCCCTCTGCCCGAGCACACATATCTTACCCGGCTACTAGCTGTGCATCTGCCTCTGAGGGCAGCTACCGCGAAACACGACAATGTAACCCTGGAACAGTGGGCTCGTAAGAACAAAACATCCACTCCAGACGCTCACCTCTCCTATCACTATGCTCACGCTCTACTTTACACCAACACAAAATAGAGCGCAGCTATAGCCCGCGATCAATTTCGGCCTAGCTGCTCACATATGTACTATAGCCCATGAACGACTCAGCATCCTGCTAGAACGCAGCTATAGCCCACGAAAAAAGAAATCGGCCTAGCTGCACACATAAGCGTCCTACACAGGCCTCATGCCGCAGTCTCGAGAGACCAACCCCCAAACTGCACACATTCAACTGATCTCTCAATACCACCGCACCAAATGTTAGGATGCAGCTACCATCAAGCAATCGCATCAGCTGCTCCCATATTGAATGCACCCAAGCACCCTACTCTCTCGACTGACCTTTACTACGGTCTCCAAGGGGGGCGTTCAACCCACAAGCGCTTTGAGATCATACCAATGATATATAGAGCGCTATGTAAATGCCAAATAGCAATGTATGATGTTGGCGTGACTGACCCGATGGCTGGAGGGAGAGAAATGGCAGCTGGGCCGGCCACTCCCGAGGAGAGGCCAGTAGTGAGTGGAGCAAATGCCATGCTCCTGGCTGTCTCAGGGAGCCTAGGCAGAGAGAGGGAGAGAGAGAGAGAGAGAGAGAGAGAGAGAAGCAAAAGGCTCTGCTCCTGGCCCTCTCAGGACCCAGCAGAGAGTGGAGCAAAGGCCACGCTCCTGGGCCTCTCAGGGCCCAGCAGAGAGTGGCGACCGCACTCAGCAGCGGGTGGAGCAAGGAATACGCTCCGGCCTGGCCCCTAGGCCCCGAACGGCCAGGTTCTATAGGCAGGAAAACAGGACTGACCTACAGGCACTTGTAACTCAGAGTGTGCTGTGACCCCTGGCTTCTCGGGTAACAGTGCACCGGGCGACGCGAGAGTTCTCGAGGCCTGCTCAGAGGCTTATGGGGATGGCTAGAGGGGTGTGTGCGTGCCCCCCGCTTGGTCTGCAGCTGGGTACTTCTGGGAGTTATCAGCATAATCCCGCCTTTCCCAGCCAACTCTACCTAGGCCGCAGTACCTTCTGCCGTTACAAGAGGGCATCGGGGAGCTCAGTGCTTTGGCATGAGTGCCTGAGTCTGGTTACCAGAAGGGAAGAGAGATGTGGGGGAGGGCAGGGAGGGAGGGGGCTTCCCATCTGCAAGGGGGTATGTATTCTCATGTAGGTAGACTTTGACGCGAAGTAAAGAGCTATCAAGTGGAATTCCTAAAGTGGACTTGGTTTCTTTTGGCGCATTGCCCCATTTACATTTCAATGGGCGCACACACAACGGGGCTGTTGGTATTTTGGCCCACGGGACCTCGAGTGCCACTGCCGCACAGGTCCACCGCACTGGCGGAGAAGCAGAGGGGTGGGCTGGGTTCAGCCTTCCAAGAAAGCGCGGTTCCATGTGATAATATGCCTGCAAAAATGTCGCCATGCAAGAATTGCGCAGTTTTTTTTGCGGCGATCTTACCCCACGGAACCTGTGGGGGACAGCCCCTGCAACCCCCATATTTTTTTTATACCATAAATAATGTCGCCTATGCTGGGGATAATATTAGCCCAATACCGAATGCGCAGCGCAAATGAGCAGCTCTGTTATTGACGGTGTGGGCGGCTCTTAAAAGAGCCTTTGGGTTTGTGCGTCGGTGCTGTGGTAGGTGTTCCTCAACCCCCGAATCCATAGAGAGTGCGTCCCTGGCGCTTCAGGGCATAGACCACATCCATGGCAGTGACCGTCTTCCTCTTGGCGTGCTCAGTGTAGGTGACGGCGTCCCGGATCACGTTTTCCAGGAAGACCTTGAGCACACCGCGGGTCTCCTCGTAGATGAGGCCGGAGATGCGCTTGACTCCGCCACGGCGGGCCAGGCGGCGGATGGCGGGCTTGGTAATGCCCTGGATGTTGTCTCGGAGCACTTTCCTGTGCCTCTTGGCGCCGCCCTTGCCGAGACCTTTCCCTCCTTTGCCGCGACCAGACATGTCCGCTTCTGCTGCTGCTCTGCTCGTCACAAGGGAGCTGGGGCTGTGTGTGTGGTGGCCGACGGGGATCGGCTGCTTATATGGACAGAGGGCGGGCCATGGGGGTGGAGGGCGGGGATCGCGCGGCAGCCGTCCGCTCCAGTGTGCACATGCGCAGCATTTCAAAATCAAAATGCCCGCGCTTTCCAGCCGTTACACCGGCTGGCCTTTGTTCTCTCCGAACTCGGTAAAGCAGGAAGGCGCTTGATTGTCAGCCCTTTAATGTAGAAACGTAGCTGCGCTTCTGAGAGAGGGCGCGCACGAACACACACACACCACCCCTTCCTCCAATTAAGCCCTGTGTACTCACTCCCACCCTTTCCAGCTGTGCCTCACAGTCCGGTGTGCCGCATTCGCGCCCTACTTTGCCCATGCACCCAGAAAGCTGCATGGGTATCGGGAGCATGCGATCAGCCCAAAGGGGTTTTGCACATACTCTGTTGTAGTGTAGAGAAGTGGTGGCGCTGCTGTCAAGGTACTGAGCTCTTTGTCTGAGTGTGTGAGCGGCTCTTACAAGAGCCTTTGTGTTTTTTGTTTTGTTTTTGGGAGAGTGTGTACCTTGGGCTTGTTACTTGCTGGCTTTGCCCCCTGCCTTGTGGCCCTCGGTCTTCTTGGGCAGCAGCACGGCCTGGATGTTGGGCAGGACACCGCCCTGGGCAATGGTGACCTTGCCCAGCAGCTTGTTGAGCTCCTCGTCGTTGCGGATGGCGAGCTGCAGGTGTCTGGGGATGATGCGGGTCTTCTTGTTGTCCCGGGCGGCGTTGCCGGCCAGCTCCAGGATCTCAGCAGTCAGGTACTCGAGCACGGCAGCCAGGTACACCGGGGCTCCGGCTCCCACGCGCTCACCGTAGTTCCCCTTCCGCAGCAGCCTGTGCACACGGCCTACTGGGAACTGCAAGCCTGCCCGGGAGGAGCGAGTCTTTGCCTTAGCACGGGCCTTCCCTCCTTGCTTTCCTCGTCCAGACATGATGCGTTGCTCGTTCAACGTTCAAAACGAAAGTAATGAGCGCGCGCTTGTTCTTCTTCTTGCTGATAGATTTTTATCCATCAGCGGTGATTTTTTGGATACCGAGGCTTGAGCCTCATTACTCCATCTTCTCGGGTTGAGTGTGTAGTCGTGGGTTTGTATTCTTCTTGGTCTGTGTGGTCTTGTCACAGTAGGGCTGGTTTCACTGGGTCTTCGCAGTGATGGGCCGCGGGTAGCGGTCGAAGGGGTTTGCTGTGGTGGCAGTGAGTCTTCTGATCAGAGGGTTCGGGTTCTGATCCAGTTCTTGGCAGAAGTTCTTACTCAGCTTCGCTAGATGTTCATCCAACATCTCGATGTCCAGGTCTCTGTGAAGGTCTGCTATCCTTGTGAAGATTGGAGCTCCAGATGATATCCGCAGGGCCTTGTTCTGGACTATCTGAAGACTCTTCCGGTGTCGCTCATGGCAGGTCATCCATGCTGGTGAGGCATAAGTCAGGGTTGGTCTGATGATCGCCTTGTAGACGTTGATCTTTGTCCGGAGGGGCATGGACTTGCTCTTCAGGAGTGGGTACAGCGCTGCCATCTTTCCTGTTGCCTTCTGCAGCCTGGGAGGGCCGGCATATAAAGACACGGTGGAGCTCTCTCATTGGACGAAACCTAGGCTCTGTGTGAACATCCATTGGAGGGGGAGACTACTCCTGCCAACCAACCAATCAGAGCTCTGTGCCGGGCACACAGACACGGAAGAGCTGCAGAACCAAACGGGCCAATGGCGAGCAGGGACTGGCAGCAGCTGATTAAGCACAGGCAGCCTACAAAAGAGAGGGGAGGGGTGCGGTTATTTACTCATTTCTTCCGCTCCTCACAGCGTGAACGTTCGCGGCAGACAATGCCTGAGCCAGCCAAGTCCGCCCCAGCAGGGCTCCAAGAAAGCGCTCTCCAAGCCGCCCAAGGAGGACGGGAAGAAGCGCAAGAGGTGCAGGAAGGAAAGCTATGCCATTTACATCTACAAGGTGATGAAGCAGGTGCACCCTGACACCGGCATCTCTTCCAAGGCCATGGGCATCATGAACTCGTTTGTCAATGACATCTTCGAGCGCATCTCCGGGGAAGCCTCCCGCCTGTGCCACTACAACAAACACAGGACCATCACCTCCAGGGAGATCCAGACCGCAGTGCGACTCCTGCTGCCAGGCGAGCTGGCCAAGCACGCTGTGTCCGAGGGCACCAAGGCCGTCACCAAGTACACCAGTGCCAAGTGAGGCCACAGTTCCCAGCAGCAAAAAACCCAAAGGCTCTTTTAAGAGCCGCTCACCACCTCCACTCAAGAGCTCGCATGCTTTGCCTAGCAAGCCCCGCTTTATTCCATCCCCGGAAGACATAAGGGCAATGGTCTCAAATAGGGACTTCGGCCTCAGGGTCGGCGTAAGCAAATTAATGCTCTGCGCTGCGGCAGGAGTCACGCTCCCTACTTGACACATTCGCTGGGCTGGGAGGGAAAGCTCTGGGGACAGAGCGCAATGTGCAGGACAGGCACTGCCAGGGAAGCGCTCGCAGCAGACCCCTCTGTCCCCGAGCTCGACAGGGAGCCAGTACCGCACCGTTCGGTTTGCGGGGGGGGGGGGGGGGCGGCGGGCGGAGAACCGGCCGTTAGCGCACAGCGCTTAGAAGTGGTTGTAATCCAACATCAAGGCAGGCGCTATAGAAACCGTGATGTGTAGGGGGGGGGGGGGCGTCTTCAGGTTCAGAGATCTCTGTGGGGAGGTGGCGGGGGCCGGCCTCGGGTTAAGAGATGGCTGTGCTCCGGCTAAGAGGCACAAGCCATCGCATCTAATCCGACCGCCACAAGAGCACAAATTGAAAGCAATATGAAGGTGAGGCAAAGCTGGTCGCCAAAGCGCCCCGACATGCATTTTGGGGGCTCGCAGCGGTGGGGTGTGGCGGGTTGCCTTGACTTGGACGCCAGCCGCAGGGCGTTTCATTCAACACATGCCAAGACAGGCAGTGGCAACTGGAGCGTTGGCATGTTTGCCTTGGGTTTGAGAGACAACCTAGCTGCCTGTGCAGTGAAGAGAGGCGCCTCGAGAGGCAGAGTTGAGCAGCTCTTGTGTGTGACAATGTGTCGGCTCTTAAAAGAGCCTTTGTGGTGGTGGGTCTTGCTGCCGGTGCCCCTCAGGCCCTCTCGCCTCGGATGCGGCGGGCCAGCTGGATGTCCTTGGGCATAATGGTCACTCTTTTGGCGTGAATGGCGCAGAGGTTGGTGTCCTCAAAGAGCCCCACCAAGTAGGACTCGCTGGCCTCCTGCAGGGCCATGACGGCGTAGCTCTGGAAACGCAGGTCGGTCTTGAAATCCTGTGCGATCTCCCGCACAAGGCGCTGGAAGGGCAGTTTGCGGATGAGCAGCTCGGTAGATTTCTGGTAGCGCCGTATCTCCCTGAGGGCCACGGTGCCCGGCCGGTAGCGGTGAGGTTTCTTGACACCGCCAGTGGCTGGTGCGCTCTTGCGGGCAGCTTTGGTGGCCAGCTGCTTGCGAGGTGCCTTGCCTCCGGTGGACTTGCGGGCGGTCTGCTTGGTACGGGCCATGGTAACCTTGTGCGACTTACTTCCGAAGTACAATGGTCTGTCTGTGACGGCTTCAGAGAGCGCGCGGGCTGATGAAGACCCAGCTCCACTCCGATTGGCTGGGACAATAGCAGGAAACAGGTTTGAAAAAGCCCGCCAAACTCTGTGACGAGCCCGAGGGAGAACGTCGGCCCGTTGAAAGGCTGGCAGGCATCTACGTGCACAGGCACGCGCGGAACAGGAGGGCTATGATTGGACAGCCAGTCTGAGGTTTGCCAGCTATTCATTGATTGCTGTTATGATTGACAGCACGCGCGCGCGCTCGTGTCTCTCACTTTTCTTTCTTTCTCTCTTGGGCTGAGGGGGATTTATTCATTTTATTCAGGTGGCCATTTTGTATGGCACGATAAGGGGCGGCGTGGGGTCACCTCAGAGTACGAGTTTGTGAAGCACCCAGCCTGGCAAGCAAGTGCAGAAAAGAAAGCGGACCGCGCCCCGGAAAGTTATAAAAGGAGACTCCATAGAAGTAGGTGGTTGTGGGAAAAGTTAAGAGTGGTTCTAACGAGCAACCACCTTCTCTTGACTCCCCCATCTGACACCTGATGGCAAGGCTCTCGCGTTTCCCGGGTCCATGAGTGGGAAAGCCACCCAGTTCTGTTTTTTGTTTGGAATTCTGGCACTGGTAGTGTTTCTGCATTTGAAACAGGGAAGACAAATCGACAAGACCCACAATCCAGAGGGGGGTTAAGACAGGACTGGATGGCCTCCCCACGCGTTGGCCACTGGACATTTGAGAGTTCTGCTCATGCACTGCTTACGTCTCTCTGGCTCTCGCATATGCTCTCTCTACACTCTCTGGGCAGGCAGGATACACAACCTCTCCTTTGCCATCATAGCGATCTGAGAAACACACGTGCAGCTGCCCCCAGTCAGAGGGCCGACCAACTGCCGCATAGCGACCTTCTACAGCCATCCTGAGAGGAATGCACCAACACAGATACCCAACGGAGCGCTTTGCCCAGGGATGCAACAGTGCAGATGCGTAACTGAGTGCTTTTCAGGGGTAAAAACGGAACAGATATACAGCAGGGAGTAGGATACGGAGGGGCACCGCCATACAGGGTGGCTGGGTGGAGAGAGGCAGGTGTCGTCTAGCGAGCCAGGTGGTGCGGCGTGATTGGCCTAGGTATTGAGGGGGAGAGCGACTCCTTGAAGAGGTGCGTCTTGAGTTCTTTTCTGAATTGTGGGAGCGTGTGGGGCAAGTCTGATGCCGACGGGGAGGAGGTTCCCTGGTCTCGGGGCGTAGGCAGAGAAGGCTTGTTGTCTGGTCCTTTCCTTTTTGCAGTGGCGGATTTAAAGACTGCTCGTGTCCCAGGCTTCTGGTGGTGCGTTGTCTGCTGGAGATGCTGGGTTTCTCTGCAAGGTAGCTGGGTGACTTGAGGGCGTGACTGCCTTATAGATGATGCGGCAAGACTTGAAGGTGATTTGTGGGTGCAGTGTGAGCCAGTGAAGGTCGATGAGGGGAGGGGTGACGGGGTACCTGCGTAGAGCCTTGAGAAAGCGTGTGGCTGCATGTAGGACACTTCTCTGGGGCTCAAGGGAAGACGACGGGCGGCCTTTCCGAGGAGGGCGTTGCCCCCATCCAGGTGGGATAGGACCAGTGCTTGTACGGTGGATCTAAAGCTGTCCGGAGGGATATTGTTGGCATGCGAAATGACTCCTGCCCTATAACCTACCATCCTGCCTAGACCTACCCTGCAACCCACCATTAACGACGACCAAGGATCAGAAAAATGAGCTCGATGTGACCACATTGGTGCGAGATAGCTCCTGCCCTATATCCAATTATCCTGCAACCAACCATAAACCGCAACCAGTGAAACCGGGCCCCTGAGATGCAGTCTGCTGAGCCTAAGATTAATGGCCCTCTGCCCGAGCACACATATCTTACCCGGCTACTAGCTGTGCATCTGCCTCTGAGGGCAGCTACCGCGAAACACGACAATGTAACCCTGGAACAGTGGGCTCGTAAGAACAAAACATCCACTCCAGACGCTCACCTCTCCTATCACTATGCTCACGCTCTACTTTACACCAACACAAAATAGAGCGCAGCTATAGCCCGCGATCAATTTCGGCCTAGCTGCTCACATACGTACTATAGCCCATGAACGACTCAGCATCCTGCTAGAACGCAGCTATAGCCCACGAAAAAAGAAATCGGCCTAGCTGCACACATAAGCGTCCTACACAGGCCTCATGCCGCAGTCTCGAGAGACCAACCCCCAAACTGCACACATTCAACTGATCTCTCAATACCACCGCACCAAATGTTAGGATGCAGCTACCATCAAGCAATCGCATCAGCTGCTCCCATATTGAATGCACCCAAGCACCCTACTCTCTCGACTGACCTTTACTACGGTCTCCAAGGGGGGCGTTCAACCCACAAGCGCTTTGAGATCATACCAATGATATATAGAGCGCTATGTAAATGCCAAATAGCAATGTATGATGTTGGCGTGACTGACCCGATGGCTGGAGGGAGAGAAATGGCAGCTGGGCCGGCCACTCCCGAGGAGAGGCCAGTAGTGAGTGGAGCAAATGCCATGCTCCTGGCTGTCTCAGGGAGCCTAGGCAGAGAGAGGGAGAGAGAGAGAGAGAGAGAAGCAAAAGGCTCTGCTCCTGGCCCTCTCAGGACCCAGCAGAGAGTGGAGCAAAGGCCACGCTCCTGGGCCTCTCAGGGCCCAGCAGAGAGTGGCGACCGCACTCAGCAGCGGGTGGAGCAAGGAATACGCTCCGGCCTGGCCCCTAGGCCCCGAACGGCCAGGTTCTATAGGCAGGAAAACAGGACTGACCTACAGGCACTTGTAACTCAGAGTGTGCTGTGACCCCTGGCTTCTCGGGTAACAGTGCACCGGGCGACGCGAGAGTTCTCGAGGCCTGCTCAGAGGCTTATGGGGATGGCTAGAGGGGTGTGTGCGTGCCCCCCGCTTGGTCTGCAGCTGGGTACTTCTGGGAGTTATCAGCATAATCCCGCCTTTCCCAGCCAACTCTACCTAGGCCGCAGTATTTTCTGCCGTTACAAGAGGGCATCGGGGAGCTCAGTGCTTTGGCATGAGTGCCTGAGTCTGGTTACCAGAAGGGAAGAGAGATGTGGGGGAGGGCAGGGAGGGAGGGGGCTTCCCATCTGCAAGGGGGTATGTATTCTCATGTAGGTAGACTTTGACGCGAAGTAAAGAGCTATCAAGTGGAATTCCTAAAGTGGACTTGGTTTCTTTTGGCGCATTGCCCCATTTACATTTCAATGGGCGCACACACAACGGGGCTGTTGGTATTTTGGCCCACGGGACCTCGAGTGCCACTGCCGCACAGGTCCACCGCACTGGCGGGGAAGCAGAGGGGTGGGCTGGGTTCAGCCTTCCAAGAAAGCGCGGTTCCATGTGATAATATGCCTGCAAAAATGTCGCCATGCAAGAATTGCGCAGTTTTTTTTGCGGCGATCTTACCCCACGGAACCTGTGGGGGACAGCCCCTGCAACCCCCATATTTTTTTTATACCATAAATAATGTCGCCTATGCTGGGGATAATATTAGCCAAAATCAAAATGCCCGCGCTTTCCAGCCGTTACACCGGCTGGCCTTTGTTCTCTCCGAACTCGGTAAAGCAGGAAGGCGCTTGATTGTCAGCCCTTTAATGTAGAAACGTAGCTGCGCTTCTGAGAGAGGGCGCGCACGAACACACACACACCACCCCTTCCTCCAATTAAGCCCTGTGTACTCACTCCCACCCTTTCCAGCTGTGCCTCACAGTCCGGTGTGCCGCATTCGCGCCCTACTTTGCCCATGCACCCAGAAAGCTGCATGGGTATCGGGAGCATGCGATCAGCCCAAAGGGGTTTTGCACATACTCTGTTGTAGTGTAGAGAAGTGGTGGCGCTGCCGTCAAGGTACTGAGCTCTTTGTCTGAGTGTGTGAGCGGCTCTTACAAGAGCCTTTGTGTTTTTTGTTTTGTTTTTGGGAGAGTGTGTACCTTGGGCTTGTTACTTGCTGGCTTTGCCCCCTGCCTTGTGGCCCTCGGTCTTCTTGGGCAGCAGCACGGCCTGGATGTTGGGCAGGACACCGCCCTGGGCAATGGTGACCTTGCCCAGCAGCTTGTTGAGCTCCTCGTCGTTGCGGATGGCGAGCTGCAGGTGTCTGGGGATGATGCGGGTCTTCTTGTTGTCCCGGGCGGCGTTGCCGGCCAGCTCCAGGATCTCAGCAGTCAGGTACTCGAGCACGGCAGCCAGGTACACCGGGGCTCCGGCTCCCACGCGCTCACCGTAGTTCCCCTTCCGCAGCAGCCTGTGCACACGGCCTACTGGGAACTGCAAGCCTGCCCGGGAGGAGCGAGTCTTTGCCTTAGCACGGGCCTTCCCTCCTTGCTTTCCTCGTCCAGACATGATGCGTTGCTCGTTCAACGTTCAAAACGAAAGTAATGAGCGCGCGCTTGTTCTTCTTCTTGCTGATAGATTTTTATCCATCAGCGGTGATTTTTTGGATACCGAGGCTTGAGCCTCATTACTCCATCTTCTCGGGTTGAGTGTGTAGTCGTGGGTTTGTATTCTTCTTGGTCTGTGTGGTCTTGTCACAGTAGGGCTGGTTTCACTGGGTCTTCGCAGTGATGGGCCGCGGGTAGCGGTCGAAGGGGTTTGCTGTGGTGGCAGTGAGTCTTCTGATCAGAGGGTTCGGGTTCTGATCCAGTTCTTGGCAGAAGTTCTTACTCAGCTTCGCTAGATGTTCATCCAACATCTCGATGTCCAGGTCTCTGTGAAGGTCTGCTATCCTTGTGAAGATTGGAGCTCCAGATGATATCCGCAGGGCCTTGTTCTGGACTATCTGAAGACTCTTCCGGTGTCGCTCATGGCAGGTCATCCATGCTGGTGAGGCATAAGTCAGGGTTGGTCTGATGATCGCCTTGTAGACGTTGATCTTTGTCCGGAGGGGCATGGACTTGCTCTTCAGGAGTGGGTACAGCGCTGCCATCTTTCCTGTTGCCTTCTGCAGCCTGGGAGGGCCGGCATATAAAGACACGGTGGAGCTCTCTCATTGGACGAAACCTAGGCTCTGTGTGAACATCCATTGGAGGGGGAGACTACTCCTGCCAACCAACCAATCAGAGCTCTGTGCCAGGCACACAGACACGGAAGAGCTGCAGAACCAAACGGGCCAATGGCGAGCAGGGACTGGCAGCAGCTGATTAAGCACAGGCAGCCTACAAAAGAGAGGGGAGGGGTGCGGTTATTTACTCATTTCTTCCGCTCCTCACAGCGTGAACGTTCGCGGCAGACAATGCCTGAGCCAGCCAAGTCCGCCCCAGCAGGGCTCCAAGAAAGCGCTCTCCAAGCCGCCCAAGAAGGACGGGAAGAAGCGCAAGAGGTGCAGGAAGGAAAGCTATGCCATTTACATCTACAAGGTGATGAAGCAGGTGCACCCTGACACCGGCATCTCTTCCAAGGCCATGGGCATCATGAACTCGTTTGTCAATGACATCTTCGAGCGCATCTCCGGGGAAGCCTCCCGCCTGTGCCACTACAACAAACACAGGACCATCACCTCCAGGGAGATCCAGACCGCAGTGCGACTCCTGCTGCCAGGCGAGCTGGCCAAGCACGCTGTGTCCGAGGGCACCAAGGCCGTCACCAAGTACACCAGTGCCAAGTGAGGCCACAGTTCCCAGCAGCAAAAAACCCAAAGGCTCTTTTAAGAGCCGCTCACCACCTCCACTCAAGAGCTCGCATGCTTTGCCTAGCAAGCCCCGCTTTATTCCATCCCCGGAAGACATAAGGGCAATGGTCTCAAATAGGGACTTCGGCCTCAGGGTCGGCGTAAGCAAATTAATGCTCTGCGCTGCGGCAGGAGTCACGCTCCCTACTTGACACATTCGCTGGGCTGGGAGGGAAAGCTCTGGGGACAGAGCGCAATGTGCAGGACAGGCACTGCCAGGGAAGCGCTCGCAGCAGACCCCTCTGTCCCCGAGCTCGACAGGGAGCCAGTACCGCACCGTTCGGTTTGCGGGGGGGGGGGGGGGCGGCGGGCGGAGAACCGGCCGTTAGCGCACAGCGCTTAGAAGTGGTTGTAATCCAACATCAAGGCAGGCGCTATAGAAACCGTGATGTGTAGGGGGGGGGGGGGCGTCTTCAGGTTCAGAGATCTCTGTGGGGAGGTGGCGGGGGCCGGCCTCGGGTTAAGAGATGGCTGTGCTCCGGCTAAGAGGCACAAGCCATCGCATCTAATCCGACCGCCACAAGAGCACAAATTGAAAGCAATATGAAGGTGAGGCAAAGCTGGTCGCCAAAGCGCCCTGACATGCATTTTGGGGGCTCGCAGCGGTGGGGTGTGGCGGGTTGCCTTGACTTGGACGCCAGCCGCAGGGCGTTTCATTCAACACATGCCAAGACAGGCAGTGGCAACTGGAGCGTTGGCATGTTTGCCTTGGGTTTGAGAGACAACCTAGCTGCCTGTGCAGTGAAGAGAGGCGCCTCGAGAGGCAGAGTTGAGCAGCTCTTGTGTGTGACAATGTGTCGGCTCTTAAAAGAGCCTTTGTGGTGGTGGGTCTTGCTGCCGGTGCCCCTCAGGCCCTCTCGCCTCGGATGCGGCGGGCCAGCTGGATGTCCTTGGGCATAATGGTCACTCTTTTGGCGTGAATGGCGCAGAGGTTGGTGTCCTCAAAGAGCCCCACCAAGTAGGACTCGCTGGCCTCCTGCAGGGCCATGACGGCGGAGCTCTGGAAACGCAGGTCGGTCTTGAAATCCTGTGCGATCTCCCGCACAAGGCGCTGGAAGGGCAGTTTGCGGATGAGCAGCTCGGTAGATTTCTGGTAGCGCCGTATCTCCCTGAGGGCCACGGTGCCCGGCCGGTAGCGGTGAGGTTTCTTGACACCGCCAGTGGCTGGTGCGCTCTTGCGGGCAGCTTTGGTGGCCAGCTGCTTGCGAGGTGCCTTGCCTCCGGTGGACTTGCGGGCGGTCTGCTTGGTACGGGCCATGGTAACCTTGTGCGACTTACTTCCGAAGTACAATGGTCTGTCTGTGACGGCTTCAGAGAGCGCGCGGGCTGATGAAGACCCAGCTCCACTCCGATTGGCTGGGACAATAGCAGGAAACAGGTTTGAAAAAGCCCGCCAAACTCTGTGACGAGCCCGAGGGAGAACGTCGGCCCGTTGAAAGGCTGGCAGGCATCTACGTGCACAGGCACGCGCGGAACAGGAGGGCTATGATTGGACAGCCAGTCTGAGGTTTGCCAGCTATTCATTGATTGCTGTTATGATTGACAGCACGCGCGCGCGCTCGTGTCTCTCACTTTTCTTTCTTTCTCTCTTGGGCTGAGGGGGATTTATTCATTTTATTCAGGTGGCCATTTTGTATGGCACGATAAGGGGCAGCGTGGGGTCACCTCAGAGTACGAGTTTGTGAAGCACCCAGCCTGGCAAGCAAGTGCAGAAAAGAAAGCGGACCGCGCCCCGGAAAGTTATAAAAGGAGACTCCATAGAAGTAGGTGGTTGTGGGAAAAGTTAAGAGTGGTTCTAACGAGCAACCACCTTCTCTTGACTCCCCCATCTGACACCTGATGGCAAGGCTCTCGCGTTTCCCGGGTCCATGAGTGGGAAAGCCACCCAGTTCTGTTTTTTGTTTGGAATTCTGGCACTGGTAGTGTTTCTGCATTTGAAACAGGGAAGACAAATCGACAAGACCCACAATCCAGAGGGGGGTTAAGACAGGACTGGATGGCCTCCCCACGCGTTGGCCACTGGACATTTGAGAGTTCTGCTCATGCACTGCTTACGTCTCTCTGGCTCTCGCATATGCTCTCTCTACACTCTCTGGGCAGGCAGGATACACAACCTCTCCTTTGCCATCATAGCGATCTGAGAAACACACGTGCAGCTGCCCCCAGTCAGAGGGCCGACCAACTGCCGCATAGCGACCTTCTACAGCCATCCTGAGAGGAATGCACCAACACAGATACCCAACGGAGCGCTTTGCCCAGGGATGCAACAGTGCAGATGCGTAACTGAGTGCTTTTCAGGGGTAAAAACGGAACAGATATACAGCAGGGAGTAGGATACGGAGGGGCACCGCCATACAGGGTGGCTGGGTGGAGAGAGGCAGGTGTCGTCTAGCGAGCCAGGTGGTGCGGCGTGATTGGCCTAGGTATTGAGGGGGAGAGCGACTCCTTGAAGAGGTGCGTCTTGAGTTCTTTTCTGAATTGTGGGAGCGTGTGGGGCAAGTCTGATGCCGACGGGGAGGAGGTTCCCTGGTCTCGGGGCGTAGGCAGAGAAGGCTTGTTGTCTGGTCCTTTCCTTTTTGCAGTGGCGGATTTAAAGACTGCTCGTGTCCCAGGCTTCTGGTGGTGCGTTGTCTGCTGGAGATGCTGGGTTTCTCTGCAAGGTAGCTGGGTGACTTGAGGGCGTGACTGCCTTATAGATGATGCGGCAAGACTTGAAGGTGATTTGTGGGTGCAGTGTGAGCCAGTGAAGGTCGATGAGGGGAGGGGTGACGGGGTACCTGCGTAGAGCCTTGAGAAAGCGTGTGGCTGCATGTAGGACACTTCTCTGGGGCTCAAGGGAAGACGACGGGCGGCCTTTCCGAGGAGGGCGTTGCCCCCATCCAGGTGGGATAGGACCAGTGCTTGTACGGTGGATCTAAAGCTGTCCGGAGGGATATTGTTGGCATGCGAAATGACTCCTGCCCTATAACCTACCATCCTGCCTAGACCTACCCTGCAACCCACCATTAACGACGACCAAGGATCAGAAAAATGAGCTCGATGTGACCACATTGGTGCGAGATAGCTCCTGCCCTATATCCAATTATCCTGCAACCAACCATAAACCGCAACCAGTGAAACCGGGCCCCTGAGATGCAGTCTGCTGAGCCTAAGATTAATGGCCCTCTGCCCGAGCACACATATCTTACCCGGCTACTAGCTGTGCATCTGCCTCTGAGGGCAGCTACCGCGAAACACGACAATGTAACCCTGGAACAGTGGGCTCGTAAGAACAAAACATCCACTCCAGACGCTCACCTCTCCTATCACTATGCTCACGCTCTACTTTACACCAACACAAAATAGAGCGCAGCTATAGCCCGCGATCAATTTCGGCCTAGCTGCTCACATACGTACTATAGCCCATGAACGACTCAGCATCCTGCTAGAACGCAACTATAGCCCACGAAAAAAGAAATCGGCCTAGCTGCACACATAAGCGTCCTACACAGGCCTCATGCCGCAGTCTCGAGAGACCAACCCCCAAACTGCACACATTCAACTGATCTCTCAATACCACCGCACCAAATGTTAGGATGCAGCTACCATCAAGCAATCGCATCAGCTGCTCCCATATTGAATGCACCCAAGCACCCTACTCTCTCGACTGACCTTTACTACGGTCTCCAAGGGGGGCGTTCAACCCACAAGCGCTTTGAGATCATACCAATGATATATAGAGCGCTATGTAAATGCCAAATAACAATGTATGATGTTGGCGTGACTGACCCGATGGCTGGAGGGAGAGAAATGGCAGCTGGGCCGGCCACTCCCGAGGAGAGGCCAGTAGTGAGTGGAGCAAATGCCATGCTCCTGGCTGTCTCAGGGAGCCTAGGCAGAGAGAGAGAGGGAGAGAGAGAGAGAGAGAGAGAGAGAGAGAAGCAAAAGGCTCTGCTCCTGGCCCTCTCAGGACCCAGCAGAGAGTGGAGCAAAGGCCACGCTCCTGGGCCTCTCAGGGCCCAGCAGAGAGTGGCGACCGCACTCAGCAGCGGGTGGAGCAAGGAATACGCTCCGGCCTGGCCCCTAGGCCCCGAACGGCCAGGTTCTATAGGCAGGAAAACAGGGCTGACCTACAGGCACTTGTAACTCAGAGTGTGCTGTGACCCCTGGCTTCTCGGGTAACAGTGCACCGGGCGACGCGAGAGTTCTCGAGGCCTGCTCAGAGGCTTATGGGGATGGCTAGAGGGGTGTGTGCGTGCCCCCCGCTTGGTCTGCAGCTGGGTACTTCTGGGAGTTATCAGCATAATCCCGCCTTTCCCAGCCAACTCTACCTAGGCCGCAGTACCTTCTGCCGTTACAAGAGGGCATCGGGGAGCTCAGTGCTTTGGCATGAGTGCCTGAGTCTGGTTACCAGAAGGGAAGAGAGATGTGGGGGAGGGCAGGGAGGGAGGGGGCTTCCCATCTGCAAGGGGGTATGTATTCTCATGTAGGTAGACTTTGACGCGAAGTAAAGAGCTATCAAGTGGAATTCCTAAAGTGGACTTGGTTTCTTTTGGCGCATTGCCCCATTTACATTTCAATGGGCGCACACACAACGGGGCTGTTGGTATTTTGGCCCACGGGACCTCGAGTGCCACTGCCGCACAGGTCCACCGCACTGGCGGGGAAGCAGAGGGGTGGGCTGGGTTCAGCCTTCCAAGAAAGCGCGGTTCCATGTGATAATATGCCTGCAAAAATGTCGCCATGCAAGAATTGCGCAGTTTTTTTTGCGGCGATCTTACCCCACGGAACCTGTGGGGGACAGCCCCTGCAACCCCCATATTTTTTTTATACCATAAATAATGTCGCCTATGCTGGGGATAATATTAGCCCAATACCGAATGCGCAGCGCAAATGAGCAGCTCTGTTATTGACGGTGTGGGCGGCTCTTAAAAGAGCCTTTGGGTTTGTGCGTCGGTGCTGTGGTAGGTGTTCCTCAACCCCCGAATCCATAGAGAGTGCGTCCCTGGCGCTTCAGGGCATAGACCACATCCATGGCAGTGACCGTCTTCCTCTTGGCGTGCTCAGTGTAGGTGACGGCGTCCCGGATCACGTTTTCCAGGAAGACCTTGAGCACACCGCGGGTCTCCTCGTAGATGAGGCCGGAGATGCGCTTGACTCCGCCACGGCGGGCCAGGCGGCGGATGGCGGGCTTGGTAATGCCCTGGATGTTGTCTCGGAGCACTTTCCTGTGCCTCTTGGCGCCGCCCTTGCCGAGACCTTTCCCTCCTTTGCCGCGACCAGACATGTCCGCTTCTGCTGCTGCTCTGCTCGTCACAAGGGAGCTGGGGCTGTGTGTGTGGTGGCCGACGGGGATCGGCTGCTTATATGGACAGAGGGCGGGCCATGGGGGTGGAGGGCGGGGATCGCGCGGCAGCCGTCCGCTCCAGTGTGCACATGCGCAGCATTTCAAAATCAAAATGCCCGCGCTTTCCAGCCGTTACACCGGCTGGCCTTTGTTCTCTCCGAACTCGGTAAAGCAGGAAGGCGCTTGATTGTCAGCCCTTTAATGTAGAAACGTAGCTGCGCTTCTGAGAGAGGGCGCGCACGAACACACACACACCACCCCTTCCTCCAATTAAGCCCTGTGTACTCACTCCCACCCTTTCCAGCTGTGCCTCACAGTCCGGTGTGCCGCATTCGCGCCCTACTTTGCCCATGCACCCAGAAAGCTGCATGGGTATCGGGAGCATGCGATCAGCCCAAAGGGGTTTTGCACATACTCTGTTGTAGTGTAGAGAAGTGGTGGCGCTGCTGTCAAGGTACTGAGCTCTTTGTCTGAGTGTGTGAGCGGCTCTTACAAGAGCCTTTGTGTTTTTTGTTTTGTTTTTGGGAGAGTGTGTACCTTGGGCTTGTTACTTGCTGGCTTTGCCCCCTGCCTTGTGGCCCTCGGTCTTCTTGGGCAGCAGCACGGCCTGGATGTTGGGCAGGACACCGCCCTGGGCAATGGTGACCTTGCCCAGCAGCTTGTTGAGCTCCTCGTCGTTGCGGATGGCGAGCTGCAGGTGTCTGGGGATGATGCGGGTCTTCTTGTTGTCCCGGGCGGCGTTGCCGGCCAGCTCCAGGATCTCAGCAGTCAGGTACTCGAGCACGGCAGCCAGGTACACCGGGGCTCCGGCTCCCACGCGCTCACCGTAGTTCCCCTTCCGCAGCAGCCTGTGCACACGGCCTACTGGGAACTGCAAGCCTGCCCGGGAGGAGCGAGTCTTTGCCTTAGCACGGGCCTTCCCTCCTTGCTTTCCTCGTCCAGACATGATGCGTTGCTCGTTCAACATTCAAAACGAAAGTAATGAGCGCGCGCTTGTTCTTCTTCTTGCTGATAGATTTTTATCCATCAGCGGTGATTTTTTGGATACCGAGGCTTGAGCCTCATTACTCCATCTTCTCGGGTTGAGTGTGTAGTCGTGGGTTTGTATTCTTCTTGGTCTGTGTGGTCTTGTCACAGTAGGGCTGGTTTCACTGGGTCTTCGCAGTGATGGGCCGCGGGTAGCGGTCGAAGGGGTTTGCTGTGGTGGCAGTGAGTCTTCTGATCAGAGGGTTCGGGTTCTGATCCAGTTCTTGGCAGAAGTTCTTACTCAGCTTCGCTAGATGTTCATCCAACATCTCGATGTCCAGGTCTCTGTGAAGGTCTGCTATCCTTGTGAAGATTGGAGCTCCAGATGATATCCGCAGGGCCTTGTTCTGGACTATCTGAAGACTCTTCCGGTGTCGCTCATGGCAGGTCATCCATGCTGGTGAGGCATAAGTCAGGGTTGGTCTGATGATCGCCTTGTAGACGTTGATCTTTGTCCGGAGGGGCATGGACTTGCTCTTCAGGAGTGGGTACAGCGCTGCCATCTTTCCTGTTGCCTTCTGCAGCCTGGGAGGGCCGGCATATAAAGACACGGTGGAGCTCTCTCATTGGACGAAACCTAGGCTCTGTGTGAACATCCATTGGAGGGGGAGACTACTCCTGCCAACCAACCAATCAGAGCTCTGTGCCGGGCACACAGACACGGAAGAGCTGCAGAACCAAACGGGCCAATGGCGAGCAGGGACTGGCAGCAGCTGATTAAGCACAGGCAGCCTACAAAAGAGAGGGGAGGGGTGCGGTTATTTACTCATTTCTTCCGCTCCTCACAGCGTGAACGTTCGCGGCAGACAATGCCTGAGCCAGCCAAGTCCGCCCCAGCAGGGCTCCAAGAAAGCGCTCTCCAAGCCGCCCAAGGAGGACGGGAAGAAGCGCAAGAGGTGCAGGAAGGAAAGCTATGCCATTTACATCTACAAGGTGATGAAGCAGGTGCACCCTGACACCGGCATCTCTTCCAAGGCCATGGGCATCATGAACTCGTTTGTCAATGACATCTTCGAGCGCATCTCCGGGGAAGCCTCCCGCCTGTGCCACTACAACAAACACAGGACCATCACCTCCAGGGAGATCCAGACCGCAGTGCGACTCCTGCTGCCAGGCGAGCTGGCCAAGCACGCTGTGTCCGAGGGCACCAAGGCCGTCACCAAGTACACCAGTGCCAAGTGAGGCCACAGTTCCCAGCAGCAAAAAACCCAAAGGCTCTTTTAAGAGCCGCTCACCACCTCCACTCAAGAGCTCGCATGCTTTGCCTAGCAAGCCCCGCTTTATTCCATCCCCGGAAGACATAAGGGCAATGGTCTCAAATAGGGACTTCGGCCTCAGGGTCGGCGTAAGCAAATTAATGCTCTGCGCTGCGGCAGGAGTCACGCTCCCTACTTGACACATTCGCTGGGCTGGGAGGGAAAGCTCTGGGGACAGAGCGCAATGTGCAGGACAGGCACTGCCAGGGAAGCGCTCGCAGCAGACCCCTCTGTCCCCGAGCTCGACAGGGAGCCAGTACCGCACCGTTCGGTTTGCGGGGGGGGGGGGGGGGCGGCGGGCGGAGAACCGGCCGTTAGCGCACAGCGCTTAGAAGTGGTTGTAATCCAACATCAAGGCAGGCGCTATAGAAACCGTGATGTGTAGGGGGGGGGGGGCGTCTTCAGGTTCAGAGATCTCTGTGGGGAGGTGGCGGGGGCCGGCCTCGGGTTAAGAGATGGCTGTGCTCCGGCTAAGAGGCACAAGCCATCGCATCTAATCCGACCGCCACAAGAGCACAAATTGAAAGCAATATGAAGGTGAGGCAAAGCTGGTCGCCAAAGCGCCCCGACATGCATTTTGGGGGCTCGCAGCGGTGGGGTGTGGCGGGTTGCCTTGACTTGGACGCCAGCCGCAGGGCGTTTCATTCAACACATGCCAAGACAGGCAGTGGCAACTGGAGCGTTGGCATGTTTGCCTTGGGTTTGAGAGACAACCTAGCTGCCTGTGCAGTGAAGAGAGGCGCCTCGAGAGGCAGAGTTGAGCAGCTCTTGTGTGTGACAATGTGTCGGCTCTTAAAAGAGCCTTTGTGGTGGTGGGTCTTGCTGCCGGTGCCCCTCAGGCCCTCTCGCCTCGGATGCGGCGGGCCAGCTGGATGTCCTTGGGCATAATGGTCACTCTTTTGGCGTGAATGGCGCAGAGGTTGGTGTCCTCAAAGAGCCCCACCAAGTAGGACTCGCTGGCCTCCTGCAGGGCCATGACGGCGTAGCTCTGGAAACGCAGGTCGGTCTTGAAATCCTGTGCGATCTCCCGCACAAGGCGCTGGAAGGGCAGTTTGCGGATGAGCAGCTCGGTAGATTTCTGGTAGCGCCGTATCTCCCTGAGGGCCACGGTGCCCGGCCGGTAGCGGTGAGGTTTCTTGACACCGCCAGTGGCTGGTGCGCTCTTGCGGGCAGCTTTGGTGGCCAGCTGCTTGCGAGGTGCCTTGCCTCCGGTGGACTTGCGGGCGGTCTGCTTGGTACGGGCCATGGTAACCTTGTGCGACTTACTTCCGAAGTACAATGGTCTGTCTGTGACGGCTTCAGAGAGCGCGCGGGCTGATGAAGACCCAGCTCCACTCCGATTGGCTGGGACAATAGCAGGAAACAGGTTTGAAAAAGCCCGCCAAACTCTGTGACGAGCCCGAGGGAGAACGTCGGCCCGTTGAAAGGCTGGCAGGCATCTACGTGCACAGGCACGCGCGGAACAGGAGGGCTATGATTGGACAGCCAGTCTGAGGTTTGCCAGCTATTCATTGATTGCTGTTATGATTGACAGCACGCGCGCGCGCTCGTGTCTCTCACTTTTCTTTCTTTCTCTCTTGGGCTGAGGGGGATTTATTCATTTTATTCAGGTGGCCATTTTGTATGGCACGATAAGGGGCGGCGTGGGGTCACCTCAGAGTACGAGTTTGTGAAGCACCCAGCCTGGCAAGCAAGTGCAGAAAAGAAAGCGGACCGCGCCCCGGAAAGTTATAAAAGGAGACTCCATAGAAGTAGGTGGTTGTGGGAAAAGTTAAGAGTGGTTCTAACGAGCAACCACCTTCTCTTGACTCCCCCATCTGACACCTGATGGCAAGGCTCTCGCGTTTCCCGGGTCCATGAGTGGGAAAGCCACCCAGTTCTGTTTTTTGTTTGGAATTCTGGCACTGGTAGTGTTTCTGCATTTGAAACAGGGAAGACAAATCGACAAGACCCACAATCCAGAGGGGGGTTAAGACAGGACTGGATGGCCTCCCCACGCGTTGGCCACTGGACATTTGAGAGTTCTGCTCATGCACTGCTTACGTCTCTCTGGCTCTCGCATATGCTCTCTCTACACTCTCTGGGCAGGCAGGATACACAACCTCTCCTTTGCCATCATAGCGATCTGAGAAACACACGTGCAGCTGCCCCCAGTCAGAGGGCCGACCAACTGCCGCATAGCGACCTTCTACAGCCATCCTGAGAGGAATGCACCAACACAGATACCCAACGGAGCGCTTTGCCCAGGGATGCAACAGTGCAGATGCGTAACTGAGTGCTTTTCAGGGGTAAAAACGGAACAGATATACAGCAGGGAGTAGGATACGGAGGGGCACCGCCATACAGGGTGGCTGGGTGGAGAGAGGCAGGTGTCGTCTAGCGAGCCAGGTGGTGCGGCGTGATTGGCCTAGGTATTGAGGGGGAGAGCGACTCCTTGAAGAGGTGCGTCTTGAGTTCTTTTCTGAATTGTGGGAGCGTGTGGGGCAAGTCTGATGCCGACGGGGAGGAGGTTCCCTGGTCTCGGGGCGTAGGCAGAGAAGGCTTGTTGTCTGGTCCTTTCCTTTTTGCAGTGGCGGATTTAAAGACTGCTCGTGTCCCAGGCTTCTGGTGGTGCGTTGTCTGCTGGAGATGCTGGGTTTCTCTGCAAGGTAGCTGGGTGACTTGAGGGCGTGACTGCCTTATAGATGATGCGGCAAGACTTGAAGGTGATTTGTGGGTGCAGTGTGAGCCAGTGAAGGTCGATGAGGGGAGGGGTGACGGGGTACCTGCGTAGAGCCTTGAGAAAGCGTGTGGCTGCATGTAGGACACTTCTCTGGGGCTCAAGGGAAGACGACGGGCGGCCTTTCCGAGGAGGGCGTTGCCCCCATCCAGGTGGGATAGGACCAGTGCTTGTACGGTGGATCTAAAGCTGTCCGGAGGGATATTGTTGGCATGCGAAATGACTCCTGCCCTATAACCTACCATCCTGCCTAGACCTACCCTGCAACCCACCATTAACGACGACCAAGGATCAGAAAAATGAGCTCGATGTGACCACATTGGTGCGAGATAGCTCCTGCCCTATATCCAATTATCCTGCAACCAACCATAAACCGCAACCAGTGAAACCGGGCCCCTGAGATGCAGTCTGCTGAGCCTAAGATTAATGGCCCTCTGCCCGAGCACACATATCTTACCCGGCTACTAGCTGTGCATCTGCCTCTGAGGGCAGCTACCGCGAAACACGACAATGTAACCCTGGAACAGTGGGCTCGTAAGAACAAAACATCCACTCCAGACGCTCACCTCTCCTATCACTATGCTCACGCTCTACTTTACACCAACACAAAATAGAGCGCAGCTATAGCCCGCGATCAATTTCGGCCTAGCTGCTCACATACGTACTATAGCCCATGAACGACTCAGCATCCTGCTAGAACGCAGCTATAGCCCACGAAAAAAGAAATCGGCCTAGCTGCACACATAAGCGTCCTACACAGGCCTCATGCCGCAGTCTCGAGAGACCAACCCCCAAACTGCACACATTCAACTGATCTCTCAATACCACCGCACCAAATGTTAGGATGCAGCTACCATCAAGCAATCGCATCAGCTGCTCCCATATTGAATGCACCCAAGCACCCTACTCTCTCGACTGACCTTTACTACGGTCTCCAAGGGGGGCGTTCAACCCACAAGCGCTTTGAGATCATACCAATGATATATAGAGCGCTATGTAAATGCCAAATAGCAATGTATGATGTTGGCGTGACTGACCCGATGGCTGGAGGGAGAGAAATGGCAGCTGGGCCGGCCACTCCCGAGGAGAGGCCAGTAGTGAGTGGAGCAAATGCCATGCTCCTGGCTGTCTCAGGGAGCCTAGGCAGAGAGAGGGAGAGAGAGAGAGAGAGAGAAGCAAAAGGCTCTGCTCCTGGCCCTCTCAGGACCCAGCAGAGAGTGGAGCAAAGGCCACGCTCCTGGGCCTCTCAGGGCCCAGCAGAGAGTGGCGACCGCACTCAGCAGCGGGTGGAGCAAGGAATACGCTCCGGCCTGGCCCCTAGGCCCCGAACGGCCAGGTTCTATAGGCAGGAAAACAGGACTGACCTACAGGCACTTGTAACTCAGAGTGTGCTGTGACCCCTGGCTTCTCGGGTAACAGTGCACCGGGCGACGCGAGAGTTCTCGAGGCCTGCTCAGAGGCTTATGGGGATGGCTAGAGGGGTGTGTGCGTGCCCCCCGCTTGGTCTGCAGCTGGGTACTTCTGGGAGTTATCAGCATAATCCCGCCTTTCCCAGCCAACTCTACCTAGGCCGCAGTATTTTCTGCCGTTACAAGAGGGCATCGGGGAGCTCAGTGCTTTGGCATGAGTGCCTGAGTCTGGTTACCAGAAGGGAAGAGAGATGTGGGGGAGGGCAGGGAGGGAGGGGGCTTCCCATCTGCAAGGGGGTATGTATTCTCATGTAGGTAGACTTTGACGCGAAGTAAAGAGCTATCAAGTGGAATTCCTAAAGTGGACTTGGTTTCTTTTGGCGCATTGCCCCATTTACATTTCAATGGGCGCACACACAACGGGGCTGTTGGTATTTTGGCCCACGGGACCTCGAGTGCCACTGCCGCACAGGTCCACCGCACTGGCGGGGAAGCAGAGGGGTGGGCTGGGTTCAGCCTTCCAAGAAAGCGCGGTTCCATGTGATAATATGCCTGCAAAAATGTCGCCATGCAAGAATTGCGCAGTTTTTTTTGCGGCGATCTTACCCCACGGAACCTGTGGGGGACAGCCCCTGCAACCCCCATATTTTTTTTATACCATAAATAATGTCGCCTATGCTGGGGATAATATTAGCCAAAATCAAAATGCCCGCGCTTTCCAGCCGTTACACCGGCTGGCCTTTGTTCTCTCCGAACTCGGTAAAGCAGGAAGGCGCTTGATTGTCAGCCCTTTAATGTAGAAACGTAGCTGCGCTTCTGAGAGAGGGCGCGCACGAACACACACACACCACCCCTTCCTCCAATTAAGCCCTGTGTACTCACTCCCACCCTTTCCAGCTGTGCCTCACAGTCCGGTGTGCCGCATTCGCGCCCTACTTTGCCCATGCACCCAGAAAGCTGCATGGGTATCGGGAGCATGCGATCAGCCCAAAGGGGTTTTGCACATACTCTGTTGTAGTGTAGAGAAGTGGTGGCGCTGCCGTCAAGGTACTGAGCTCTTTGTCTGAGTGTGTGAGCGGCTCTTACAAGAGCCTTTGTGTTTTTTGTTTTGTTTTTGGGAGAGTGTGTACCTTGGGCTTGTTACTTGCTGGCTTTGCCCCCTGCCTTGTGGCCCTCGGTCTTCTTGGGCAGCAGCACGGCCTGGATGTTGGGCAGGACACCGCCCTGGGCAATGGTGACCTTGCCCAGCAGCTTGTTGAGCTCCTCGTCGTTGCGGATGGCGAGCTGCAGGTGTCTGGGGATGATGCGGGTCTTCTTGTTGTCCCGGGCGGCGTTGCCGGCCAGCTCCAGGATCTCAGCAGTCAGGTACTCGAGCACGGCAGCCAGGTACACCGGGGCTCCGGCTCCCACGCGCTCACCGTAGTTCCCCTTCCGCAGCAGCCTGTGCACACGGCCTACTGGGAACTGCAAGCCTGCCCGGGAGGAGCGAGTCTTTGCCTTAGCACGGGCCTTCCCTCCTTGCTTTCCTCGTCCAGACATGATGCGTTGCTCGTTCAACGTTCAAAACGAAAGTAATGAGCGCGCGCTTGTTCTTCTTCTTGCTGATAGATTTTTATCCATCAGCGGTGATTTTTTGGATACCGAGGCTTGAGCCTCATTACTCCATCTTCTCGGGTTGAGTGTGTAGTCGTGGGTTTGTATTCTTCTTGGTCTGTGTGGTCTTGTCACAGTAGGGCTGGTTTCACTGGGTCTTCGCAGTGATGGGCCGCGGGTAGCGGTCGAAGGGGTTTGCTGTGGTGGCAGTGAGTCTTCTGATCAGAGGGTTCGGGTTCTGATCCAGTTCTTGGCAGAAGTTCTTACTCAGCTTCGCTAGATGTTCATCCAACATCTCGATGTCCAGGTCTCTGTGAAGGTCTGCTATCCTTGTGAAGATTGGAGCTCCAGATGATATCCGCAGGGCCTTGTTCTGGACTATCTGAAGACTCTTCCGGTGTCGCTCATGGCAGGTCATCCATGCTGGTGAGGCATAAGTCAGGGTTGGTCTGATGATCGCCTTGTAGACGTTGATCTTTGTCCGGAGGGGCATGGACTTGCTCTTCAGGAGTGGGTACAGCGCTGCCATCTTTCCTGTTGCCTTCTGCAGCCTGGGAGGGCCGGCATATAAAGACACGGTGGAGCTCTCTCATTGGACGAAACCTAGGCTCTGTGTGAACATCCATTGGAGGGGGAGACTACTCCTGCCAACCAACCAATCAGAGCTCTGTGCCAGGCACACAGACACGGAAGAGCTGCAGAACCAAACGGGCCAATGGCGAGCAGGGACTGGCAGCAGCTGATTAAGCACAGGCAGCCTACAAAAGAGAGGGGAGGGGTGCGGTTATTTACTCATTTCTTCCGCTCCTCACAGCGTGAACGTTCGCGGCAGACAATGCCTGAGCCAGCCAAGTCCGCCCCAGCAGGGCTCCAAGAAAGCGCTCTCCAAGCCGCCCAAGAAGGACGGGAAGAAGCGCAAGAGGTGCAGGAAGGAAAGCTATGCCATTTACATCTACAAGGTGATGAAGCAGGTGCACCCTGACACCGGCATCTCTTCCAAGGCCATGGGCATCATGAACTCGTTTGTCAATGACATCTTCGAGCGCATCTCCGGGGAAGCCTCCCGCCTGTGCCACTACAACAAACACAGGACCATCACCTCCAGGGAGATCCAGACCGCAGTGCGACTCCTGCTGCCAGGCGAGCTGGCCAAGCACGCTGTGTCCGAGGGCACCAAGGCCGTCACCAAGTACACCAGTGCCAAGTGAGGCCACAGTTCCCAGCAGCAAAAAACCCAAAGGCTCTTTTAAGAGCCGCTCACCACCTCCACTCAAGAGCTCGCATGCTTTGCCTAGCAAGCCCCGCTTTATTCCATCCCCGGAAGACATAAGGGCAATGGTCTCAAATAGGGACTTCGGCCTCAGGGTCGGCGTAAGCAAATTAATGCTCTGCGCTGCGGCAGGAGTCACGCTCCCTACTTGACACATTCGCTGGGCTGGGAGGGAAAGCTCTGGGGACAGAGCGCAATGTGCAGGACAGGCACTGCCAGGGAAGCGCTCGCAGCAGACCCCTCTGTCCCCGAGCTCGACAGGGAGCCAGTACCGCACCGTTCGGTTTGCGGGGGGGGGGGGGGGCGGCGGGCGGAGAACCGGCCGTTAGCGCACAGCGCTTAGAAGTGGTTGTAATCCAACATCAAGGCAGGCGCTATAGAAACCGTGATGTGTAGGGGGGGGGGGGGGCGTCTTCAGGTTCAGAGATCTCTGTGGGGAGGTGGCGGGGGCCGGCCTCGGGTTAAGAGATGGCTGTGCTCCGGCTAAGAGGCACAAGCCATCGCATCTAATCCGACCGCCACAAGAGCACAAATTGAAAGCAATATGAAGGTGAGGCAAAGCTGGTCGCCAAAGCGCCCTGACATGCATTTTGGGGGCTCGCAGCGGTGGGGTGTGGCGGGTTGCCTTGACTTGGACGCCAGCCGCAGGGCGTTTCATTCAACACATGCCAAGACAGGCAGTGGCAACTGGAGCGTTGGCATGTTTGCCTTGGGTTTGAGAGACAACCTAGCTGCCTGTGCAGTGAAGAGAGGCGCCTCGAGAGGCAGAGTTGAGCAGCTCTTGTGTGTGACAATGTGTCGGCTCTTAAAAGAGCCTTTGTGGTGGTGGGTCTTGCTGCCGGTGCCCCTCAGGCCCTCTCGCCTCGGATGCGGCGGGCCAGCTGGATGTCCTTGGGCATAATGGTCACTCTTTTGGCGTGAATGGCGCAGAGGTTGGTGTCCTCAAAGAGCCCCACCAAGTAGGACTCGCTGGCCTCCTGCAGGGCCATGACGGCGGAGCTCTGGAAACGCAGGTCGGTCTTGAAATCCTGTGCGATCTCCCGCACAAGGCGCTGGAAGGGCAGTTTGCGGATGAGCAGCTCGGTAGATTTCTGGTAGCGCCGTATCTCCCTGAGGGCCACGGTGCCCGGCCGGTAGCGGTGAGGTTTCTTGACACCGCCAGTGGCTGGTGCGCTCTTGCGGGCAGCTTTGGTGGCCAGCTGCTTGCGAGGTGCCTTGCCTCCGGTGGACTTGCGGGCGGTCTGCTTGGTACGGGCCATGGTAACCTTGTGCGACTTACTTCCGAAGTACAATGGTCTGTCTGTGACGGCTTCAGAGAGCGCGCGGGCTGATGAAGACCCAGCTCCACTCCGATTGGCTGGGACAATAGCAGGAAACAGGTTTGAAAAAGCCCGCCAAACTCTGTGACGAGCCCGAGGGAGAACGTCGGCCCGTTGAAAGGCTGGCAGGCATCTACGTGCACAGGCACGCGCGGAACAGGAGGGCTATGATTGGACAGCCAGTCTGAGGTTTGCCAGCTATTCATTGATTGCTGTTATGATTGACAGCACGCGCGCGCGCTCGTGTCTCTCACTTTTCTTTCTTTCTCTCTTGGGCTGAGGGGGATTTATTCATTTTATTCAGGTGGCCATTTTGTATGGCACGATAAGGGGCGGCGTGGGGTCACCTCAGAGTACGAGTTTGTGAAGCACCCAGCCTGGCAAGCAAGTGCAGAAAAGAAAGCGGACCGCGCCCCGGAAAGTTATAAAAGGAGACTCCATAGAAGTAGGTGGTTGTGGGAAAAGTTAAGAGTGGTTCTAACGAGCAACCACCTTCTCTTGACTCCCCCATCTGACACCTGATGGCAAGGCTCTCGCGTTTCCCGGGTCCATGAGTGGGAAAGCCACCCAGTTCTGTTTTTTGTTTGGAATTCTGGCACTGGTAGTGTTTCTGCATTTGAAACAGGGAAGACAAATCGACAAGACCCACAATCCAGAGGGGGGTTAAGACAGGACTGGATGGCCTCCCCACGCGTTGGCCACTGGACATTTGAGAGTTCTGCTCATGCACTGCTTACGTCTCTCTGGCTCTCGCATATGCTCTCTCTACACTCTCTGGGCAGGCAGGATACACAACCTCTCCTTTGCCATCATAGCGATCTGAGAAACACACGTGCAGCTGCCCCCAGTCAGAGGGCCGACCAACTGCCGCATAGCGACCTTCTACAGCCATCCTGAGAGGAATGCACCAACACAGATACCCAACGGAGCGCTTTGCCCAGGGATGCAACAGTGCAGATGCGTAACTGAGTGCTTTTCAGGGGTAAAAACGGAACAGATATACAGCAGGGAGTAGGATACGGAGGGGCACCGCCATACAGGGTGGCTGGGTGGAGAGAGGCAGGTGTCGTCTAGCGAGCCAGGTGGTGCGGCTTGATTGGCCTAGGTATTGAGGGGGAGAGCGACTCCTTGAAGAGGTGCGTCTTGAGTTCTTTTCTGAATTGTGGGAGCGTGTGGGGCAAGTCTGATGCCGACGGGGAGGAGGTTCCCTGGTCTCGGGGCGTAGGCAGAGAAGGCTTGTTGTCTGGTCCTTTCCTTTTTGCAGTGGCGGATTTAAAGACTGCTCGTGTCCCAGGCTTCTGGTGGTGCGTTGTCTGCTGGAGATGCTGGGTTTCTCTGCAAGGTAGCTGGGTGACTTGAGGGCGTGACTGCCTTATAGATGATGCGGCAAGACTTGAAGGTGATTTGTGGGTGCAGTGTGAGCCAGTGAAGGTCGATGAGGGGAGGGGTGACGGGGTACCTGCGTAGAGCCTTGAGAAAGCGTGTGGCTGCATGTAGGACACTTCTCTGGGGCTCAAGGGAAGACGACGGGCGGCCTTTCCGAGGAGGGCGTTGCCCCCATCCAGGTGGGATAGGACCAGTGCTTGTACGGTGGATCTAAAGCTGTCCGGAGGGATATTGTTGGCATGCGAAATGACTCCTGCCCTATAACCTACCATCCTGCCTAGACCTACCCTGCAACCCACCATTAACGACGACCAAGGATCAGAAAAATGAGCTCGATGTGACCACATTGGTGCGAGATAGCTCCTGCCCTATATCCAATTATCCTGCAACCAACCATAAACCGCAACCAGTGAAACCGGGCCCCTGAGATGCAGTCTGCTGAGCCTAAGATTAATGGCCCTCTGCCCGAGCACACATATCTTACCCGGCTACTAGCTGTGCATCTGCCTCTGAGGGCAGCTACCGCGAAACACGACAATGTAACCCTGGAACAGTGGGCTCGTAAGAACAAAACATCCACTCCAGACGCTCACCTCTCCTATCACTATGCTCACGCTCTACTTTACACCAACACAAAATAGAGCGCAGCTATAGCCCGCGATCAATTTCGGCCTAGCTGCTCACATACGTACTATAGCCCATGAACGACTCAGCATCCTGCTAGAACGCAACTATAGCCCACGAAAAAAGAAATCGGCCTAGCTGCACACATAAGCGTCCTACACAGGCCTCATGCCGCAGTCTCGAGAGACCAACCCCCAAACTGCACACATTCAACTGATCTCTCAATACCACCGCACCAAATGTTAGGATGCAGCTACCATCAAGCAATCGCATCAGCTGCTCCCATATTGAATGCACCCAAGCACCCTACTCTCTCGACTGACCTTTACTACGGTCTCCAAGGGGGGCGTTCAACCCACAAGCGCTTTGAGATCATACCAATGATATATAGAGCGCTATGTAAATGCCAAATAACAATGTATGATGTTGGCGTGACTGACCCGATGGCTGGAGGGAGAGAAATGGCAGCTGGGCCGGCCACTCCCGAGGAGAGGCCAGTAGTGAGTGGAGCAAATGCCATGCTCCTGGCTGTCTCAGGGAGCCTAGGCAGAGAGAGAGAGGGAGAGAGAGAGAGAGAGAGAGAGAGAGAGAAGCAAAAGGCTCTGCTCCTGGCCCTCTCAGGACCCAGCAGAGAGTGGAGCAAAGGCCACGCTCCTGGGCCTCTCAGGGCCCAGCAGAGAGTGGCGACCGCACTCAGCAGCGGGTGGAGCAAGGAATACGCTCCGGCCTGGCCCCTAGGCCCCGAACGGCCAGGTTCTATAGGCAGGAAAACAGGGCTGACCTACAGGCACTTGTAACTCAGAGTGTGCTGTGACCCCTGGCTTCTCGGGTAACAGTGCACCGGGCGACGCGAGAGTTCTCGAGGCCTGCTCAGAGGCTTATGGGGATGGCTAGAGGGGTGTGTGCGTGCCCCCCGCTTGGTCTGCAGCTGGGTACTTCTGGGAGTTATCAGCATAATCCCGCCTTTCCCAGCCAACTCTACCTAGGCCGCAGTACCTTCTGCCGTTACAAGAGGGCATCGGGGAGCTCAGTGCTTTGGCATGAGTGCCTGAGTCTGGTTACCAGAAGGGAAGAGAGATGTGGGGGAGGGCAGGGAGGGAGGGGGCTTCCCATCTGCAAGGGGGTATGTATTCTCATGTAGGTAGACTTTGACGCGAAGTAAAGAGCTATCAAGTGGAATTCCTAAAGTGGACTTGGTTTCTTTTGGCGCATTGCCCCATTTACATTTCAATGGGCGCACACACAACGGGGCTGTTGGTATTTTGGCCCACGGGACCTCGAGTGCCACTGCCGCACAGGTCCACCGCACTGGCGGGGAAGCAGAGGGGTGGGCTGGGTTCAGCCTTCCAAGAAAGCGCGGTTCCATGTGATAATATGCCTGCAAAAATGTCGCCATGCAAGAATTGCGCAATTTTTTTTGCGGCGATCTTACCCCACGGAACCTGTGGGGGACAGCCCCTGCAACCCCCATATTTTTTTTATACCATAAATAATGTCGCCTATGCTGGGGATAATATTAGCCCAATACCGAATGCGCAGCGCAAATGAGCAGCTCTGTTATTGACGGTGTGGGCGGCTCTTAAAAGAGCCTTTGGGTTTGTGCGTCGGTGCTGTGGTAGGTGTTCCTCAACCCCCGAATCCATAGAGAGTGCGTCCCTGGCGCTTCAGGGCATAGACCACATCCATGGCAGTGACCGTCTTCCTCTTGGCGTGCTCAGTGTAGGTGACGGCGTCCCGGATCACGTTTTCCAGGAAGACCTTGAGCACACCGCGGGTCTCCTCGTAGATGAGGCCGGAGATGCGCTTGACTCCGCCACGGCGGGCCAGGCGGCGGATGGCGGGCTTGGTAATGCCCTGGATGTTGTCTCGGAGCACTTTCCTGTGCCTCTTGGCGCCGCCCTTGCCGAGACCTTTCCCTCCTTTGCCGCGACCAGACATGTCCGCTTCTGCTGCTGCTCTGCTCGTCACAAGGGAGCTGGGGCTGTGTGTGTGGTGGCCGACGGGGATCGGCTGCTTATATGGACAGAGGGCGGGCCATGGGGGTGGAGGGCGGGGATCGCGCGGCAGCCGTCCGCTCCAGTGTGCACATGCGCAGCATTTCAAAATCAAAATGCCCGCGCTTTCCAGCCGTTACACCGGCTGGCCTTTGTTCTCTCCGAACTCGGTAAAGCAGGAAGGCGCTTGATTGTCAGCCCTTTAATGTAGAAACGTAGCTGCGCTTCTGAGAGAGGGCGCGCACGAACACACACACACACCACCCCTTCCTCCAATTAAGCCCTGTGTACTCACTCCCACCCTTTCCAGCTGTGCCTCACAGTCCGGTGTGCCGCATTCGCGCCCTACTTTGCCCATGCACCCAGAAAGCTGCATGGGTATCGGGAGCATGCGATCAGCCCAAAGGGGTTTTGCACATACTCTGTTGTAGTGTAGAGAAGTGGTGGCGCTGCTGTCAAGGTACTGAGCTCTTTGTCTGAGTGTGTGAGCGGCTCTTACAAGAGCCTTTGTGTTTTTTGTTTTGTTTTTGGGAGAGTGTGTACCTTGGGCTTGTTACTTGCTGGCTTTGCCCCCTGCCTTGTGGCCCTCGGTCTTCTTGGGCAGCAGCACGGCCTGGATGTTGGGCAGGACACCGCCCTGGGCAATGGTGACCTTGCCCAGCAGCTTGTTGAGCTCCTCGTCGTTGCGGATGGCGAGCTGCAGGTGTCTGGGGATGATGCGGGTCTTCTTGTTGTCCCGGGCGGCGTTGCCGGCCAGCTCCAGGATCTCAGCAGTCAGGTACTCGAGCACGGCAGCCAGGTACACCGGGGCTCCGGCTCCCACGCGCTCACCGTAGTTCCCCTTCCGCAGCAGCCTGTGCACACGGCCTACTGGGAACTGCAAGCCTGCCCGGGAGGAGCGAGTCTTTGCCTTAGCACGGGCCTTCCCTCCTTGCTTTCCTCGTCCAGACATGATGCGTTGCTCGTTCAACGTTCAAAACGAAATTAATGAGCGCGCGCTTGTTCTTCTTCTTGCTGATAGATTTTTATCCATCAGCGGTGATTTTTTGGATACCGAGGCTTGAGCCTCATTACTCCATCTTCTCGGGTTGAGTGTGTAGTCGTGGGTTTGTATTCTTCTTGGTCTGTGTGGTCTTGTCACAGTAGGGCTGGTTTCACTGGGTCTTCGCAGTGATGGGCCGCGGGTAGCGGTCGAAGGGGTTTGCTGTGGTGGCAGTGAGTCTTCTGATCAGAGGGTTCGGGTTCTGATCCAGTTCTTGGCAGAAGTTCTTACTCAGCTTCGCTAGATGTTCATCCAACATCTCGATGTCCAGGTCTCTGTGAAGGTCTGCTATCCTTGTGAAGATTGGAGCTCCAGATGATATCCGCAGGGCCTTGTTCTGGACTATCTGAAGACTCTTCCGGTGTCGCTCATGGCAGGTCATCCATGCTGGTGAGGCATAAGTCAGGGTTGGTCTGATGATCGCCTTGTAGACGTTGATCTTTGTCCGGAGGGGCATGGACTTGCTCTTCAGGAGTGGGTACAGCGCTGCCATCTTTCCTGTTGCCTTCTGCAGCCTGGGAGGGCCGGCATATAAAGACACGGTGGAGCTCTCTCATTGGACGAAACCTAGGCTCTGTGTGAACATCCATTGGAGGGGGAGACTACTCCTGCCAACCAACCAATCAGAGCTCTGTGCCGGGCACACAGACACGGAAGAGCTGCAGAACCAAACGGGCCAATGGCGAGCAGGGACTGGCAGCAGCTGATTAAGCACAGGCAGCCTACAAAAGAGAGGGGAGGGGTGCGGTTATTTACTCATTTCTTCCGCTCCTCACAGCGTGAACGTTCGCGGCAGACAATGCCTGAGCCAGCCAAGTCCGCCCCAGCAGGGCTCCAAGAAAGCGCTCTCCAAGCCGCCCAAGAAGGACGGGAAGAAGCGCAAGAGGTGCAGGAAGGAAAGCTATGCCATTTACATCTACAAGGTGATGAAGCAGGTACACCCTGACACCGGCATCTCTTCCAAGGCCATGGGCATCATGAACTCGTTTGTCAATGACATCTTCGAGCGCATCTCCGGGGAAGCCTCCCGCCTGTGCCACTACAACAAACACAGGACCATCACCTCCAGGGAGATCCAGACCGCAGTGCGACTCCTGCTGCCAGGCGAGCTGGCCAAGCACGCTGTGTCCGAGGGCACCAAGGCCGTCACCAAGTACACCAGTGCCAAGTGAGGCCACAGTTCCCAGCAGCAAAAAACCCAAAGGCTCTTTTAAGAGCCGCTCACCACCTCCACTCAAGAGCTCGCATGCTTTGCCTAGCAAGCCCCGCTTTATTCCATCCCCGGAAGACATAAGGGCAATGGTCTCAAATAGGGACTTCGGCCTCAGGGTCGGCGTAAGCAAATTAATGCTCTGCGCTGCGGCAGGAGTCACGCTCCCTACTTGACACATTCGCTGGGCTGGGAGGGAAAGCTCTGGGGACAGAGCGCAATGTGCAGGACAGGCACTGCCAGGGAAGCGCTCGCAGCAGACCCCTCTGTCCCCGAGCTCGACAGGGAGCCAGTACCGCACCGTTCGGTTTGCGGGGGGGGGGGGGGCGGCGGGCGGAGAACCGGCCGTTAGCGCACAGCGCTTAGAAGTGGTTGTAATCCAACATCAAGGCAGGCGCTATAGAAACCGTGATGTGTAGGGGGGGGGGGGGCGTCTTCAGGTTCAGAGATCTCTGTGGGGAGGTGGGGGGGCCGGCCTCGGGTTAAGAGATGGCTGTGCTCCGGCTAAGAGGCACAAGCCATCGCATCTAATCCGACCGCCACAAGAGCACAAATTGAAAGCAATATGAAGGTGAGGCAAAGCTGGTCGCCAAAGCGCCCTGACATGCATTTTGGGGGCTCGCAGCGGTGGGGTGTGGCGGGTTGCGTTGACTTGGACGCCAGCCGCAGGGCGTTTCATTCAACACATGCCAAGACAGGCAGTGGCAACTGGAGCGTTGGCATGTTTGCCTTGGGTTTGAGAGACAACCTAGCTGCCTGTGCAGTGAAGAGAGGCGCCTCGAGAGGCAGAGTTGAGCAGCTCTTGTGTGTGACAATGTGTCGGCTCTTAAAAGAGCCTTTGTGGTGGTGGGTCTTGCTGCCGGTGCCCCTCAGGCCCTCTCGCCTCGGATGCGGCGGGCCAGCTGGATGTCCTTGGGCATAATGGTCACTCTTTTGGCGTGAATGGCGCAGAGGTTGGTGTCCTCAAAGAGCCCCACCAAGTAGGACTCGCTGGCCTCCTGCAAGGCCATGACGGCGGAGCTCTGGAAACGCAGGTCGGTCTTGAAATCCTGTGCGATCTCCCGCACAAGGCGCTGGAAGGGCAGTTTGCGGATGAGCAGCTCGGTAGATTTCTGGTAGCGCCGTATCTCCCGGAGGGCCACGGTGCCCGGCCGGTAGCGGTGAGGTTTCTTGACACCGCCAGTGGCTGGTGCGCTCTTGCGGGCAGCTTTGGTGGCCAGCTGCTTGCGAGGTGCCTTGCCTCCGGTGGACTTGCGGGCGGTCTGCTTGGTACGGGCCATGGTAACCTTGTGCGACTTACTTCCGAAGTACAATGGTCTGTCTGTGACGGCTTCAGAGAGCGCGCGGGCTGATGAAGACCCAGCTCCACTCCGATTGGCTGGGACAATAGCAGGAAACAGGTTTGAAAAAGCCCGCCAAACTCTGTGACGAGCCCGAGGCAGAACGTCGGCCCGTTGAAGGGCTGGCAGGCATCTACGTGCACAGGCACGCGCGGAACAGGAGGGCTATGATTGGACAGCCAGTCTGAGGTTTGCCAGCTATTCATTGATTCCTGTTATGATTGACAGCACGCACGCACGCACGCTCGCTCGTGTCTCTCACTTTTCTTTCTTTCTCTCTTGGGCTGAGGGGGATTTATTCATTTTATTCAGGTGGCCATTTTGTATGGCACGATAAGGGGCGGCGTGGGGTCACCTCAGAGTACGAGTCTGTGAAGCACCCAGCCTGGCAAGCAAGTGCAGAAAAGAAAGCGGACCGCGCCCCGGAAAGTTATAAAAGGAGACTCCATAGAAGTAGGTGGTTGTGGGAAAAGTTAAGAGTGGTTCTAACGAGCAACCACCTTCTCTTGACTCCCCCATCTGACACCTGATGGCAAGGCTCTCGCGTTTCCCGGGTCCATGAGTGGGAAAGCCACCCAGTTCTGTTTTTTGTTTGGAATTCTGGCACTGGTAGTGTTTCTGCATTTGAAACAGGGAAGACAAATCGACAAGACCCGCAATCCAGAGGGGGGTTAAGACAGGACTGGATGGCCTCCCCACGCGTTGGCCACTGGACATTTGAGAGTTCTGCTCATGCACTGCTTACGTCTCTCTGGCTCTCGCATATGCTCTCTCTACACTCTCTGGGCAGGCAGGATACACAACCTCTCCTTTGCCATCATAGCGATCTGAGAAACACACGTGCAGCTGCCCCCAGTCAGAGGGCCGACCAACTGCCGCATAGCGACCTTCTACAGCCATCCTCAGAGGAATGCACCAACACAGATACCCAACGGAGCGCTTTGCCCAGGGATGCAACAGTGCAGATGCGTAACTGAGTGCTTTTCAGGGGTAAAAACGGAACAGATATACAGCAGGGAGTAGGATACGGAGGGGCACCGCCATACAGGGTGGCTGGGTGGAGAGAGGCAGGTGTCGTCTAGCGAGCCAGGTGGTGCGGCGTGATTGGCCTAGGTATTGAGGGGGAGAGCGACTCCTTGAAGAGGTGCGTCTTGAGTTCTTTTCTGAATTGTGGGAGCGTGTGGGGCAAGTCTGATGCCGACGGGGAGGAGGTTCCCTGGTCTTGGGGCGTAGGCAGAGAAGGCTTGTTGTCTGGTCCTTTCCTTTTTGCAGTGGCGGATTTAAAGACTGCTCGTGTCCCAGGCTTCTGGTGGTGCGTTGTCTGCTGGAGATGCTGGGTTTCTCTGCAAGGTAGCTGGGTGACTTGAGGGCGTGACTGCCTTATAGATGATGCGGCAAGACTTGAAGGTGATTTGTGGGTGCAGTGTGAGCCAGTGAAGGTCGATGAGGGGAGGGGTGACGGGGTACCTGCGTAGAGCCTTGAGAAAGCGTGTGGCTGCATGTAGGACACTTCTCTGGGGCTCAAGGGAAGACGACGGGCGGCCTTTCCGAGGAGGGCGTTGCCCCCATCCAGGTGGGATAGGACCAGTGCTTGTACGGTGGATCTAAAGCTGTCCGGAGGGATATTGTTGGCATGCGAAATGACTCCTGCCCTATAACCTACCATCCTGCCTAGACCTACCCTGCAACCCACCATTAACGACGACCAAGGATCAGAAAAATGAGCTCGATGTGACCACATTGGTGCGAGATAGCTCCTGCCCAATATCCAATTATCCTGCAACCAACCATAAACCGCAACCAGTGAAACCGGGCCCCTGAGATGCAGTCTGCTGAGCCTAAGATTAATGGCCCTCTGCCCGAGCACACATATCTTACCCGGCTACTAGCTGTGCATCTGCCTCTGAGGGCAGCTACCGCGAAACACGACAATGTAACCCTGGAACAGTGGGCTCGTAAGAACAAAACATCCACTCCAGACGCTCACCTCTCCTATCACTATGCTCACGCTCTACTTTACACCAACACAAAATAGAGCGCAGCTATAGCCCGCGATCAATTTCGGCCTAGCTGCTCACATATACGTACTATAGCCCATGAACGCCTCAGCATCCTGCTAGAACGCAGCTATAGCCCACGAAAAGAAATCGGCCTAGCTGCACACATAAGCGTCCTACACAGGCCTCATGCCGCAGTCTCGAGAGACCAACCCCCAAACTGCACACATTCAACTGATCTCTCAATACCACCGCACCAAATGTTAGGATGCAGCTACCATCAAGCAATCGCATCAGCTGCTCCCATATTGAATGCACCCAAGCACCCTACTCTCTCGACTGACCTTTACTACGGTCTCCAAGGGGGGCGTTCAACCCACAAGCGCTTTGAGATCATACCAATGATATATAGAGCGCTATGTAAATGCCAAATAACAATGTATGATGTTGGCCTGACTGACCCGATGGCTGGAGGGAGAGAAATGGCAGCTGGGCCGGCCACTCCCGAGGAGAGGCCAGTAGTGAGTGGAGCAAATGCCATGCTCCTGGCTGTCTCAGGGAGCCTAGGCAGAGAGAGAGAGAGAAGCAAAAGGCTCTGCTCCTGGGCCTCTCAGGGCCCAGCAGAGAGTGGCGACCGCACTCAGCAGCGGGTGGAGCAAGGAATACGCTCCGGCCTGGCCCCTAGGCCACGAACGGCCAGGTTCTATAGGCAGGAAAACAGGGCTGACCTACAGGCACTTGTAACTCAGAGTGTGCTGTGACCCCTGGCTTCTCGGATAACAGTGCACCGGGCGACGCGAGAGTTCTCGAGGCCTGCTCAGAGGCTTATGGGGATGGCTAGAGGGGTGTGTGTGTGCCCCCCGCTTGGTCTGCAGCTGGGTACTTCTGGGAGTTATCAGCATAATCCCGCCTTTCCCAGCCAACTCTACCTAGGCCGCAGTACCTTCTGCCGTTACAAGAGGGCATCGGGGAGCTCAGTGCTTTGGCATGAGTGCCTTAGTCTGGTTACCAGAAGGGAAGAGAGATGGGGGGGGGGGGGGGGCAGGGAGGGAGGGGGCTTCCCATCTGCAAGGGGGTATGTATTCTCATGTAGGTAGACTTTGACGCGAAGTAAAGAGCTATCAAGTGGAATTCCTAAAGTGGACTTGGTTTCTTTTGGCGCATTGCCCCATTTACATTTCAATGGGCGCACACACAACGGGGCTGTTGGTATTTTGGCCCACGGGACCTCGAGTGCCACTGCCGCACAGGTCCACCGCACTGGCGGGGAAGCAGAGGGGTGGGCTGGGTTCAGCCTTCCAAGAAAGCGCGGTTCCATGTGATAATATGCCTGCAAAAATGTCGCCATGCAAGAATTGCGCAGTTTTTTTTGCGGCGATCTTACCCCACGGAACCTGTGGGGGACAGCCCCTGCAACCCCCATATTTTTTTTATACCATAAATAATGTCGCCTATGCTGGGGATAATATTAGCCCAATACCGAATGCGCAGCGCAAATGAGCAGCTCTGTTATTGACGGTGTGGGCGGCTCTTAAAAGAGCCTTTGGGTTTGTGCGTCGGTGCTGTGGTAGGTGTTCCTCAACCCCCGAATCCATAGAGAGTGCGTCCCTGGCGCTTCAGGGCATAGACCACATCCATGGCAGTGACCGTCTTCCTCTTGGCGTGCTCAGTGTAGGTGACGGCGTCCCGGATCACGTTTTCCAGGAAGACCTTGAGCACACCGCGGGTCTCCTCGTAGATGAGGCCGGAGATGCGCTTGACTCCGCCACGGCGGGCCAGGCGGCGGATGGCGGGCTTGGTAATGCCCTGGATGTTGTCTCGGAGCACTTTCCTGTGCCTCTTGGCGCCGCCCTTGCCGAGACCTTTCCCTCCTTTGCCGCGACCAGACATGTCCGCTTCTGCTGCTGCTCTGCTCGTCACAAGGGAGCTGGGGCTGTGTGTGTGGTGGCCGACGGGAATCGGCTGCTTATATGGACAGAGGGCGGGCCATGGGGGTGGAGGGCGGGGATCGCGCGGCAGCCGTCCGCTCCAGTGTGCACATGCGCAGCATTTCAAAATCAAAATGCCCGCGCTTTCCAGCCGTTACACCGGCTGGCCTTTGTTCTCTCCGAACTCGGTAAAGCAGGAAGGCGCTTGATTGTCAGCCCTTTAATGTAGAAACGTAGCTGCGCTTCTGAGAGAGGGCGCGCACGAACACACACACACACCACCCCTTCCTCCAATTAAGCCCTGTGTACTCACTCCCACCCTTTCCAGCTGTGCCTCACAGTCCGGTGTGCCGCATTCGCGCCCTACTTTGCCCATGCACCCAGAAAGCTGCATGGGTATCGGGAGCATGCGATCAGCCCAAAGGGGTTTTGCACATACTCTGTTGTAGTGTAGAGAAGTGGTGGCGCTGCTGTCAAGGTACTGAGCTCTTTGTCTGAGTGTGTGAGCGGCTCTTACAAGAGCCTTTGTGTTTTTTGTTTTGTTTTTGGGAGAGTGTGTACCTTGGGCTTGTTACTTGCTGGCTTTGCCCCCTGCCTTGTGGCCCTCGGTCTTCTTGGGCAGCAGCACGGCCTGGATGTTGGGCAGGACACCGCCCTGGGCAATGGTGACCTTGCCCAGCAGCTTGTTGAGCTCCTCGTCGTTGCGGATGGCGAGCTGCAGGTGTCTGGGGATGATGCGGGTCTTCTTGTTGTCCCGGGCGGCGTTGCCGGCCAGCTCCAGGATCTCAGCAGTCAGGTACTCGAGCACGGCAGCCAGGTACACCGGGGCTCCGGCTCCCACGCGCTCACCGTAGTTCCCCTTCCGCAGCAGCCTGTGCACACGGCCTACTGGGAACTGCAAGCCTGCCCGGGAGGAGCGAGTCTTTGCCTTAGCACGGGCCTTCCCTCCTTGCTTTCCTCGTCCAGACATGATGCGTTGCTCGTTCAACGTTCAAAACGAAAGTAATGAGCCCGCTTGTTCTTCTTCTTGCTGATAGATTTTTATCCATCAGCGGTGATTTTTTGGATACCGAGGCTTGAGCCTCATTACTCCATCTTCTCGGGTTGAGTGTGTAGTCGTGGGTTTGTATTCTTCTTGGTCTGTGTGGTCTTGTCACAGTAGGGCTGGTTTCACTGGGTCTTCGCAGTGATGGGCCGCGGGTAGCGGTCGAAGGGGTTTGCTGTGGTGGCAGTGAGTCTTCTGATCAGAGGGTTCGGGTTCTGATCCAGTTCTTGGCAGAAGTTCTTACTCAGCTTCGCTAGATGTTCATCCAACATCTCGATGTCCAGGTCTCTGTGAAGGTCTGCTATCCTTGTGAAGATTGGAGCTCCAGATGATATCCGCAGGGCCTTGTTCTGGACTATCTGAAGACTCTTCCGGTGTCGCTCATGGCAGGTCATCCATGCTGGTGAGGCATAAGTCAGGGTTGGTCTGATGATCGCCTTGTAGACGTTGATCTTTGTCCGGAGGGGCATGGACTTGCTCTTCAGGAGTGGGTACAGCGCTGCCATCTTTCCTGTTGCCTTCTGCTGAGTATTCTCGATGTGGCTTTCCCAGTTGAGTTTGCTGTCCAGGGTCACACCGAGGTAGCGGCTGCTGCTCTCCCATTTGATGGTCTCCCCGTTGAGGCTGATGTGTGGGTGCTCCTTGATCTTCTTTCTGGTGAACAGCGTTGCAGTTGTCTTGCTGGTGTTGAGTTCTATCCGCCAGTCGCTGTACCACTTTGCGATGGTATCCAATGAAGCTTGCAGGTTCTTCGCCACTTCCTTTTCGCTGAAAGACTGGGAGATTACTGCAACATCGTCTGCATACAGCGCCAGGTTCGTCTTGTGGAGATCTGTCGGGATGTCGTTGGTGAAGAGGTTGAACAGGAAGGGTCCGAGGTTCGATCCCTGTGGCACGCCTGCTCGGATGGGATGTGAAGAGGACATCTCAGACCGCATGGCGACATGGAAGGTGCGGCCTCCCAGGTAGCTTGCAATCGTCTTCACCAGGTAGTTCGGAAATCCCAGGCCAATCATCTTGTGCAGCAGTCCCTTGTGCCAGACTCGGTCGAATGCTTTGGCGACATCCAGGAAGACGATTCCTGTGGACTTCTTGATGTTGAATCCGTGGCTGATGGTGTCCACCACTCTCAGTAGCTGATGAGTCGTTGCATGCTCCTTTCGAAATCCAAACTGTTCCTTTGCTAGTAGATTTCTTTCGGAGGTGAAGTCGCTGAGTCGAGCGAGGAGGACCTTCTCCAGGAGCTTCGATAATCCAGAAAGTAATGAGCCTGGGAGGGCCGGCATATAAAGACACGGTGGAGCTCTCTCATTGGACGAAACCTAGGCTCTGTGTGAACATCCATTGGAGGGGGAGACTACTCCTGCCAACCAACCAGAGCTCTGTGCCGGGCACACAGACACGGAAGAGCTGCAGAACCAAACGGGCCAATGGCGAGCAGGGACTGGCAGCAGCTGATTAAGCACAGGCAGCCTACAAAAGAGAGGGGAGGGGTGCGGTTATTTACTCATTTCTTCCGCTCCTCACAGCGTGAACGTTCGCGGCAGACAATGCCTGAGCCAGCCAAGTCCGCCCCAGCGCCCAAGAAGGGCTCCAAGAAAGCGCTCTCCAAGCCGCCCAAGAAGGACGGGAAGAAGCGCAAGAGGTGCAGGAAGGAAAGCTATGCCATTTACATCTACAAGGTGATGAAGCAGGTGCACCCTGACACCGGCATCTCTTCCAAGGCCATGGGCATCATGAACTCGTTTGTCAATGACATCTTCGAGCGCATCTCCGGGGAAGCCTCCCGCCTGTGCCACTACAACAAACACAGGACCATCACCTCCAGGGAGATCCAGACCGCAGTGCGACTCCTGCTGCCAGGCGAGCTGGCCAAGCACGCTGTGTCCGAGGGCACCAAGGCCGTCACCAAGTACACCAGTGCCAAGTGAGGCCACAGTTCCCAGCAGCAAAAAACCCAAAGGCTCTTTTAAGAGCCGCTCACCACCTCCACTCAAGAGCTCGCATGCTTTGCCTAGCAAGCCCCGCTTTATTCCATCCCCGGAAGACATAAGGGCAATGGTCTCAAATAGGGACTTCGGCCTCAGGGTCGGCGTAAGCAAATTAATGCTCTGCGCTGCGGCAGGAGTCACGCTCCCTACTTGACACATTCGCTGGGCTGGGAGGGAAAGCTCTGGGGACAGAGCGCAATGTGCAGGACAGGCACTGCCAGGGAAGCGCGCGCAGCAGACCCCTCTGTCCCCGAGCTCGACAGGGAGCCAGTACCGCACCGTTCGGTTTGCGGGTGGGGGGGGGGGGGCGGCGAGCGGAGAACCGGCCGTTAGCGCACAACGCTTAGAAGTGGTTGTGATCCAGCATCAAGGCAGGCGCTATAGAAACCGTGATGTGTAGAGGGGGGGGGGGGCGTCTTCAGGTTCAGAGATCTCTGTGGGGAGGTGGGGGGGCCGGCCTCGGGTTAAGAGATGGCTGTGCTCCGGCTAAGAGGCACAAGCCATCGCATCTAATCCGACCGCCACAAGAGCACAAATTGAAAGCAATATGAAGGTGAGGCAAAGCTGGTCGCCAAAGCGCCCTGACATGCATTTTGGGGGCTCGCAGCGGTGGGGTGTGGCGGGTTGCGTTGACTTGGACGCCAGCCGCAGGGCGTTTCATTCAACACATGCCAAGACAGGCAGTGGCAACTGGAGCGTTGGCATGTTTGCCTTGGGTTTGAGAGACAACCTAGCTGCCTGTGCAGTGAAGAGAGGCGCCTCGAGAGGCAGAGTTGAGCAGCTCTTGTGTGTGACAATGTGTCGGCTCTTAAAAGAGCCTTTGTGGTGGTGGGTCTTGCTGCCGGTGCCCCTCAGGCCCTCTCGCCTCGGATGCGGCGGGCCAGCTGGATGTCCTTGGGCATAATGGTCACTCTTTTGGCGTGAATGGCGCAGAGGTTGGTGTCCTCAAAGAGCCCCACCAAGTAGGACTCGCTGGCCTCCTGCAAGGCCATGACGGCGGAGCTCTGGAAACGCAGGTCGGTCTTGAAATCCTGTGCGATCTCCCGCACAAGGCGCTGGAAGGGCAGTTTGCGGATGAGCAGCTCGGTAGATTTCTGGTAGCGCCGTATCTCCCAGAGGGCCACGGTGCCCGGCCGGTAGCGGTGAGGTTTCTTGACACCGCCAGTGGCTGGTGCGCTCTTGCGGGCAGCTTTGGTGGCCAGCTGCTTGCGAGGTGCCTTGCCTCCGGTGGACTTGCGGGCGGTCTGCTTGGTACGGGCCATGGTAACCTTGTGCGACTTACTTCCGAAGTACAATGGTCTGTCTGTGACGGCTTCAGAGAGCGCGCGGGCTGATGAAGACCCAGCTCCACTCCGATTGGCTGGGACAATAGCAGGAAACAGGTTTGAAAAAGCCCGCCAAACTCTGTGACGAGCCCGAGGCAGAACGTCGGCCCGTTGAAGGGCTGGCAGGCATCTACGTGCACAGGCACGCGCGGAACAGGAGGGCTATGATTGGACAGCCAGTCTGAGGTTTGCCAGCTATTCATTGATTCCTGTTATGATTGACAGCACGCACGCACGCACGCACGCTCGCTCGTGTCTCTCACTTTTCTTTCTTTCTCTCTTGGGCTGAGGGGGATTTATTCATTTTATTCAGGTGGCCATTTTGTATGGCACGATAAGGGGCGGCGTGGGGTCACCTCAGAGTACGAGTCTGTGAAGCACCCAGCCTGGCAAGCAAGTGCAGAAAAGAAAGCGGACCGCGCCCCGGAAAGTTATAAAAGGAGACTCCATAGAAGTAGGTGGTTGTGGGAAAAGTTAAGAGTGGTTCTAACGAGCAACCACCTTCTCTTGACTCCCCCATCTGACACCTGATGGCAAGGCTCTCGCGTTTCCCGGGTCCATGAGTGGGAAAGCCACCCAGTTCTGTTTTTTGTTTGGAATTCTGGCACTGGTAGTGTTTCTGCATTTGAAACAGGGAAGACAAATCGACAAGACCCGCAATCCAGAGGGGGGTTAAGACAGGACTGGATGGCCTCCCCACGCGTTGGCCACTGGACATTTGAGAGTTCTGCTCATGCACTGCTTACGTCTCTCTGGCTCTCGCATATGCTCTCTCTACACTCTCTGGGCAGGCAGGATACACAACCTCTCCTTTGCCATCATAGCGATCTGAGAAACACACGTGCAGCTGCCCCCAGTCAGAGGGCCGACCAACTGCCGCATAGCGACCTTCTACAGCCATCCTCAGAGGAATGCACCAACACAGATACCCAACGGAGCGCTTTGCCCAGGGATGCAACAGTGCAGATGCGTAACTGAGTGCTTTTCAGGGGTAAAAACGGAACAGATATACAGCAGGGAGTAGGATACGGAGGGGCACCGCCATACAGGGTGGCTGGGTGGAGAGAGGCAGGTGTCGTCTAGCGAGCCAGGTGGTGCGGCGTGATTGGCCTAGGTATTGAGGGGGAGAGCGACTCCTTGAAGAGGTGCGTCTTGAGTTCTTTTCTGAATTGTGGGAGCGTGTGGGGCAAGTCTGATGCCGACGGGGAGGAGGTTCCCTGGTCTCGGGGCGTAGGCAGAGAAGGCTTGTTGTCTGGTCCTTTCCTTTTTGCAGTGGCGGATTTAAAGACTGCTCGTGTCCCAGGCTTCTGGTGGTGCGTTGTCTGCTGGAGATGCTGGGTTTCTCTGCAAGGTAGCTGGGTGACTTGAGGGCGTGACTGCCTTATAGATGATGCGGCAAGACTTGAAGGTGATTTGTGGGTGCAGTGTGAGCCAGTGAAGGTCGATGAGGGGAGGGGTGACGGGGTACCTGCGTAGAGCCTTGAGAAAGCGTGTGGCTGCATGTAGGACACTTCTCTGGGGCTCAAGGGAAGACGACGGGCGGCCTTTCCGAGGAGGGCGTTGCCCCCATCCAGGTGGGATAGGACCAGTGCTTGTACGGTGGATCTAAAGCTGTCCGGAGGGATATTGTTGGCATGCGAAATGACTCCTGCCCTATAACCTACCATCCTGCCTAGACCTACCCTGCAACCCACCATTAACGACGACCAAGGATCAGAAAAATGAGCTCGATGTGACCACATTGGTGCGAGATAGCTCCTGCCCAATATCCAATTATCCTGCAACCAACCATAAACCGCAACCAGTGAAACCGGGCCCCTGAGATGCAGTCTGCTGAGCCTAAGATTAATGGCCCTCTGCCCGAGCACACATATCTTACCCGGCTACTAGCTGTGCATCTGCCTCTGAGGGCAGCTACCGCGAAACACGACAATGTAACCCTGGAACAGTGGGCTCGTAAGAACAAAACATCCACTCCAGACGCTCACCTCTCCTATCACTATGCTCACGCTCTACTTTACACCAACACAAAATAGAGCGCAGCTATAGCCCGCGATCAATTTCGGCCTAGCTGCTCACATATACGTACTATAGCCCATGAACGCCTCAGCATCCTGCTAGAACGCAGCTATAGCCCACGAAAAGAAATCGGCCTAGCTGCACACATAAGCGTCCTACACAGGCCTCATGCCGCAGTCTCGAGAGACCAACCCCCAAACTGCACACATTCAACTGATCTCTCAATACCACCGCACCAAATGTTAGGATGCAGCTACCATCAAGCAATCGCATCAGCTGCTCCCATATTGAATGCACCCAAGCACCCTACTCTCTCGACTGACCTTTACTACGGTCTCCAAGGGGGGCGTTCAACCCACAAGCGCTTTGAGATCATACCAATGATATATAGAGCGCTATGTAAATGCCAAATAACAATGTATGATGTTGGCCTGACTGACCCGATGGCTGGAGGGAGAGAAATGGCAGCTGGGCCGGCCACTCCCGAGGAGAGGCCAGTAGTGAGTGGAGCAAATGCCATGCTCCTGGCTGTCTCAGGGAGCCTAGGCAGAGAGAGAGAGAGAGAGAGAGAGAGAAGCAAAAGGCTCTGCTCCTGGGCCTCTCAGGGCCCAGCAGAGAGTGGCGACCGCACTCAGCAGCGGGTGGAGCAAGGAATACGCTCCGGCCTGGCCCCTAGGCCACGAACGGCCAGGTTCTATAGGCAGGAAAACAGGGCTGACCTACAGGCACTTGTAACTCAGAGTGTGCTGTGACCCCTGGCTTCTCGGATAACAGTGCACCGGGCGACGCGAGAGTTCTCGAGGCCTGCTCAGAGGCTTATGGGGATGGCTAGAGGGGTGTGTGTGTGCCCCCCGCTTGGTCTGCAGCTGGGTACTTCTGGGAGTTATCAGCATAATCCCGCCTTTCCCAGCCAACTCTACCTAGGCCGCAGTACCTTCTGCCGTTACAAGAGGGCATCGGGGAGCTCAGTGCTTTGGCATGAGTGCCTTAGTCTGGTTACCAGAAGGGAAGAGAGATGGGGGGGGGGGGGGGCAGGGAGGGAGGGGGCTTCCCATCTGCAAGGGGGTATGTATTCTCATGTAGGTAGACTTTGACGCGAAGTAAAGAGCTATCAAGTGGAATTCCTAAAGTGGACTTGGTTTCTTTTGGCGCATTGCCCCATTTACATTTCAATGGGCGCACACACAACGGGGCTGTTGGTATTTTGGCCCACGGGACCTCGAGTGCCACTGCCGCACAGGTCCACCGCACTGGCGGGGAAGCAGAGGGGTGGGCTGGGTTCAGCCTTCCAAGAAAGCGCGGTTCCATGTGATAATATGCCTGCAAAAATGTCGCCATGCAAGAATTGCGCAGTTTTTTTTGCGGCGATCTTACCCCACGGAACCTGTGGGGGACAGCCCCTGCAACCCCCATATTTTTTTTATACCATAAATAATGTCGCCTATGCTGGGGATAATATTAGCCCAATACCGAATGCGCAGCGCAAATGAGCAGCTCTGTTATTGACGGTGTGGGCGGCTCTTAAAAGAGCCTTTGGGTTTGTGCGTCGGTGCTGTGGTAGGTGTTCCTCAACCCCCGAATCCATAGAGAGTGCGTCCCTGGCGCTTCAGGGCATAGACCACATCCATGGCAGTGACCGTCTTCCTCTTGGCGTGCTCAGTGTAGGTGACGGCGTCCCGGATCACGTTTTCCAGGAAGACCTTGAGCACACCGCGGGTCTCCTCGTAGATGAGGCCGGAGATGCGCTTGACTCCGCCACGGCGGGCCAGGCGGCGGATGGCGGGCTTGGTAATGCCCTGGATGTTGTCTCGGAGCACTTTCCTGTGCCTCTTGGCGCCGCCCTTGCCGAGACCTTTCCCTCCTTTGCCGCGACCAGACATGTCCGCTTCTGCTGCTGCTCTGCTCGTCACAAGGGAGCTGGGGCTGTGTGTGTGGTGGCCGACGGGAATCGGCTGCTTATATGGACAGAGGGCGGGCCATGGGGGTGGAGGGCGGGGATCGCGCGGCAGCCGTCGGCTCCAGTGTGCACATGCGCAGCATTTCAAAATCAAAATGCCCGCGCTTTCCAGCCGTTACACCGGCTGGCCTTTGTTCTCTCCGAACTCGGTAAAGCAGGAAGGCGCTTGATTGTCAGCCCTTTAATGTAGAAACGTAGCTGCGCTTCTGAGAGAGGGCGCGCACGAACACACACACACACCACCCCTTCCTCCAATTAAGCCCTGTGTACTCACTCCCACCCTTTCCAGCTGTGCCTCACAGTCCGGTGTGCCGCATTCGCGCCCTACTTTGCCCATGCACCCAGAAAGCTGCATGGGTATCGGGAGCATGCGATCAGCCCAAAGGGGTTTTGCACATACTCTGTTGTAGTGTAGAGAAGTGGTGGCGCTGCTGTCAAGGTACTGAGCTCTTTGTCTGAGTGTGTGAGCGGCTCTTACAAGAGCCTTTGTGTTTTTTGTTTTGTTTTTGGGAGAGTGTGTACCTTGGGCTTGTTACTTGCTGGCTTTGCCCCCTGCCTTGTGGCCCTCGGTCTTCTTGGGCAGCAGCACGGCCTGGATGTTGGGCAGGACACCGCCCTGGGCAATGGTGACCTTGCCCAGCAGCTTGTTGAGCTCCTCGTCGTTGCGGATGGCGAGCTGCAGGTGTCTGGGGATGATGCGGGTCTTCTTGTTGTCCCGGGCGGCGTTGCCGGCCAGCTCCAGGATCTCAGCAGTCAGGTACTCGAGCACGGCAGCCAGGTACACCGGGGCTCCGGCTCCCACGCGCTCACCGTAGTTCCCCTTCCGCAGCAGCCTGTGCACACGGCCTACTGGGAACTGCAAGCCTGCCCGGGAGGAGCGAGTCTTTGCCTTAGCACGGGCCTTCCCTCCTTGCTTTCCTCGTCCAGACATGATGCGTTGCTCGTTCAACGTTCAAAACGAAAGTAATGAGCCTGGGAGGGCCGGCATATAAAGACACGGTGGAGCTCTCTCATTGGACGAAACCTAGGCTCTGTGTGAACATCCATTGGAGGGGGAGACTACTCCTGCCAACCAACCAATCAGAGCTCTGTGCCGGGCACACAGACACGGAAGAGCTGCAGAACCAAACGGGCCAATGGCGAGCAGGGACTGGCAGCAGCTGATTAAGCACAGGCAGCCTACAAAAGAGAGGGGAGGGGTGCGGTTATTTACTCATTTCTTCCGCTCCTCACAGCGTGAACGTTCGCGGCAGACAATGCCTGAGCCAGCCAAGTCCGCCCCAGCGCCCAAGAAGGGCTCCAAGAAAGCGCTCTCCAAGCCGCCCAAGAAGGACGGGAAGAAGCGCAAGAGGTGCAGGAAGGAAAGCTATGCCATTTACATCTACAAGGTGATGAAGCAGGTGCACCCTGACACCGGCATCTCTTCCAAGGCCATGGGCATCATGAACTCGTTTGTCAATGACATCTTCGAGCGCATCTCCGGGGAAGCCTCCCGCCTGTGCCACTACAACAAACACAGGACCATCACCTCCAGGGAGATCCAGACCGCAGTGCGACTCCTGCTGCCAGGCGAGCTGGCCAAGCACGCTGTGTCCGAGGGCACCAAGGCCGTCACCAAGTACACCAGTGCCAAGTGAGGCCACAGTTCCCAGCAGCAAAAAACCCAAAGGCTCTTTTAAGAGCCGCTCACCACCTCCACTCAAGAGCTCGCATGCTTTGCCTAGCAAGCCCCGCTTTATTCCATCCCCGGAAGACATAAGGGCAATGGTCTCAAATAGGGACTTCGGCCTCAGGGTCGGCGTAAGCAAATTATGCTCTGCGCTGCGGCAGGAGTCACGCTCCCTACTTGACACATTCGCTGGGCTGGGAGGGAAAGCTCTGGGGACAGAGCGCAATGTGCAGGACAGGCACTGCCAGGGAAGCGCGCGCAGCAGACCCCTCTGTCCCCGAGCTCGACAGGGAGCCAGTACCGCACCGTTCGGTTTGCGGGTGGGGGGGGGGGGCGGCGAGCGGAGAACCGGCCGTTAGCGCACAACGCTTAGAAGTGGTTGTGATCCAGCATCAAGGCAGGCGCTATAGAAACCGTGATGTGTAGAGGGGGGGGGGGGGCGTCTTCAGGTTCAGAGATCTCTGTGGGGAGGTGGGGGGGCCGGCCTCGGGTTAAGAGATGGCTGTGCTCCGGCTAAGAGGCACAAGCCATCGCATCTAATCCGACCGCCACAAGAGCACAAATTGAAAGCAATATGAAGGTGAGGCAAAGCTGGTCGCCAAAGCGCCCTGACATGCATTTTGGGGGCTCGCAGCGGTGGGGTGTGGCGGGTTGCGTTGACTTGGACGCCAGCCGCAGGGCGTTTCATTCAACACATGCCAAGACAGGCAGTGGCAACTGGAGCGTTGGCATGTTTGCCTTGGGTTTGAGAGACAACCTAGCTGCCTGTGCAGTGAAGAGAGGCGCCTCGAGAGGCAGAGTTGAGCAGCTCTTGTGTGTGACAATGTGTCGGCTCTTAAAAGAGCCTTTGTGGTGGTGGGTCTTGCTGCCGGTGCCCCTCAGGCCCTCTCGCCTCGGATGCGGCGGGCCAGCTGGATGTCCTTGGGCATAATGGTCACTCTTTTGGCGTGAATGGCGCAGAGGTTGGTGTCCTCAAAGAGCCCCACCAAGTAGGACTCGCTGGCCTCCTGCAAGGCCATGACGGCGGAGCTCTGGAAACGCAGGTCGGTCTTGAAATCCTGTGCGATCTCCCGCACAAGGCGCTGGAAGGGCAGTTTGCGGATGAGCAGCTCGGTAGATTTCTGGTAGCGCCGTATCTCCCGGAGGGCCACGGTGCCCGGCCGGTAGCGGTGAGGTTTCTTGACACCGCCAGTGGCTGGTGCGCTCTTGCGGGCAGCTTTGGTGGCCAGCTGCTTGCGAGGTGCCTTGCCTCCGGTGGACTTGCGGGCGGTCTGCTTGGTACGGGCCATGGTAACCTTGTGCGACTTACTTCCGAAGTACAATGGTCTGTCTGTGACGGCTTCAGAGAGCGCGCGGGCTGATGAAGACCCAGCTCCACTCCGATTGGCTGGGACAATAGCAGGAAACAGGTTTGAAAAAGCCCGCCAAACTCTGTGACGAGCCCGAGGCAGAACGTCGGCCCGTTGAAGGGCTGGCAGGCATCTACGTGCACAGGCACGCGCGGAACAGGAGGGCTATGATTGGACAGCCAGTCTGAGGTTTGCCAGCTATTCATTGATTCCTGTTATGATTGACAGCACGCACGCACGCACGCACGCTCGCTCGTGTCTCTCACTTTTCTTTCTTTCTCTCTTGGGCTGAGGGGGATTTATTCATTTTATTCAGGTGGCCATTTTGTATGGCACGATAAGGGGCGGCGTGGGGTCACCTCAGAGTACGAGTCTGTGAAGCACCCAGCCTGGCAAGCAAGTGCAGAAAAGAAAGCGGACCGCGCCCCGGAAAGTTATAAAAGGAGACTCCATAGAAGTAGGTGGTTGTGGGAAAAGTTAAGAGTGGTTCTAACGAGCAACCACCTTCTCTTGACTCCCCCATCTGACACCTGATGGCAAGGCTCTCGCGTTTCCCGGGTCCATGAGTGGGAAAGCCACCCAGTTCTGTTTTTTGTTTGGAATTCTGGCACTGGTAGTGTTTCTGCATTTGAAACAGGGAAGACAAATCGACAAGACCCGCAATCCAGAGGGGGGTTAAGACAGGACTGGATGGCCTCCCCACGCGTTGGCCACTGGACATTTGAGAGTTCTGCTCATGCACTGCTTACGTCTCTCTGGCTCTCGCATATGCTCTCTCTACACTCTCTGGGCAGGCAGGATACACAACCTCTCCTTTGCCATCATAGCGATCTGAGAAACACACGTGCAGCTGCCCCCAGTCAGAGGGCCGACCAACTGCCGCATAGCGACCTTCTACAGCCATCCTCAGAGGAATGCACCAACACAGATACCCAACGGAGCGCTTTGCCCAGGGATGCAACAGTGCAGATGCGTAACTGAGTGCTTTTCAGGGGTAAAAACGGAACAGATATACAGCAGGGAGTAGGATACGGAGGGGCACCGCCATACAGGGTGGCTGGGTGGAGAGAGGCAGGTGTCGTCTAGCGAGCCAGGTGGTGCGGCGTGATTGGCCTAGGTATTGAGGGGGAGAGCGACTCCTTGAAGAGGTGCGTCTTGAGTTCTTTTCTGAATTGTGGGAGCGTGTGGGGCAAGTCTGATGCCGACGGGGAGGAGGTTCCCTGGTCTCGGGGCGTAGGCAGAGAAGGCTTGTTGTCTGGTCCTTTCCTTTTTGCAGTGGCGGATTTAAAGACTGCTCGTGTCCCAGGCTTCTGGTGGTGCGTTGTCTGCTGGAGATGCTGGGTTTCTCTGCAAGGTAGCTGGGTGACTTGAGGGCGTGACTGCCTTATAGATGATGCGGCAAGACTTGAAGGTGATTTGTGGGTGCAGTGTGAGCCAGTGAAGGTCGATGAGGGGAGGGGTGACGGGGTACCTGCGTAGAGCCTTGAGAAAGCGTGTGGCTGCATGTAGGACACTTCTCTGGGGCTCAAGGGAAGACGACGGGCGGCCTTTTCGAGGAGGGCGTTGCCCCCATCCAGGTGGGATAGGACCAGTGCTTGTACGGTGGATCTAAAGCTGTCCGGAGGGATATTGTTGGCATGCGAAATGACTCCTGCCCTATAACCTACCATCCTGCCTAGACCTACCCTGCAACCCACCATTAACGACGACCAAGGATCAGAAAAATGAGCTCGATGTGACCACATTGGTGCGAGATAGCTCCTGCCCAATATCCAATTATCCTGCAACCAACCATAAACCGCAACCAGTGAAACCGGGCCCCTGAGATGCAGTCTGCTGAGCCTAAGATTAATGGCCCTCTGCCCGAGCACACATATCTTACCCGGCTACTAGCTGTGCATCTGCCTCTGAGGGCAGCTACCGCGAAACACGACAATGTAACCCTGGAACAGTGGGCTCGTAAGAACAAAACATCCACTCCAGACGCTCACCTCTCCTATCACTATGCTCACGCTCTACTTTACACCAACACAAAATAGAGCGCAGCTATAGCCCGCGATCAATTTCGGCCTAGCTGCTCACATATACGTACTATAGCCCATGAACGCCTCAGCATCCTGCTAGAACGCAGCTATAGCCCACGAAAAGAAATCGGCCTAGCTGCACACATAAGCGTCCTACACAGGCCTCATGCCGCAGTCTCGAGAGACCAACCCCCAAACTGCACACATTCAACTGATCTCTCAATACCACCGCACCAAATGTTAGGATGCAGCTACCATCAAGCAATCGCATCAGCTGCTCCCATATTGAATGCACCCAAGCACCCTACTCTCTCGACTGACCTTTACTACGGTCTCCAAGGGGGGCGTTCAACCCACAAGCGCTTTGAGATCATACCAATGATATATAGAGCGCTATGTAAATGCCAAATAACAATGTATGATGTTGGCCTGACTGACCCGATGGCTGGAGGGAGAGAAATGGCAGCTGGGCCGGCCACTCCCGAGGAGAGGCCAGTAGTGAGTGGAGCAAATGCCATGCTCCTGGCTGTCTCAGGGAGCCTAGGCAGAGAGAGAGAGAGAGAGAGAAGCAAAAGGCTCTGCTCCTGGGCCTCTCAGGGCCCAGCAGAGAGTGGCGACCGCACTCAGCAGCGGGTGGAGCAAGGAATACGCTCCGGCCTGGCCCCTAGGCCACGAACGGCCAGGTTCTATAGGCAGGAAAACAGGGCTGACCTACAGGCACTTGTAACTCAGAGTGTGCTGTGACCCCTGGCTTCTCAGATAACAGTGCACCGGGCGACGCGAGAGTTCTCGAGGCCTGCTCAGAGGCTTATGGGGATGGCTAGAGGGGTGTGTGTGTGCCCCCCGCTTGGTCTGCAGCTGGGTACTTCTGGGAGTTATCAGCATAATCCCGCCTTTCCCAGCCAACTCTACCTAGGCCGCAGTACCTTCTGCCGTTACAAGAGGGCATCGGGGAGCTCAGTGCTTTGGCATGAGTGCCTTAGTCTGGTTACCAGAAGGGAAGAGAGATGGGGGGGGGGGGGCAGGGAGGGAGGGGGCTTCCCATCTGCAAGGGGGTATGTATTCTCATGTAGGTAGACTTTGACGCGAAGTAAAGAGCTATCAAGTGGAATTCCTAAAGTGGACTTGGTTTCTTTTGGCGCATTGCCCCATTTACATTTCAATGGGCGCACACACAACGGGGCTGTTGGTATTTTGGCCCACGGGACCTCGAGTGCCACTGCCGCACAGGTCCACCGCACTGGCGGGGAAGCAGAGGGGTGGGCTGGGTTCAGCCTTCCAAGAAAGCGCGGTTCCATGTGATAATATGCCTGCAAAAATGTCGCCATGCAAGAATTGCGCAGTTTTTTTTGCGGCGATCTTACCCCACGGAACCTGTGGGGGACAGCCCCTGCAACCCCCATATTTTTTTTATACCATAAATAATGTCGCCTATGCTGGGGATAATATTAGCCCAATACCGAATGCGCAGCGCAAATGAGCAGCTCTGTTATTGACGGTGTGGGCGGCTCTTAAAAGAGCCTTTGGGTTTGTGCGTCGGTGCTGTGGTAGGTGTTCCTCAACCCCCGAATCCATAGAGAGTGCGTCCCTGGCGCTTCAGGGCATAGACCACATCCATGGCAGTGACCGTCTTCCTCTTGGCGTGCTCAGTGTAGGTGACGGCGTCCCGGATCACGTTTTCCAGGAAGACCTTGAGCACACCGCGGGTCTCCTCGTAGATGAGGCCGGAGATGCGCTTGACTCCGCCACGGCGGGCCAGGCGGCGGATGGCGGGCTTGGTAATGCCCTGGATGTTGTCTCGGAGCACTTTCCTGTGCCTCTTGGCGCCGCCCTTGCCGAGACCTTTCCCTCCTTTGCCGCGACCAGACATGTCCGCTTCTGCTGCTGCTCTGCTCGTCACAAGGGAGCTGGGGCTGTGTGTGTGGTGGCCGACGGGAATCGGCTGCTTATATGGACAGAGGGCGGGCCATGGGGGTGGAGGGCGGGGATCGCGCGGCAGCCGTCGGCTCCAGTGTGCACATGCGCAGCATTTCAAAATCAAAATGCCCGCGCTTTCCAGCCGTTACACCGGCTGGCCTTTGTTCTCTCCGAACTCGGTAAAGCAGGAAGGCGCTTGATTGTCAGCCCTTTAATGTAGAAACGTAGCTGCGCTTCTGAGAGAGGGCGCGCACGAACACACACACACACCACCCCTTCCTCCAATTAAGCCCTGTGTACTCACTCCCACCCTTTCCAGCTGTGCCTCACAGTCCGGTGTGCCGCATTCGCGCCCTACTTTGCCCATGCACCCAGAAAGCTGCATGGGTATCGGGAGCATGCGATCAGCCCAAAGGGGTTTTGCACATACTCTGTTGTAGTGTAGAGAAGTGGTGGCGCTGCTGTCAAGGTACTGAGCTCTTTGTCTGAGTGTGTGAGCGGCTCTTACAAGAGCCTTTGTGTTTTTTGTTTTGTTTTTGGGAGAGTGTGTACCTTGGGCTTGTTACTTGCTGGCTTTGCCCCCTGCCTTGTGGCCCTCGGTCTTCTTGGGCAGCAGCACGGCCTGGATGTTGGGCAGGACACCGCCCTGGGCAATGGTGACCTTGCCCAGCAGCTTGTTGAGCTCCTCGTCGTTGCGGATGGCGAGCTGCAGGTGTCTGGGGATGATGCGGGTCTTCTTGTTGTCCCGGGCGGCGTTGCCGGCCAGCTCCAGGATCTCAGCAGTCAGGTACTCGAGCACGGCAGCCAGGTACACCGGGGCTCCGGCTCCCACGCGCTCACCGTAGTTCCCCTTCCGCAGCAGCCTGTGCACACGGCCTACTGGGAACTGCAAGCCTGCCCGGGAGGAGCGAGTCTTTGCCTTAGCACGGGCCTTCCCTCCTTGCTTTCCTCGTCCAGACATGATGCGTTGCTCGTTCAACGTTCAAAACGAAAGTAATGAGCCTGGGAGGGCCGGCATATAAAGACACGGTGGAGCTCTCTCATTGGACGAAACCTAGGCTCTGTGTGAACATCCATTGGAGGGGGAGACTACTCCTGCCAACCAACCAATCAGAGCTCTGTGCCGGGCACACAGACACGGAAGAGCTGCAGAACCAAACGGGCCAATGGCGAGCAGGGACTGGCAGCAGCTGATTAAGCACAGGCAGCCTACAAAAGAGAGGGGAGGGGTGCGGTTATTTACTCATTTCTTCCGCTCCTCACAGCGTGAACGTTCGCGGCAGACAATGCCTGAGCCAGCCAAGTCCGCCCCAGCGCCCAAGAAGGGCTCCAAGAAAGCGCTCTCCAAGCCGCCCAAGAAGGACGGGAAGAAGCGCAAGAGGTGCAGGAAGGAAAGCTATGCCATTTACATCTACAAGGTGATGAAGCAGGTGCACCCTGACACCGGCATCTCTTCCAAGGCCATGGGCATCATGAACTCGTTTGTCAATGACATCTTCGAGCGCATCTCCGGGGAAGCCTCCCGCCTGTGCCACTACAACAAACACAGGACCATCACCTCCAGGGAGATCCAGACCGCAGTGCGACTCCTGCTGCCAGGCGAGCTGGCCAAGCACGCTGTGTCCGAGGGCACCAAGGCCGTCACCAAGTACACCAGTGCCAAGTGAGGCCACAGTTCCCAGCAGCAAAAAACCCAAAGGCTCTTTTAAGAGCCGCTCACCACCTCCACTCAAGAGCTCGCATGCTTTGCCTAGCAAGCCCCGCTTTATTCCATCCCCGGAAGACATAAGGGCAATGGTCTCAAATAGGGACTTCGGCCTCAGGGTCGGCGTAAGCAAATTATGCTCTGCGCTGCGGCAGGAGTCACGCTCCCTACTTGACACATTCGCTGGGCTGGGAGGGAAAGCTCTGGGGACAGAGCGCAATGTGCAGGACAGGCACTGCCAGGGAAGCGCGCGCAGCAGACCCCTCTGTCCCCGAGCTCGACAGGGAGCCAGTACCGCACCGTTCGGTTTGCGGGTGGGGGGGGGGGGGCGGCGAGCGGAGAACCGGCCGTTAGCGCACAACGCTTAGAAGTGGTTGTGATCCAGCATCAAGGCAGGCGCTATAGAAACCGTGATGTGTAGAGGGGGGGGGGGGGCGTCTTCAGGTTCAGAGATCTCTGTGGGGAGGTGGGGGGGCCGGCCTCGGGTTAAGAGATGGCTGTGCTCCGGCTAAGAGGCACAAGCCATCGCATCTAATCCGACCGCCACAAGAGCACAAATTGAAAGCAATATGAAGGTGAGGCAAAGCTGGTCGCCAAAGCGCCCTGACATGCATTTTGGGGGCTCGCAGCGGTGGGGTGTGGCGGGTTGCGTTGACTTGGACGCCAGCCGCAGGGCGTTTCATTCAACACATGCCAAGACAGGCAGTGGCAACTGGAGCGTTGGCATGTTTGCCTTGGGTTTGAGAGACAACCTAGCTGCCTGTGCAGTGAAGAGAGGCGCCTCGAGAGGCAGAGTTGAGCAGCTCTTGTGTGTGACAATGTGTCGGCTCTTAAAAGAGCCTTTGTGGTGGTGGGTCTTGCTGCCGGTGCCCCTCAGGCCCTCTCGCCTCGGATGCGGCGGGCCAGCTGGATGTCCTTGGGCATAATGGTCACTCTTTTGGCGTGAATGGCGCAGAGGTTGGTGTCCTCAAAGAGCCCCACCAAGTAGGACTCGCTGGCCTCCTGCAAGGCCATGACGGCGGAGCTCTGGAAACGCAGGTCGGTCTTGAAATCCTGTGCGATCTCCCGCACAAGGCGCTGGAAGGGCAGTTTGCGGATGAGCAGCTCGGTAGATTTCTGGTAGCGCCGTATCTCCCGGAGGGCCACGGTGCCCGGCCGGTAGCGGTGAGGTTTCTTGACACCGCCAGTGGCTGGTGCGCTCTTGCGGGCAGCTTTGGTGGCCAGCTGCTTGCGAGGTGCCTTGCCTCCGGTGGACTTGCGGGCGGTCTGCTTGGTACGGGCCATGGTAACCTTGTGCGACTTACTTCCGAAGTACAATGGTCTGTCTGTGACGGCTTCAGAGAGCGCGCGGGCTGATGAAGACCCAGCTCCACTCCGATTGGCTGGGACAATAGCAGGAAACAGGTTTGAAAAAGCCCGCCAAACTCTGTGACGAGCCCGAGGCAGAACGTCGGCCCGTTGAAGGGCTGGCAGGCATCTACGTGCACAGGCACGCGCGAAACAGGAGGGCTATGATTGGACAGCCAGTCTGAGGTTTGCCAGCTATTCATTGATTCCTGTTATGATTGACAGCACGCACGCACGCACGCACGCTCGCTCGTGTCTCTCACTTTTCTTTCTTTCTCTCTTGGGCTGAGGGGGATTTATTCATTTTATTCAGGTGGCCATTTTGTATGGCACGATAAGGGGCGGCGTGGGGTCACCTCAGAGTACGAGTCTGTGAAGCACCCAGCCTGGCAAGCAAGTGCAGAAAAGAAAGCGGACCGCGCCCCGGAAAGTTATAAAAGGAGACTCCATAGAAGTAGGTGGTTGTGGGAAAAGTTAAGAGTGGTTCTAACGAGCAACCACCTTCTCTTGACTCCCCCATCTGACACCTGATGGCAAGGCTCTCGCGTTTCCCGGGTCCATGAGTGGGAAAGCCACCCAGTTCTGTTTTTTGTTTGGAATTCTGGCACTGGTAGTGTTTCTGCATTTGAAACAGGGAAGACAAATCGACAAGACCCGCAATCCAGAGGGGGGTTAAGACAGGACTGGATGGCCTCCCCACGCGTTGGCCACTGGACATTTGAGAGTTCTGCTCATGCACTGCTTACGTCTCTCTGGCTCTCGCATATGCTCTCTCTACACTCTCTGGGCAGGCAGGATACACAACCTCTCCTTTGCCATCATAGCGATCTGAGAAACACACGTGCAGCTGCCCCCAGTCAGAGGGCCGACCAACTGCCGCATAGCGACCTTCTACAGCCATCCTCAGAGGAATGCACCAACACAGATACCCAACGGAGCGCTTTGCCCAGGGATGCAACAGTGCAGATGCGTAACTGAGTGCTTTTCAGGGGTAAAAACGGAACAGATATACAGCAGGGAGTAGGATACGGAGGGGCACCGCCATACAGGGTGGCTGGGTGGAGAGAGGCAGGTGTCGTCTAGCGAGCCAGGTGGTGCGGCGTGATTGGCCTAGGTATTGAGGGGGAGAGCGACTCCTTGAAGAGGTGCGTCTTGAGTTCTTTTCTGAATTGTGGGAGCGTGTGGGGCAAGTCTGATGCCGACGGGGAGGAGGTTCCCTGGTCTCGGGGCGTAGGCAGAGAAGGCTTGTTGTCTGGTCCTTTCCTTTTTGCAGTGGCGGATTTAAAGACTGCTCGTGTCCCAGGCTTCTGGTGGTGCGTTGTCTGCTGGAGATGCTGGGTTTCTCTGCAAGGTAGCTGGGTGACTTGAGGGCGTGACTGCCTTATAGATGATGCGGCAAGACTTGAAGGTGATTTGTGGGTGCAGTGTGAGCCAGTGAAGGTCGATGAGGGGAGGGGTGACGGGGTACCTGCGTAGAGCCTTGAGAAAGCGTGTGGCTGCATGTAGGACACTTCTCTGGGGCTCAAGGGAAGACGACGGGCGGCCTTTCCGAGGAGGGCGTTGCCCCCATCCAGGTGGGATAGGACCAGTGCTTGTACGGTGGATCTAAAGCTGTCCGGAGGGATATTGTTGGCATGCGAAATGACTCCTGCCCTATAACCTACCATCCTGCCTAGACCTACCCTGCAACCCACCATTAACGACGACCAAGGATCAGAAAAATGAGCTCGATGTGACCACATTGGTGCGAGATAGCTCCTGCCCAATATCCAATTATCCTGCAACCAACCATAAACCGCAACCAGTGAAACCGGGCCCCTGAGATGCAGTCTGCTGAGCCTAAGATTAATGGCCCTCTGCCCGAGCACACATATCTTACCCGGCTACTAGCTGTGCATCTGCCTCTGAGGGCAGCTACCGCGAAACACGACAATGTAACCCTGGAACAGTGGGCTCGTAAGAACAAAACATCCACTCCAGACGCTCACCTCTCCTATCACTATGCTCACGCTCTACTTTACACCAACACAAAATAGAGCGCAGCTATAGCCCGCGATCAATTTCGGCCTAGCTGCTCACATATACGTACTATAGCCCATGAACGCCTCAGCATCCTGCTAGAACGCAGCTATAGCCCACGAAAAGAAATCGGCCTAGCTGCACACATAAGCGTCCTACACAGGCCTCATGCCGCAGTCTCGAGAGACCAACCCCCAAACTGCACACATTCAACTGATCTCTCAATACCACCGCACCAAATGTTAGGATGCAGCTACCATCAAGCAATCGCATCAGCTGCTCCCATATTGAATGCACCCAAGCACCCTACTCTCTCGACTGACCTTTACTACGGTCTCCAAGGGGGGCGTTCAACCCACAAGCGCTTTGAGATCATACCAATGATATATAGAGCGCTATGTAAATGCCAAATAACAATGTATGATGTTGGCCTGACTGACCCGATGGCTGGAGGGAGAGAAATGGCAGCTGGGCCGGCCACTCCCGAGGAGAGGCCAGTAGTGAGTGGAGCAAATGCCATGCTCCTGGCTGTCTCAGGGAGCCTAGGCAGAGAGAGAGAGAGAGAGAGAGAAGCAAAAGGCTCTGCTCCTGGGCCTCTCAGGGCCCAGCAGAGAGTGGCGACCGCACTCAGCAGCGGGTGGAGCAAGGAATACGCTCCGGCCTGGCCCCTAGGCCACGAACGGCCACGAACGGCCAGGTTCTATAGGCAGGAAAACAGGGCTGACCTACAGGCACTTGTAACTCAGAGTGTGCTGTGACCCCTGGCTTCTCGGATAACAGTGCACCGGGCGACGCGAGAGTTCTCGAGGCCTGCTCAGAGGCTTATGGGGATGGCTAGAGGGGTGTGTGTGTGCCCCCCGCTTGGTCTGCAGCTGGGTACTTCTGGGAGTTATCAGCATAATCCCGCCTTTCCCAGCCAACTCTACCTAGGCCGCAGTACCTTCTGCCGTTACAAGAGGGCATCGGGGAGCTCAGTGCTTTGGCATGAGTGCCTTAGTCTGGTTACCAGAAGGGAAGAGAGATGGGGGGGGGGGGGGGCAGGGAGGGAGGGGGCTTCCCATCTGCAAGGGGGTATGTATTCTCATGTAGGTAGACTTTGACGCGAAGTAAAGAGCTATCAAGTGGAATTCCTAAAGTGGACTTGGTTTCTTTTGGCGCATTGCCCCATTTACATTTCAATGGGCGCACACACAACGGGGCTGTTGGTATTTTGGCCCACGGGACTTCGAGTGCCACTGCCGCACAGGTCCACCGCACTGGCGGGGAAGCAGAGGGGTGGGCTGGGTTCAGCCTTCCAAGAAAGCGCGGTTCCATGTGATAATATGCCTGCAAAAATGTCGCCATGCAAGAATTGCGCAGTTTTTTTTGCGGCGATCTTACCCCACGGAACCTGTGGGGGACAGCCCCTGCAACCCCCATATTTTTTTTATACCATAAATAATGTCGCCTATGCTGGGGATAATATTAGCCCAATACCGAATGCGCAGCGCAAATGAGCAGCTCTGTTATTGACGGTGTGGGCGGCTCTTAAAAGAGCCTTTGGGTTTGTGCGTCGGTGCTGTGGTAGGTGTTCCTCAACCCCCGAATCCATAGAGAGTGCGTCCCTGGCGCTTCAGGGCATAGACCACATCCATGGCAGTGACCGTCTTCCTCTTGGCGTGCTCAGTGTAGGTGACGGCGTCCCGGATCACGTTTTCCAGGAAGACCTTGAGCACACCGCGGGTCTCCTCGTAGATGAGGCCGGAGATGCGCTTGACTCCGCCACGGCGGGCCAGGCGGCGGATGGCGGGCTTGGTAATGCCCTGGATGTTGTCTCGGAGCACTTTCCTGTGCCTCTTGGCGCCGCCCTTGCCGAGACCTTTCCCTCCTTTGCCGCGACCAGACATGTCCGCTTCTGCTGCTGCTCTGCTCGTCACAAGGGAGCTGGGGCTGTGTGTGTGGTGGCCGACGGGAATCGGCTGCTTATATGGACAGAGGGCGGGCCATGGGGGTGGAGGGCGGGGATCGCGCGGCAGCCGTCGGCTCCAGTGTGCACATGCGCAGCATTTCAAAATCAAAATGCCCGCGCTTTCCAGCCGTTACACCGGCTGGCCTTTGTTCTCTCCGAACTCGGTAAAGCAGGAAGGCGCTTGATTGTCAGCCCTTTAATGTAGAAACGTAGCTGCGCTTCTGAGAGAGGGCGCGCACGAACACACACACACACCACCCCTTCCTCCAATTAAGCCCTGTGTACTCACTCCCACCCTTTCCAGCTGTGCCTCACAGTCCGGTGTGCCGCATTCGCGCCCTACTTTGCCCATGCACCCAGAAAGCTGCATGGGTATCGGGAGCATGCGATCAGCCCAAAGGGGTTTTGCACATACTCTGTTGTAGTGTAGAGAAGTGGTGGCGCTGCTGTCAAGGTACTGAGCTCTTTGTCTGAGTGTGTGAGCGGCTCTTACAAGAGCCTTTGTGTTTTTTGTTTTGTTTTTGGGAGAGTGTGTACCTTGGGCTTGTTACTTGCTGGCTTTGCCCCCTGCCTTGTGGCCCTCGGTCTTCTTGGGCAGCAGCACGGCCTGGATGTTGGGCAGGACACCGCCCTGGGCAATGGTGACCTTGCCCAGCAGCTTGTTGAGCTCCTCGTCGTTGCGGATGGCGAGCTGCAGGTGTCTGGGGATGATGCGGGTCTTCTTGTTGTCCCGGGCGGCGTTGCCGGCCAGCTCCAGGATCTCAGCAGTCAGGTACTCGAGCACGGCAGCCAGGTACACCGGGGCTCCGGCTCCCACGCGCTCACCGTAGTTCCCCTTCCGCAGCAGCCTGTGCACACGGCCTACTGGGAACTGCAAGCCTGCCCGGGAGGAGCGAGTCTTTGCCTTAGCACGGGCCTTCCCTCCTTGCTTTCCTCGTCCAGACATGATGCGTTGCTCGTTCAACGTTCAAAACGAAAGTAATGAGCGCGCTTGTTCTTCTTCTTGCTGATAGATTTTTATCCATCAGCGGTGATTTTTTGGATACCGAGGCTTGAGCCTCATTACTCCATCTTCTCGGGTTGAGTGTGTAGTCGTGGGTTTGTATTCTTCTTGGTCTGTGTGGTCTTGTCACAGTAGGGCTGGTTTCACTGGGTCTTCGCAGTGATGGGCCGCGGGTAGCGGTCGAAGGGGTTTGCTGTGGTGGCAGTGAGTCTTCTGATCAGAGGGTTCGGGTTCTGATCCAGTTCTTGGCAGAAGTTCTTACTCAGCTTCGCTAGATGTTCATCCAACATCTCGATGTCCAGGTCTCTGTGAAGGTCTGCTATCCTTGTGAAGATTGGAGCTCCAGATGATATCCGCAGGGCCTTGTTCTGGACTATCTGAAGACTCTTCCGGTGTCGCTCATGGCAGGTCATCCATGCTGGTGAGGCATAAGTCAGGGTTGGTCTGATGATCGCCTTGTAGACGTTGATCTTTGTCCGGAGGGGCATGGACTTGCTCTTCAGGAGTGGGTACAGCGCTGCCATCTTTCCTGTTGCCTTCTGCTGAGTATTCTCGATGTGGCTTTCCCAGTTGAGTTTGCTGTCCAGGGTCACACCGAGGTAGCGGCTGCTGCTCTCCCATTTGATGGTCTCCCCGTTGAGGCTGATGTGTGGGTGCTCCTTGATCTTCTTTCTGGTGAACAGCGTTGCAGTTGTCTTGCTGGTGTTGAGTTCTATCCGCCAGTCGCTGTACCACTTTGCGATGGTATCCAATGAAGCTTGCAGGTTCTTCGCCACTTCCTTTTCGCTGAAAGACTGGGAGATTACTGCAACATCGTCTGCATACAGCGCCAGGTTCGTCTTGTGGAGATCTGTCGGGATGTCGTTGGTGAAGAGGTTGAACAGGAAGGGTCCGAGGTTCGATCCCTGTGGCACGCCTGCTCGGATGGAATGTGAAGAGGACATCTCAGACCGCATGGCGACATGGAAGGTGCGGCCTCCCAGGTAGCTTGCAATCGTCTTCACCAGGTAGTTCGGGAGGGCCGGCATATAAAGACACGGTGGAGCTCTCTCATTGGACGAAACCTAGGCTCTGTGTGAACATCCATTGGAGGGGGAGACTACTCCTGCCAACCAACCAATCAGAGCTCTGTGCCGGGCACACAGACACGGAAGAGCTGCAGAACCAAACGGGCCAATGGCGAGCAGGGACTGGCAGCAGCTGATTAAGCACAGGCAGCCTACAAAAGAGAGGGGAGGGGTGCGGTTATTTACTCATTTCTTCCGCTCCTCACAGCGTGAACGTTCGCGGCAGACAATGCCTGAGCCAGCCAAGTCCGCCCCAGCGCCCAAGAAGGGCTCCAAGAAAGCGCTCTCCAAGCCGCCCAAGAAGGACGGGAAGAAGCGCAAGAGGTGCAGGAAGGAAAGCTATGCCATTTACATCTACAAGGTGATGAAGCAGGTGCACCCTGACACCGGCATCTCTTCCAAGGCCATGGGCATCATGAACTCGTTTGTCAATGACATCTTCGAGCGCATCTCCGGGGAAGCCTCCCGCCTGTGCCACTACAACAAACACAGGACCATCACCTCCAGGGAGATCCAGACCGCAGTGCGACTCCTGCTGCCAGGCGAGCTGGCCAAGCACGCTGTGTCCGAGGGCACCAAGGCCGTCACCAAGTACACCAGTGCCAAGTGAGGCCACAGTTCCCAGCAGCAAAAAACCCAAAGGCTCTTTTAAGAGCCGCTCACCACCTCCACTCAAGAGCTCGCATGCTTTGCCTAGCAAGCCCCGCTTTATTCCATCCCCGGAAGACATAAGGGCAATGGTCTCAAATAGGGACTTCGGCCTCAGGGTCGGCGTAAGCAAATTATGCTCTGCGCTGCGGCAGGAGTCACGCTCCCTACTTGACACATTCGCTGGGCTGGGAGGGAAAGCTCTGGGGACAGAGCGCAATGTGCAGGACAGGCACTGCCAGGGAAGCGCGCGCAGCAGACCCCTCTGTCCCCGAGCTCGACAGGGAGCCAGTACCGCACCGTTCGGTTTGCGGGTGGGGGGGGGGGCGGCGAGCGGAGAACCGGCCGTTAGCGCACAACGCTTAGAAGTGGTTGTGATCCAGCATCAAGGCAGGCGCTATAGAAACCGTGATGTGTAGAGGGGGGGGGGGGGGGCGTCTTCAGGTTCAGAGATCTCTGTGGGGAGGTGGGGGGGCCGGCCTCGGGTTAAGAGATGGCTGTGCTCCGGCTAAGAGGCACAAGCCATCGCATCTAATCCGACCGCCACAAGAGCACAAATTGAAAGCAATATGAAGGTGAGGCAAAGCTGGTCGCCAAAGCGCCCTGACATGCATTTTGGGGGCTCGCAGCGGTGGGGTGTGGCGGGTTGCGTTGACTTGGACGCCAGCCGCAGGGCGTTTCATTCAACACATGCCAAGACAGGCAGTGGCAACTGGAGCGTTGGCATGTTTGCCTTGGGTTTGAGAGACAACCTAGCTGCCTGTGCAGTGAAGAGAGGCGCCTCGAGAGGCAGAGTTGAGCAGCTCTTGTGTGTGACAATGTGTCGGCTCTTAAAAGAGCCTTTGTGGTGGTGGGTCTTGCTGCCGGTGCCCCTCAGGCCCTCTCGCCTCGGATGCGGCGGGCCAGCTGGATGTCCTTGGGCATAATGGTCACTCTTTTGGCGTGAATGGCGCAGAGGTTGGTGTCCTCAAAGAGCCCCACCAAGTAGGACTCGCTGGCCTCCTGCAAGGCCATGACGGCGGAGCTCTGGAAACGCAGGTCGGTCTTGAAATCCTGTGCGATCTCCCGCACAAGGCGCTGGAAGGGCAGTTTGCGGATGAGCAGCTCGGTAGATTTCTGGTAGCGCCGTATCTCCCGGAGGGCCACGGTGCCCGGCCGGTAGCGGTGAGGTTTCTTGACACCGCCAGTGGCTGGTGCGCTCTTGCGGGCAGCTTTGGTGGCCAGCTGCTTGCGAGGTGCCTTGCCTCCGGTGGACTTGCGGGCGGTCTGCTTGGTACGGGCCATGGTAACCTTGTGCGACTTACTTCCGAAGTACAATGGTCTGTCTGTGACGGCTTCAGAGAGCGCGCGGGCTGATGAAGACCCAGCTCCACTCCGATTGGCTGGGACAATAGCAGGAAACAGGTTTGAAAAAGCCCGCCAAACTCTGTGACGAGCCCGAGGCAGAACGTCGGCCCGTTGAAGGGCTGGCAGGCATCTACGTGCACAGGCACGCGCGGAACAGGAGGGCTATGATTGGACAGCCAGTCTGAGGTTTGCCAGCTATTCATTGATTCCTGTTATGATTGACAGCACGCACGCACGCACGCACGCTCGCTCGTGTCTCTCACTTTTCTTTCTTTCTCTCTTGGGCTGAGGGGGATTTATTCATTTTATTCAGGTGGCCATTTTGTATGGCACGATAAGGGGCGGCGTGGGGTCACCTCAGAGTACGAGTCTGTGAAGCACCCAGCCTGGCAAGCAAGTGCAGAAAAGAAAGCGGACCGCGCCCCGGAAAGTTATAAAAGGAGACTCCATAGAAGTAGGTGGTTGTGGGAAAAGTTAAGAGTGGTTCTAACGAGCAACCACCTTCTCTTGACTCCCCCATCTGACACCTGATGGCAAGGCTCTCGCGTTTCCCGGGTCCATGAGTGGGAAAGCCACCCAGTTCTGTTTTTTGTTTGGAATTCTGGCACTGGTAGTGTTTCTGCATTTGAAACAGGGAAGACAAATCGACAAGACCCGCAATCCAGAGGGGGGTTAAGACAGGACTGGATGGCCTCCCCACGCGTTGGCCACTGGACATTTGAGAGTTCTGCTCATGCACTGCTTACGTCTCTCTGGCTCTCGCATATGCTCTCTCTACACTCTCTGGGCAGGCAGGATACACAACCTCTCCTTTGCCATCATAGCGATCTGAGAAACACACGTGCAGCTGCCCCCAGTCAGAGGGCCGACCAACTGCCGCATAGCGACCTTCTACAGCCATCCTCAGAGGAATGCACCAACACAGATACCCAACGGAGCGCTTTGCCCAGGGATGCAACAGTGCAGATGCGTAACTGAGTGCTTTTCAGGGGTAAAAACGGAACAGATATACAGCAGGGAGTAGGATACGGAGGGGCACCGCCATACAGGGTGGCTGGGTGGAGAGAGGCAGGTGTCGTCTAGCGAGCCAGGTGGTGCGGCGTGATTGGCCTAGGTATTGAGGGGGAGAGCGACTCCTTGAAGAGGTGCGTCTTGAGTTCTTTTCTGAATTGTGGGAGCGTGTGGGGCAAGTCTGATGCCGACGGGGAGGAGGTTCCCTGGTCTCGGGGCGTAGGCAGAGAAGGCTTGTTGTCTGGTCCTTTCCTTTTTGCAGTGGCGGATTTAAAGACTGCTCGTGTCCCAGGCTTCTGGTGGTGCGTTGTCTGCTGGAGATGCTGGGTTTCTCTGCAAGGTAGCTGGGTGACTTGAGGGCGTGACTGCCTTATAGATGATGCGGCAAGACTTGAAGGTGATTTGTGGGTGCAGTGTGAGCCAGTGAAGGTCGATGAGGGGAGGGGTGACGGGGTACCTGCGTAGAGCCTTGAGAAAGCGTGTGGCTGCATGTAGGACACTTCTCTGGGGCTCAAGGGAAGACGACGGGCGGCCTTTCCGAGGAGGGCGTTGCCCCCATCCAGGTGGGATAGGACCAGTGCTTGTACGGTGGATCTAAAGCTGTCCGGAGGGATATTGTTGGCATGCGAAATGACTCCTGCCCTATAACCTACCATCCTGCCTAGACCTACCCTGCAACCCACCATTAACGACGACCAAGGATCAGAAAAATGAGCTCGATGTGACCACATTGGTGCGAGATAGCTCCTGCCCAATATCCAATTATCCTGCAACCAACCATAAACCGCAACCAGTGAAACCGGGCCCCTGAGATGCAGTCTGCTGAGCCTAAGATTAATGGCCCTCTGCCCGAGCACACATATCTTACCCGGCTACTAGCTGTGCATCTGCCTCTGAGGGCAGCTACCGCGAAACACGACAATGTAACCCTGGAACAGTGGGCTCGTAAGAACAAAACATCCACTCCAGACGCTCACCTCTCCTATCACTATGCTCACGCTCTACTTTACACCAACACAAAATAGAGCGCAGCTATAGCCCGCGATCAATTTCGGCCTAGCTGCTCACATATACGTACTATAGCCCATGAACGCCTCAGCATCCTGCTAGAACGCAGCTATAGCCCACGAAAAGAAATCGGCCTAGCTGCACACATAAGCGTCCTACACAGGCCTCATGCCGCAGTCTCGAGAGACCAACCCCCAAACTGCACACATTCAACTGATCTCTCAATACCACCGCACCAAATGTTAGGATGCAGCTACCATCAAGCAATCGCATCAGCTGCTCCCATATTGAATGCACCCAAGCACCCTACTCTCTCGACTGACCTTTACTACGGTCTCCAAGGGGGGCGTTCAACCCACAAGCGCTTTGAGATCATACCAATGATATATAGAGCGCTATGTAAATGCCAAATAACAATGTATGATGTTGGCCTGACTGACCCGATGGCTGGAGGGAGAGAAATGGCAGCTGGGCCGGCCACTCCCGAGGAGAGGCCAGTAGTGAGTGGAGCAAATGCCATGCTCCTGGCTGTCTCAGGGAGCCTAGGCAGAGAGAGAGAGAGAGAGAGAAGCAAAAGGCTCTGCTCCTGGGCCTCTCAGGGCCCAGCAGAGAGTGGCGACCGCACTCAGCAGCGGGTGGAGCAAGGAATACGCTCCGGCCTGGCCCCTAGGCCACGAACGGCCAGGTTCTATAGGCAGGAAAACAGGGCTGACCTACAGGCACTTGTAACTCAGAGTGTGCTGTGACCCCTGGCTTCTCGGATAACAGTGCACCGGGCGACGCGAGAGTTCTCGAGGCCTGCTCAGAGGCTTATGGGGATGGCTAGAGGGGTGTGTGTGTGCCCCCCGCTTGGTCTGCAGCTGGGTACTTCTGGGAGTTATCAGCATAATCCCGCCTTTCCCAGCCAACTCTACCTAGGCCGCAGTACCTTCTGCCGTTACAAGAGGGCATCGGGGAGCTCAGTGCTTTGGCATGAGTGCCTTAGTCTGGTTACCAGAAGGGAAGAGAGATGGGGGGGGGGGGGCAGGGAGGGAGGGGGCTTCCCATCTGCAAGGGGGTATGTATTCTCATGTAGGTAGACTTTGACGCGAAGTAAAGAGCTATCAAGTGGAATTCCTAAAGTGGACTTGGTTTCTTTTGGCGCATTGCCCCATTTACATTTCAATGGGCGCACACACAACGGGGCTGTTGGTATTTTGGCCCACGGGACCTCGAGTGCCACTGCCGCACAGGTCCACCGCACTGGCGGGGAAGCAGAGGGGTGGGCTGGGTTCAGCCTTCCAAGAAAGCGCGGTTCCATGTGATAATATGCCTGCAAAAATGTCGCCATGCAAGAATTGCGCAGTTTTTTTTGCGGCGATCTTACCCCACGGAACCTGTGGGGGACAGCCCCTGCAACCCCCATATTTTTTTTATACCATAAATAATGTCGCCTATGCTGGGGATAATATTAGCCCAATACCGAATGCGCAGCGCAAATGAGCAGCTCTGTTATTGACGGTGTGGGCGGCTCTTAAAAGAGCCTTTGGGTTTGTGCGTCGGTGCTGTGGTAGGTGTTCCTCAACCCCCGAATCCATAGAGAGTGCGTCCCTGGCGCTTCAGGGCATAGACCACATCCATGGCAGTGACCGTCTTCCTCTTGGCGTGCTCAGTGTAGGTGACGGCGTCCCGGATCACGTTTTCCAGGAAGACCTTGAGCACACCGCGGGTCTCCTCGTAGATGAGGCCGGAGATGCGCTTGACTCCGCCACGGCGGGCCAGGCGGCGGATGGCGGGCTTGGTAATGCCCTGGATGTTGTCTCGGAGCACTTTCCTGTGCCTCTTGGCGCCGCCCTTGCCGAGACCTTTCCCTCCTTTGCCGCGACCAGACATGTCCGCTTCTGCTGCTGCTCTGCTCGTCACAAGGGAGCTGGGGCTGTGTGTGTGGTGGCCGACGGGAATCGGCTGCTTATATGGACAGAGGGCGGGCCATGGGGGTGGAGGGCGGGGATCGCGCGGCAGCCGTCGGCTCCAGTGTGCACATGCGCAGCATTTCAAAATCAAAATGCCCGCGCTTTCCAGCCGTTACACCGGCTGGCCTTTGTTCTCTCCGAACTCGGTAAAGCAGGAAGGCGCTTGATTGTCAGCCCTTTAATGTAGAAACGTAGCTGCGCTTCTGAGAGAGGGCGCGCACGAACACACACACACACCACCCCTTCCTCCAATTAAGCCCTGTGTACTCACTCCCACCCTTTCCAGCTGTGCCTCACAGTCCGGTGTGCCGCATTCGCGCCCTACTTTGCCCATGCACCCAGAAAGCTGCATGGGTATCGGGAGCATGCGATCAGCCCAAAGGGGTTTTGCACATACTCTGTTGTAGTGTAGAGAAGTGGTGGCGCTGCTGTCAAGGTACTGAGCTCTTTGTCTGAGTGTGTGAGCGGCTCTTACAAGAGCCTTTGTGTTTTTTGTTTTGTTTTTGGGAGAGTGTGTACCTTGGGCTTGTTACTTGCTGGCTTTGCCCCCTGCCTTGTGGCCCTCGGTCTTCTTGGGCAGCAGCACGGCCTGGATGTTGGGCAGGACACCGCCCTGGGCAATGGTGACCTTGCCCAGCAGCTTGTTGAGCTCCTCGTCGTTGCGGATGGCGAGCTGCAGGTGTCTGGGGATGATGCGGGTCTTCTTGTTGTCCCGGGCGGCGTTGCCGGCCAGCTCCAGGATCTCAGCAGTCAGGTACTCGAGCACGGCAGCCAGGTACACCGGGGCTCCGGCTCCCACGCGCTCACCGTAGTTCCCCTTCCGCAGCAGCCTGTGCACACGGCCTACTGGGAACTGCAAGCCTGCCCGGGAGGAGCGAGTCTTTGCCTTAGCACGGGCCTTCCCTCCTTGCTTTCCTCGTCCAGACATGATGCGTTGCTCGTTCAACGTTCAAAACGAAAGTAATGAGCGCTTGTTCTTCTTCTTGCTGATAGATTTTTATCCATCAGCGGTGATTTTTTGGATACCGAGGCTTGAGCCTCATTACTCCATCTTCTCGGGTTGAGTGTGTAGTCGTGGGTTTGTATTCTTCTTGGTCTGTGTGGTCTTGTCACAGTAGGGCTGGTTTCACTGGGTCTTCGCAGTGATGGGCCGCGGGTAGCGGTCGAAGGGGTTTGCTGTGGTGGCAGTGAGTCTTCTGATCAGAGGGTTCGGGTTCTGATCCAGTTCTTGGCAGAAGTTCTTACTCAGCTTCGCTAGATGTTCATCCAACATCTCGATGTCCAGGTCTCTGTGAAGGTCTGCTATCCTTGTGAAGATTGGAGCTCCAGATGATATCCGCAGGGCCTTGTTCTGGACTATCTGAAGACTCTTCCGGTGTCGCTCATGGCAGGTCATCCATGCTGGTGAGGCATAAGTCAGGGTTGGTCTGATGATCGCCTTGTAGACGTTGATCTTTGTCCGGAGGGGCATGGACTTGCTCTTCAGGAGTGGGTACAGCGCTGCCATCTTTCCTGTTGCCTTCTGCTGAGTATTCTCGATGTGGCTTTCCCAGTTGAGTTTGCTGTCCAGGGTCACACCGAGGTAGCGGCTGCTGCTCTCCCATTTGATGGTCTCCCCGTTGAGGCTGATGTGTGGGTGCTCCTTGATCTTCTTTCTGGTGAACAGCGTTGCAGTTGTCTTGCTGGTGTTGAGTTCTATCCGCCAGTCGCTGTACCACTTTGCGACGGTATCCAATGAAGCTTGCAGGTTCTTCGCCACTTCCTTTTCGCTGAAAGACTGGGAGATTACTGCAACATCGTCTGCATACAGCGCCAGGTTCGTCTTGTGGAGATCTGTCGGGATGTCGTTGGTGAAGAGGTTGAACAGGAAGGGTCCGAGGTTCGATCCCTGTGGCACGCCTGCTCGGATGGGATGTGAAGAGGACATCTCAGACCGCATGGCGACATGGAAGGTGCGGCCTCCCAGGTAGCTTGCAATCGTCTTCACCAGGTAGTTCGGAAATCCCAGGCCAATCATCTTGTGCAGCAGTCCCTTGTGCCAGACTCGGTCGAATGCTTTGGCGACATCCAGGAAGACGATTCCTGTGGACTTCTTGATGTTGAATCCGTGGCTGATGGTGTCCACCACTCTCAGTAGCTGATGAGTCGTTGCATGCTCCTTTCGAAATCCAAACTGTTCCTTTGCTAGTAGATTTCTTTCGGAGGTGAAGTCGCTGAGTCGAGCGAGGAGGACCTTCTCCAGGAGCTTCGATAATCCAGAAAGCAGGCTGATGGGGCGGTAGTTTGCTGGATCCCTCAGTGGTTTGCCGGCCTTTGGAAAAACGATGACCCTTGCTTCTTTCCAGGAACTCGGGAAGTGCTGGAGCCTCATGCATGCATTGAAGATCTCTGTGAGATGTTCCATTGATGCTGGTGGGAGGTTCTTGATTGCCAGGTTGGTTATTCCGTCGCTCCCCGGTGCCTTGCCGTTCGCCAGCTTTTCTGCAAGTCCTGCTACCTCAGAGCTTGTGCACTCCTTGATGTCTTCTGCTCCCAGCCCGGTTCCGTGATCTGCAAGGTACTTCTCAACTGCTTCCTCCACTCCGTCTGAGAGCCTACTTACCTTGTTCGGGGTGAACGAAGCCTCCAGTGTCTCGGCAAGGACCTCTGCCTTGTCCTTGTTGCTGCATGCAAGGTGGGTTCGTCCCTGGATTGGTGGGCTTGGCTCCTTCTTCCCAGTCAGGCGACGAGTCATTCTCCACACCGAGTTGTCTGCCTCCTTCAGCTTGGCTGTTGCAGACTCCCACTTCTCTCCACGGTGCTGTCGGATCTGTTCCCGCAGGAGTCTTGCGAGCGTGTTGTACTTCTGCAGGAGATCAGGTGTGCGGAGCTTCTGCCACTGGCGTCGGGCGCGGTTCTTGTCGGCGATTGACTGTTGGATGCCTCTCGGTAGGTCGTAGATGGAACATCTGGTTGTCTTCTGCTTTGGAACACTGCTCTTGATTGCCTCCTGGACTGCTGTCGTGAAGTCTTCCACGGCCCTGTTGATATCATCCATGGTGCTCAGCGGGGTTGGAGTGACCATTGGCACTGGTGTACTTGGTGACGGGAGCCTGGGAGGGCCGGCATATAAAGACACGGTGGAGCTCTCTCATTGGACGAAACCTAGGCTCTGTGTGAACATCCATTGGAGGGGGAGACTACTCCTGCCAACCAACCAATCAGAGCTCTGTGCCGGGCACACAGACACGGAAGAGCTGCAGAACCAAACGGGCCAATGGCGAGCAGGGACTGGCAGCAGCTGATTAAGCACAGGCAGCCTACAAAAGAGAGGGGAGGGGTGCGGTTATTTACTCATTTCTTCCGCTCCTCACAGCGTGAACGTTCGCGGCAGACAATGCCTGAGCCAGCCAAGTCCGCCCCAGCGCCCAAGAAGGGCTCCAAGAAAGCGCTCTCCAAGCCGCCCAAGAAGGACGGGAAGAAGCGCAAGAGGTGCAGGAAGGAAAGCTATGCCATTTACATCTACAAGGTGATGAAGCAGGTGCACCCTGACACCGGCATCTCTTCCAAGGCCATGGGCATCATGAACTCGTTTGTCAATGACATCTTCGAGCGCATCTCCGGGGAAGCCTCCCGCCTGTGCCACTACAACAAACACAGGACCATCACCTCCAGGGAGATCCAGACCGCAGTGCGACTCCTGCTGCCAGGCGAGCTGGCCAAGCACGCTGTGTCCGAGGGCACCAAGGCCGTCACCAAGTACACCAGTGCCAAGTGAGGCCACAGTTCCCAGCAGCAAAAAACCCAAAGGCTCTTTTAAGAGCCGCTCACCACCTCCACTCAAGAGCTCGCATGCTTTGCCTAGCAAGCCCCGCTTTATTCCATCCCCGGAAGACATAAGGGCAATGGTCTCAAATAGGGACTTCGGCCTCAGGGTCGGCGTAAGCAAATTATGCTCTGCGCTGCGGCAGGAGTCACGCTCCCTACTTGACACATTCGCTGGGCTGGGAGGGAAAGCTCTGGGGACAGAGCGCAATGTGCAGGACAGGCACTGCCAGGGAAGCGCGCGCAGCAGACCCCTCTGTCCCCGAGCTCGACAGGGAGCCAGTACCGCACCGTTCGGTTTGCGGGTGGGGGGGGGGGCGGCGAGCGGAGAACCGGCCGTTAGCGCACAACGCTTAGAAGTGGTTGTGATCCAGCATCAAGGCAGGCGCTATAGAAACCGTGATGTGTAGAGGGGGGGGGGGGGCGTCTTCAGGTTCAGAGATCTCTGTGGGGAGGTGGGGGGGCCGGCCTCGGGTTAAGAGATGGCTGTGCTCCGGCTAAGAGGCACAAGCCATCGCATCTAATCCGACCGCCACAAGAGCACAAATTGAAAGCAATATGAAGGTGAGGCAAAGCTGGTCGCCAAAGCGCCCTGACATGCATTTTGGGGGCTCGCAGCGGTGGGGTGTGGCGGGTTGCGTTGACTTGGACGCCAGCCGCAGGGCGTTTCATTCAACACATGCCAAGACAGGCAGTGGCAACTGGAGCGTTGGCATGTTTGCCTTGGGTTTGAGAGACAACCTAGCTGCCTGTGCAGTGAAGAGAGGCGCCTCGAGAGGCAGAGTTGAGCAGCTCTTGTGTGTGACAATGTGTCGGCTCTTAAAAGAGCCTTTGTGGTGGTGGGTCTTGCTGCCGGTGCCCCTCAGGCCCTCTCGCCTCGGATGCGGCGGGCCAGCTGGATGTCCTTGGGCATAATGGTCACTCTTTTGGCGTGAATGGCGCAGAGGTTGGTGTCCTCAAAGAGCCCCACCAAGTAGGACTCGCTGGCCTCCTGCAAGGCCATGACGGCGGAGCTCTGGAAACGCAGGTCGGTCTTGAAATCCTGTGCGATCTCCCGCACAAGGCGCTGGAAGGGCAGTTTGCGGATGAGCAGCTCGGTAGATTTCTGGTAGCGCCGTATCTCCCGGAGGGCCACGGTGCCCGGCCGGTAGCGGTGAGGTTTCTTGACACCGCCAGTGGCTGGTGCGCTCTTGCGGGCAGCTTTGGTGGCCAGCTGCTTGCGAGGTGCCTTGCCTCCGGTGGACTTGCGGGCGGTCTGCTTGGTACGGGCCATGGTAACCTTGTGCGACTTACTTCCGAAGTACAATGGTCTGTCTGTGACGGCTTCAGAGAGCGCGCGGGCTGATGAAGACCCAGCTCCACTCCGATTGGCTGGGACAATAGCAGGAAACAGGTTTGAAAAAGCCCGCCAAACTCTGTGACGAGCCCGAGGCAGAACGTCGGCCCGTTGAAGGGCTGGCAGGCATCTACGTGCACAGGCACGCGCGAAACAGGAGGGCTATGATTGGACAGCCAGTCTGAGGTTTGCCAGCTATTCATTGATTCCTGTTATGATTGACAGCACGCACGCACGCACGCACGCTCGCTCGTGTCTCTCACTTTTCTTTCTTTCTCTCTTGGGCTGAGGGGGATTTATTCATTTTATTCAGGTGGCCATTTTGTATGGCACGATAAGGGGCGGCGTGGGGTCACCTCAGAGTACGAGTCTGTGAAGCACCCAGCCTGGCAAGCAAGTGCAGAAAAGAAAGCGGACCGCGCCCCGGAAAGTTATAAAAGGAGACTCCATAGAAGTAGGTGGTTGTGGGAAAAGTTAAGAGTGGTTCTAACGAGCAACCACCTTCTCTTGACTCCCCCATCTGACACCTGATGGCAAGGCTCTCGCGTTTCCCGGGTCCATGAGTGGGAAAGCCACCCAGTTCTGTTTTTTGTTTGGAATTCTGGCACTGGTAGTGTTTCTGCATTTGAAACAGGGAAGACAAATCGACAAGACCCGCAATCCAGAGGGGGGTTAAGACAGGACTGGATGGCCTCCCCACGCGTTGGCCACTGGACATTTGAGAGTTCTGCTCATGCACTGCTTACGTCTCTCTGGCTCTCGCATATGCTCTCTCTACACTCTCTGGGCAGGCAGGATACACAACCTCTCCTTTGCCATCATAGCGATCTGAGAAACACACGTGCAGCTGCCCCCAGTCAGAGGGCCGACCAACTGCCGCATAGCGACCTTCTACAGCCATCCTCAGAGGAATGCACCAACACAGATACCCAACGGAGCGCTTTGCCCAGGGATGCAACAGTGCAGATGCGTAACTGAGTGCTTTTCAGGGGTAAAAACGGAACAGATATACAGCAGGGAGTAGGATACGGAGGGGCACCGCCATACAGGGTGGCTGGGTGGAGAGAGGCAGGTGTCGTCTAGCGAGCCAGGTGGTGCGGCGTGATTGGCCTAGGTATTGAGGGGGAGAGCGACTCCTTGAAGAGGTGCGTCTTGAGTTCTTTTCTGAATTGTGGGAGCGTGTGGGGCAAGTCTGATGCCGACGGGGAGGAGGTTCCCTGGTCTCGGGGCGTAGGCAGAGAAGGCTTGTTGTCTGGTCCTTTCCTTTTTGCAGTGGCGGATTTAAAGACTGCTCGTGTCCCAGGCTTCTGGTGGTGCGTTGTCTGCTGGAGATGCTGGGTTTCTCTGCAAGGTAGCTGGGTGACTTGAGGGCGTGACTGCCTTATAGATGATGCGGCAAGACTTGAAGGTGATTTGTGGGTGCAGTGTGAGCCAGTGAAGGTCGATGAGGGGAGGGGTGACGGGGTACCTGCGTAGAGCCTTGAGAAAGCGTGTGGCTGCATGTAGGACACTTCTCTGGGGCTCAAGGGAAGACGACGGGCGGCCTTTCCGAGGAGGGCGTTGCCCCCATCCAGGTGGGATAGGACCAGTGCTTGTACGGTGGATCTAAAGCTGTCCGGAGGGATATTGTTGGCATGCGAAATGACTCCTGCCCTATAACCTACCATCCTGCCTAGACCTACCCTGCAACCCACCATTAACGACGACCAAGGATCAGAAAAATGAGCTCGATGTGACCACATTGGTGCGAGATAGCTCCTGCCCAATATCCAATTATCCTGCAACCAACCATAAACCGCAACCAGTGAAACCGGGCCCCTGAGATGCAGTCTGCTGAGCCTAAGATTAATGGCCCTCTGCCCGAGCACACATATCTTACCCGGCTACTAGCTGTGCATCTGCCTCTGAGGGCAGCTACCGCGAAACACGACAATGTAACCCTGGAACAGTGGGCTCGTAAGAACAAAACATCCACTCCAGACGCTCACCTCTCCTATCACTATGCTCACGCTCTACTTTACACCAACACAAAATAGAGCGCAGCTATAGCCCGCGATCAATTTCGGCCTAGCTGCTCACATATACGTACTATAGCCCATGAACGCCTCAGCATCCTGCTAGAACGCAGCTATAGCCCACGAAAAGAAATCGGCCTAGCTGCACACATAAGCGTCCTACACAGGCCTCATGCCGCAGTCTCGAGAGACCAACCCCCAAACTGCACACATTCAACTGATCTCTCAATACCACCGCACCAAATGTTAGGATGCAGCTACCATCAAGCAATCGCATCAGCTGCTCCCATATTGAATGCACCCAAGCACCCTACTCTCTCGACTGACCTTTACTACGGTCTCCAAGGGGGGCGTTCAACCCACAAGCGCTTTGAGATCATACCAATGATATATAGAGCGCTATGTAAATGCCAAATAACAATGTATGATGTTGGCCTGACTGACCCGATGGCTGGAGGGAGAGAAATGGCAGCTGGGCCGGCCACTCCCGAGGAGAGGCCAGTAGTGAGTGGAGCAAATGCCATGCTCCTGGCTGTCTCAGGGAGCCTAGGCAGAGAGAGAGAGAGAGAGAGAAGCAAAAGGCTCTGCTCCTGGGCCTCTCAGGGCCCAGCAGAGAGTGGCGACCGCACTCAGCAGCGGGTGGAGCAAGGAATACGCTCCGGCCTGGCCCCTAGGCCACGAACGGCCAGGTTCTATAGGCAGGAAAACAGGGCTGACCTACAGGCACTTGTAACTCAGAGTGTGCTGTGACCCCTGGCTTCTCGGATAACAGTGCACCGGGCGACGCGAGAGTTCTCGAGGCCTGCTCAGAGGCTTATGGGGATGGCTAGAGGGGTGTGTGTGTGCCCCCCGCTTGGTCTGCAGCTGGGTACTTCTGGGAGTTATCAGCATAATCCCGCCTTTCCCAGCCAACTCTACCTAGGCCGCAGTACCTTCTGCCGTTACAAGAGGGCATCGGGGAGCTCAGTGCTTTGGCATGAGTGCCTTAGTCTGGTTACCAGAAGGGAAGAGAGATGGGGGGGGGGGGGGGCAGGGAGGGAGGGGGCTTCCCATCTGCAAGGGGGTATGTATTCTCATGTAGGTAGACTTTGACGCGAAGTAAAGAGCTATCAAGTGGAATTCCTAAAGTGGACTTGGTTTCTTTTGGCGCATTGCCCCATTTACATTTCAATGGGCGCACACACAACGGGGCTGTTGGTATTTTGGCCCACGGGACCTCGAGTGCCACTGCCGCACAGGTCCACCGCACTGGCGGGGAAGCAGAGGGGTGGGCTGGGTTCAGCCTTCCAAGAAAGCGCGGTTCCATGTGATAATATGCCTGCAAAAATGTCGCCATGCAAGAATTGCGCAGTTTTTTTTGCGGCGATCTTACCCCACGGAACCTGTGGGGGACAGCCCCTGCAACCCCCATATTTTTTTTATACCATAAATAATGTCGCCTATGCTGGGGATAATATTAGCCCAATACCGAATGCGCAGCGCAAATGAGCAGCTCTGTTATTGACGGTGTGGGCGGCTCTTAAAAGAGCCTTTGGGTTTGTGCGTCGGTGCTGTGGTAGGTGTTCCTCAACCCCCGAATCCATAGAGAGTGCGTCCCTGGCGCTTCAGGGCATAGACCACATCCATGGCAGTGACCGTCTTCCTCTTGGCGTGCTCAGTGTAGGTGACGGCGTCCCGGATCACGTTTTCCAGGAAGACCTTGAGCACACCGCGGGTCTCCTCGTAGATGAGGCCGGAGATGCGCTTGACTCCGCCACGGCGGGCCAGGCGGCGGATGGCGGGCTTGGTAATGCCCTGGATGTTGTCTCGGAGCACTTTCCTGTGCCTCTTGGCGCCGCCCTTGCCGAGACCTTTCCCTCCTTTGCCGCGACCAGACATGTCCGCTTCTGCTGCTGCTCTGCTCGTCACAAGGGAGCTGGGGCTGTGTGTGTGGTGGCCGACGGGAATCGGCTGCTTATATGGACAGAGGGCGGGCCATGGGGGTGGAGGGCGGGGATCGCGCGGCAGCCGTCGGCTCCAGTGTGCACATGCGCAGCATTTCAAAATCAAAATGCCCGCGCTTTCCAGCCGTTACACCGGCTGGCCTTTATTCTCTCCGAACTCGGTAAAGCAGGAAGGCGCTTGATTGTCAGCCCTTTAATGTAGAAACGTAGCTGCGCTTCTGAGAGAGGGCGCGCACGAACACACACACACACCACCCCTTCCTCCAATTAAGCCCTGTGTACTCACTCCCACCCTTTCCAGCTGTGCCTCACAGTCCGGTGTGCCGCATTCGCGCCCTACTTTGCCCATGCACCCAGAAAGCTGCATGGGTATCGGGAGCATGCGATCAGCCCAAAGGGGTTTTGCACATACTCTGTTGTAGTGTAGAGAAGTGGTGGCGCTGCTGTCAAGGTACTGAGCTCTTTGTCTGAGTGTGTGAGCGGCTCTTACAAGAGCCTTTGTGTTTTTTGTTTTGTTTTTGGGAGAGTGTGTACCTTGGGCTTGTTACTTGCTGGCTTTGCCCCCTGCCTTGTGGCCCTCGGTCTTCTTGGGCAGCAGCACGGCCTGGATGTTGGGCAGGACACCGCCCTGGGCAATGGTGACCTTGCCCAGCAGCTTGTTGAGCTCCTCGTCGTTGCGGATGGCGAGCTGCAGGTGTCTGGGGATGATGCGGGTCTTCTTGTTGTCCCGGGCGGCGTTGCCGGCCAGCTCCAGGATCTCAGCAGTCAGGTACTCGAGCACGGCAGCCAGGTACACCGGGGCTCCGGCTCCCACGCGCTCACCGTAGTTCCCCTTCCGCAGCAGCCTGTGCACACGGCCTACTGGGAACTGCAAGCCTGCCCGGGAGGAGCGAGTCTTTGCCTTAGCACGGGCCTTCCCTCCTTGCTTTCCTCGTCCAGACATGATGCGTTGCTCGTTCAACGTTCAAAACGAAAGTAATGAGCCTGGGAGGGCCGGCATATAAAGACACGGTGGAGCTCTCTCATTGGACGAAACCTAGGCTCTGTGTGAACATCCATTGGAGGGGGAGACTACTCCTGCCAACCAACCAATCAGAGCTCTGTGCCGGGCACACAGACACGGAAGAGCTGCAGAACCAAACGGGCCAATGGCGAGCAGGGACTGGCAGCAGCTGATTAAGCACAGGCAGCCTACAAAAGAGAGGGGAGGGGTGCGGTTATTTACTCATTTCTTCCGCTCCTCACAGCGTGAACGTTCGCGGCAGACAATGCCTGAGCCAGCCAAGTCCGCCCCAGCGCCCAAGAAGGGCTCCAAGAAAGCGCTCTCCAAGCCGCCCAAGAAGGACGGGAAGAAGCGCAAGAGGTGCAGGAAGGAAAGCTATGCCATTTACATCTACAAGGTGATGAAGCAGGTGCACCCTGACACCGGCATCTCTTCCAAGGCCATGGGCATCATGAACTCGTTTGTCAATGACATCTTCGAGCGCATCTCCGGGGAAGCCTCCCGCCTGTGCCACTACAACAAACACAGGACCATCACCTCCAGGGAGATCCAGACCGCAGTGCGACTCCTGCTGCCAGGCGAGCTGGCCAAGCACGCTGTGTCCGAGGGCACCAAGGCCGTCACCAAGTACACCAGTGCCAAGTGAGGCCACAGTTCCCAGCAGCAAAAAACCCAAAGGCTCTTTTAAGAGCCGCTCACCACCTCCACTCAAGAGCTCGCATGCTTTGCCTAGCAAGCCCCGCTTTATTCCATCCCCGGAAGACATAAGGGCAATGGTCTCAAATAGGGACTTCGGCCTCAGGGTCGGCGTAAGCAAATTATGCTCTGCGCTGCGGCAGGAGTCACGCTCCCTACTTGACACATTCGCTGGGCTGGGAGGGAAAGCTCTGGGGACAGAGCGCAATGTGCAGGACAGGCACTGCCAGGGAAGCGCGCGCAGCAGACCCCTCTGTCCCCGAGCTCGACAGGGAGCCAGTACCGCACCGTTCGGTTTGCGGGTGGGGGGGGGGGCGGCGAGCGGAGAACCGGCCGTTAGCGCACAACGCTTAGAAGTGGTTGTGATCCAGCATCAAGGCAGGCGCTATAGAAACCGTGATGTGTAGAGGGGGGGGGGGGGGCGTCTTCAGGTTCAGAGATCTCTGTGGGGAGGTGGGGGGGCCGGCCTCGGGTTAAGAGATGGCTGTGCTCCGGCTAAGAGGCACAAGCCATCGCATCTAATCCGACCGCCACAAGAGCACAAATTGAAAGCAATATGAAGGTGAGGCAAAGCTGGTCGCCAAAGCGCCCTGACATGCATTTTGGGGGCTCGCAGCGGTGGGGTGTGGCGGGTTGCGTTGACTTGGACGCCAGCCGCAGGGCGTTTCATTCAACACATGCCAAGACAGGCAGTGGCAACTGGAGCGTTGGCATGTTTGCCTTGGGTTTGAGAGACAACCTAGCTGCCTGTGCAGTGAAGAGAGGCGCCTCGAGAGGCAGAGTTGAGCAGCTCTTGTGTGTGACAATGTGTCGGCTCTTAAAAGAGCCTTTGTGGTGGTGGGTCTTGCTGCCGGTGCCCCTCAGGCCCTCTCGCCTCGGATGCGGCGGGCCAGCTGGATGTCCTTGGGCATAATGGTCACTCTTTTGGCGTGAATGGCGCAGAGGTTGGTGTCCTCAAAGAGCCCCACCAAGTAGGACTCGCTGGCCTCCTGCAAGGCCATGACGGCGGAGCTCTGGAAACGCAGGTCGGTCTTGAAATCCTGTGCGATCTCCCGCACAAGGCGCTGGAAGGGCAGTTTGCGGATGAGCAGCTCGGTAGATTTCTGGTAGCGCCGTATCTCCCGGAGGGCCACGGTGCCCGGCCGGTAGCGGTGAGGTTTCTTGACACCGCCAGTGGCTGGTGCGCTCTTGCGGGCAGCTTTGGTGGCCAGCTGCTTGCGAGGTGCCTTGCCTCCGGTGGACTTGCGGGCGGTCTGCTTGGTACGGGCCATGGTAACCTTGTGCGACTTACTTCCGAAGTACAATGGTCTGTCTGTGACGGCTTCAGAGAGCGCGCGGGCTGATGAAGACCCAGCTCCACTCCGATTGGCTGGGACAATAGCAGGAAACAGGTTTGAAAAAGCCCGCCAAACTCTGTGACGAGCCCGAGGCAGAACGTCGGCCCGTTGAAGGGCTGGCAGGCATCTACGTGCACAGGCACGCGCGGAACAGGAGGGCTATGATTGGACAGCCAGTCTGAGGTTTGCCAGCTATTCATTGATTCCTGTTATGATTGACAGCACGCACGCACGCACGCACGCTCGCGTCTCTCACTTTTCTTTCTTTCTCTCTTGGGCTGAGGGGGATTTATTCATTTTATTCAGGTGGCCATTTTGTATGGCACGATAAGGGGCGGCGTGGGGTCACCTCAGAGTACGAGTCTGTGAAGCACCCAGCCTGGCAAGCAAGTGCAGAAAAGAAAGCGGACCGCGCCCCGGAAAGTTATAAAAGGAGACTCCATAGAAGTAGGTGGTTGTGGGAAAAGTTAAGAGTGGTTCTAACGAGCAACCACCTTCTCTTGACTCCCCCATCTGACACCTGATGGCAAGGCTCTCGCGTTTCCCGGGTCCATGAGTGGGAAAGCCACCCAGTTCTGTTTTTTGTTTGGAATTCTGGCACTGGTAGTGTTTCTGCATTTGAAACAGGGAAGACAAATCGACAAGACCCGCAATCCAGAGGGGGGTTAAGACAGGACTGGATGGCCTCCCCACGCGTTGGCCACTGGACATTTGAGAGTTCTGCTCATGCACTGCTTACGTCTCTCTGGCTCTCGCATATGCTCTCTCTACACTCTCTGGGCAGGCAGGATACACAACCTCTCCTTTGCCATCATAGCGATCTGAGAAACACACGTGCAGCTGCCCCCAGTCAGAGGGCCGACCAACTGCCGCATAGCGACCTTCTACAGCCATCCTCAGAGGAATGCACCAACACAGATACCCAACGGAGCGCTTTGCCCAGGGATGCAACAGTGCAGATGCGTAACTGAGTGCTTTTCAGGGGTAAAAACGGAACAGATATACAGCAGGGAGTAGGATACGGAGGGGCACCGCCATACAGGGTGGCTGGGTGGAGAGAGGCAGGTGTCGTCTAGCGAGCCAGGTGGTGCGGCGTGATTGGCCTAGGTATTGAGGGGGAGAGCGACTCCTTGAAGAGGTGCGTCTTGAGTTCTTTTCTGAATTGTGGGAGCGTGTGGGGCAAGTCTGATGCCGACGGGGAGGAGGTTCCCTGGTCTCGGGGCGTAGGCAGAGAAGGCTTGTTGTCTGGTCCTTTCCTTTTTGCAGTGGCGGATTTAAAGACTGCTCGTGTCCCAGGCTTCTGGTGGTGCGTTGTCTGCTGGAGATGCTGGGTTTCTCTGCAAGGTAGCTGGGTGACTTGAGGGCGTGACTGCCTTATAGATGATGCGGCAAGACTTGAAGGTGATTTGTGGGTGCAGTGTGAGCCAGTGAAGGTCGATGAGGGGAGGGGTGACGGGGTACCTGCGTAGAGCCTTGAGAAAGCGTGTGGCTGCATGTAGGACACTTCTCTGGGGCTCAAGGGAAGACGACGGGCGGCCTTTCCGAGGAGGGCGTTGCCCCCATCCAGGTGGGATAGGACCAGTGCTTGTACGGTGGATCTAAAGCTGTCCGGAGGGATATTGTTGGCATGCGAAATGACTCCTGCCCTATAACCTACCATCCTGCCTAGACCTACCCTGCAACCCACCATTAACGACGACCAAGGATCAGAAAAATGAGCTCGATGTGACCACATTGGTGCGAGATAGCTCCTGCCCAATATCCAATTATCCTGCAACCAACCATAAACCGCAACCAGTGAAACCGGGCCCCTGAGATGCAGTCTGCTGAGCCTAAGATTAATGGCCCTCTGCCCGAGCACACATATCTTACCCGGCTACTAGCTGTGCATCTGCCTCTGAGGGCAGCTACCGCGAAACACGACAATGTAACCCTGGAACAGTGGGCTCGTAAGAACAAAACATCCACTCCAGACGCTCACCTCTCCTATCACTATGCTCACGCTCTACTTTACACCAACACAAAATAGAGCGCAGCTATAGCCCGCGATCAATTTCGGCCTAGCTGCTCACATATACGTACTATAGCCCATGAACGCCTCAGCATCCTGCTAGAACGCAGCTATAGCCCACGAAAAGAAATCGGCCTAGCTGCACACATAAGCGTCCTACACAGGCCTCATGCCGCAGTCTCGAGAGACCAACCCCCAAACTGCACACATTCAACTGATCTCTCAATACCACCGCACCAAATGTTAGGATGCAGCTACCATCAAGCAATCGCATCAGCTGCTCCCATATTGAATGCACCCAAGCACCCTACTCTCTCGACTGACCTTTACTACGGTCTCCAAGGGGGGCGTTCAACCCACAAGCGCTTTGAGATCATACCAATGATATATAGAGCGCTATGTAAATGCCAAATAACAATGTATGATGTTGGCCTGACTGACCCGATGGCTGGAGGGAGAGAAATGGCAGCTGGGCCGGCCACTCCCGAGGAGAGGCCAGTAGTGAGTGGAGCAAATGCCATGCTCCTGGCTGTCTCAGGGAGCCTAGGCAGAGAGAGAGAGAGAGAGAGAGAAGCAAAAGGCTCTGCTCCTGGGCCTCTCAGGGCCCAGCAGAGAGTGGCGACCGCACTCAGCAGCGGGTGGAGCAAGGAATACGCTCCGGCCTGGCCCCTAGGCCACGAACGGCCACGAACGGCCAGGTTCTATAGGCAGGAAAACAGGGCTGACCTACAGGCACTTGTAACTCAGAGTGTGCTGTGACCCCTGGCTTCTCGGATAACAGTGCACCGGGCGACGCGAGAGTTCTCGAGGCCTGCTCAGAGGCTTATGGGGATGGCTAGAGGGGTGTGTGTGTGCCCCCCGCTTGGTCTGCAGCTGGGTACTTCTGGGAGTTATCAGCATAATCCCGCCTTTCCCAGCCAACTCTACCTAGGCCGCAGTACCTTCTGCCGTTACAAGAGGGCATCGGGGAGCTCAGTGCTTTGGCATGAGTGCCTTAGTCTGGTTACCAGAAGGGAAGAGAGATGGGGGGGGGGGGGGGCAGGGAGGGAGGGGGCTTCCCATCTGCAAGGGGGTATGTATTCTCATGTAGGTAGACTTTGACGCGAAGTAAAGAGCTATCAAGTGGAATTCCTAAAGTGGACTTGGTTTCTTTTGGCGCATTGCCCCATTTACATTTCAATGGGCGCACACACAACGGGGCTGTTGGTATTTTGGCCCACGGGACCTCGAGTGCCACTGCCGCACAGGTCCACCGCACTGGCGGGGAAGCAGAGGGGTGGGCTGGGTTCAGCCTTCCAAGAAAGCGCGGTTCCATGTGATAATATGCCTGCAAAAATGTCGCCATGCAAGAATTGCGCAGTTTTTTTTGCGGCGATCTTACCCCACGGAACCTGTGGGGGACAGCCCCTGCAACCCCCATATTTTTTTTATACCATAAATAATGTCGCCTATGCTGGGGATAATATTAGCCCAATACCGAATGCGCAGCGCAAATGAGCAGCTCTGTTATTGACGGTGTGGGCGGCTCTTAAAAGAGCCTTTGGGTTTGTGCGTCGGTGCTGTGGTAGGTGTTCCTCAACCCCCGAATCCATAGAGAGTGCGTCCCTGGCGCTTCAGGGCATAGACCACATCCATGGCAGTGACCGTCTTCCTCTTGGCGTGCTCAGTGTAGGTGACGGCGTCCCGGATCACGTTTTCCAGGAAGACCTTGAGCACACCGCGGGTCTCCTCGTAGATGAGGCCGGAGATGCGCTTGACTCCGCCACGGCGGGCCAGGCGGCGGATGGCGGGCTTGGTAATGCCCTGGATGTTGTCTCGGAGCACTTTCCTGTGCCTCTTGGCGCCGCCCTTGCCGAGACCTTTCCCTCCTTTGCCGCGACCAGACATGTCCGCTTCTGCTGCTGCTCTGCTCGTCACAAGGGAGCTGGGGCTGTGTGTGTGGTGGCCGACGGGAATCGGCTGCTTATATGGACAGAGGGCGGGCCATGGGGGTGGAGGGCGGGGATCGCGCGGCAGCCGTCGGCTCCAGTGTGCACATGCGCAGCATTTCAAAATCAAAATGCCCGCGCTTTCCAGCCGTTACACCGGCTGGCCTTTGTTCTCTCCGAACTCGGTAAAGCAGGAAGGCGCTTGATTGTCAGCCCTTTAATGTAGAAACGTAGCTGCGCTTCTGAGAGAGGGCGCGCACGAACACACACACACACCACCCCTTCCTCCAATTAAGCCCTGTGTACTCACTCCCACCCTTTCCAGCTGTGCCTCACAGTCCGGTGTGCCGCATTCGCGCCCTACTTTGCCCATGCACCCAGAAAGCTGCATGGGTATCGGGAGCATGCGATCAGCCCAAAGGGGTTTTGCACATACTCTGTTGTAGTGTAGAGAAGTGGTGGCGCTGCTGTCAAGGTACTGAGCTCTTTGTCTGAGTGTGTGAGCGGCTCTTACAAGAGCCTTTGTGTTTTTTGTTTTGTTTTTGGGAGAGTGTGTACCTTGGGCTTGTTACTTGCTGGCTTTGCCCCCTGCCTTGTGGCCCTCGGTCTTCTTGGGCAGCAGCACGGCCTGGATGTTGGGCAGGACACCGCCCTGGGCAATGGTGACCTTGCCCAGCAGCTTGTTGAGCTCCTCGTCGTTGCGGATGGCGAGCTGCAGGTGTCTGGGGATGATGCGGGTCTTCTTGTTGTCCCGGGCGGCGTTGCCGGCCAGCTCCAGGATCTCAGCAGTCAGGTACTCGAGCACGGCAGCCAGGTACACCGGGGCTCCGGCTCCCACGCGCTCACCGTAGTTCCCCTTCCGCAGCAGCCTGTGCACACGGCCTACTGGGAACTGCAAGCCTGCCCGGGAGGAGCGAGTCTTTGCCTTAGCACGGGCCTTCCCTCCTTGCTTTCCTCGTCCAGACATGATGCGTTGCTCGTTCAACGTTCAAAACGAAAGTAATGAGCCTGGGAGGGCCGGCATATAAAGACACGGTGGAGCTCTCTCATTGGACGAAACCTAGGCTCTGTGTGAACATCCATTGGAGGGGGAGACTACTCCTGCCAACCAACCAATCAGAGCTCTGTGCCGGGCACACAGACACGGAAGAGCTGCAGAACCAAACGGGCCAATGGCGAGCAGGGACTGGCAGCAGCTGATTAAGCACAGGCAGCCTACAAAAGAGAGGGGAGGGGTGCGGTTATTTACTCATTTCTTCCGCTCCTCACAGCGTGAACGTTCGCGGCAGACAATGCCTGAGCCAGCCAAGTCCGCCCCAGCGCCCAAGAAGGGCTCCAAGAAAGCGCTCTCCAAGCCGCCCAAGAAGGACGGGAAGAAGCGCAAGAGGTGCAGGAAGGAAAGCTATGCCATTTACATCTACAAGGTGATGAAGCAGGTGCACCCTGACACCGGCATCTCTTCCAAGGCCATGGGCATCATGAACTCGTTTGTCAATGACATCTTCGAGCGCATCTCCGGGGAAGCCTCCCGCCTGTGCCACTACAACAAACACAGGACCATCACCTCCAGGGAGATCCAGACCGCAGTGCGACTCCTGCTGCCAGGCGAGCTGGCCAAGCACGCTGTGTCCGAGGGCACCAAGGCCGTCACCAAGTACACCAGTGCCAAGTGAGGCCACAGTTCCCAGCAGCAAAAAACCCAAAGGCTCTTTTAAGAGCCGCTCACCACCTCCACTCAAGAGCTCGCATGCTTTGCCTAGCAAGCCCCGCTTTATTCCATCCCCGGAAGACATAAGGGCAATGGTCTCAAATAGGGACTTCGGCCTCAGGGTCGGCGTAAGCAAATTAATGCTCTGCGCTGCGGCAGGAGTCACGCTCCCTACTTGACACATTCGCTGGGCTGGGAGGGAAAGCTCTGGGGACAGAGCGCAATGTGCAGGACAGGCACTGCCAGGGAAGCGCGCGCAGCAGACCCCTCTGTCCCCGAGCTCGACAGGGAGCCAGTACCGCACCGTTCGGTTTGCGGGGGGGGGGGCGGCGAGCGGAGAACCGGCCGTTAGCGCACAACGCTTAGAAGTGGTTGTGATCCAGCATCAAGGCAGGCGCTATAGAAACCGTGATGTGTAGAGGGGGGGGGGGGGGCGCGTCTTCAGGTTCAGAGATCTCTGTGGGGAGGTGGGGGGGCCGGCCTCGGGTTAAGAGATGGCTGTGCTCCGGCTAAGAGGCACAAGCCATCGCATCTAATCCGACCGCCACAAGAGCACAAATTGAAAGCAATATGAAGGTGAGGCAAAGCTGGTCGCCAAAGCGCCCTGACATGCATTTTGGGGGCTCGCAGCGGTGGGGTGTGGCGGGTTGCGTTGACTTGGACGCCAGCCGCAGGGCGTTTCATTCAACACATGCCAAGACAGGCAGTGGCAACTGGAGCGTTGGCATGTTTGCCTTGGGTTTGAGAGACAACCTAGCTGCCTGTGCAGTGAAGAGAGGCGCCTCGAGAGGCAGAGTTGAGCAGCTCTTGTGTGTGACAATGTGTCGGCTCTTAAAAGAGCCTTTGTGGTGGTGGGTCTTGCTGCCGGTGCCCCTCAGGCCCTCTCGCCTCGGATGCGGCGGGCCAGCTGGATGTCCTTGGGCATAATGGTCACTCTTTTGGCGTGAATGGCGCAGAGGTTGGTGTCCTCAAAGAGCCCCACCAAGTAGGACTCGCTGGCCTCCTGCAAGGCCATGACGGCGGAGCTCTGGAAACGCAGGTCGGTCTTGAAATCCTGTGCGATCTCCCGCACAAGGCGCTGGAAGGGCAGTTTGCGGATGAGCAGCTCGGTAGATTTCTGGTAGCGCCGTATCTCCCGGAGGGCCACGGTGCCCGGCCGGTAGCGGTGAGGTTTCTTGACACCGCCAGTGGCTGGTGCGCTCTTGCGGGCAGCTTTGGTGGCCAGCTGCTTGCGAGGTGCCTTGCCTCCGGTGGACTTGCGGGCGGTCTGCTTGGTACGGGCCATGGTAACCTTGTGCGACTTACTTCCGAAGTACAATGGTCTGTCTGTGACGGCTTCAGAGAGCGCGCGGGCTGATGAAGACCCAGCTCCACTCCGATTGGCTGGGACAATAGCAGGAAACAGGTTTGAAAAAGCCCGCCAAACTCTGTGACGAGCCCGAGGCAGAACGTCGGCCCGTTGAAGGGCTGGCAGGCATCTACGTGCACAGGCACGCGCGGAACAGGAGGGCTATGATTGGACAGCCAGTCTGAGGTTTGCCAGCTATTCATTGATTCCTGTTATGATTGACAGCACGCACGCACGCACGCACGCACGCTCGCTCGTGTCTCTCACTTTTCTTTCTTTCTCTCTTGGGCTGAGGGGGATTTATTCATTTTATTCAGGTGGCCATTTTGTATGGCACGATAAGGGGCGGCGTGGGGTCACCTCAGAGTACGAGTCTGTGAAGCACCCAGCCTGGCAAGCAAGTGCAGAAAAGAAAGCGGACCGCGCCCCGGAAAGTTATAAAAGGAGACTCCATAGAAGTAGGTGGTTGTGGGAAAAGTTAAGAGTGGTTCTAACGAGCAACCACCTTCTCTTGACTCCCCCATCTGACACCTGATGGCAAGGCTCTCGCGTTTCCCGGGTCCATGAGTGGGAAAGCCACCCAGTTCTGTTTTTTGTTTGGAATTCTGGCACTGGTAGTGTTTCTGCATTTGAAACAGGGAAGACAAATCGACAAGACCCGCAATCCAGAGGGGGGTTAAGACAGGACTGGATGGCCTCCCCACGCGTTGGCCACTGGACATTTGAGAGTTCGGCTCATGCACTGCTTACGTCTCTCTGGCTCTCGCATATGCTCTCTCTACACTCTCTGGGCAGGCAGGATACACAACCTCTCCTTTGCCATCATAGCGATCTGAGAAACACACGTGCAGCTGCCCCCAGTCAGAGGGCCGACCAACTGCCGCATAGCGACCTTCTACAGCCATCCTCAGAGGAATGCACCAACACAGATACCCAACGGAGCGCTTTGCCCAGGGATGCAACAGTGCAGATGCGTAACTGAGTGCTTTTCAGGGGTAAAAACGGAACAGATATACAGCAGGGAGTAGGATACGGAGGGGCACCGCCATACAGGGTGGCTGGGTGGAGAGAGGCAGGTGTCGTCTAGCGAGCCAGGTGGTGCGGCGTGATTGGCCTAGGTATTGAGGGGGAGAGCGACTCCTTGAAGAGGTGCGTCTTGAGTTCTTTTCTGAATTGTGGGAGCGTGTGGGGCAAGTCTGATGCCGACGGGGAGGAGGTTCCCTGGTCTCGGGGCGTAGGCAGAGAAGGCTTGTTGTCTGGTCCTTTCCTTTTTGCAGTGGCGGATTTAAAGACTGCTCGTGTCCCAGGCTTCTGGTGGTGCGTTGTCTGCTGGAGATGCTGGGTTTCTCTGCAAGGTAGCTGGGTGACTTGAGGGCGTGACTGCCTTATAGATGATGCGGCAAGACTTGAAGGTGATTTGTGGGTGCAGTGTGAGCCAGTGAAGGTCGATGAGGGGAGGGGTGACGGGGTACCTGCGTAGAGCCTTGAGAAAGCGTGTGGCTGCATGTAGGACACTTCTCTGGGGCTCAAGGGAAGACGACGGGCGGCCTTTCCGAGGAGGGCGTTGCCCCCATCCAGGTGGGATAGGACCAGTGCTTGTACGGTGGATCTAAAGCTGTCCGGAGGGATATTGTTGGCATGCGAAATGACTCCTGCCCTACAACCTACCATCCTGCCTAGACCTACCCTGCAACCCACCATTAACGACGACCAAGGATCAGAAAAATGAGCTCGATGTGACCACATTGGTGCGAGATAGCTCCTGCCCAATATCCAATTATCCTGCAACCAACCATAAACCGCAACCAGTGAAACCGGGCCCCTGAGATGCAGTCTGCTGAGCCTAAGATTAATGGCCCTCTGCCCGAGCACACATATCTTACCCGGCTACTAGCTGTGCATCTGCCTCTGAGGGCAGCTACCGCGAAACACGACAATGTAACCCTGGAACAGTGGGCTCGTAAGAACAAAACATCCACTCCAGACGCTCACCTCTCCTATCACTATGCTCACGCTCTACTTTACACCAACACAAAATAGAGCGCAGCTATAGCCCGCGATCAATTTCGGCCTAGCTGCTCACATATACGTACTATAGCCCATGAACGCCTCAGCATCCTGCAGCTATAGCCCACGAAAAGAAATCGGCCTAGCTGCACACATAAGCGTCCTACACAGGCCTCATGCCGCAGTCTCGAGAGACCAACCCCCAAACTGCACACATTCAACTGATCTCTCAATACCACCGCACCAAATGTTAGGATGCAGCTACCATCAAGCAATCGCATCAGCTGCTCCCATATTGAATGCACCCAAGCACCCTACTCTCTCGACTGACCTTTACTACGGTCTCCAAGGGGGGCGTTCAACCCACAAGCGCTTTGAGATCATACCAATGATATATAGAGCGCTATGTAAATGCCAAATAACAATGTATGATGTTGGCCTGACTGACCCGATGGCTGGAGGGAGAGAAATGGCAGCTGGGCCGGCCACTCCCGAGGAGAGGCCAGTAGTGAGTGGAGCAAATGCCATGCTCCTGGCTGTCTCAGGGAGCCTAGGCAGAGAGAGAGAGAGAGAGAGAGAGAAGCAAAAGGCTCTGCTCCTGGGCCTCTCAGGGCCCAGCAGAGAGTGGCGACCGCACTCAGCAGCGCGTGGAGCAAGGAATACGCTCCGGCCTGGCCCCTAGGCCCCGAACGGCCAGGTTCTATAGGCAGGAAAACAGGGCTGACCTACAGGCACTTGTAACTCAGAGTGTGCTGTGACCCCTGGCTTCTCGGATAACAGTGCACCGGGCGACGCGAGAGTTCTCGAGGCCTGCTCAGAGGCTTATGGGGATGGCTAGAGGGGTGTGTGTGTGCCCCCCGCTTGGTCTGCAGCTGGGTACTTCTGGGAGTTATCAGCATAATCCCGCCTTTCCCAGCCAACTCTACCTAGGCCGCAGTACCTTCTGCCGTTACAAGAGGGCATCGGGGAGCTCAGTGCTTTGGCATGAGTGCCTTAGTCTGGTTACCAGAAGGGAAGAGAGATGTGGGGGGGGGGGGGGGGGGCAGGGAGGGAGGGGGCTTCCCATCTGCAAGGGGGTATGTATTCTCATGTAGGTAGACTTTGACGCGAAGTAAAGAGCTATCAAGTGGAATTCCTAAAGTGGACTTGGTTTCTTTTGGCGCATTGCCCCATTTACATTTCAATGGGCGCACACACAACGGGGCTGTTGGTATTTTGGCCCACGGGACCTCGAGTGCCACTGCCGCACAGGTCCACCGCACTGGCGGGGAAGCAGAGGGGTGGGCTGGGTTCAGCCTTCCAAGAAAGCGCGGTTCCATGTGATAATATGCCTGCAAAAATGTCGCCATGCAAGAATTGCGCAGTTTTTTTTGCGGCGATCTTACCCCACGGAACCTGTGGGGGACAGCCCCTGCAACCCCCATATTTTTTTCATACCATAAATAATGTCGCCTATGCTGGGGATAATATTAGCCCAATACCGAATGCGCAGCGCAAATGAGCAGCTCTGTTATTGACGGTGTGGGCGGCTCTTAAAAGAGCCTTTGGGTTTGTGCGTCGGTGCTGTGGTAGGTGTTCCTCAACCCCCGAATCCATAGAGAGTGCGTCCCTGGCGCTTCAGGGCATAGACCACATCCATGGCAGTGACCGTCTTCCTCTTGGCGTGCTCAGTGTAGGTGACGGCGTCCCGGATCACGTTTTCCAGGAAGACCTTGAGCACACCGCGGGTCTCCTCGTAGATGAGGCCGGAGATGCGCTTGACTCCGCCACGGCGGGCCAGGCGGCGGATGGCGGGCTTGGTAATGCCCTGGATGTTGTCTCGGAGCACTTTCCTGTGCCTCTTGGCGCCGCCCTTGCCGAGACCTTTCCCTCCTTTGCCGCGACCAGACATGTCCGCTTCTGCTGCTGCTCTGCTCGTCACAAGGGAGCTGGGGCTGTGTGTGTGGTGGCCGACGGGAATCGGCTGCTTATATGGACAGAGGGCGGGCCATGGGGGTGGAGGGCGGGGATCGCGCGGCAGCCGTCCGCTCCAGTGTGCACATGCGCAGCATTTCAAAATCAAAATGCCCGCGCTTTCCAGCCGTTACACCGGCTGGCCTTTGTTCTCTCCGAACTCGGTAAAGCAGGAAGGCGCTTGATTGTCAGCCCTTTAATGTAGAAACGTAGCTGCGCTTCTGAGAGAGGGCGCGCACGAACACACACACACACACCACCCCTTCCTCCAATTAAGCCCTGTGTACTCACTCCCACCCTTTCCAGCTGTGCCTCACAGTCCGGTGTGCCGCATTCGCGCCCTACTTTGCCCATGCACCCAGAAAGCTGCATGGGTATCGGGAGCATGCGATCAGCCCAAAGGGGTTTTGCACATACTCTGTTGTAGTGTAGAGAAGTGGTGGCGCTGCTGTCAAGGTACTGAGCTCTTTGTCTGAGTGTGTGAGCGGCTCTTACAAGAGCCTTTGTGTTTTTTGTTTTGTTTTTGGGAGAGTGTGTACCTTGGGCTTGTTACTTGCTGGCTTTGCCCCCTGCCTTGTGGCCCTCGGTCTTCTTGGGCAGCAGCACGGCCTGGATGTTGGGCAGGACACCGCCCTGGGCAATGGTGACCTTGCCCAGCAGCTTGTTGAGCTCCTCGTCGTTGCGGATGGCGAGCTGCAGGTGTCTGGGGATGATGCGGGTCTTCTTGTTGTCCCGGGCGGCGTTGCCGGCCAGCTCCAGGATCTCAGCAGTCAGGTACTCGAGCACGGCAGCCAGGTACACCGGGGCTCCGGCTCCCACGCGCTCACCGTAGTTCCCCTTCCGCAGCAGCCTGTGCACACGGCCTACTGGGAACTGCAAGCCTGCCCGGGAGGAGCGAGTCTTTGCCTTAGCACGGGCCTTCCCTCCTTGCTTTCCTCGTCCAGACATGATGCGTTGCTCGTTCAACGTTCAAAACGAAAGTAATGAGCCTGGGAGGGCCGGCATATAAAGACACGGTGGAGCTCTCTCATTGGACGAAACCTAGGCTCTGTGTGAACATCCATTGGAGGGGGAGACTACTCCTGCCAACCAACCAATCAGAGCTCTGTGCCGGGCACACAGACACGGAAGAGCTGCAGAACCAAAGGGGCCAATGGCGAGCAGGGACTGGCAGCAGCTGATTAAGCACAGGCAGCCTACAAAAGAGAGGGGAGGGGTGCGGTTATTTACTCATTTCTTCCGCTCCTCACAGCGTGATCGTTCGCGGCAGACAATGCCTGAGCCAGCCAAGTCCGCCCCAGCGCCCAAGAAGGGCTCCAAGAAAGCGCTCTCCAAGCCGCCCAAGAAGGACGGGAAGAAGCGCAAGAGGTGCAGGAAGGAAAGCTATGCCATTTACATCTACAAGGTGATGAAGCAGGTGCACCCTGACACCGGCATCTCTTCCAAGGCCATGGGCATCATGAACTCGTTTGTCAATGACATCTTCGAGCGCATCTCCGGGGAAGCCTCCCGCCTGTGCCACTACAACAAACACAGGACCATCACCTCCAGGGAGATCCAGACCGCAGTGCGACTCCTGCTGCCAGGCGAGCTGGCCAAGCACGCTGTGTCCGAGGGCACCAAGGCCGTCACCAAGTACACCAGTGCCAAGTGAGGCCACAGTTCCCAGCAGCAAAAAACCCAAAGGCTCTTTTAAGAGCCGCTCACCACCTCCACTCAAGAGCTCGCATGCTTTGCCTAGCAAGCCCCGCTTTATTCCATCCCCGGAAGACATAAGGGCAATGGTCTCAAATAGGGACTTCGGCCTCAGGGTCGGCGTAAGCAAATTAATGCTCTGCGCTGCGGCAGGAGTCACGCTCCCTACTTGACACATTCGCTGGGCTGGGAGGGAAAGCTCTGGGGACAGAGCGCAATGTGCAGGACAGGCACTGCCAGGGAAGCGCGCGCAGCAGACCCCTCTGTCCCCGAGCTCGACAGGGAGCCAGTACCGCACCGTTCGGTTTGCGGGGGGGGGGGGGGGGGGCGAGCGGAGAACCGGCCGTTAGCGCACAACGCTTAGAAGTGGTTGTGATCCAGCATCAAGGCAGGCGCTATAGAAACCGTGATGTGTAGGGGGGGGGGGGGGGCGCGTCTTCAGGTTCAGAGATCTCTGTGGGGAGGTGGGGGGGCCGGCCTCGGGTTAAGAGATGGCTGTGCTCCGGCTAAGAGGCACAAGCCATCGCATCTAATCCGACCGCCACAAGAGCACAAATTGAAAGCAATATGAAGGTGAGGCAAAGCTGGTCGCCAAAGCGCCCTGACATGCATTTTGGGGGCTCGCAGCGGTGGGGTGTGGCGGGTTGCGTTGACTTGGACGCCAGCCGCAGGGCGTTTCATTCAACACATGCCAAGACAGGCAGTGGCAACTGGAGCGTTGGCATGTTTGCCTTGGGTTTGAGAGACAACCTAGCTGCCTGTGCAGTGAAGAGAGGCGCCTCGAGAGGCAGAGTTGAGCAGCTCTTGTGTGTGACAATGTGTCGGCTCTTAAAAGAGCCTTTGTGGTGGTGGGTCTTGCTGCCGGTGCCCCTCAGGCCCTCTCGCCTCGGATGCGGCGGGCCAGCTGGATGTCCTTGGGCATAATGGTCACTCTTTTGGCGTGAATGGCGCAGAGGTTGGTGTCCTCAAAGAGCCCCACCAAGTAGGACTCGCTGGCCTCCTGCAGGGCCATGACGGCGGAGCTCTGGAAACGCAGGTCGGTCTTGAAATCCTGTGCGATCTCCCGCACAAGGCGCTGGAAGGGCAGTTTGCGGATGAGCAGCTCGGTAGATTTCTGGTAGCGCCGTATCTCCCGGAGGGCCACGGTGCCCGGCCGGTAGCGGTGAGGTTTCTTGACACCGCCAGTGGCTGGTGCGCTCTTGCGGGCAGCTTTGGTGGCCAGCTGCTTGCGAGGTGCCTTGCCTCCGGTGGACTTGCGGGCGGTCTGCTTGGTACGGGCCATGGTAACCTTGTGCGACTTACCTCCGAAGTACAATGGTCTGTCTGTGACGGCTTCAGAGAGCGCGCGGGCTGATGAAGACCCAGCTCCACTCCGATTGGCTGGGACAATAGCAGGAAACAGGTTTGAAAAAGCCCGCCAAACTCTGTGACGAGCCCGAGGCAGAACGTCGGCCCGTTGAAGGGCTGGCAGGCATCTACGTGCACAGGCACGCGCGGAACAGGAGGGCTATGATTGGACAGCCAGTCTGAGGTTTGCCAGCTATTCATTGATTCCTGTTATGATTGACAGCACGCACGCACGCACGCACGCTCGCTCGTGTCTCTCACTTTTCTTTCTTTCTCTCTTGGGCTGAGGGGGATTTATTCATTTTATTCAGGTGGCCATTTTGTATGGCACGATAAGGGGCGGCGTGGGGTCACCTCAGAGTACGAGTCTGTGAAGCACCCAGCCTGGCAAGCAAGTGCAGAAAAGAAAGCGGACCGCGCCCCGGAAAGTTATAAAAGGAGACTCCATAGAAGTAGGTGGTTGTGGGAAAAGTTAAGAGTGGTTCTAACGAGCAACCACCTTCTCTTGACTCCCCCATCTGACACCTGATGGCAAGGCTCTCGCGTTTCCCGGGTCCATGAGTGGGAAAGCCACCCAGTTCTGTTTTTTGTTTGGAATTCTGGCACTGGTAGTGTTTCTGCATTTGAAACAGGGAAGACAAATCGACAAGACCCGCAATCCAGAGGGGGGTTAAGACAGGACTGGATGGCCTCCCCACGCGTTGGCCACTGGACATTTGAGAGTTCTGCTCATGCACTGCTTACGTCTCTCTGGCTCTCGCATATGCTCTCTCTACACTCTCTGGGCAGGCAGGATACACAACCTCTCCTTTGCCATCATAGCGATCTGAGAAACACACGTGCAGCTGCCCCCAGTCAGAGGGCCGACCAACTGCCGCATAGCGACCTTCTACAGCCATCCTCAGAGGAATGCACCAACACAGATACCCAACGGAGCGCTTTGCCCAGGGATGCAACAGTGCAGATGCGTAACTGAGTGCTTTTCAGGGGTAAAAACGGAACAGATATACAGCAGGGAGTAGGATACGGAGGGGCACCGCCATACAGGGTGGCTGGGTGGAGAGAGGCAGGTGTCGTCTAGCGAGCCAGGTGGTGCGGCGTGATTGGCCTAGGTATTGAGGGGGAGAGCGACTCCTTGAAGAGGTGCGTCTTGAGTTCTTTTCTGAATTGTGGGAGCGTGTGGGGCAAGTCTGATGCCGACGGGGAGGAGGTTCCCTGGTCTCGGGGCGTAGGCAGAGAAGGCTTGTTGTCTGGTCCTTTCCTTTTTGCAGTGGCGGATTTAAAGACTGCTCGTGTCCCAGGCTTCTGGTGGTGCGTTGTCTGCTGGAGATGCTGGGTTTCTCTGCAAGGTAGCTGGGTGACTTGAGGGCGTGACTGCCTTATAGATGATGCGGCAAGACTTGAAGGTGATTTGTGGGTGCAGTGTGAGCCAGTGAAGGTCGATGAGGGGAGGGGTGACGGGGTACCTGCGTAGAGCCTTGAGAAAGCGTGTGGCTGCATGTAGGACACTTCTCTGGGGCTCAAGGGAAGACGACGGGCGGCCTTTCCGAGGAGGGCGTTGCCCCCATCCAGGTGGGATAGGACCAGTGCTTGTACGGTGGATCTAAAGCTGTCCGGAGGGATATTGTTGGCATGCGAAATGACTCCTGCCCTATAACCTACCATCCTGCCTAGACCTACCCTGCAACCCACCATTAACGACGACCAAGGATCAGAAAAATGAGCTCGATGTGACCACATTGGTGCGAGATAGCTCCTGCCCAATATCCAATTATCCTGCAACCAACCATAAACCGCAACCAGTGAAACCGGGCCCCTGAGATGCAGTCTGCTGAGCCTAAGATTAATGGCCCTCTGCCCGAGCACACATATCTTACCCGGCTACTAGCTGTGCATCTGCCTCTGAGGGCAGCTACCGCGAAACACGACAATGTAACCCTGGAACAGTGGGCTCGTAAGAACAAAACATCCACTCCAGACGCTCACCTCTCCTATCACTATGCTCACGCTCTACTTTACACCAACACAAAATAGAGCGCAGCTATAGCCCGCGATCAATTTCGGCCTAGCTGCTCACATATACGTACTATAGCCCATGAATGCCTCAGCATCCTGCTAGAACGCAGCTATAGCCCACGAAAAGAAATCGGCCTAGCTGCACACATAAGCGTCCTACACAGGCCTCATGCCGCAGTCTCGAGAGACCAACCCCCAAACTGCACACATTCAACTGATCTCTCAATACCACCGCACCAAATGTTAGGATGCAGCTACCATCAAGCAATCGCATCAGCTGCTCCCATATTGAATGCACCCAAGCACCCTACTCTCTCGACTGACCTTTACTACGGTCTCCAAGGGGGGCGTTCAACCCACAAGCGCTTTGAGATCATACCAATGATATATAGAGCGCTATGTAAATGCCAAATAACAATGTATGATGTTGGCCTGACTGACCCGATGGCTGGAGGGAGAGAAATGGCAGCTGGGCCGGCCACTCCCGAGGAGAGGCCAGTAGTGAGTGGAGCAAATGCCATGCTCCTGGCTGTCTCAGGGAGCCTAGGCAGAGAGAGAGAGAGAGAGAGAGAGAAGCAAAAGGCTCTGCTCCTGGGCCTCTCAGGGCCCAGCAGAGAGTGGCGACCGCACTCAGCAGCGCGTGGAGCAAGGAATACGCTCCGGCCTGGCCCCTAGGCCCCGAACGGCCAGGTTCTATAGGCAGGAAAACAGGGCTGACCTACAGGCACTTGTAACTCAGAGTGTGCTGTGACCCCTGGCTTCTCGGATAACAGTGCACCGGGCGACGCGAGAGTTCTCGAGGCCTGCTCAGAGGCTTATGGGGATGGCTAGAGGGGTGTGTGTGTGCCCCCCGCTTGGTCTGCAGCTGGGTACTTCTGGGAGTTATCAGCATAATCCCGCCTTTCCCAGCCAACTCTACCTAGGCCGCAGTACCTTCTGCCGTTACAAGAGGGCATCGGGGAGCTCAGTGCTTTGGCATGAGTGCCTTAGTCTGGTTACCAGAAGGGAAGAGAGATGTGGGGGGGGGGGGGGGGGGGGCAGGGAGGGAGGGGGCTTCCCATCTGCAAGGGGGTATGTATTCTCATGTAGGTAGACTTTGACGCGAAGTAAAGAGCTATCAAGTGGAATTCCTAAAGTGGACTTGGTTTCTTTTGGCGCATTGCCCCATTTACATTTCAATGGGCGCACACACAACGGGGCTGTTGGTATTTTGGCCCACGGGACCTCGAGTGCCACTGCCGCACAGGTCCACCGCACTGGCGGGGAAGCAGAGGGGTGGGCTGGGTTCAGCCTTCCAAGAAAGCGCGGTTCCATGTGATAATATGCCTGCAAAAATGTCGCCATGCAAGAATTGCGCAGTTTTTTTTGCGGCGATCTTACCCCACGGAACCTGTGGGGGACAGCCCCTGCAACCCCCATATTTTTTTCATACCATAAATAATGTCGCCTATGCTGGGGATAATATTAGCCCAATACCGAATGCGCAGCGCAAATGAGCAGCTCTGTTATTGACGGTGTGGGCGGCTCTTAAAAGAGCCTTTGGGTTTGTGCGTCGGTGCTGTGGTAGGTGTTCCTCAACCCCCGAATCCATAGAGAGTGCGTCCCTGGCGCTTCAGGGCATAGACCACATCCATGGCAGTGACCGTCTTCCTCTTGGCGTGCTCAGTGTAGGTGACGGCGTCCCGGATCACGTTTTCCAGGAAGACCTTGAGCACACCGCGGGTCTCCTCGTAGATGAGGCCGGAGATGCGCTTGACTCCGCCACGGCGGGCCAGGCGGCGGATGGCGGGCTTGGTAATGCCCTGGATGTTGTCTCGGAGCACTTTCCTGTGCCTCTTGGCGCCGCCCTTGCCGAGACCTTTCCCTCCTTTGCCGCGACCAGACATGTCCGCTTCTGCTGCTGCTCTGCTCGTCACAAGGGAGCTGGGGCTGTGTGTGTGGTGGCCGACGGGAATCGGCTGCTTATATGGACAGAGGGCGGGCCATGGGGGTGGAGGGCGGGGATCGCGCGGCAGCCGTCCGCTCCAGTGTGCACATGCGCAGCATTTCAAAATCAAAATGCCCGCGCTTTCCAGCCGTTACACCGGCTGGCCTTTGTTCTCTCCGAACTCGGTAAAGCAGGAAGGCGCTTGATTGTCAGCCCTTTAATGTAGAAACGTAGCTGCGCTTCTGAGAGAGGGCGCGCACGAACACACACACACACACCACCCCTTCCTCCAATTAAGCCCTGTGTACTCACTCCCACCCTTTCCAGCTGTGCCTCACAGTCCGGTGTGCCGCATTCGCGCCCTACTTTGCCCATGCACCCAGAAAGCTGCATGGGTATCGGGAGCATGCGATCAGCCCAAAGGGGTTTTGCACATACTCTGTTGTAGTGTAGAGAAGTGGTGGCGCTGCTGTCAAGGTACTGAGCTCTTTGTCTGAGTGTGTGAGCGGCTCTTACAAGAGCCTTTGTGTTTTTTGTTTTGTTTTTGGGAGAGTGTGTACCTTGGGCTTGTTACTTGCTGGCTTTGCCCCCTGCCTTGTGGCCCTCGGTCTTCTTGGGCAGCAGCACGGCCTGGATGTTGGGCAGGACACCGCCCTGGGCAATGGTGACCTTGCCCAGCAGCTTGTTGAGCTCCTCGTCGTTGCGGATGGCGAGCTGCAGGTGTCTGGGGATGATGCGGGTCTTCTTGTTGTCCCGGGCGGCGTTGCCGGCCAGCTCCAGGATCTCAGCAGTCAGGTACTCGAGCACGGCAGCCAGGTACACCGGGGCTCCGGCTCCCACGCGCTCACCGTAGTTCCCCTTCCGCAGCAGCCTGTGCACACGGCCTACTGGGAACTGCAAGCCTGCCCGGGAGGAGCGAGTCTTTGCCTTAGCACGGGCCTTCCCTCCTTGCTTTCCTCGTCCAGACATGATGCGTTGCTCGTTCAACGTTCAAAACGAAAGTAATGAGCCTGGGAGGGCCGGCATATAAAGACACGGTGGAGCTCTCTCATTGGACGAAACCTAGGCTCTGTGTGAACATCCATTGGAGGGGGAGACTACTCCTGCCAACCAACCAATCAGAGCTCTGTGCCGGGCACACAGACACGGAAGAGCTGCAGAACCAAAGGGGCCAATGGCGAGCAGGGACTGGCAGCAGCTGATTAAGCACAGGCAGCCTACAAAAGAGAGGGGAGGGGTGCGGTTATTTACTCATTTCTGCCGCTCCTCACAGCGTGATCGTTCGCGGCAGACAATGCCTGAGCCAGCCAAGTCCGCCCCAGCGCCCAAGAAGGGCTCCAAGAAAGCGCTCTCCAAGCCGCCCAAGAAGGACGGGAAGAAGCGCAAGAGGTGCAGGAAGGAAAGCTATGCCATTTACATCTACAAGGTGATGAAGCAGGTGCACCCTGACACCGGCATCTCTTCCAAGGCCATGGGCATCATGAACTCGTTTGTCAATGACATCTTCGAGCGCATCTCCGGGGAAGCCTCCCGCCTGTGCCACTACAACAAACACAGGACCATCACCTCCAGGGAGATCCAGACCGCAGTGCGACTCCTGCTGCCAGGCGAGCTGGCCAAGCACGCTGTGTCCGAGGGCACCAAGGCCGTCACCAAGTACACCAGTGCCAAGTGAGGCCACAGTTCCCAGCAGCAAAAAACCCAAAGGCTCTTTTAAGAGCCGCTCACCACCTCCACTCAAGAGCTCGCATGCTTTGCCTAGCAAGCCCCGCTTTATTCCATCCCCGGAAGACATAAGGGCAATGGTCTCAAATAGGGACTTCGGCCTCAGGGTCGGCGTAAGCAAATTAATGCTCTGCGCTGCGGCAGGAGTCACGCTCCCTACTTGACACATTCGCTGGGCTGGGAGGGAAAGCTCTGGGGACAGAGCGCAATGTGCAGGACAGGCACTGCCAGGGAAGCGCGCGCAGCAGACCCCTCTGTCCCCGAGCTCGACAGGGAGCCAGTACCGCACCGTTCGGTTTGCGGGGGGGGGGGCGAGCGGAGAACCGGCCGTTAGCGCACAACGCTTAGAAGTGGTTGTGATCCAGCATCAAGGCAGGCGCTATAGAAACCGTGATGTGTAGGGGGGGGGGGGGGGCGCGTCTTCAGGTTCAGAGATCTCTGTGGGGAGGTGGGGGGGCCGGCCTCGGGTTAAGAGATGGCTGTGCTCCGGCTAAGAGGCACAAGCCATCGCATCTAATCCGACCGCCACAAGAGCACAAATTGAAAGCAATATGAAGGTGAGGCAAAGCTGGTCGCCAAAGCGCCCTGACATGCATTTTGGGGGCTCGCAGCGGTGGGGTGTGGCGGGTTGCGTTGACTTGGACGCCAGCCGCAGGGCGTTTCATTCAACACATGCCAAGACAGGCAGTGGCAACTGGAGCGTTGGCATGTTTGCCTTGGGTTTGAGAGACAACCTAGCTGCCTGTGCAGTGAAGAGAGGCGCCTCGAGAGGCAGAGTTGAGCAGCTCTTGTGTGTGACAATGTGTCGGCTCTTAAAAGAGCCTTTGTGGTGGTGGGTCTTGCTGCCGGTGCCCCTCAGGCCCTCTCGCCTCGGATGCGGCGGGCCAGCTGGATGTCCTTGGGCATAATGGTCACTCTTTTGGCGTGAATGGCGCAGAGGTTGGTGTCCTCAAAGAGCCCCACCAAGTAGGACTCGCTGGCCTCCTGCAGGGCCATGACGGCGGAGCTCTGGAAACGCAGGTCGGTCTTGAAATCCTGTGCGATCTCCCGCACAAGGCGCTGGAAGGGCAGTTTGCGGATGAGCAGCTCGGTAGATTTCTGGTAGCGCCGTATCTCCCGGAGGGCCACGGTGCCCGGCCGGTAGCGGTGAGGTTTCTTGACACCGCCAGTGGCTGGTGCGCTCTTGCGGGCAGCTTTGGTGGCCAGCTGCTTGCGAGGTGCCTTGCCTCCGGTGGACTTGCGGGCGGTCTGCTTGGTACGGGCCATGGTAACCTTGTGCGACTTACCTCCGAAGTACAATGGTCTGTCTGTGACGGCTTCAGAGAGCGCGCGGGCTGATGAAGACCCAGCTCCACTCCGATTGGCTGGGACAATAGCAGGAAACAGGTTTGAAAAAGCCCGCCAAACTCTGTGACGAGCCCGAGGCAGAACGTCGGCCCGTTGAAGGGCTGGCAGGCATCTACGTGCACAGGCACGCGCGGAACAGGAGGGCTATGATTGGACAGCCAGTCTGAGGTTTGCCAGCTATTCATTGATTCCTGTTATGATTGACAGCACGCACGCACGCACGCACGCTCGCTCGTGTCTCTCACTTTTCTTTCTTTCTCTCTTGGGCTGAGGGGGATTTATTCATTTTATTCAGGTGGCCATTTTGTATGGCACGATAAGGGGCGGCGTGGGGTCACCTCAGAGTACGAGTCTGTGAAGCACCCAGCCTGGCAAGCAAGTGCAGAAAAGAAAGCGGACCGCGCCCCGGAAAGTTATAAAAGGAGACTCCATAGAAGTAGGTGGTTGTGGGAAAAGTTAAGAGTGGTTCTAACGAGCAACCACCTTCTCTTGACTCCCCCATCTGACACCTGATGGCAAGGCTCTCGCGTTTCCCGGGTCCATGAGTGGGAAAGCCACCCAGTTCTGTTTTTTGTTTGGAATTCTGGCACTGGTAGTGTTTCTGCATTTGAAACAGGGAAGACAAATCGACAAGACCCGCAATCCAGAGGGGGGTTAAGACAGGACTGGATGGCCTCCCCACGCGTTGGCCACTGGACATTTGAGAGTTCTGCTCATGCACTGCTTACGTCTCTCTGGCTCTCGCATATGCTCTCTCTACACTCTCTGGGCAGGCAGGATACACAACCTCTCCTTTGCCATCATAGCGATCTGAGAAACACACGTGCAGCTGCCCCCAGTCAGAGGGCCGACCAACTGCCGCATAGCGACCTTCTACAGCCATCCTCAGAGGAATGCACCAACACAGATACCCAACGGAGCGCTTTGCCCAGGGATGCAACAGTGCAGATGCGTAACTGAGTGCTTTTCAGGGGTAAAAACGGAACAGATATACAGCAGGGAGTAGGATACGGAGGGGCACCGCCATACAGGGTGGCTGGGTGGAGAGAGGCAGGTGTCGTCTAGCGAGCCAGGTGGTGCGGCGTGATTGGCCTAGGTATTGAGGGGGAGAGCGACTCCTTGAAGAGGTGCGTCTTGAGTTCTTTTCTGAATTGTGGGAGCGTGTGGGGCAAGTCTGATGCCGACGGGGAGGAGGTTCCCTGGTCTCGGGGCGTAGGCAGAGAAGGCTTGTTGTCTGGTCCTTTCCTTTTTGCAGTGGCGGATTTAAAGACTGCTCGTGTCCCAGGCTTCTGGTGGTGCGTTGTCTGCTGGAGATGCTGGGTTTCTCTGCAAGGTAGCTGGGTGACTTGAGGGCGTGACTGCCTTATAGATGATGCGGCAAGACTTGAAGGTGATTTGTGGGTGCAGTGTGAGCCAGTGAAGGTCGATGAGGGGAGGGGTGACGGGGTACCTGCGTAGAGCCTTGAGAAAGCGTGTGGCTGCATGTAGGACACTTCTCTGGGGCTCAAGGGAAGACGACGGGCGGCCTTTCCGAGGAGGGCGTTGCCCCCATCCAGGTGGGATAGGACCAGTGCTTGTACGGTGGATCTAAAGCTGTCCGGAGGGATATTGTTGGCATGCGAAATGACTCCTGCCCTATAACCTACCATCCTGCCTAGACCTACCCTGCAACCCACCATTAACGACGACCAAGGATCAGAAAAATGAGCTTGATGTGACCACATTGGTGCGAGATAGCTCCTGCCCAATATCCAATTATCCTGCAACCAACCATAAACCGCAACCAGTGAAACCGGGCCCCTGAGATGCAGTCTGCTGAGCCTAAGATTAATGGCCCTCTGCCCGAGCACACATATCTTACCCGGCTACTAGCTGTGCATCTGCCTCTGAGGGCAGCTACCGCGAAACACGACAATGTAACCCTGGAACAGTGGGCTCGTAAGAACAAAACATCCACTCCAGACGCTCACCTCTCCTATCACTATGCTCACGCTCTACTTTACACCAACACAAAATAGAGCGCAGCTATAGCCCGCGATCAATTTCGGCCTAGCTGCTCACATATACGTACTATAGCCCATGAATGCCTCAGCATCCTGCTAGAACGCAGCTATAGCCCACGAAAAGAAATCGGCCTAGCTGCACACATAAGCGTCCTACACAGGCCTCATGCCGCAGTCTCGAGAGACCAACCCCCAAACTGCACACATTCAACTGATCTCTCAATACCACCGCACCAAATGTTAGGATGCAGCTACCATCAAGCAATCGCATCAGCTGCTCCCATATTGAATGCACCCAAGCACCCTACTCTCTCGACTGACCTTTACTACGGTCTCCAAGGGGGGCGTTCAACCCACAAGCGCTTTGAGATCATACCAATGATATATAGAGCGCTATGTAAATGCCAAATAACAATGTATGATGTTGGCCTGACTGACCCGATGGCTGGAGGGAGAGAAATGGCAGCTGGGCCGGCCACTCCCGAGGAGAGGCCAGTAGTGAGTGGAGCAAATGCCATGCTCCTGGCTGTCTCAGGGAGCCTAGGCAGAGAGAGAGAGAGAGAGAGAAGCAAAAGGCTCTGCTCCTGGGCCTCTCAGGGCCCAGCAGAGAGTGGCGACCGCACTCAGCAGCGGGTGGAGCAAGGAATACGCTCCGGCCTGGCCCCTAGGCCACGAACGGCCAGGTTCTATAGGCAGGAAAACAGGGCTGACCTACAGGCACTTGTAACTCAGAGTGTGCTGTGACCCCTGGCTTCTCGGATAACAGTGCACCGGGCGACGCGAGAGTTCTCGAGGCCTGCTCAGAGGCTTATGGGGATGGCTAGAGGGGTGTGTGTGTGCCCCCCGCTTGGTCTGCAGCTGGGTACTTCTGGGAGTTATCAGCATAATCCCGCCTTTCCCAGCCAACTCTACCTAGGCCGCAGTACCTTCTGCCGTTACAAGAGGGCATCGGGGAGCTCAGTGCTTTGGCATGAGTGCCTTAGTCTGGTTACCAGAAGGGAAGAGAGATGTGGGGGGGGGGGGGGGGGGGGCAGGGAGGGAGGGGGCTTCCCATCTGCAAGGGGGTATGTATTCTCATGTAGGTAGACTTTGACGCGAAGTAAAGAGCTATCAAGTGGAATTCCTAAAGTGGACTTGGTTTCTTTTGGCGCATTGCCCCATTTACATTTCAATGGGCGCACACACAACGGGGCTGTTGGTATTTTGGCCCACGGGACCTCGAGTGCCACTGCCGCACAGGTCCACCGCACTGGCGGGGAAGCAGAGGGGTGGGCTGGGTTCAGCCTTCCAAGAAAGCGCGGTTCCATGTGATAATATGCCTGCAAAAATGTCGCCATGCAAGAATTGCGCAGTTTTTTTTGCGGCGATCTTACCCCACGGAACCTGTGGGGGACAGCCCCTGCAACCCCCATATTTTTTTCATACCATAAATAATGTCGCCTATGCTGGGGATAATATTAGCCCAATACCGAATGCGCAGCGCAAATGAGCAGCTCTGTTATTGACGGTGTGGGCGGCTCTTAAAAGAGCCTTTGGGTTTGTGCGTCGGTGCTGTGGTAGGTGTTCCTCAACCCCCGAATCCATAGAGAGTGCGTCCCTGGCGCTTCAGGGCATAGACCACATCCATGGCAGTGACCGTCTTCCTCTTGGCGTGCTCAGTGTAGGTGACGGCGTCCCGGATCACGTTTTCCAGGAAGACCTTGAGCACACCGCGGGTCTCCTCGTAGATGAGGCCGGAGATGCGCTTGACTCCGCCACGGCGGGCCAGGCGGCGGATGGCGGGCTTGGTAATGCCCTGGATGTTGTCTCGGAGCACTTTCCTGTGCCTCTTGGCGCCGCCCTTGCCGAGACCTTTCCCTCCTTTGCCGCGACCAGACATGTCCGCTTCTGCTGCTGCTCTGCTCGTCACAAGGGAGCTGGGGCTGTGTGTGTGGTGGCCGACGGGAATCGGCTGCTTATATGGACAGAGGGCGGGCCATGGGGGTGGAGGGCGGGGATCGCGCGGCAGCCGTCCGCTCCAGTGTGCACATGCGCAGCATTTCAAAATCAAAATGCCCGCGCTTTCCAGCCGTTACACCGGCTGGCCTTTGTTCTCTCCGAACTCGGTAAAGCAGGAAGGCGCTTGATTGTCAGCCCTTTAATGTAGAAACGTAGCTGCGCTTCTGAGAGAGGGCGCGCACGAACACACACACACACCACCCCTTCCTCCAATTAAGCCCTGTGTACTCACTCCCACCCTTTCCAGCTGTGCCTCACAGTCCGGTGTGCCGCATTCGCGCCCTACTTTGCCCATGCACCCAGAAAGCTGCATGGGTATCGGGAGCATGCGATCAGCCCAAAGGGGTTTTGCACATACTCTGTTGTAGTGTAGAGAAGTGGTGGCGCTGCTGTCAAGGTACTGAGCTCTTTGTCTGAGTGTGTGAGCGGCTCTTACAAGAGCCTTTGTGTTTTTTGTTTTGTTTTTGGGAGAGTGTGTACCTTGGGCTTGTTACTTGCTGGCTTTGCCCCCTGCCTTGTGGCCCTCGGTCTTCTTGGGCAGCAGCACGGCCTGGATGTTGGGCAGGACACCGCCCTGGGCAATGGTGACCTTGCCCAGCAGCTTGTTGAGCTCCTCGTCGTTGCGGATGGCGAGCTGCAGGTGTCTGGGGATGATGCGGGTCTTCTTGTTGTCCCGGGCGGCGTTGCCGGCCAGCTCCAGGATCTCAGCAGTCAGGTACTCGAGCACGGCAGCCAGGTACACCGGGGCTCCGGCTCCCACGCGCTCACCGTAGTTCCCCTTCCGCAGCAGCCTGTGCACACGGCCTACTGGGAACTGCAAGCCTGCCCGGGAGGAGCGAGTCTTTGCCTTAGCACGGGCCTTCCCTCCTTGCTTTCCTCGTCCAGACATGATGCGTTGCTCGTTCAACGTTCAAAACGAAAGTAATGAGCCTGGGAGGGCCGGCATATAAAGACACGGTGGAGCTCTCTCATTGGACGAAACCTAGGCTCTGTGTGAACATCCATTGGAGGGGGAGACTACTCCTGCCAACCAACCAATCAGAGCTCTGTGCCGGGCACACAGACACGGAAGAGCTGCAGAACCAAACGGGCCAATGGCGAGCAGGGACTGGCAGCAGCTGATTAAGCACAGGCAGCCTACAAAAGAGAGGGGAGGGGTGCGGTTATTTACTCATTTCTTCCGCTCCTCACAGCGTGAACGTTCGCGGCAGACAATGCCTGAGCCAGCCAAGTCCGCCCCAGCGCCCAAGAAGGGCTCCAAGAAAGCGCTCTCCAAGCCGCCCAAGAAGGACGGGAAGAAGCGCAAGAGGTGCAGGAAGGAAAGCTATGCCATTTACATCTACAAGGTGATGAAGCAGGTGCACCCTGACACCGGCATCTCTTCCAAGGCCATGGGCATCATGAACTCGTTTGTCAATGACATCTTCGAGCGCATCTCCGGGGAAGCCTCCCGCCTGTGCCACTACAACAAACACAGGACCATCACCTCCAGGGAGATCCAGACCGCAGTGCGACTCCTGCTGCCAGGCGAGCTGGCCAAGCACGCTGTGTCCGAGGGCACCAAGGCCGTCACCAAGTACACCAGTGCCAAGTGAGGCCACAGTTCCCAGCAGCAAAAAACCCAAAGGCTCTTTTAAGAGCCGCTCACCACCTCCACTCAAGAGCTCGCATGCTTTGCCTAGCAAGCCCCGCTTTATTCCATCCCCGGAAGACATAAGGGCAATGGTCTCAAATAGGGACTTCGGCCTCAGGGTCGGCGTAAGCAAATTAATGCTCTGCGCTGCGGCAGGAGTCACGCTCCCTACTTGACACATTCGCTGGGCTGGGAGGGAAAGCTCTGGGGACAGAGCGCAATGTGCAGGACAGGCACTGCCAGGGAAGCGCGCGCAGCAGACCCCTCTGTCCCCGAGCTCGACAGGGAGCCAGTACCGCACCGTTCGGTTTGCGGGGGGGGGGGCGGCGAGCGGAGAACCGGCCGTTAGCGCACAACGCTTAGAAGTGGTTGTGATCCAGCATCAAGGCAGGCGCTATAGAAACCGTGATGTGTAGAGGGGGGGGGGGGGGCGCGTCTTCAGGTTCAGAGATCTCTGTGGGGAGGTGGGGGGGCCGGCCTCGGGTTAAGAGATGGCTGTGCTCCGGCTAAGAGGCACAAGCCATCGCATCTAATCCGACCGCCACAAGAGCACAAATTGAAAGCAATATGAAGGTGAGGCAAAGCTGGTCGCCAAAGCGCCCTGACATGCATTTTGGGGGCTCGCAGCGGTGGGGTGTGGCGGGTTGCGTTGACTTGGACGCCAGCCGCAGGGCGTTTCATTCAACACATGCCAAGACAGGCAGTGGCAACTGGAGCGTTGGCATGTTTGCCTTGGGTTTGAGAGACAACCTAGCTGCCTGTGCAGTGAAGAGAGGCGCCTCGAGAGGCAGAGTTGAGCAGCTCTTGTGTGTGACAATGTGTCGGCTCTTAAAAGAGCCTTTGTGGTGGTGGGTCTTGCTGCCGGTGCCCCTCAGGCCCTCTCGCCTCGGATGCGGCGGGCCAGCTGGATGTCCTTGGGCATAATGGTCACTCTTTTGGCGTGAATGGCGCAGAGGTTGGTGTCCTCAAAGAGCCCCACCAAGTAGGACTCGCTGGCCTCCTGCAAGGCCATGACGGCGGAGCTCTGGAAACGCAGGTCGGTCTTGAAATCCTGTGCGATCTCCCGCACAAGGCGCTGGAAGGGCAGTTTGCGGATGAGCAGCTCGGTAGATTTCTGGTAGCGCCGTATCTCCCGGAGGGCCACGGTGCCCGGCCGGTAGCGGTGAGGTTTCTTGACACCGCCAGTGGCTGGTGCGCTCTTGCGGGCAGCTTTGGTGGCCAGCTGCTTGCGAGGTGCCTTGCCTCCGGTGGACTTGCGGGCGGTCTGCTTGGTACGGGCCATGGTAACCTTGTGCGACTTACTTCCGAAGTACAATGGTCTGTCTGTGACGGCTTCAGAGAGCGCGCGGGCTGATGAAGACCCAGCTCCACTCCGATTGGCTGGGACAATAGCAGGAAACAGGTTTGAAAAAGCCCGCCAAACTCTGTGACGAGCCCGAGGCAGAACGTCGGCCCGTTGAAGGGCTGGCAGGCATCTACGTGCACAGGCACGCGCGGAACAGGAGGGCTATGATTGGACAGCCAGTCTGAGGTTTGCCAGCTATTCATTGATTCCTGTTATGATTGACAGCACGCACGCACGCACGCACGCACGCTCGCTCGTGTCTCTCACTTTTCTTTCTTTCTCTCTTGGGCTGAGGGGGATTTATTCATTTTATTCAGGTGGCCATTTTGTATGGCACGATAAGGGGCGGCGTGGGGTCACCTCAGAGTACGAGTCTGTGAAGCACCCAGCCTGGCAAGCAAGTGCAGAAAAGAAAGCGGACCGCGCCCCGGAAAGTTATAAAAGGAGACTCCATAGAAGTAGGTGGTTGTGGGAAAAGTTAAGAGTGGTTCTAACGAGCAACCACCTTCTCTTGACTCCCCCATCTGACACCTGATGGCAAGGCTCTCGCGTTTCCCGGGTCCATGAGTGGGAAAGCCACCCAGTTCTGTTTTTTGTTTGGAATTCTGGCACTGGTAGTGTTTCTGCATTTGAAACAGGGAAGACAAATCGACAAGACCCGCAATCCAGAGGGGGGTTAAGACAGGACTGGATGGCCTCCCCACGCGTTGGCCACTGGACATTTGAGAGTTCGGCTCATGCACTGCTTACGTCTCTCTGGCTCTCGCATATGCTCTCTCTACACTCTCTGGGCAGGCAGGATACACAACCTCTCCTTTGCCATCATAGCGATCTGAGAAACACACGTGCAGCTGCCCCCAGTCAGAGGGCCGACCAACTGCCGCATAGCGACCTTCTACAGCCATCCTCAGAGGAATGCACCAACACAGATACCCAACGGAGCGCTTTGCCCAGGGATGCAACAGTGCAGATGCGTAACTGAGTGCTTTTCAGGGGTAAAAACGGAACAGATATACAGCAGGGAGTAGGATACGGAGGGGCACCGCCATACAGGGTGGCTGGGTGGAGAGAGGCAGGTGTCGTCTAGCGAGCCAGGTGGTGCGGCGTGATTGGCCTAGGTATTGAGGGGGAGAGCGACTCCTTGAAGAGGTGCGTCTTGAGTTCTTTTCTGAATTGTGGGAGCGTGTGGGGCAAGTCTGATGCCGACGGGGAGGAGGTTCCCTGGTCTCGGGGCGTAGGCAGAGAAGGCTTGTTGTCTGGTCCTTTCCTTTTTGCAGTGGCGGATTTAAAGACTGCTCGTGTCCCAGGCTTCTGGTGGTGCGTTGTCTGCTGGAGATGCTGGGTTTCTCTGCAAGGTAGCTGGGTGACTTGAGGGCGTGACTGCCTTATAGATGATGCGGCAAGACTTGAAGGTGATTTGTGGGTGCAGTGTGAGCCAGTGAAGGTCGATGAGGGGAGGGGTGACGGGGTACCTGCGTAGAGCCTTGAGAAAGCGTGTGGCTGCATGTAGGACACTTCTCTGGGGCTCAAGGGAAGACGACGGGCGGCCTTTCCGAGGAGGGCGTTGCCCCCATCCAGGTGGGATAGGACCAGTGCTTGTACGGTGGATCTAAAGCTGTCCGGAGGGATATTGTTGGCATGCGAAATGACTCCTGCCCTACAACCTACCATCCTGCCTAGACCTACCCTGCAACCCACCATTAACGACGACCAAGGATCAGAAAAATGAGCTCGATGTGACCACATTGGTGCGAGATAGCTCCTGCCCAATATCCAATTATCCTGCAACCAACCATAAACCGCAACCAGTGAAACCGGGCCCCTGAGATGCAGTCTGCTGAGCCTAAGATTAATGGCCCTCTGCCCGAGCACACATATCTTACCCGGCTACTAGCTGTGCATCTGCCTCTGAGGGCAGCTACCGCGAAACACGACAATGTAACCCTGGAACAGTGGGCTCGTAAGAACAAAACATCCACTCCAGACGCTCACCTCTCCTATCACTATGCTCACGCTCTACTTTACACCAACACAAAATAGAGCGCAGCTATAGCCCGCGATCAATTTCGGCCTAGCTGCTCACATATACGTACTATAGCCCATGAACGCCTCAGCATCCTGCAGCTATAGCCCACGAAAAGAAATCGGCCTAGCTGCACACATAAGCGTCCTACACAGGCCTCATGCCGCAGTCTCGAGAGACCAACCCCCAAACTGCACACATTCAACTGATCTCTCAATACCACCGCACCAAATGTTAGGATGCAGCTACCATCAAGCAATCGCATCAGCTGCTCCCATATTGAATGCACCCAAGCACCCTACTCTCTCGACTGACCTTTACTACGGTCTCCAAGGGGGGCGTTCAACCCACAAGCGCTTTGAGATCATACCAATGATATATAGAGCGCTATGTAAATGCCAAATAACAATGTATGATGTTGGCCTGACTGACCCGATGGCTGGAGGGAGAGAAATGGCAGCTGGGCCGGCCACTCCCGAGGAGAGGCCAGTAGTGAGTGGAGCAAATGCCATGCTCCTGGCTGTCTCAGGGAGCCTAGGCAGAGAGAGAGAGAGAGAGAGAGAGAAGCAAAAGGCTCTGCTCCTGGGCCTCTCAGGGCCCAGCAGAGAGTGGCGACCGCACTCAGCAGCGCGTGGAGCAAGGAATACGCTCCGGCCTGGCCCCTAGGCCCCGAACGGCCAGGTTCTATAGGCAGGAAAACAGGGCTGACCTACAGGCACTTGTAACTCAGAGTGTGCTGTGACCCCTGGCTTCTCGGATAACAGTGCACCGGGCGACGCGAGAGTTCTCGAGGCCTGCTCAGAGGCTTATGGGGATGGCTAGAGGGGTGTGTGTGTGCCCCCCGCTTGGTCTGCAGCTGGGTACTTCTGGGAGTTATCAGCATAATCCCGCCTTTCCCAGCCAACTCTACCTAGGCCGCAGTACCTTCTGCCGTTACAAGAGGGCATCGGGGAGCTCAGTGCTTTGGCATGAGTGCCTTAGTCTGGTTACCAGAAGGGAAGAGAGATGTGGGGGGGGGGGGGGGGGGCAGGGAGGGAGGGGGCTTCCCATCTGCAAGGGGGTATGTATTCTCATGTAGGTAGACTTTGACGCGAAGTAAAGAGCTATCAAGTGGAATTCCTAAAGTGGACTTGGTTTCTTTTGGCGCATTGCCCCATTTACATTTCAATGGGCGCACACACAACGGGGCTGTTGGTATTTTGGCCCACGGGACCTCGAGTGCCACTGCCGCACAGGTCCACCGCACTGGCGGGGAAGCAGAGGGGTGGGCTGGGTTCAGCCTTCCAAGAAAGCGCGGTTCCATGTGATAATATGCCTGCAAAAATGTCGCCATGCAAGAATTGCGCAGTTTTTTTTGCGGCGATCTTACCCCACGGAACCTGTGGGGGACAGCCCCTGCAACCCCCATATTTTTTTCATACCATAAATAATGTCGCCTATGCTGGGGATAATATTAGCCCAATACCGAATGCGCAGCGCAAATGAGCAGCTCTGTTATTGACGGTGTGGGCGGCTCTTAAAAGAGCCTTTGGGTTTGTGCGTCGGTGCTGTGGTAGGTGTTCCTCAACCCCCGAATCCATAGAGAGTGCGTCCCTGGCGCTTCAGGGCATAGACCACATCCATGGCAGTGACCGTCTTCCTCTTGGCGTGCTCAGTGTAGGTGACGGCGTCCCGGATCACGTTTTCCAGGAAGACCTTGAGCACACCGCGGGTCTCCTCGTAGATGAGGCCGGAGATGCGCTTGACTCCGCCACGGCGGGCCAGGCGGCGGATGGCGGGCTTGGTAATGCCCTGGATGTTGTCTCGGAGCACTTTCCTGTGCCTCTTGGCGCCGCCCTTGCCGAGACCTTTCCCTCCTTTGCCGCGACCAGACATGTCCGCTTCTGCTGCTGCTCTGCTCGTCACAAGGGAGCTGGGGCTGTGTGTGTGGTGGCCGACGGGAATCGGCTGCTTATATGGACAGAGGGCGGGCCATGGGGGTGGAGGGCGGGGATCGCGCGGCAGCCGTCCGCTCCAGTGTGCACATGCGCAGCATTTCAAAATCAAAATGCCCGCGCTTTCCAGCCGTTACACCGGCTGGCCTTTGTTCTCTCCGAACTCGGTAAAGCAGGAAGGCGCTTGATTGTCAGCCCTTTAATGTAGAAACGTAGCTGCGCTTCTGAGAGAGGGCGCGCAGCGCGCACGAACACACACACACACCACCCCTTCCTCCAATTAAGCCCTGTGTACTCACTCCCACCCTTTCCAGCTGTGCCTCACAGTCCGGTGTGCCGCATTCGCGCCCTACTTTGCCCATGCACCCAGAAAGCTGCATGGGTATCGGGAGCATGCGATCAGCCCAAAGGGGTTTTGCACATACTCTGTTGTAGTGTAGAGAAGTGGTGGCGCTGCTGTCAAGGTACTGAGCTCTTTGTCTGAGTGTGTGAGCGGCTCTTACAAGAGCCTTTGTGTTTTTTGTTTTGTTTTTGGGAGAGTGTGTACCTTGGGCTTGTTACTTGCTGGCTTTGCCCCCTGCCTTGTGGCCCTCGGTCTTCTTGGGCAGCAGCACGGCCTGGATGTTGGGCAGGACACCGCCCTGGGCAATGGTGACCTTGCCCAGCAGCTTGTTGAGCTCCTCGTCGTTGCGGATGGCGAGCTGCAGGTGTCTGGGGATGATGCGGGTCTTCTTGTTGTCCCGGGCGGCGTTGCCGGCCAGCTCCAGGATCTCAGCAGTCAGGTACTCGAGCACGGCAGCCAGGTACACCGGGGCTCCGGCTCCCACGCGCTCACCGTAGTTCCCCTTCCGCAGCAGCCTGTGCACACGGCCTACTGGGAACTGCAAGCCTGCCCGGGAGGAGCGAGTCTTTGCCTTAGCACGGGCCTTCCCTCCTTGCTTTCCTCGTCCAGACATGATGCGTTGCTCGTTCAACGTTCAAAACGAAAGTAATGAGCCTGGGAGGGCCGGCATATAAAGACACGGTGGAGCTCTCTCATTGGACGAAACCTAGGCTCTGTGTGAACATCCATTGGAGGGGGAGACTACTCCTGCCAACCAACCAATCAGAGCTCTGTGCCGGGCACACAGACACGGAAGAGCTGCAGAACCAAACGGGCCAATGGCGAGCAGGGACTGGCAGCAGCTGATTAAGCACAGGCAGCCTACAAAAGAGAGGGGAGGGGTGCGGTTATTTACTCATTTCTTCCGCTCCTCACAGCGTGAACGTTCGCGGCAGACAATGCCTGAGCCAGCCAAGTCCGCCCCAGCGCCCAAGAAGGGCTCCAAGAAAGCGCTCTCCAAGCCGCCCAAGAAGGACGGGAAGAAGCGCAAGAGGTGCAGGAAGGAAAGCTATGCCATTTACATCTACAAGGTGATGAAGCAGGTGCACCCTGACACCGGCATCTCTTCCAAGGCCATGGGCATCATGAACTCGTTTGTCAATGACATCTTCGAGCGCATCTCCGGGGAAGCCTCCCGCCTGTGCCACTACAACAAACACAGGACCATCACCTCCAGGGAGATCCAGACCGCAGTGCGACTCCTGCTGCCAGGCGAGCTGGCCAAGCACGCTGTGTCCGAGGGCACCAAGGCCGTCACCAAGTACACCAGTGCCAAGTGAGGCCACAGTTCCCAGCAGCAAAAAACCCAAAGGCTCTTTTAAGAGCCGCTCACCACCTCCACTCAAGAGCTCGCATGCTTTGCCTAGCAAGCCCCGCTTTATTCCATCCCCGGAAGACATAAGGGCAATGGTCTCAAATAGGGACTTCGGCCTCAGGGTCGGCGTAAGCAAATTAATGCTCTGCGCTGCGGCAGGAGTCACGCTCCCTACTTGACACATTCGCTGGGCTGGGAGGGAAAGCTCTGGGGACAGAGCGCAATGTGCAGGACAGGCACTGCCAGGGAAGCGCGCGCAGCAGACCCCTCTGTCCCCGAGCTCGACAGGGAGCCAGTACCGCACCGTTCGGTTTGCGGGGGGGGGGGGCGGCGAGCGGAGAACCGGCCGTTAGCGCACAACGCTTAGAAGTGGTTGTGATCCAGCATCAAGGCAGGCGCTATAGAAACCGTGATGTGTAGAGGGGGGGGGGGGGGCGCGTCTTCAGGTTCAGAGATCTCTGTGGGGAGGTGGGGGGGCCGGCCTCGGGTTAAGAGATGGCTGTGCTCCGGCTAAGAGGCACAAGCCATCGCATCTAATCCGACCGCCACAAGAGCACAAATTGAAAGCAATATGAAGGTGAGGCAAAGCTGGTCGCCAAAGCGCCCTGACATGCATTTTGGGGGCTCGCAGCGGTGGGGTGTGGCGGGTTGCGTTGACTTGGACGCCAGCCGCAGGGCGTTTCATTCAACACATGCCAAGACAGGCAGTGGCAACTGGAGCGTTGGCATGTTTGCCTTGGGTTTGAGAGACAACCTAGCTGCCTGTGCAGTGAAGAGAGGCGCCTCGAGAGGCAGAGTTGAGCAGCTCTTGTGTGTGACAATGTGTCGGCTCTTAAAAGAGCCTTTGTGGTGGTGGGTCTTGCTGCCGGTGCCCCTCAGGCCCTCTCGCCTCGGATGCGGCGGGCCAGCTGGATGTCCTTGGGCATAATGGTCACTCTTTTGGCGTGAATGGCGCAGAGGTTGGTGTCCTCAAAGAGCCCCACCAAGTAGGACTCGCTGGCCTCCTGCAAGGCCATGACGGCGGAGCTCTGGAAACGCAGGTCGGTCTTGAAATCCTGTGCGATCTCCCGCACAAGGCGCTGGAAGGGCAGTTTGCGGATGAGCAGCTCGGTAGATTTCTGGTAGCGCCGTATCTCCCGGAGGGCCACGGTGCCCGGCCGGTAGCGGTGAGGTTTCTTGACACCGCCAGTGGCTGGTGCGCTCTTGCGGGCAGCTTTGGTGGCCAGCTGCTTGCGAGGTGCCTTGCCTCCGGTGGACTTGCGGGCGGTCTGCTTGGTACGGGCCATGGTAACCTTGTGCGACTTACTTCCGAAGTACAATGGTCTGTCTGTGACGGCTTCAGAGAGCGCGCGGGCTGATGAAGACCCAGCTCCACTCCGATTGGCTGGGACAATAGCAGGAAACAGGTTTGAAAAAGCCCGCCAAACTCTGTGACGAGCCCGAGGCAGAACGTCGGCCCGTTGAAGGGCTGGCAGGCATCTACGTGCACAGGCACGCGCGGAACAGGAGGGCTATGATTGGACAGCCAGTCTGAGGTTTGCCAGCTATTCATTGATTCCTGTTATGATTGACAGCACGCACGCACGCACGCACGCACGCTCGCTCGTGTCTCTCACTTTTCTTTCTTTCTCTCTTGGGCTGAGGGGGATTTATTCATTTTATTCAGGTGGCCATTTTGTATGGCACGATAAGGGGCGGCGTGGGGTCACCTCAGAGTACGAGTCTGTGAAGCACCCAGCCTGGCAAGCAAGTGCAGAAAAGAAAGCGGACCGCGCCCCGGAAAGTTATAAAAGGAGACTCCATAGAAGTAGGTGGTTGTGGGAAAAGTTAAGAGTGGTTCTAACGAGCAACCACCTTCTCTTGACTCCCCCATCTGACACCTGATGGCAAGGCTCTCGCGTTTCCCGGGTCCATGAGTGGGAAAGCCACCCAGTTCTGTTTTTTGTTTGGAATTCTGGCACTGGTAGTGTTTCTGCATTTGAAACAGGGAAGACAAATCGACAAGACCCGCAATCCAGAGGGGGGTTAAGACAGGACTGGATGGCCTCCCCACGCGTTGGCCACTGGACATTTGAGAGTTCGGCTCATGCACTGCTTACGTCTCTCTGGCTCTCGCATATGCTCTCTCTACACTCTCTGGGCAGGCAGGATACACAACCTCTCCTTTGCCATCATAGCGATCTGAGAAACACACGTGCAGCTGCCCCCAGTCAGAGGGCCGACCAACTGCCGCATAGCGACCTTCTACAGCCATCCTCAGAGGAATGCACCAACACAGATACCCAACGGAGCGCTTTGCCCAGGGATGCAACAGTGCAGATGCGTAACTGAGTGCTTTTCAGGGGTAAAAACGGAACAGATATACAGCAGGGAGTAGGATACGGAGGGGCACCGCCATACAGGGTGGCTGGGTGGAGAGAGGCAGGTGTCGTCTAGCGAGCCAGGTGGTGCGGCGTGATTGGCCTAGGTATTGAGGGGGAGAGCGACTCCTTGAAGAGGTGCGTCTTGAGTTCTTTTCTGAATTGTGGGAGCGTGTGGGGCAAGTCTGATGCCGACGGGGAGGAGGTTCCCTGGTCTCGGGGCGTAGGCAGAGAAGGCTTGTTGTCTGGTCCTTTCCTTTTTGCAGTGGCGGATTTAAAGACTGCTCGTGTCCCAGGCTTCTGGTGGTGCGTTGTCTGCTGGAGATGCTGGGTTTCTCTGCAAGGTAGCTGGGTGACTTGAGGGCGTGACTGCCTTATAGATGATGCGGCAAGACTTGAAGGTGATTTGTGGGTGCAGTGTGAGCCAGTGAAGGTCGATGAGGGGAGGGGTGACGGGGTACCTGCGTAGAGCCTTGAGAAAGCGTGTGGCTGCATGTAGGACACTTCTCTGGGGCTCAAGGGAAGACGACGGGCGGCCTTTCCGAGGAGGGCGTTGCCCCCATCCAGGTGGGATAGGACCAGTGCTTGTACGGTGGATCTAAAGCTGTCCGGAGGGATATTGTTGGCATGCGAAATGACTCCTGCCCTACAACCTACCATCCTGCCTAGACCTACCCTGCAACCCACCATTAACGACGACCAAGGATCAGAAAAATGAGCTCGATGTGACCACATTGGTGCGAGATAGCTCCTGCCCAATATCCAATTATCCTGCAACCAACCATAAACCGCAACCAGTGAAACCGGGCCCCTGAGATGCAGTCTGCTGAGCCTAAGATTAATGGCCCTCTGCCCGAGCACACATATCTTACCCGGCTACTAGCTGTGCATCTGCCTCTGAGGGCAGCTACCGCGAAACACGACAATGTAACCCTGGAACAGTGGGCTCGTAAGAACAAAACATCCACTCCAGACGCTCACCTCTCCTATCACTATGCTCACGCTCTACTTTACACCAACACAAAATAGAGCGCAGCTATAGCCCGCGATCAATTTCGGCCTAGCTGCTCACATATACGTACTATAGCCCATGAACGCCTCAGCATCCTGCAGCTATAGCCCACGAAAAGAAATCGGCCTAGCTGCACACATAAGCGTCCTACACAGGCCTCATGCCGCAGTCTCGAGAGACCAACCCCCAAACTGCACACATTCAACTGATCTCTCAATACCACCGCACCAAATGTTAGGATGCAGCTACCATCAAGCAATCGCATCAGCTGCTCCCATATTGAATGCACCCAAGCACCCTACTCTCTCGACTGACCTTTACTACGGTCTCCAAGGGGGGCGTTCAACCCACAAGCGCTTTGAGATCATACCAATGATATATAGAGCGCTATGTAAATGCCAAATAACAATGTATGATGTTGGCCTGACTGACCCGATGGCTGGAGGGAGAGAAATGGCAGCTGGGCCGGCCACTCCCGAGGAGAGGCCAGTAGTGAGTGGAGCAAATGCCATGCTCCTGGCTGTCTCAGGGAGCCTAGGCAGAGAGAGAGAGAGAGAGAGAGAGAGAAGCAAAAGGCTCTGCTCCTGGGCCTCTCAGGGCCCAGCAGAGAGTGGCGACCGCACTCAGCAGCGCGTGGAGCAAGGAATACGCTCCGGCCTGGCCCCTAGGCCACGAACGGCCAGGTTCTATAGGCAGGAAAACAGGGCTGACCTACAGGCACTTGTAACTCAGAGTGTGCTGTGACCCCTGGCTTCTCGGATAACAGTGCACCGGGCGACGCGAGAGTTCTCGAGGCCTGCTCAGAGGCTTATGGGGATGGCTAGAGGGGTGTGTGTGTGCCCCCCGCTTGGTCTGCAGCTGGGTACTTCTGGGAGTTATCAGCATAATCCCGCCTTTCCCAGCCAACTCTACCTAGGCCGCAGTACCTTCTGCCGTTACAAGAGGGCATCGGGGAGCTCAGTGCTTTGGCATGAGTGCCTTAGTCTGGTTACCAGAAGGGAAGAGAGATGTGGGGGGGGGGGGGGGGGGCAGGGAGGGAGGGGGCTTCCCATCTGCAAGGGGGTATGTATTCTCATGTAGGTAGACTTTGACGCGAAGTAAAGAGCTATCAAGTGGAATTCCTAAAGTGGACTTGGTTTCTTTTGGCGCATTGCCCCATTTACATTTCAATGGGCGCACACACAACGGGGCTGTTGGTATTTTGGCCCACGGGACCTCGAGTGCCACTGCCGCACAGGTCCACCGCACTGGCGGGGAAGCAGAGGGGTGGGCTGGGTTCAGCCTTCCAAGAAAGCGCGGTTCCATGTGATAATATGCCTGCAAAAATGTCGCCATGCAAGAATTGCGCAGTTTTTTTTGCGGCGATCTTACCCCACGGAACCTGTGGGGGACAGCCCCTGCAACCCCCATATTTTTTTCATACCATAAATAATGTCGCCTATGCTGGGGATAATATTAGCCCAATACCGAATGCGCAGCGCAAATGAGCAGCTCTGTTATTGACGGTGTGGGCGGCTCTTAAAAGAGCCTTTGGGTTTGTGCGTCGGTGCTGTGGTAGGTGTTCCTCAACCCCCGAATCCATAGAGAGTGCGTCCCTGGCGCTTCAGGGCATAGACCACATCCATGGCAGTGACCGTCTTCCTCTTGGCGTGCTCAGTGTAGGTGACGGCGTCCCGGATCACGTTTTCCAGGAAGACCTTGAGCACACCGCGGGTCTCCTCGTAGATGAGGCCGGAGATGCGCTTGACTCCGCCACGGCGGGCCAGGCGGCGGATGGCGGGCTTGGTAATGCCCTGGATGTTGTCTCGGAGCACTTTCCTGTGCCTCTTGGCGCCGCCCTTGCCGAGACCTTTCCCTCCTTTGCCGCGACCAGACATGTCCGCTTCTGCTGCTGCTCTGCTCGTCACAAGGGAGCTGGGGCTGTGTGTGTGGTGGCCGACGGGAATCGGCTGCTTATATGGACAGAGGGCGGGCCATGGGGGTGGAGGGCGGGGATCGCGCGGCAGCCGTCCGCTCCAGTGTGCACATGCGCAGCATTTCAAAATCAAAATGCCCGCGCTTTCCAGCCGTTACACCGGCTGGCCTTTGTTCTCTCCGAACTCGGTAAAGCAGGAAGGCGCTTGATTGTCAGCCCTTTAATGTAGAAACGTAGCTGCGCTTCTGAGAGAGGGCGCGCACGAACACACACACACACACCACCCCTTCCTCCAATTAAGCCCTGTGTACTCACTCCCACCCTTTCCAGCTGTGCCTCACAGTCCGGTGTGCCGCATTCGCGCCCTACTTTGCCCATGCACCCAGAAAGCTGCATGGGTATCGGGAGCATGCGATCAGCCCAAAGGGGTTTTGCACATACTCTGTTGTAGTGTAGAGAAGTGGTGGCGCTGCTGTCAAGGTACTGAGCTCTTTGTCTGAGTGTGTGAGCGGCTCTTACAAGAGCCTTTGTGTTTTTTGTTTTGTTTTTGGGAGAGTGTGTACCTTGGGCTTGTTACTTGCTGGCTTTGCCCCCTGCCTTGTGGCCCTCGGTCTTCTTGGGCAGCAGCACGGCCTGGATGTTGGGCAGGACACCGCCCTGGGCAATGGTGACCTTGCCCAGCAGCTTGTTGAGCTCCTCGTCGTTGCGGATGGCGAGCTGCAGGTGTCTGGGGATGATGCGGGTCTTCTTGTTGTCCCGGGCGGCGTTGCCGGCCAGCTCCAGGATCTCAGCAGTCAGGTACTCGAGCACGGCAGCCAGGTACACCGGGGCTCCGGCTCCCACGCGCTCACCGTAGTTCCCCTTCCGCAGCAGCCTGTGCACACGGCCTACTGGGAACTGCAAGCCTGCCCGGGAGGAGCGAGTCTTTGCCTTAGCACGGGCCTTCCCTCCTTGCTTTCCTCGTCCAGACATGATGCGTTGCTCGTTCAACGTTCAAAACGAAAGTAATGAGCCTGGGAGGGCCGGCATATAAAGACACGGTGGAGCTCTCTCATTGGACGAAACCTAGGCTCTGTGTGAACATCCATTGGAGGGGGAGACTACTCCTGCCAACCAACCAATCAGAGCTCTGTGCCGGGCACACAGACACGGAAGAGCTGCAGAACCAAAGGGGCCAATGGCGAGCAGGGACTGGCAGCAGCTGATTAAGCACAGGCAGCCTACAAAAGAGAGGGGAGGGGTGCGGTTATTTACTCATTTCTTCCGCTCCTCACAGCGTGATCGTTCGCGGCAGACAATGCCTGAGCCAGCCAAGTCCGCCCCAGCGCCCAAGAAGGGCTCCAAGAAAGCGCTCTCCAAGCCGCCCAAGAAGGACGGGAAGAAGCGCAAGAGGTGCAGGAAGGAAAGCTATGCCATTTACATCTACAAGGTGATGAAGCAGGTGCACCCTGACACCGGCATCTCTTCCAAGGCCATGGGCATCATGAACTCGTTTGTCAATGACATCTTCGAGCGCATCTCCGGGGAAGCCTCCCGCCTGTGCCACTACAACAAACACAGGACCATCACCTCCAGGGAGATCCAGACCGCAGTGCGACTCCTGCTGCCAGGCGAGCTGGCCAAGCACGCTGTGTCCGAGGGCACCAAGGCCGTCACCAAGTACACCAGTGCCAAGTGAGGCCACAGTTCCCAGCAGCAAAAAACCCAAAGGCTCTTTTAAGAGCCGCTCACCACCTCCACTCAAGAGCTCGCATGCTTTGCCTAGCAAGCCCCGCTTTATTCCATCCCCGGAAGACATAAGGGCAATGGTCTCAAATAGGGACTTCGGCCTCAGGGTCGGCGTAAGCAAATTAATGCTCTGCGCTGCGGCAGGAGTCACGCTCCCTACTTGACACATTCGCTGGGCTGGGAGGGAAAGCTCTGGGGACAGAGCGCAATGTGCAGGACAGGCACTGCCAGGGAAGCGCGCGCAGCAGACCCCTCTGTCCCCGAGCTCGACAGGGAGCCAGTACCGCACCGTTCGGTTTGCGGGGGGGGGGGGGGGGGGCGAGCGGAGAACCGGCCGTTAGCGCACAACGCTTAGAAGTGGTTGTGATCCAGCATCAAGGCAGGCGCTATAGAAACCGTGATGTGTAGGGGGGGGGGGGGGGCGCGTCTTCAGGTTCAGAGATCTCTGTGGGGAGGTGGGGGGGCCGGCCTCGGGTTAAGAGATGGCTGTGCTCCGGCTAAGAGGCACAAGCCATCGCATCTAATCCGACCGCCACAAGAGCACAAATTGAAAGCAATATGAAGGTGAGGCAAAGCTGGTCGCCAAAGCGCCCTGACATGCATTTTGGGGGCTCGCAGCGGTGGGGTGTGGCGGGTTGCGTTGACTTGGACGCCAGCCGCAGGGCGTTTCATTCAACACATGCCAAGACAGGCAGTGGCAACTGGAGCGTTGGCATGTTTGCCTTGGGTTTGAGAGACAACCTAGCTGCCTGTGCAGTGAAGAGAGGCGCCTCGAGAGGCAGAGTTGAGCAGCTCTTGTGTGTGACAATGTGTCGGCTCTTAAAAGAGCCTTTGTGGTGGTGGGTCTTGCTGCCGGTGCCCCTCAGGCCCTCTCGCCTCGGATGCGGCGGGCCAGCTGGATGTCCTTGGGCATAATGGTCACTCTTTTGGCGTGAATGGCGCAGAGGTTGGTGTCCTCAAAGAGCCCCACCAAGTAGGACTCGCTGGCCTCCTGCAGGGCCATGACGGCGGAGCTCTGGAAACGCAGGTCGGTCTTGAAATCCTGTGCGATCTCCCGCACAAGGCGCTGGAAGGGCAGTTTGCGGATGAGCAGCTCGGTAGATTTCTGGTAGCGCCGTATCTCCCGGAGGGCCACGGTGCCCGGCCGGTAGCGGTGAGGTTTCTTGACACCGCCAGTGGCTGGTGCGCTCTTGCGGGCAGCTTTGGTGGCCAGCTGCTTGCGAGGTGCCTTGCCTCCGGTGGACTTGCGGGCGGTCTGCTTGGTACGGGCCATGGTAACCTTGTGCGACTTACCTCCGAAGTACAATGGTCTGTCTGTGACGGCTTCAGAGAGCGCGCGGGCTGATGAAGACCCAGCTCCACTCCGATTGGCTGGGACAATAGCAGGAAACAGGTTTGAAAAAGCCCGCCAAACTCTGTGACGAGCCCGAGGCAGAACGTCGGCCCGTTGAAGGGCTGGCAGGCATCTACGTGCACAGGCACGCGCGGAACAGGAGGGCTATGATTGGACAGCCAGTCTGAGGTTTGCCAGCTATTCATTGATTCCTGTTATGATTGACAGCACGCACGCACGCACGCACGCACGCTCGCTCGTGTCTCTCACTTTTCTTTCTTTCTCTCTTGGGCTGAGGGGGATTTATTCATTTTATTCAGGTGGCCATTTTGTATGGCACGATAAGGGGCGGCGTGGGGTCACCTCAGAGTACGAGTCTGTGAAGCACCCAGCCTGGCAAGCAAGTGCAGAAAAGAAAGCGGACCGCGCCCCGGAAAGTTATAAAAGGAGACTCCATAGAAGTAGGTGGTTGTGGGAAAAGTTAAGAGTGGTTCTAACGAGCAACCACCTTCTCTTGACTCCCCCATCTGACACCTGATGGCAAGGCTCTCGCGTTTCCCGGGTCCATGAGTGGGAAAGCCACCCAGTTCTGTTTTTTGTTTGGAATTCTGGCACTGGTAGTGTTTCTGCATTTGAAACAGGGAAGACAAATCGACAAGACCCGCAATCCAGAGGGGGGTTAAGACAGGACTGGATGGCCTCCCCACGCGTTGGCCACTGGACATTTGAGAGTTCTGCTCATGCACTGCTTACGTCTCTCTGGCTCTCGCATATGCTCTCTCTACACTCTCTGGGCAGGCAGGATACACAACCTCTCCTTTGCCATCATAGCGATCTGAGAAACACACGTGCAGCTGCCCCCAGTCAGAGGGCCGACCAACTGCCGCATAGCGACCTTCTACAGCCATCCTCAGAGGAATGCACCAACACAGATACCCAACGGAGCGCTTTGCCCAGGGATGCAACAGTGCAGATGCGTAACTGAGTGCTTTTCAGGGGTAAAAACGGAACAGATATACAGCAGGGAGTAGGATACGGAGGGGCACCGCCATACAGGGTGGCTGGGTGGAGAGAGGCAGGTGTCGTCTAGCGAGCCAGGTGGTGCGGCGTGATTGGCCTAGGTATTGAGGGGGAGAGCGACTCCTTGAAGAGGTGCGTCTTGAGTTCTTTTCTGAATTGTGGGAGCGTGTGGGGCAAGTCTGATGCCGACGGGGAGGAGGTTCCCTGGTCTCGGGGCGTAGGCAGAGAAGGCTTGTTGTCTGGTCCTTTCCTTTTTGCAGTGGCGGATTTAAAGACTGCTCGTGTCCCAGGCTTCTGGTGGTGCGTTGTCTGCTGGAGATGCTGGGTTTCTCTGCAAGGTAGCTGGGTGACTTGAGGGCGTGACTGCCTTATAGATGATGCGGCAAGACTTGAAGGTGATTTGTGGGTGCAGTGTGAGCCAGTGAAGGTCGATGAGGGGAGGGGTGACGGGGTACCTGCGTAGAGCCTTGAGAAAGCGTGTGGCTGCATGTAGGACACTTCTCTGGGGCTCAAGGGAAGACGACGGGCGGCCTTTCCGAGGAGGGCGTTGCCCCCATCCAGGTGGGATAGGACCAGTGCTTGTACGGTGGATCTAAAGCTGTCCGGAGGGATATTGTTGGCATGCGAAATGACTCCTGCCCTATAACCTACCATCCTGCCTAGACCTACCCTGCAACCCACCATTAACGACGACCAAGGATCAGAAAAATGAGCTCGATGTGACCACATTGGTGCGAGATAGCTCCTGCCCAATATCCAATTATCCTGCAACCAACCATAAACCGCAACCAGTGAAACCGGGCCCCTGAGATGCAGTCTGCTGAGCCTAAGATTAATGGCCCTCTGCCCGAGCACACATATCTTACCCGGCTACTAGCTGTGCATCTGCCTCTGAGGGCAGCTACCGCGAAACACGACAATGTAACCCTGGAACAGTGGGCTCGTAAGAACAAAACATCCACTCCAGACGCTCACCTCTCCTATCACTATGCTAACGCTCTACTTTACACCAACACAAAATAGAGCGCAGCTATAGCCCGCGATCAATTTCGGCCTAGCTGCTCACATATACGTACTATAGCCCATGAACGCCTCAGCATCCTGCTAGAACGCAGCTATAGCCCACGAAAAGAAATCGGCCTAGCTGCACACATAAGCGTCCTACACAGGCCTCATGCCGCAGTCTCGAGAGACCAACCCCCAAACTGCACACATTCAACTGATCTCTCAATACCACCGCACCAAATGTTAGGATGCAGCTACCATCAAGCAATCGCATCAGCTGCTCCCATATTGAATGCACCCAAGCACCCTACTCTCTCGACTGACCTTTACTACGGTCTCCAAGGGGGGCGTTCAACCCACAAGCGCTTTGAGATCATACCAATGATATATAGAGCGCTATGTAAATGCCAAATAACAATGTATGATGTTGGCCTGACTGACCCGATGGCTGGAGGGAGAGAAATGGCAGCTGGGCCGGCCACTCCCGAGGAGAGGCCAGTAGTGAGTGGAGCAAATGCCATGCTCCTGGCTGTCTCAGGGAGCCTAGGCAGAGAGAGAGAGAGAGAGAGAGAAGCAAAAGGCTCTGCTCCTGGGCCTCTCAGGGCCCAGCAGAGAGTGGCGACCGCACTCAGCAGCGGGTGGAGCAAGGAATACGCTCCGGCCTGGCCCCTAGGCCACGAACGGCCACGAACGGCCAGGTTCTATAGGCAGGAAAACAGGGCTGACCTACAGGCACTTGTAACTCAGAGTGTGCTGTGACCCCTGGCTTCTCGGATAACAGTGCACCGGGCGACGCGAGAGTTCTCGAGGCCTGCTCAGAGGCTTATGGGGATGGCTAGAGGGGTGTGTGTGTGCCCCCCGCTTGGTCTGCAGCTGGGTACTTCTGGGAGTTATCAGCATAATCCCGCCTTTCCCAGCCAACTCTACCTAGGCCGCAGTACCTTCTGCCGTTACAAGAGGGCATCGGGGAGCTCAGTGCTTTGGCATGAGTGCCTTAGTCTGGTTACCAGAAGGGAAGAGAGATGGGGGGGGGGGGGGGCAGGGAGGGAGGGGGCTTCCCATCTGCAAGGGGGTATGTATTCTCATGTAGGTAGACTTTGACGCGAAGTAAAGAGCTATCAAGTGGAATTCCTAAAGTGGACTTGGTTTCTTTTGGCGCATTGCCCCATTTACATTTCAATGGGCGCACACACAACGGGGCTGTTGGTATTTTGGCCCACGGGACCTCGAGTGCCACTGCCGCACAGGTCCACCGCACTGGCGGGGAAGCAGAGGGGTGGGCTGGGTTCAGCCTTCCAAGAAAGCGCGGTTCCATGTGATAATATGCCTGCAAAAATGTCGCCATGCAAGAATTGCGCAGTTTTTTTTGCGGCGATCTTACCCCACGGAACCTGTGGGGGACAGCCCCTGCAACCCCCATATTTTTTTTATACCATAAATAATGTCGCCTATGCTGGGGATAATATTAGCCCAATACCGAATGCGCAGCGCAAATGAGCAGCTCTGTTATTGACGGTGTGGGCGGCTCTTAAAAGAGCCTTTGGGTTTGTGCGTCGGTGCTGTGGTAGGTGTTCCTCAACCCCCGAATCCATAGAGAGTGCGTCCCTGGCGCTTCAGGGCATAGACCACATCCATGGCAGTGACCGTCTTCCTCTTGGCGTGCTCAGTGTAGGTGACGGCGTCCCGGATCACGTTTTCCAGGAAGACCTTGAGCACACCGCGGGTCTCCTCGTAGATGAGGCCGGAGATGCGCTTGACTCCGCCACGGCGGGCCAGGCGGCGGATGGCGGGCTTGGTAATGCCCTGGATGTTGTCTCGGAGCACTTTCCTGTGCCTCTTGGCGCCGCCCTTGCCGAGACCTTTCCCTCCTTTGCCGCGACCAGACATGTCCGCTTCTGCTGCTGCTCTGCTCGTCACAAGGGAGCTGGGGCTGTGTGTGTGGTGGCCGACGGGAATCGGCTGCTTATATGGACAGAGGGCGGGCCATGGGGGTGGAGGGCGGGGATCGCGCGGCAGCCGTCGGCTCCAGTGTGCACATGCGCAGCATTTCAAAATCAAAATGCCCGCGCTTTCCAGCCGTTACACCGGCTGGCCTTTGTTCTCTCCGAACTCGGTAAAGCAGGAAGGCGCTTGATTGTCAGCCCTTTAATGTAGAAACGTAGCTGCGCTTCTGAGAGAGGGCGCGCACGAACACACACACACACCACCCCTTCCTCCAATTAAGCCCTGTGTACTCACTCCCACCCTTTCCAGCTGTGCCTCACAGTCCGGTGTGCCGCATTCGCGCCCTACTTTGCCCATGCACCCAGAAAGCTGCATGGGTATCGGGAGCATGCGATCAGCCCAAAGGGGTTTTGCACATACTCTGTTGTAGTGTAGAGAAGTGGTGGCGCTGCTGTCAAGGTACTGAGCTCTTTGTCTGAGTGTGTGAGCGGCTCTTACAAGAGCCTTTGTGTTTTTTGTTTTGTTTTTGGGAGAGTGTGTACCTTGGGCTTGTTACTTGCTGGCTTTGCCCCCTGCCTTGTGGCCCTCGGTCTTCTTGGGCAGCAGCACGGCCTGGATGTTGGGCAGGACACCGCCCTGGGCAATGGTGACCTTGCCCAGCAGCTTGTTGAGCTCCTCGTCGTTGCGGATGGCGAGCTGCAGGTGTCTGGGGATGATGCGGGTCTTCTTGTTGTCCCGGGCGGCGTTGCCGGCCAGCTCCAGGATCTCAGCAGTCAGGTACTCGAGCACGGCAGCCAGGTACACCGGGGCTCCGGCTCCCACGCGCTCACCGTAGTTCCCCTTCCGCAGCAGCCTGTGCACACGGCCTACTGGGAACTGCAAGCCTGCCCGGGAGGAGCGAGTCTTTGCCTTAGCACGGGCCTTCCCTCCTTGCTTTCCTCGTCCAGACATGATGCGTTGCTCGTTCAACGTTCAAAACGAAAGTAATGAGCCTGGGAGGGCCGGCATATAAAGACACGGTGGAGCTCTCTCATTGGACGAAACCTAGGCTCTGTGTGAACATCCATTGGAGGGGGAGACTACTCCTGCCAACCAACCAATCAGAGCTCTGTGCCGGGCACACAGACACGGAAGAGCTGCAGAACCAAACGGGCCAATGGCGAGCAGGGACTGGCAGCAGCTGATTAAGCACAGGCAGCCTACAAAAGAGAGGGGAGGGGTGCGGTTATTTACTCATTTCTTCCGCTCCTCACAGCGTGAACGTTCGCGGCAGACAATGCCTGAGCCAGCCAAGTCCGCCCCAGCGCCCAAGAAGGGCTCCAAGAAAGCGCTCTCCAAGCCGCCCAAGAAGGACGGGAAGAAGCGCAAGAGGTGCAGGAAGGAAAGCTATGCCATTTACATCTACAAGGTGATGAAGCAGGTGCACCCTGACACCGGCATCTCTTCCAAGGCCATGGGCATCATGAACTCGTTTGTCAATGACATCTTCGAGCGCATCTCCGGGGAAGCCTCCCGCCTGTGCCACTACAACAAACACAGGACCATCACCTCCAGGGAGATCCAGACCGCAGTGCGACTCCTGCTGCCAGGCGAGCTGGCCAAGCACGCTGTGTCCGAGGGCACCAAGGCCGTCACCAAGTACACCAGTGCCAAGTGAGGCCACAGTTCCCAGCAGCAAAAAACCCAAAGGCTCTTTTAAGAGCCGCTCACCACCTCCACTCAAGAGCTCGCATGCTTTGCCTAGCAAGCCCCGCTTTATTCCATCCCCGGAAGACATAAGGGCAATGGTCTCAAATAGGGACTTCGGCCTCAGGGTCGGCGTAAGCAAATTATGCTCTGCGCTGCGGCAGGAGTCACGCTCCCTACTTGACACATTCGCTGGGCTGGGAGGGAAAGCTCTGGGGACAGAGCGCAATGTGCAGGACAGGCACTGCCAGGGAAGCGCGCGCAGCAGACCCCTCTGTCCCCGAGCTCGACAGGGAGCCAGTACCGCACCGTTCGGTTTGCGGGTGGGGGGGGGGGCGGCGAGCGGAGAACCGGCCGTTAGCGCACAACGCTTAGAAGTGGTTGTGATCCAGCATCAAGGCAGGCGCTATAGAAACCGTGATGTGTAGAGGGGGGGGGGGGGGGGCGTCTTCAGGTTCAGAGATCTCTGTGGGGAGGTGGGGGGGCCGGCCTCGGGTTAAGAGATGGCTGTGCTCCGGCTAAGAGGCACAAGCCATCGCATCTAATCCGACCGCCACAAGAGCACAAATTGAAAGCAATATGAAGGTGAGGCAAAGCTGGTCGCCAAAGCGCCCTGACATGCATTTTGGGGGCTCGCAGCGGTGGGGTGTGGCGGGTTGCGTTGACTTGGACGCCAGCCGCAGGGCGTTTCATTCAACACATGCCAAGACAGGCAGTGGCAACTGGAGCGTTGGCATGTTTGCCTTGGGTTTGAGAGACAACCTAGCTGCCTGTGCAGTGAAGAGAGGCGCCTCGAGAGGCAGAGTTGAGCAGCTCTTGTGTGTGACAATGTGTCGGCTCTTAAAAGAGCCTTTGTGGTGGTGGGTCTTGCTGCCGGTGCCCCTCAGGCCCTCTCGCCTCGGATGCGGCGGGCCAGCTGGATGTCCTTGGGCATAATGGTCACTCTTTTGGCGTGAATGGCGCAGAGGTTGGTGTCCTCAAAGAGCCCCACCAAGTAGGACTCGCTGGCCTCCTGCAAGGCCATGACGGCGGAGCTCTGGAAACGCAGGTCGGTCTTGAAATCCTGTGCGATCTCCCGCACAAGGCGCTGGAAGGGCAGTTTGCGGATGAGCAGCTCGGTAGATTTCTGGTAGCGCCGTATCTCCCGGAGGGCCACGGTGCCCGGCCGGTAGCGGTGAGGTTTCTTGACACCGCCAGTGGCTGGTGCGCTCTTGCGGGCAGCTTTGGTGGCCAGCTGCTTGCGAGGTGCCTTGCCTCCGGTGGACTTGCGGGCGGTCTGCTTGGTACGGGCCATGGTAACCTTGTGCGACTTACTTCCGAAGTACAATGGTCTGTCTGTGACGGCTTCAGAGAGCGCGCGGGCTGATGAAGACCCAGCTCCACTCCGATTGGCTGGGACAATAGCAGGAAACAGGTTTGAAAAAGCCCGCCAAACTCTGTGACGAGCCCGAGGCAGAACGTCGGCCCGTTGAAGGGCTGGCAGGCATCTACGTGCACAGGCACGCGCGGAACAGGAGGGCTATGATTGGACAGCCAGTCTGAGGTTTGCCAGCTATTCATTGATTCCTGTTATGATTGACAGCACGCACGCACGCACGCACGCTCGCTCGTGTCTCTCACTTTTCTTTCTTTCTCTCTTGGGCTGAGGGGGATTTATTCATTTTATTCAGGTGGCCATTTTGTATGGCACGATAAGGGGCGGCGTGGGGTCACCTCAGAGTACGAGTCTGTGAAGCACCCAGCCTGGCAAGCAAGTGCAGAAAAGAAAGCGGACCGCGCCCCGGAAAGTTATAAAAGGAGACTCCATAGAAGTAGGTGGTTGTGGGAAAAGTTAAGAGTGGTTCTAACGAGCAACCACCTTCTCTTGACTCCCCCATCTGACACCTGATGGCAAGGCTCTCGCGTTTCCCGGGTCCATGAGTGGGAAAGCCACCCAGTTCTGTTTTTTGTTTGGAATTCTGGCACTGGTAGTGTTTCTGCATTTGAAACAGGGAAGACAAATCGACAAGACCCGCAATCCAGAGGGGGGTTAAGACAGGACTGGATGGCCTCCCCACGCGTTGGCCACTGGACATTTGAGAGTTCTGCTCATGCACTGCTTACGTCTCTCTGGCTCTCGCATATGCTCTCTCTACACTCTCTGGGCAGGCAGGATACACAACCTCTCCTTTGCCATCATAGCGATCTGAGAAACACACGTGCAGCTGCCCCCAGTCAGAGGGCCGACCAACTGCCGCATAGCGACCTTCTACAGCCATCCTCAGAGGAATGCACCAACACAGATACCCAACGGAGCGCTTTGCCCAGGGATGCAACAGTGCAGATGCGTAACTGAGTGCTTTTCAGGGGTAAAAACGGAACAGATATACAGCAGGGAGTAGGATACGGAGGGGCACCGCCATACAGGGTGGCTGGGTGGAGAGAGGCAGGTGTCGTCTAGCGAGCCAGGTGGTGCGGCGTGATTGGCCTAGGTATTGAGGGGGAGAGCGACTCCTTGAAGAGGTGCGTCTTGAGTTCTTTTCTGAATTGTGGGAGCGTGTGGGGCAAGTCTGATGCCGACGGGGAGGAGGTTCCCTGGTCTCGGGGCGTAGGCAGAGAAGGCTTGTTGTCTGGTCCTTTCCTTTTTGCAGTGGCGGATTTAAAGACTGCTCGTGTCCCAGGCTTCTGGTGGTGCGTTGTCTGCTGGAGATGCTGGGTTTCTCTGCAAGGTAGCTGGGTGACTTGAGGGCGTGACTGCCTTATAGATGATGCGGCAAGACTTGAAGGTGATTTGTGGGTGCAGTGTGAGCCAGTGAAGGTCGATGAGGGGAGGGGTGACGGGGTACCTGCGTAGAGCCTTGAGAAAGCGTGTGGCTGCATGTAGGACACTTCTCTGGGGCTCAAGGGAAGACGACGGGCGGCCTTTCCGAGGAGGGCGTTGCCCCCATCCAGGTGGGATAGGACCAGTGCTTGTACGGTGGATCTAAAGCTGTCCGGAGGGATATTGTTGGCATGCGAAATGACTCCTGCCCTATAACCTACCATCCTGCCTAGACCTACCCTGCAACCCACCATTAACGACGACCAAGGATCAGAAAAATGAGCTCGATGTGACCACATTGGTGCGAGATAGCTCCTGCCCAATATCCAATTATCCTGCAACCAACCATAAACCGCAACCAGTGAAACCGGGCCCCTGAGATGCAGTCTGCTGAGCCTAAGATTAATGGCCCTCTGCCCGAGCACACATATCTTACCCGGCTACTAGCTGTGCATCTGCCTCTGAGGGCAGCTACCGCGAAACACGACAATGTAACCCTGGAACAGTGGGCTCGTAAGAACAAAACATCCACTCCAGACGCTCACCTCTCCTATCACTATGCTCACGCTCTACTTTACACCAACACAAAATAGAGCGCAGCTATAGCCCGCGATCAATTTCGGCCTAGCTGCTCACATATACGTACTATAGCCCATGAACGCCTCAGCATCCTGCTAGAACGCAGCTATAGCCCACGAAAAGAAATCGGCCTAGCTGCACACATAAGCGTCCTACACAGGCCTCATGCCGCAGTCTCGAGAGACCAACCCCCAAACTGCACACATTCAACTGATCTCTCAATACCACCGCACCAAATGTTAGGATGCAGCTACCATCAAGCAATCGCATCAGCTGCTCCCATATTGAATGCACCCAAGCACCCTACTCTCTCGACTGACCTTTACTACGGTCTCCAAGGGGGGCGTTCAACCCACAAGCGCTTTGAGATCATACCAATGATATATAGAGCGCTATGTAAATGCCAAATAACAATGTATGATGTTGGCCTGACTGACCCGATGGCTGGAGGGAGAGAAATGGCAGCTGGGCCGGCCACTCCCGAGGAGAGGCCAGTAGTGAGTGGAGCAAATGCCATGCTCCTGGCTGTCTCAGGGAGCCTAGGCAGAGAGAGAGAGAGAGAGAGAGAAGCAAAAGGCTCTGCTCCTGGGCCTCTCAGGGCCCAGCAGAGAGTGGCGACCGCACTCAGCAGCGGGTGGAGCAAGGAATACGCTCCGGCCTGGCCCCTAGGCCACGAACGGCCACGAACGGCCAGGTTCTATAGGCAGGAAAACAGGGCTGACCTACAGGCACTTGTAACTCAGAGTGTGCTGTGACCCCTGGCTTCTCGGATAACAGTGCACCGGGCGACGCGAGAGTTCTCGAGGCCTGCTCAGAGGCTTATGGGGATGGCTAGAGGGGTGTGTGTGTGCCCCCCGCTTGGTCTGCAGCTGGGTACTTCTGGGAGTTATCAGCATAATCCCGCCTTTCCCAGCCAACTCTACCTAGGCCGCAGTACCTTCTGCCGTTACAAGAGGGCATCGGGGAGCTCAGTGCTTTGGCATGAGTGCCTTAGTCTGGTTACCAGAAGGGAAGAGAGATGGGGGGGGGGGGGGGGCAGGGAGGGAGGGGGCTTCCCATCTGCAAGGGGGTATGTATTCTCATGTAGGTAGACTTTGACGCGAAGTAAAGAGCTATCAAGTGGAATTCCTAAAGTGGACTTGGTTTCTTTTGGCGCATTGCCCCATTTACATTTCAATGGGCGCACACACAACGGGGCTGTTGGTATTTTGGCCCACGGGACTTCGAGTGCCACTGCCGCACAGGTCCACCGCACTGGCGGGGAAGCAGAGGGGTGGGCTGGGTTCAGCCTTCCAAGAAAGCGCGGTTCCATGTGATAATATGCCTGCAAAAATGTCGCCATGCAAGAATTGCGCAGTTTTTTTTGCGGCGATCTTACCCCACGGAACCTGTGGGGGACAGCCCCTGCAACCCCCATATTTTTTTTATACCATAAATAATGTCGCCTATGCTGGGGATAATATTAGCCCAATACCGAATGCGCAGCGCAAATGAGCAGCTCTGTTATTGACGGTGTGGGCGGCTCTTAAAAGAGCCTTTGGGTTTGTGCGTCGGTGCTGTGGTAGGTGTTCCTCAACCCCCGAATCCATAGAGAGTGCGTCCCTGGCGCTTCAGGGCATAGACCACATCCATGGCAGTGACCGTCTTCCTCTTGGCGTGCTCAGTGTAGGTGACGGCGTCCCGGATCACGTTTTCCAGGAAGACCTTGAGCACACCGCGGGTCTCCTCGTAGATGAGGCCGGAGATGCGCTTGACTCCGCCACGGCGGGCCAGGCGGCGGATGGCGGGCTTGGTAATGCCCTGGATGTTGTCTCGGAGCACTTTCCTGTGCCTCTTGGCGCCGCCCTTGCCGAGACCTTTCCCTCCTTTGCCGCGACCAGACATGTCCGCTTCTGCTGCTGCTCTGCTCGTCACAAGGGAGCTGGGGCTGTGTGTGTGGTGGCCGACGGGAATCGGCTGCTTATATGGACAGAGGGCGGGCCATGGGGGTGGAGGGCGGGGATCGCGCGGCAGCCGTCGGCTCCAGTGTGCACATGCGCAGCATTTCAAAATCAAAATGCCCGCGCTTTCCAGCCGTTACACCGGCTGGCCTTTGTTCTCTCCGAACTCGGTAAAGCAGGAAGGCGCTTGATTGTCAGCCCTTTAATGTAGAAACGTAGCTGCGCTTCTGAGAGAGGGCGCGCACGAACACACACACACACCACCCCTTCCTCCAATTAAGCCCTGTGTACTCACTCCCACCCTTTCCAGCTGTGCCTCACAGTCCGGTGTGCCGCATTCGCGCCCTACTTTGCCCATGCACCCAGAAAGCTGCATGGGTATCGGGAGCATGCGATCAGCCCAAAGGGGTTTTGCACATACTCTGTTGTAGTGTAGAGAAGTGGTGGCGCTGCTGTCAAGGTACTGAGCTCTTTGTCTGAGTGTGTGAGCGGCTCTTACAAGAGCCTTTGTGTTTTTTGTTTTGTTTTTGGGAGAGTGTGTACCTTGGGCTTGTTACTTGCTGGCTTTGCCCCCTGCCTTGTGGCCCTCGGTCTTCTTGGGCAGCAGCACGGCCTGGATGTTGGGCAGGACACCGCCCTGGGCAATGGTGACCTTGCCCAGCAGCTTGTTGAGCTCCTCGTCGTTGCGGATGGCGAGCTGCAGGTGTCTGGGGATGATGCGGGTCTTCTTGTTGTCCCGGGCGGCGTTGCCGGCCAGCTCCAGGATCTCAGCAGTCAGGTACTCGAGCACGGCAGCCAGGTACACCGGGGCTCCGGCTCCCACGCGCTCACCGTAGTTCCCCTTCCGCAGCAGCCTGTGCACACGGCCTACTGGGAACTGCAAGCCTGCCCGGGAGGAGCGAGTCTTTGCCTTAGCACGGGCCTTCCCTCCTTGCTTTCCTCGTCCAGACATGATGCGTTGCTCGTTCAACGTTCAAAACGAAAGTAATGAGCGCGCTTGTTCTTCTTCTTGCTGATAGATTTTTATCCATCAGCGGTGATTTTTTGGATACCGAGGCTTGAGCCTCATTACTCCATCTTCTCGGGTTGAGTGTGTAGTCGTGGGTTTGTATTCTTCTTGGTCTGTGTGGTCTTGTCACAGTAGGGCTGGTTTCACTGGGTCTTCGCAGTGATGGGCCGCGGGTAGCGGTCGAAGGGGTTTGCTGTGGTGGCAGTGAGTCTTCTGATCAGAGGGTTCGGGTTCTGATCCAGTTCTTGGCAGAAGTTCTTACTCAGCTTCGCTAGATGTTCATCCAACATCTCGATGTCCAGGTCTCTGTGAAGGTCTGCTATCCTTGTGAAGATTGGAGCTCCAGATGATATCCGCAGGGCCTTGTTCTGGACTATCTGAAGACTCTTCCGGTGTCGCTCATGGCAGGTCATCCATGCTGGTGAGGCATAAGTCAGGGTTGGTCTGATGATCGCCTTGTAGACGTTGATCTTTGTCCGGAGGGGCATGGACTTGCTCTTCAGGAGTGGGTACAGCGCTGCCATCTTTCCTGTTGCCTTCTGCTGAGTATTCTCGATGTGGCTTTCCCAGTTGAGTTTGCTGTCCAGGGTCACACCGAGGTAGCGGCTGCTGCTCTCCCATTTGATGGTCTCCCCGTTGAGGCTGATGTGTGGGTGCTCCTTGATCTTCTTTCTGGTGAACAGCGTTGCAGTTGTCTTGCTGGTGTTGAGTTCTATCCGCCAGTCGCTGTACCACTTTGCGATGGTATCCAATGAAGCTTGCAGGTTCTTCGCCACTTCCTTTTCGCTGAAAGACTGGGAGATTACTGCAACATCGTCTGCATACAGCGCCAGGTTCGTCTTGTGGAGATCTGTCGGGATGTCGTTGGTGAAGAGGTTGAACAGGAAGGGTCCGAGGTTCGATCCCTGTGGCACGCCTGCTCGGATGGAATGTGAAGAGGACATCTCAGACCGCATGGCGACATGGAAGGTGCGGCCTCCCAGGTAGCTTGCAATCGTCTTCACCAGGTAGTTCGGGAGGGCCGGCATATAAAGACACGGTGGAGCTCTCTCATTGGACGAAACCTAGGCTCTGTGTGAACATCCATTGGAGGGGGAGACTACTCCTGCCAACCAACCAATCAGAGCTCTGTGCCGGGCACACAGACACGGAAGAGCTGCAGAACCAAACGGGCCAATGGCGAGCAGGGACTGGCAGCAGCTGATTAAGCACAGGCAGCCTACAAAAGAGAGGGGAGGGGTGCGGTTATTTACTCATTTCTTCCGCTCCTCACAGCGTGAACGTTCGCGGCAGACAATGCCTGAGCCAGCCAAGTCCGCCCCAGCGCCCAAGAAGGGCTCCAAGAAAGCGCTCTCCAAGCCGCCCAAGAAGGACGGGAAGAAGCGCAAGAGGTGCAGGAAGGAAAGCTATGCCATTTACATCTACAAGGTGATGAAGCAGGTGCACCCTGACACCGGCATCTCTTCCAAGGCCATGGGCATCATGAACTCGTTTGTCAATGACATCTTCGAGCGCATCTCCGGGGAAGCCTCCCGCCTGTGCCACTACAACAAACACAGGACCATCACCTCCAGGGAGATCCAGACCGCAGTGCGACTCCTGCTGCCAGGCGAGCTGGCCAAGCACGCTGTGTCCGAGGGCACCAAGGCCGTCACCAAGTACACCAGTGCCAAGTGAGGCCACAGTTCCCAGCAGCAAAAAACCCAAAGGCTCTTTTAAGAGCCGCTCACCACCTCCACTCAAGAGCTCGCATGCTTTGCCTAGCAAGCCCCGCTTTATTCCATCCCCGGAAGACATAAGGGCAATGGTCTCAAATAGGGACTTCGGCCTCAGGGTCGGCGTAAGCAAATTAATGCTCTGCGCTGCGGCAGGAGTCACGCTCCCTACTTGACACATTCGCTGGGCTGGGAGGGAAAGCTCTGGGGACAGAGCGCAATGTGCAGGACAGGCACTGCCAGGGAAGCGCGCGCAGCAGACCCCTCTGTCCCCGAGCTCGACAGGGAGCCAGTACCGCACCGTTCGGTTTGCGGGGGGGGGGGGCGGCGAGCGGAGAACCGGCCGTTAGCGCACAACGCTTAGAAGTGGTTGTGATCCAGCATCAAGGCAGGCGCTATAGAAACCGTGATGTGTAGAGGGGGGGGGGGGGGCGCGTCTTCAGGTTCAGAGATCTCTGTGGGGAGGTGGGGGGGCCGGCCTCGGGTTAAGAGATGGCTGTGCTCCGGCTAAGAGGCACAAGCCATCGCATCTAATCCGACCGCCACAAGAGCACAAATTGAAAGCAATATGAAGGTGAGGCAAAGCTGGTCGCCAAAGCGCCCTGACATGCATTTTGGGGGCTCGCAGCGGTGGGGTGTGGCGGGTTGCGTTGACTTGGACGCCAGCCGCAGGGCGTTTCATTCAACACATGCCAAGACAGGCAGTGGCAACTGGAGCGTTGGCATGTTTGCCTTGGGTTTGAGAGACAACCTAGCTGCCTGTGCAGTGAAGAGAGGCGCCTCGAGAGGCAGAGTTGAGCAGCTCTTGTGTGTGACAATGTGTCGGCTCTTAAAAGAGCCTTTGTGGTGGTGGGTCTTGCTGCCGGTGCCCCTCAGGCCCTCTCGCCTCGGATGCGGCGGGCCAGCTGGATGTCCTTGGGCATAATGGTCACTCTTTTGGCGTGAATGGCGCAGAGGTTGGTGTCCTCAAAGAGCCCCACCAAGTAGGACTCGCTGGCCTCCTGCAAGGCCATGACGGCGGAGCTCTGGAAACGCAGGTCGGTCTTGAAATCCTGTGCGATCTCCCGCACAAGGCGCTGGAAGGGCAGTTTGCGGATGAGCAGCTCGGTAGATTTCTGGTAGCGCCGTATCTCCCGGAGGGCCACGGTGCCCGGCCGGTAGCGGTGAGGTTTCTTGACACCGCCAGTGGCTGGTGCGCTCTTGCGGGCAGCTTTGGTGGCCAGCTGCTTGCGAGGTGCCTTGCCTCCGGTGGACTTGCGGGCGGTCTGCTTGGTACGGGCCATGGTAACCTTGTGCGACTTACTTCCGAAGTACAATGGTCTGTCTGTGACGGCTTCAGAGAGCGCGCGGGCTGATGAAGACCCAGCTCCACTCCGATTGGCTGGGACAATAGCAGGAAACAGGTTTGAAAAAGCCCGCCAAACTCTGTGACGAGCCCGAGGCAGAACGTCGGCCCGTTGAAGGGCTGGCAGGCATCTACGTGCACAGGCACGCGCGGAACAGGAGGGCTATGATTGGACAGCCAGTCTGAGGTTTGCCAGCTATTCATTGATTCCTGTTATGATTGACAGCACGCACGCACGCACGCACGCACGCTCGCTCGTGTCTCTCACTTTTCTTTCTTTCTCTCTTGGGCTGAGGGGGATTTATTCATTTTATTCAGGTGGCCATTTTGTATGGCACGATAAGGGGCGGCGTGGGGTCACCTCAGAGTACGAGTCTGTGAAGCACCCAGCCTGGCAAGCAAGTGCAGAAAAGAAAGCGGACCGCGCCCCGGAAAGTTATAAAAGGAGACTCCATAGAAGTAGGTGGTTGTGGGAAAAGTTAAGAGTGGTTCTAACGAGCAACCACCTTCTCTTGACTCCCCCATCTGACACCTGATGGCAAGGCTCTCGCGTTTCCCGGGTCCATGAGTGGGAAAGCCACCCAGTTCTGTTTTTTGTTTGGAATTCTGGCACTGGTAGTGTTTCTGCATTTGAAACAGGGAAGACAAATCGACAAGACCCGCAATCCAGAGGGGGGTTAAGACAGGACTGGATGGCCTCCCCACGCGTTGGCCACTGGACATTTGAGAGTTCGGCTCATGCACTGCTTACGTCTCTCTGGCTCTCGCATATGCTCTCTCTACACTCTCTGGGCAGGCAGGATACACAACCTCTCCTTTGCCATCATAGCGATCTGAGAAACACACGTGCAGCTGCCCCCAGTCAGAGGGCCGACCAACTGCCGCATAGCGACCTTCTACAGCCATCCTCAGAGGAATGCACCAACACAGATACCCAACGGAGCGCTTTGCCCAGGGATGCAACAGTGCAGATGCGTAACTGAGTGCTTTTCAGGGGTAAAAACGGAACAGATATACAGCAGGGAGTAGGATACGGAGGGGCACCGCCATACAGGGTGGCTGGGTGGAGAGAGGCAGGTGTCGTCTAGCGAGCCAGGTGGTGCGGCGTGATTGGCCTAGGTATTGAGGGGGAGAGCGACTCCTTGAAGAGGTGCGTCTTGAGTTCTTTTCTGAATTGTGGGAGCGTGTGGGGCAAGTCTGATGCCGACGGGGAGGAGGTTCCCTGGTCTCGGGGCGTAGGCAGAGAAGGCTTGTTGTCTGGTCCTTTCCTTTTTGCAGTGGCGGATTTAAAGACTGCTCGTGTCCCAGGCTTCTGGTGGTGCGTTGTCTGCTGGAGATGCTGGGTTTCTCTGCAAGGTAGCTGGGTGACTTGAGGGCGTGACTGCCTTATAGATGATGCGGCAAGACTTGAAGGTGATTTGTGGGTGCAGTGTGAGCCAGTGAAGGTCGATGAGGGGAGGGGTGACGGGGTACCTGCGTAGAGCCTTGAGAAAGCGTGTGGCTGCATGTAGGACACTTCTCTGGGGCTCAAGGGAAGACGACGGGCGGCCTTTCCGAGGAGGGCGTTGCCCCCATCCAGGTGGGATAGGACCAGTGCTTGTACGGTGGATCTAAAGCTGTCCGGAGGGATATTGTTGGCATGCGAAATGACTCCTGCCCTACAACCTACCATCCTGCCTAGACCTACCCTGCAACCCACCATTAACGACGACCAAGGATCAGAAAAATGAGCTCGATGTGACCACATTGGTGCGAGATAGCTCCTGCCCAATATCCAATTATCCTGCAACCAACCATAAACCGCAACCAGTGAAACCGGGCCCCTGAGATGCAGTCTGCTGAGCCTAAGATTAATGGCCCTCTGCCCGAGCACACATATCTTACCCGGCTACTAGCTGTGCATCTGCCTCTGAGGGCAGCTACCGCGAAACACGACAATGTAACCCTGGAACAGTGGGCTCGTAAGAACAAAACATCCACTCCAGACGCTCACCTCTCCTATCACTATGCTCACGCTCTACTTTACACCAACACAAAATAGAGCGCAGCTATAGCCCGCGATCAATTTCGGCCTAGCTGCTCACATATACGTACTATAGCCCATGAACGCCTCAGCATCCTGCAGCTATAGCCCACGAAAAGAAATCGGCCTAGCTGCACACATAAGCGTCCTACACAGGCCTCATGCCGCAGTCTCGAGAGACCAACCCCCAAACTGCACACATTCAACTGATCTCTCAATACCACCGCACCAAATGTTAGGATGCAGCTACCATCAAGCAATCGCATCAGCTGCTCCCATATTGAATGCACCCAAGCACCCTACTCTCTCGACTGACCTTTACTACGGTCTCCAAGGGGGGCGTTCAACCCACAAGCGCTTTGAGATCATACCAATGATATATAGAGCGCTATGTAAATGCCAAATAACAATGTATGATGTTGGCCTGACTGACCCGATGGCTGGAGGGAGAGAAATGGCAGCTGGGCCGGCCACTCCCGAGGAGAGGCCAGTAGTGAGTGGAGCAAATGCCATGCTCCTGGCTGTCTCAGGGAGCCTAGGCAGAGAGAGAGAGAGAGAGAGAGAGAGAGAAGCAAAAGGCTCTGCTCCTGGGCCTCTCAGGGCCCAGCAGAGAGTGGCGACCGCACTCAGCAGCGCGTGGAGCAAGGAATACGCTCCGGCCTGGCCCCTAGGCCACGAACGGCCAGGTTCTATAGGCAGGAAAACAGGGCTGACCTACAGGCACTTGTAACTCAGAGTGTGCTGTGACCCCTGGCTTCTCGGATAACAGTGCACCGGGCGACGCGAGAGTTCTCGAGGCCTGCTCAGAGGCTTATGGGGATGGCTAGAGGGGTGTGTGTGTGCCCCCCGCTTGGTCTGCAGCTGGGTACTTCTGGGAGTTATCAGCATAATCCCGCCTTTCCCAGCCAACTCTACCTAGGCCGCAGTACCTTCTGCCGTTACAAGAGGGCATCGGGGAGCTCAGTGCTTTGGCATGAGTGCCTTAGTCTGGTTACCAGAAGGGAAGAGAGATGTGGGGGGGGGGGGGGGGGGCAGGGAGGGAGGGGGCTTCCCATCTGCAAGGGGGTATGTATTCTCATGTAGGTAGACTTTGACGCGAAGTAAAGAGCTATCAAGTGGAATTCCTAAAGTGGACTTGGTTTCTTTTGGCGCATTGCCCCATTTACATTTCAATGGGCGCACACACAACGGGGCTGTTGGTATTTTGGCCCACGGGACCTCGAGTGCCACTGCCGCACAGGTCCACCGCACTGGCGGGGAAGCAGAGGGGTGGGCTGGGTTCAGCCTTCCAAGAAAGCGCGGTTCCATGTGATAATATGCCTGCAAAAATGTCGCCATGCAAGAATTGCGCAGTTTTTTTTGCGGCGATCTTACCCCACGGAACCTGTGGGGGACAGCCCCTGCAACCCCCATATTTTTTTCATACCATAAATAATGTCGCCTATGCTGGGGATAATATTAGCCCAATACCGAATGCGCAGCGCAAATGAGCAGCTCTGTTATTGACGGTGTGGGCGGCTCTTAAAAGAGCCTTTGGGTTTGTGCGTCGGTGCTGTGGTAGGTGTTCCTCAACCCCCGAATCCATAGAGAGTGCGTCCCTGGCGCTTCAGGGCATAGACCACATCCATGGCAGTGACCGTCTTCCTCTTGGCGTGCTCAGTGTAGGTGACGGCGTCCCGGATCACGTTTTCCAGGAAGACCTTGAGCACACCGCGGGTCTCCTCGTAGATGAGGCCGGAGATGCGCTTGACTCCGCCACGGCGGGCCAGGCGGCGGATGGCGGGCTTGGTAATGCCCTGGATGTTGTCTCGGAGCACTTTCCTGTGCCTCTTGGCGCCGCCCTTGCCGAGACCTTTCCCTCCTTTGCCGCGACCAGACATGTCCGCTTCTGCTGCTGCTCTGCTCGTCACAAGGGAGCTGGGGCTGTGTGTGTGGTGGCCGACGGGAATCGGCTGCTTATATGGACAGAGGGCGGGCCATGGGGGTGGAGGGCGGGGATCGCGCGGCAGCCGTCCGCTCCAGTGTGCACATGCGCAGCATTTCAAAATCAAAATGCCCGCGCTTTCCAGCCGTTACACCGGCTGGCCTTTGTTCTCTCCGAACTCGGTAAAGCAGGAAGGCGCTTGATTGTCAGCCCTTTAATGTAGAAACGTAGCTGCGCTTCTGAGAGAGGGCGCGCACGAACACACACACACACACCACCCCTTCCTCCAATTAAGCCCTGTGTACTCACTCCCACCCTTTCCAGCTGTGCCTCACAGTCCGGTGTGCCGCATTCGCGCCCTACTTTGCCCATGCACCCAGAAAGCTGCATGGGTATCGGGAGCATGCGATCAGCCCAAAGGGGTTTTGCACATACTCTGTTGTAGTGTAGAGAAGTGGTGGCGCTGCTGTCAAGGTACTGAGCTCTTTGTCTGAGTGTGTGAGCGGCTCTTACAAGAGCCTTTGTGTTTTTTGTTTTGTTTTTGGGAGAGTGTGTACCTTGGGCTTGTTACTTGCTGGCTTTGCCCCCTGCCTTGTGGCCCTCGGTCTTCTTGGGCAGCAGCACGGCCTGGATGTTGGGCAGGACACCGCCCTGGGCAATGGTGACCTTGCCCAGCAGCTTGTTGAGCTCCTCGTCGTTGCGGATGGCGAGCTGCAGGTGTCTGGGGATGATGCGGGTCTTCTTGTTGTCCCGGGCGGCGTTGCCGGCCAGCTCCAGGATCTCAGCAGTCAGGTACTCGAGCACGGCAGCCAGGTACACCGGGGCTCCGGCTCCCACGCGCTCACCGTAGTTCCCCTTCCGCAGCAGCCTGTGCACACGGCCTACTGGGAACTGCAAGCCTGCCCGGGAGGAGCGAGTCTTTGCCTTAGCACGGGCCTTCCCTCCTTGCTTTCCTCGTCCAGACATGATGCGTTGCTCGTTCAACGTTCAAAACGAAAGTAATGAGCCTGGGAGGGCCGGCATATAAAGACACGGTGGAGCTCTCTCATTGGACGAAACCTAGGCTCTGTGTGAACATCCATTGGAGGGGGAGACTACTCCTGCCAACCAACCAATCAGAGCTCTGTGCCGGGCACACAGACACGGAAGAGCTGCAGAACCAAAGGGGCCAATGGCGAGCAGGGACTGGCAGCAGCTGATTAAGCACAGGCAGCCTACAAAAGAGAGGGGAGGGGTGCGGTTATTTACTCATTTCTTCCGCTCCTCACAGCGTGATCGTTCGCGGCAGACAATGCCTGAGCCAGCCAAGTCCGCCCCAGCGCCCAAGAAGGGCTCCAAGAAAGCGCTCTCCAAGCCGCCCAAGAAGGACGGGAAGAAGCGCAAGAGGTGCAGGAAGGAAAGCTATGCCATTTACATCTACAAGGTGATGAAGCAGGTGCACCCTGACACCGGCATCTCTTCCAAGGCCATGGGCATCATGAACTCGTTTGTCAATGACATCTTCGAGCGCATCTCCGGGGAAGCCTCCCGCCTGTGCCACTACAACAAACACAGGACCATCACCTCCAGGGAGATCCAGACCGCAGTGCGACTCCTGCTGCCAGGCGAGCTGGCCAAGCACGCTGTGTCCGAGGGCACCAAGGCCGTCACCAAGTACACCAGTGCCAAGTGAGGCCACAGTTCCCAGCAGCAAAAAACCCAAAGGCTCTTTTAAGAGCCGCTCACCACCTCCACTCAAGAGCTCGCATGCTTTGCCTAGCAAGCCCCGCTTTATTCCATCCCCGGAAGACATAAGGGCAATGGTCTCAAATAGGGACTTCGGCCTCAGGGTCGGCGTAAGCAAATTAATGCTCTGCGCTGCGGCAGGAGTCACGCTCCCTACTTGACACATTCGCTGGGCTGGGAGGGAAAGCTCTGGGGACAGAGCGCAATGTGCAGGACAGGCACTGCCAGGGAAGCGCGCGCAGCAGACCCCTCTGTCCCCGAGCTCGACAGGGAGCCAGTACCGCACCGTTCGGTTTGCGGGGGGGGGGGGGGGGGGGCGAGCGGAGAACCGGCCGTTAGCGCACAACGCTTAGAAGTGGTTGTGATCCAGCATCAAGGCAGGCGCTATAGAAACCGTGATGTGTAGGGGGGGGGGGGGGGCGCGTCTTCAGGTTCAGAGATCTCTGTGGGGAGGTGGGGGGGCCGGCCTCGGGTTAAGAGATGGCTGTGCTCCGGCTAAGAGGCACAAGCCATCGCATCTAATCCGACCGCCACAAGAGCACAAATTGAAAGCAATATGAAGGTGAGGCAAAGCTGGTCGCCAAAGCGCCCTGACATGCATTTTGGGGGCTCGCAGCGGTGGGGTGTGGCGGGTTGCGTTGACTTGGACGCCAGCCGCAGGGCGTTTCATTCAACACATGCCAAGACAGGCAGTGGCAACTGGAGCGTTGGCATGTTTGCCTTGGGTTTGAGAGACAACCTAGCTGCCTGTGCAGTGAAGAGAGGCGCCTCGAGAGGCAGAGTTGAGCAGCTCTTGTGTGTGACAATGTGTCGGCTCTTAAAAGAGCCTTTGTGGTGGTGGGTCTTGCTGCCGGTGCCCCTCAGGCCCTCTCGCCTCGGATGCGGCGGGCCAGCTGGATGTCCTTGGGCATAATGGTCACTCTTTTGGCGTGAATGGCGCAGAGGTTGGTGTCCTCAAAGAGCCCCACCAAGTAGGACTCGCTGGCCTCCTGCAGGGCCATGACGGCGGAGCTCTGGAAACGCAGGTCGGTCTTGAAATCCTGTGCGATCTCCCGCACAAGGCGCTGGAAGGGCAGTTTGCGGATGAGCAGCTCGGTAGATTTCTGGTAGCGCCGTATCTCCCGGAGGGCCACGGTGCCCGGCCGGTAGCGGTGAGGTTTCTTGACACCGCCAGTGGCTGGTGCGCTCTTGCGGGCAGCTTTGGTGGCCAGCTGCTTGCGAGGTGCCTTGCCTCCGGTGGACTTGCGGGCGGTCTGCTTGGTACGGGCCATGGTAACCTTGTGCGACTTACCTCCGAAGTACAATGGTCTGTCTGTGACGGCTTCAGAGAGCGCGCGGGCTGATGAAGACCCAGCTCCACTCCGATTGGCTGGGACAATAGCAGGAAACAGGTTTGAAAAAGCCCGCCAAACTCTGTGACGAGCCCGAGGCAGAACGTCGGCCCGTTGAAGGGCTGGCAGGCATCTACGTGCACAGGCACGCGCGGAACAGGAGGGCTATGATTGGACAGCCAGTCTGAGGTTTGCCAGCTATTCATTGATTCCTGTTATGATTGACAGCACGCACGCACGCACGCACGCACGCTCGCTCGTGTCTCTCACTTTTCTTTCTTTCTCTCTTGGGCTGAGGGGGATTTATTCATTTTATTCAGGTGGCCATTTTGTATGGCACGATAAGGGGCGGCGTGGGGTCACCTCAGAGTACGAGTCTGTGAAGCACCCAGCCTGGCAAGCAAGTGCAGAAAAGAAAGCGGACCGCGCCCCGGAAAGTTATAAAAGGAGACTCCATAGAAGTAGGTGGTTGTGGGAAAAGTTAAGAGTGGTTCTAACGAGCAACCACCTTCTCTTGACTCCCCCATCTGACACCTGATGGCAAGGCTCTCGCGTTTCCCGGGTCCATGAGTGGGAAAGCCACCCAGTTCTGTTTTTTGTTTGGAATTCTGGCACTGGTAGTGTTTCTGCATTTGAAACAGGGAAGACAAATCGACAAGACCCGCAATCCAGAGGGGGGTTAAGACAGGACTGGATGGCCTCCCCACGCGTTGGCCACTGGACATTTGAGAGTTCTGCTCATGCACTGCTTACGTCTCTCTGGCTCTCGCATATGCTCTCTCTACACTCTCTGGGCAGGCAGGATACACAACCTCTCCTTTGCCATCATAGCGATCTGAGAAACACACGTGCAGCTGCCCCCAGTCAGAGGGCCGACCAACTGCCGCATAGCGACCTTCTACAGCCATCCTCAGAGGAATGCACCAACACAGATACCCAACGGAGCGCTTTGCCCAGGGATGCAACAGTGCAGATGCGTAACTGAGTGCTTTTCAGGGGTAAAAACGGAACAGATATACAGCAGGGAGTAGGATACGGAGGGGCACCGCCATACAGGGTGGCTGGGTGGAGAGATGCAGGTGTCGTCTAGCGAGCCAGGTGGTGCGGCGTGATTGGCCTAGGTATTGAGGGGGAGAGCGACTCCTTGAAGAGGTGCGTCTTGAGTTCTTTTCTGAATTGTGGGAGCGTGTGGGGCAAGTCTGATGCCGACGGGGAGGAGGTTCCCTGGTCTCGGGGCGTAGGCAGAGAAGGCTTGTTGTCTGGTCCTTTCCTTTTTGCAGTGGCGGATTTAAAGACTGCTCGTGTCCCAGGCTTCTGGTGGTGCGTTGTCTGCTGGAGATGCTGGGTTTCTCTGCAAGGTAGCTGGGTGACTTGAGGGCGTGACTGCCTTATAGATGATGCGGCAAGACTTGAAGGTGATTTGTGGGTGCAGTGTGAGCCAGTGAAGGTCGATGAGGGGAGGGGTGACGGGGTACCTGCGTAGAGCCTTGAGAAAGCGTGTGGCTGCATGTAGGACACTTCTCTGGGGCTCAAGGGAAGACGACGGGCGGCCTTTCCGAGGAGGGCGTTGCCCCCATCCAGGTGGGATAGGACCAGTGCTTGTACGGTGGATCTAAAGCTGTCCGGAGGGATATTGTTGGCATGCGAAATGACTCCTGCCCTATAACCTACCATCCTGCCTAGACCTACCCTGCAACCCACCATTAACGACGACCAAGGATCAGAAAAATGAGCTCGATGTGACCACATTGGTGCGAGATAGCTCCTGCCCAATATCCAATTATCCTGCAACCAACCATAAACCGCAACCAGTGAAACCGGGCCCCTGAGATGCAGTCTGCTGAGCCTAAGATTAATGGCCCTCTGCCCGAGCACACATATCTTACCCGGCTACTAGCTGTGCATCTGCCTCTGAGGGCAGCTACCGCGAAACACGACAATGTAACCCTGGAACAGTGGGCTCGTAAGAACAAAACATCCACTCCAGACGCTCACCTCTCCTATCACTATGCTAACGCTCTACTTTACACCAACACAAAATAGAGCGCAGCTATAGCCCGCGATCAATTTCGGCCTAGCTGCTCACATATACGTACTATAGCCCATGAACGCCTCAGCATCCTGCTAGAACGCAGCTATAGCCCACGAAAAGAAATCGGCCTAGCTGCACACATAAGCGTCCTACACAGGCCTCATGCCGCAGTCTCGAGAGACCAACCCCCAAACTGCACACATTCAACTGATCTCTCAATACCACCGCACCAAATGTTAGGATGCAGCTACCATCAAGCAATCGCATCAGCTGCTCCCATATTGAATGCACCCAAGCACCCTACTCTCTCGACTGACCTTTACTACGGTCTCCAAGGGGGGCGTTCAACCCACAAGCGCTTTGAGATCATACCAATGATATATAGAGCGCTATGTAAATGCCAAATAACAATGTATGATGTTGGCCTGACTGACCCGATGGCTGGAGGGAGAGAAATGGCAGCTGGGCCGGCCACTCCCGAGGAGAGGCCAGTAGTGAGTGGAGCAAATGCCATGCTCCTGGCTGTCTCAGGGAGCCTAGGCAGAGAGAGAGAGAGAGAGAGAGAAGCAAAAGGCTCTGCTCCTGGGCCTCTCAGGGCCCAGCAGAGAGTGGCGACCGCACTCAGCAGCGGGTGGAGCAAGGAATACGCTCCGGCCTGGCCCCTAGGCCACGAACGGCCACGAACGGCCAGGTTCTATAGGCAGGAAAACAGGGCTGACCTACAGGCACTTGTAACTCAGAGTGTGCTGTGACCCCTGGCTTCTCGGATAACAGTGCACCGGGCGACGCGAGAGTTCTCGAGGCCTGCTCAGAGGCTTATGGGGATGGCTAGAGGGGTGTGTGTGTGCCCCCCGCTTGGTCTGCAGCTGGGTACTTCTGGGAGTTATCAGCATAATCCCGCCTTTCCCAGCCAACTCTACCTAGGCCGCAGTACCTTCTGCCGTTACAAGAGGGCATCGGGGAGCTCAGTGCTTTGGCATGAGTGCCTTAGTCTGGTTACCAGAAGGGAAGAGAGATGGGGGGGGGGGGGGGCAGGGAGGGAGGGGGCTTCCCATCTGCAAGGGGGTATGTATTCTCATGTAGGTAGACTTTGACGCGAAGTAAAGAGCTATCAAGTGGAATTCCTAAAGTGGACTTGGTTTCTTTTGGCGCATTGCCCCATTTACATTTCAATGGGCGCACACACAACGGGGCTGTTGGTATTTTGGCCCACGGGACCTCGAGTGCCACTGCCGCACAGGTCCACCGCACTGGCGGGGAAGCAGAGGGGTGGGCTGGGTTCAGCCTTCCAAGAAAGCGCGGTTCCATGTGATAATATGCCTGCAAAAATGTCGCCATGCAAGAATTGCGCAGTTTTTTTTGCGGCGATCTTACCCCACGGAACCTGTGGGGGACAGCCCCTGCAACCCCCATATTTTTTTTATACCATAAATAATGTCGCCTATGCTGGGGATAATATTAGCCCAATACCGAATGCGCAGCGCAAATGAGCAGCTCTGTTATTGACGGTGTGGGCGGCTCTTAAAAGAGCCTTTGGGTTTGTGCGTCGGTGCTGTGGTAGGTGTTCCTCAACCCCCGAATCCATAGAGAGTGCGTCCCTGGCGCTTCAGGGCATAGACCACATCCATGGCAGTGACCGTCTTCCTCTTGGCGTGCTCAGTGTAGGTGACGGCGTCCCGGATCACGTTTTCCAGGAAGACCTTGAGCACACCGCGGGTCTCCTCGTAGATGAGGCCGGAGATGCGCTTGACTCCGCCACGGCGGGCCAGGCGGCGGATGGCGGGCTTGGTAATGCCCTGGATGTTGTCTCGGAGCACTTTCCTGTGCCTCTTGGCGCCGCCCTTGCCGAGACCTTTCCCTCCTTTGCCGCGACCAGACATGTCCGCTTCTGCTGCTGCTCTGCTCGTCACAAGGGAGCTGGGGCTGTGTGTGTGGTGGCCGACGGGAATCGGCTGCTTATATGGACAGAGGGCGGGCCATGGGGGTGGAGGGCGGGGATCGCGCGGCAGCCGTCCGCTCCAGTGTGCACATGCGCAGCATTTCAAAATCAAAATGCCCGCGCTTTCCAGCCGTTACACCGGCTGGCCTTTGTTCTCTCCGAACTCGGTAAAGCAGGAAGGCGCTTGATTGTCAGCCCTTTAATGTAGAAACGTAGCTGCGCTTCTGAGAGAGGGCGCGCACGAACACACACACACACACCACCCCTTCCTCCAATTAAGCCCTGTGTACTCACTCCCACCCTTTCCAGCTGTGCCTCACAGTCCGGTGTGCCGCATTCGCGCCCTACTTTGCCCATGCACCCAGAAAGCTGCATGGGTATCGGGAGCATGCGATCAGCCCAAAGGGGTTTTGCACATACTCTGTTGTAGTGTAGAGAAGTGGTGGCGCTGCTGTCAAGGTACTGAGCTCTTTGTCTGAGTGTGTGAGCGGCTCTTACAAGAGCCTTTGTGTTTTTTGTTTTGTTTTTGGGAGAGTGTGTACCTTGGGCTTGTTACTTGCTGGCTTTGCCCCCTGCCTTGTGGCCCTCGGTCTTCTTGGGCAGCAGCACGGCCTGGATGTTGGGCAGGACACCGCCCTGGGCAATGGTGACCTTGCCCAGCAGCTTGTTGAGCTCCTCGTCGTTGCGGATGGCGAGCTGCAGGTGTCTGGGGATGATGCGGGTCTTCTTGTTGTCCCGGGCGGCGTTGCCGGCCAGCTCCAGGATCTCAGCAGTCAGGTACTCGAGCACGGCAGCCAGGTACACCGGGGCTCCGGCTCCCACGCGCTCACCGTAGTTCCCCTTCCGCAGCAGCCTGTGCACACGGCCTACTGGGAACTGCAAGCCTGCCCGGGAGGAGCGAGTCTTTGCCTTAGCACGGGCCTTCCCTCCTTGCTTTCCTCGTCCAGACATGATGCGTTGCTCGTTCAACGTTCAAAACGAAAGTAATGAGCCTGGGAGGGCCGGCATATAAAGACACGGTGGAGCTCTCTCATTGGACGAAACCTAGGCTCTGTGTGAACATCCATTGGAGGGGGAGACTACTCCTGCCAACCAACCAATCAGAGCTCTGTGCCGGGCACACAGACACGGAAGAGCTGCAGAACCAAAGGGGCCAATGGCGAGCAGGGACTGGCAGCAGCTGATTAAGCACAGGCAGCCTACAAAAGAGAGGGGAGGGGTGCGGTTATTTACTCATTTCTTCCGCTCCTCACAGCGTGATCGTTCGCGGCAGACAATGCCTGAGCCAGCCAAGTCCGCCCCAGCGCCCAAGAAGGGCTCCAAGAAAGCGCTCTCCAAGCCGCCCAAGAAGGACGGGAAGAAGCGCAAGAGGTGCAGGAAGGAAAGCTATGCCATTTACATCTACAAGGTGATGAAGCAGGTGCACCCTGACACCGGCATCTCTTCCAAGGCCATGGGCATCATGAACTCGTTTGTCAATGACATCTTCGAGCGCATCTCCGGGGAAGCCTCCCGCCTGTGCCACTACAACAAACACAGGACCATCACCTCCAGGGAGATCCAGACCGCAGTGCGACTCCTGCTGCCAGGCGAGCTGGCCAAGCACGCTGTGTCCGAGGGCACCAAGGCCGTCACCAAGTACACCAGTGCCAAGTGAGGCCACAGTTCCCAGCAGCAAAAAACCCAAAGGCTCTTTTAAGAGCCGCTCACCACCTCCACTCAAGAGCTCGCATGCTTTGCCTAGCAAGCCCCGCTTTATTCCATCCCCGGAAGACATAAGGGCAATGGTCTCAAATAGGGACTTCGGCCTCAGGGTCGGCGTAAGCAAATTAATGCTCTGCGCTGCGGCAGGAGTCACGCTCCCTACTTGACACATTCGCTGGGCTGGGAGGGAAAGCTCTGGGGACAGAGCGCAATGTGCAGGACAGGCACTGCCAGGGAAGCGCGCGCAGCAGACCCCTCTGTCCCCGAGCTCGACAGGGAGCCAGTACCGCACCGTTCGGTTTGCGGGGGGGGGGGGGGGGGGCGAGCGGAGAACCGGCCGTTAGCGCACAACGCTTAGAAGTGGTTGTGATCCAGCATCAAGGCAGGCGCTATAGAAACCGTGATGTGTAGGGGGGGGGGGGGGGCGCGTCTTCAGGTTCAGAGATCTCTGTGGGGAGGTGGGGGGGCCGGCCTCGGGTTAAGAGATGGCTGTGCTCCGGCTAAGAGGCACAAGCCATCGCATCTAATCCGACCGCCACAAGAGCACAAATTGAAAGCAATATGAAGGTGAGGCAAAGCTGGTCGCCAAAGCGCCCTGACATGCATTTTGGGGGCTCGCAGCGGTGGGGTGTGGCGGGTTGCGTTGACTTGGACGCCAGCCGCAGGGCGTTTCATTCAACACATGCCAAGACAGGCAGTGGCAACTGGAGCGTTGGCATGTTTGCCTTGGGTTTGAGAGACAACCTAGCTGCCTGTGCAGTGAAGAGAGGCGCCTCGAGAGGCAGAGTTGAGCAGCTCTTGTGTGTGACAATGTGTCGGCTCTTAAAAGAGCCTTTGTGGTGGTGGGTCTTGCTGCCGGTGCCCCTCAGGCCCTCTCGCCTCGGATGCGGCGGGCCAGCTGGATGTCCTTGGGCATAATGGTCACTCTTTTGGCGTGAATGGCGCAGAGGTTGGTGTCCTCAAAGAGCCCCACCAAGTAGGACTCGCTGGCCTCCTGCAGGGCCATGACGGCGGAGCTCTGGAAACGCAGGTCGGTCTTGAAATCCTGTGCGATCTCCCGCACAAGGCGCTGGAAGGGCAGTTTGCGGATGAGCAGCTCGGTAGATTTCTGGTAGCGCCGTATCTCCCGGAGGGCCACGGTGCCCGGCCGGTAGCGGTGAGGTTTCTTGACACCGCCAGTGGCTGGTGCGCTCTTGCGGGCAGCTTTGGTGGCCAGCTGCTTGCGAGGTGCCTTGCCTCCGGTGGACTTGCGGGCGGTCTGCTTGGTACGGGCCATGGTAACCTTGTGCGACTTACCTCCGAAGTACAATGGTCTGTCTGTGACGGCTTCAGAGAGCGCGCGGGCTGATGAAGACCCAGCTCCACTCCGATTGGCTGGGACAATAGCAGGAAACAGGTTTGAAAAAGCCCGCCAAACTCTGTGACGAGCCCGAGGCAGAACGTCGGCCCGTTGAAGGGCTGGCAGGCATCTACGTGCACAGGCACGCGCGGAACAGGAGGGCTATGATTGGACAGCCAGTCTGAGGTTTGCCAGCTATTCATTGATTCCTGTTATGATTGACAGCACGCACGCACGCACGCACGCACGCTCGCTCGTGTCTCTCACTTTTCTTTCTTTCTCTCTTGGGCTGAGGGGGATTTATTCATTTTATTCAGGTGGCCATTTTGTATGGCACGATAAGGGGCGGCGTGGGGTCACCTCAGAGTACGAGTCTGTGAAGCACCCAGCCTGGCAAGCAAGTGCAGAAAAGAAAGCGGACCGCGCCCCGGAAAGTTATAAAAGGAGACTCCATAGAAGTAGGTGGTTGTGGGAAAAGTTAAGAGTGGTTCTAACGAGCAACCACCTTCTCTTGACTCCCCCATCTGACACCTGATGGCAAGGCTCTCGCGTTTCCCGGGTCCATGAGTGGGAAAGCCACCCAGTTCTGTTTTTTGTTTGGAATTCTGGCACTGGTAGTGTTTCTGCATTTGAAACAGGGAAGACAAATCGACAAGACCCGCAATCCAGAGGGGGGTTAAGACAGGACTGGATGGCCTCCCCACGCGTTGGCCACTGGACATTTGAGAGTTCTGCTCATGCACTGCTTACGTCTCTCTGGCTCTCGCATATGCTCTCTCTACACTCTCTGGGCAGGCAGGATACACAACCTCTCCTTTGCCATCATAGCGATCTGAGAAACACACGTGCAGCTGCCCCCAGTCAGAGGGCCGACCAACTGCCGCATAGCGACCTTCTACAGCCATCCTCAGAGGAATGCACCAACACAGATACCCAACGGAGCGCTTTGCCCAGGGATGCAACAGTGCAGATGCGTAACTGAGTGCTTTTCAGGGGTAAAAACGGAACAGATATACAGCAGGGAGTAGGATACGGAGGGGCACCGCCATACAGGGTGGCTGGGTGGAGAGATGCAGGTGTCGTCTAGCGAGCCAGGTGGTGCGGCGTGATTGGCCTAGGTATTGAGGGGGAGAGCGACTCCTTGAAGAGGTGCGTCTTGAGTTCTTTTCTGAATTGTGGGAGCGTGTGGGGCAAGTCTGATGCCGACGGGGAGGAGGTTCCCTGGTCTCGGGGCGTAGGCAGAGAAGGCTTGTTGTCTGGTCCTTTCCTTTTTGCAGTGGCGGATTTAAAGACTGCTCGTGTCCCAGGCTTCTGGTGGTGCGTTGTCTGCTGGAGATGCTGGGTTTCTCTGCAAGGTAGCTGGGTGACTTGAGGGCGTGACTGCCTTATAGATGATGCGGCAAGACTTGAAGGTGATTTGTGGGTGCAGTGTGAGCCAGTGAAGGTCGATGAGGGGAGGGGTGACGGGGTACCTGCGTAGAGCCTTGAGAAAGCGTGTGGCTGCATGTAGGACACTTCTCTGGGGCTCAAGGGAAGACGACGGGCGGCCTTTCCGAGGAGGGCGTTGCCCCCATCCAGGTGGGATAGGACCAGTGCTTGTACGGTGGATCTAAAGCTGTCCGGAGGGATATTGTTGGCATGCGAAATGACTCCTGCCCTATAACCTACCATCCTGCCTAGACCTACCCTGCAACCCACCATTAACGACGACCAAGGATCAGAAAAATGAGCTCGATGTGACCACATTGGTGCGAGATAGCTCCTGCCCAATATCCAATTATCCTGCAACCAACCATAAACCGCAACCAGTGAAACCGGGCCCCTGAGATGCAGTCTGCTGAGCCTAAGATTAATGGCCCTCTGCCCGAGCACACATATCTTACCCGGCTACTAGCTGTGCATCTGCCTCTGAGGGCAGCTACCGCGAAACACGACAATGTAACCCTGGAACAGTGGGCTCGTAAGAACAAAACATCCACTCCAGACGCTCACCTCTCCTATCACTATGCTAACGCTCTACTTTACACCAACACAAAATAGAGCGCAGCTATAGCCCGCGATCAATTTCGGCCTAGCTGCTCACATATACGTACTATAGCCCATGAACGCCTCAGCATCCTGCTAGAACGCAGCTATAGCCCACGAAAAGAAATCGGCCTAGCTGCACACATAAGCGTCCTACACAGGCCTCATGCCGCAGTCTCGAGAGACCAACCCCCAAACTGCACACATTCAACTGATCTCTCAATACCACCGCACCAAATGTTAGGATGCAGCTACCATCAAGCAATCGCATCAGCTGCTCCCATATTGAATGCACCCAAGCACCCTACTCTCTCGACTGACCTTTACTACGGTCTCCAAGGGGGGCGTTCAACCCACAAGCGCTTTGAGATCATACCAATGATATATAGAGCGCTATGTAAATGCCAAATAACAATGTATGATGTTGGCCTGACTGACCCGATGGCTGGAGGGAGAGAAATGGCAGCTGGGCCGGCCACTCCCGAGGAGAGGCCAGTAGTGAGTGGAGCAAATGCCATGCTCCTGGCTGTCTCAGGGAGCCTAGGCAGAGAGAGAGAGAGAGAGAGAGAAGCAAAAGGCTCTGCTCCTGGGCCTCTCAGGGCCCAGCAGAGAGTGGCGACCGCACTCAGCAGCGGGTGGAGCAAGGAATACGCTCCGGCCTGGCCCCTAGGCCACGAACGGCCACGAACGGCCAGGTTCTATAGGCAGGAAAACAGGGCTGACCTACAGGCACTTGTAACTCAGAGTGTGCTGTGACCCCTGGCTTCTCGGATAACAGTGCACCGGGCGACGCGAGAGTTCTCGAGGCCTGCTCAGAGGCTTATGGGGATGGCTAGAGGGGTGTGTGTGTGCCCCCCGCTTGGTCTGCAGCTGGGTACTTCTGGGAGTTATCAGCATAATCCCGCCTTTCCCAGCCAACTCTACCTAGGCCGCAGTACCTTCTGCCGTTACAAGAGGGCATCGGGGAGCTCAGTGCTTTGGCATGAGTGCCTTAGTCTGGTTACCAGAAGGGAAGAGAGATGGGGGGGGGGGGGGGGCAGGGAGGGAGGGGGCTTCCCATCTGCAAGGGGGTATGTATTCTCATGTAGGTAGACTTTGACGCGAAGTAAAGAGCTATCAAGTGGAATTCCTAAAGTGGACTTGGTTTCTTTTGGCGCATTGCCCCATTTACATTTCAATGGGCGCACACACAACGGGGCTGTTGGTATTTTGGCCCACGGGACCTCGAGTGCCACTGCCGCACAGGTCCACCGCACTGGCGGGGAAGCAGAGGGGTGGGCTGGGTTCAGCCTTCCAAGAAAGCGCGGTTCCATGTGATAATATGCCTGCAAAAATGTCGCCATGCAAGAATTGCGCAGTTTTTTTTGCGGCGATCTTACCCCACGGAACCTGTGGGGGACAGCCCCTGCAACCCCCATATTTTTTTTATACCATAAATAATGTCGCCTATGCTGGGGATAATATTAGCCCAATACCGAATGCGCAGCGCAAATGAGCAGCTCTGTTATTGACGGTGTGGGCGGCTCTTAAAAGAGCCTTTGGGTTTGTGCGTCGGTGCTGTGGTAGGTGTTCCTCAACCCCCGAATCCATAGAGAGTGCGTCCCTGGCGCTTCAGGGCATAGACCACATCCATGGCAGTGACCGTCTTCCTCTTGGCGTGCTCAGTGTAGGTGACGGCGTCCCGGATCACGTTTTCCAGGAAGACCTTGAGCACACCGCGGGTCTCCTCGTAGATGAGGCCGGAGATGCGCTTGACTCCGCCACGGCGGGCCAGGCGGCGGATGGCGGGCTTGGTAATGCCCTGGATGTTGTCTCGGAGCACTTTCCTGTGCCTCTTGGCGCCGCCCTTGCCGAGACCTTTCCCTCCTTTGCCGCGACCAGACATGTCCGCTTCTGCTGCTGCTCTGCTCGTCACAAGGGAGCTGGGGCTGTGTGTGTGGTGGCCGACGGGAATCGGCTGCTTATATGGACAGAGGGCGGGCCATGGGGGTGGAGGGCGGGGATCGCGCGGCAGCCGTCCGCTCCAGTGTGCACATGCGCAGCATTTCAAAATCAAAATGCCCGCGCTTTCCAGCCGTTACACCGGCTGGCCTTTGTTCTCTCCGAACTCGGTAAAGCAGGAAGGCGCTTGATTGTCAGCCCTTTAATGTAGAAACGTAGCTGCGCTTCTGAGAGAGGGCGCGCACGAACACACACACACACACCACCCCTTCCTCCAATTAAGCCCTGTGTACTCACTCCCACCCTTTCCAGCTGTGCCTCACAGTCCGGTGTGCCGCATTCGCGCCCTACTTTGCCCATGCACCCAGAAAGCTGCATGGGTATCGGGAGCATGCGATCAGCCCAAAGGGGTTTTGCACATACTCTGTTGTAGTGTAGAGAAGTGGTGGCGCTGCTGTCAAGGTACTGAGCTCTTTGTCTGAGTGTGTGAGCGGCTCTTACAAGAGCCTTTGTGTTTTTTGTTTTGTTTTTGGGAGAGTGTGTACCTTGGGCTTGTTACTTGCTGGCTTTGCCCCCTGCCTTGTGGCCCTCGGTCTTCTTGGGCAGCAGCACGGCCTGGATGTTGGGCAGGACACCGCCCTGGGCAATGGTGACCTTGCCCAGCAGCTTGTTGAGCTCCTCGTCGTTGCGGATGGCGAGCTGCAGGTGTCTGGGGATGATGCGGGTCTTCTTGTTGTCCCGGGCGGCGTTGCCGGCCAGCTCCAGGATCTCAGCAGTCAGGTACTCGAGCACGGCAGCCAGGTACACCGGGGCTCCGGCTCCCACGCGCTCACCGTAGTTCCCCTTCCGCAGCAGCCTGTGCACACGGCCTACTGGGAACTGCAAGCCTGCCCGGGAGGAGCGAGTCTTTGCCTTAGCACGGGCCTTCCCTCCTTGCTTTCCTCGTCCAGACATGATGCGTTGCTCGTTCAACGTTCAAAACGAAAGTAATGAGCCTGGGAGGGCCGGCATATAAAGACACGGTGGAGCTCTCTCATTGGACGAAACCTAGGCTCTGTGTGAACATCCATTGGAGGGGGAGACTACTCCTGCCAACCAACCAATCAGAGCTCTGTGCCGGGCACACAGACACGGAAGAGCTGCAGAACCAAAGGGGCCAATGGCGAGCAGGGACTGGCAGCAGCTGATTAAGCACAGGCAGCCTACAAAAGAGAGGGGAGGGGTGCGGTTATTTACTCATTTCTTCCGCTCCTCACAGCGTGATCGTTCGCGGCAGACAATGCCTGAGCCAGCCAAGTCCGCCCCAGCGCCCAAGAAGGGCTCCAAGAAAGCGCTCTCCAAGCCGCCCAAGAAGGACGGGAAGAAGCGCAAGAGGTGCAGGAAGGAAAGCTATGCCATTTACATCTACAAGGTGATGAAGCAGGTGCACCCTGACACCGGCATCTCTTCCAAGGCCATGGGCATCATGAACTCGTTTGTCAATGACATCTTCGAGCGCATCTCCGGGGAAGCCTCCCGCCTGTGCCACTACAACAAACACAGGACCATCACCTCCAGGGAGATCCAGACCGCAGTGCGACTCCTGCTGCCAGGCGAGCTGGCCAAGCACGCTGTGTCCGAGGGCACCAAGGCCGTCACCAAGTACACCAGTGCCAAGTGAGGCCACAGTTCCCAGCAGCAAAAAACCCAAAGGCTCTTTTAAGAGCCGCTCACCACCTCCACTCAAGAGCTCGCATGCTTTGCCTAGCAAGCCCCGCTTTATTCCATCCCCGGAAGACATAAGGGCAATGGTCTCAAATAGGGACTTCGGCCTCAGGGTCGGCGTAAGCAAATTAATGCTCTGCGCTGCGGCAGGAGTCACGCTCCCTACTTGACACATTCGCTGGGCTGGGAGGGAAAGCTCTGGGGACAGAGCGCAATGTGCAGGACAGGCACTGCCAGGGAAGCGCGCGCAGCAGACCCCTCTGTCCCCGAGCTCGACAGGGAGCCAGTACCGCACCGTTCGGTTTGCGGGGGGGGGGGGGGGGGGCGAGCGGAGAACCGGCCGTTAGCGCACAACGCTTAGAAGTGGTTGTGATCCAGCATCAAGGCAGGCGCTATAGAAACCGTGATGTGTAGGGGGGGGGGGGGGGCGCGTCTTCAGGTTCAGAGATCTCTGTGGGGAGGTGGGGGGGCCGGCCTCGGGTTAAGAGATGGCTGTGCTCCGGCTAAGAGGCACAAGCCATCGCATCTAATCCGACCGCCACAAGAGCACAAATTGAAAGCAATATGAAGGTGAGGCAAAGCTGGTCGCCAAAGCGCCCTGACATGCATTTTGGGGGCTCGCAGCGGTGGGGTGTGGCGGGTTGCGTTGACTTGGACGCCAGCCGCAGGGCGTTTCATTCAACACATGCCAAGACAGGCAGTGGCAACTGGAGCGTTGGCATGTTTGCCTTGGGTTTGAGAGACAACCTAGCTGCCTGTGCAGTGAAGAGAGGCGCCTCGAGAGGCAGAGTTGAGCAGCTCTTGTGTGTGACAATGTGTCGGCTCTTAAAAGAGCCTTTGTGGTGGTGGGTCTTGCTGCCGGTGCCCCTCAGGCCCTCTCGCCTCGGATGCGGCGGGCCAGCTGGATGTCCTTGGGCATAATGGTCACTCTTTTGGCGTGAATGGCGCAGAGGTTGGTGTCCTCAAAGAGCCCCACCAAGTAGGACTCGCTGGCCTCCTGCAGGGCCATGACGGCGGAGCTCTGGAAACGCAGGTCGGTCTTGAAATCCTGTGCGATCTCCCGCACAAGGCGCTGGAAGGGCAGTTTGCGGATGAGCAGCTCGGTAGATTTCTGGTAGCGCCGTATCTCCCGGAGGGCCACGGTGCCCGGCCGGTAGCGGTGAGGTTTCTTGACACCGCCAGTGGCTGGTGCGCTCTTGCGGGCAGCTTTGGTGGCCAGCTGCTTGCGAGGTGCCTTGCCTCCGGTGGACTTGCGGGCGGTCTGCTTGGTACGGGCCATGGTAACCTTGTGCGACTTACCTCCGAAGTACAATGGTCTGTCTGTGACGGCTTCAGAGAGCGCGCGGGCTGATGAAGACCCAGCTCCACTCCGATTGGCTGGGACAATAGCAGGAAACAGGTTTGAAAAAGCCCGCCAAACTCTGTGACGAGCCCGAGGCAGAACGTCGGCCCGTTGAAGGGCTGGCAGGCATCTACGTGCACAGGCACGCGCGGAACAGGAGGGCTATGATTGGACAGCCAGTCTGAGGTTTGCCAGCTATTCATTGATTCCTGTTATGATTGACAGCACGCACGCACGCACGCACGCACGCTCGCTCGTGTCTCTCACTTTTCTTTCTTTCTCTCTTGGGCTGAGGGGGATTTATTCATTTTATTCAGGTGGCCATTTTGTATGGCACGATAAGGGGCGGCGTGGGGTCACCTCAGAGTACGAGTCTGTGAAGCACCCAGCCTGGCAAGCAAGTGCAGAAAAGAAAGCGGACCGCGCCCCGGAAAGTTATAAAAGGAGACTCCATAGAAGTAGGTGGTTGTGGGAAAAGTTAAGAGTGGTTCTAACGAGCAACCACCTTCTCTTGACTCCCCCATCTGACACCTGATGGCAAGGCTCTCGCGTTTCCCGGGTCCATGAGTGGGAAAGCCACCCAGTTCTGTTTTTTGTTTGGAATTCTGGCACTGGTAGTGTTTCTGCATTTGAAACAGGGAAGACAAATCGACAAGACCCGCAATCCAGAGGGGGGTTAAGACAGGACTGGATGGCCTCCCCACGCGTTGGCCACTGGACATTTGAGAGTTCTGCTCATGCACTGCTTACGTCTCTCTGGCTCTCGCATATGCTCTCTCTACACTCTCTGGGCAGGCAGGATACACAACCTCTCCTTTGCCATCATAGCGATCTGAGAAACACACGTGCAGCTGCCCCCAGTCAGAGGGCCGACCAACTGCCGCATAGCGACCTTCTACAGCCATCCTCAGAGGAATGCACCAACACAGATACCCAACGGAGCGCTTTGCCCAGGGATGCAACAGTGCAGATGCGTAACTGAGTGCTTTTCAGGGGTAAAAACGGAACAGATATACAGCAGGGAGTAGGATACGGAGGGGCACCGCCATACAGGGTGGCTGGGTGGAGAGAGGCAGGTGTCGTCTAGCGAGCCAGGTGGTGCGGCGTGATTGGCCTAGGTATTGAGGGGGAGAGCGACTCCTTGAAGAGGTGCGTCTTGAGTTCTTTTCTGAATTGTGGGAGCGTGTGGGGCAAGTCTGATGCCGACGGGGAGGAGGTTCCCTGGTCTCGGGGCGTAGGCAGAGAAGGGCTTGTTGTCTGGTCCTTTCCTTTTTGCAGTGGCGGATTTAAAGACTGCTCGTGTCCCAGGCTTCTGGTGGTGCGTTGTCTGCTGGAGATGCTGGGTTTCTCTGCAAGGTAGCTGGGTGACTTGAGGGCGTGACTGCCTTATAGATGATGCGGCAAGACTTGAAGGTGATTTGTGGGTGCAGTGTGAGCCAGTGAAGGTCGATGAGGGGAGGGGTGACGGGGTACCTGCGTAGAGCCTTGAGAAAGCGTGTGGCTGCATGTAGGACACTTCTCTGGGGCTCAAGGGAAGACGACGGGCGGCCTTTCCGAGGAGGGCGTTGCCCCCATCCAGGTGGGATAGGACCAGTGCTTGTACGGTGGATCTAAAGCTGTCCGGAGGGATATTGTTGGCATGCGAAATGACTCCTGCCCTATAACCTACCATCCTGCCTAGACCTACCCTGCAACCCACCATTAACGACGACCAAGGATCAGAAAAATGAGCTCGATGTGACCACATTGGTGCGAGATAGCTCCTGCCCAATATCCAATTCTGCAACCAACCATAAACCGCAACCAGTGAAACCGGGCCCCTGAGATGCAGTCTGCTGAGCCTAAGATTAATGGCCCTCTGCCCGAGCACACATATCTTACCCGGCTACTAGCTGTGCATCTGCCTCTGAGGGCAGCTACCGCGAAACACGACAATGTAACCCTGGAACAGTGGGCTCGTAAGAACAAAACATCCACTCCAGACGCTCACCTCTCCTATCACTATGCTAACGCTCTACTTTACACCAACACAAATAGAGCGCAGCTATAGCCCGCGATCAATTTCGGCCTAGCTGCTCACATATACGTACTATAGCCCATGAACGCCTCAGCATCCTGCTAGAACGCAGCTATAGCCCACGAAAAGAAATCGGCCTAGCTGCACACATAAGCGTCCTACACAGGCCTCATGCCGCAGTCTCGAGAGACCAACCCCCAAACTGCACACATTCAACTGATCTCTCAATACCACCGCACCAAATGTTAGGATGCAGCTACCATCAAGCAATCGCATCAGCTGCTCCCATATTGAATGCACCCAAGCACCCTACTCTCTCGACTGACCTTTACTACGGTCTCCAAGGGGGGCGTTCAACCCACAAGCGCTTTGAGATCATACCAATGATATATAGAGCGCTATGTAAATGCCAAATAACAATGTATGATGTTGGCCTGACTGACCCGATGGCTGGAGGGAGAGAAATGGCAGCTGGGCCGGCCACTCCCGAGGAGAGGCCAGTAGTGAGTGGAGCAAATGCCATGCTCCTGGCTGTCTCAGGGAGCCTAGGCAGAGAGAGAGAGAGAGAGAGAGAAGCAAAAGGCTCTGCTCCTGGGCCTCTCAGGGCCCAGCAGAGAGTGGCGACCGCACTCAGCAGCGGGTGGAGCAAGGAATACGCTCCGGCCTGGCCCCTAGGCCACGAACGGCCACGAACGGCCAGGTTCTATAGGCAGGAAAACAGGGCTGACCTACAGGCACTTGTAACTCAGAGTGTGCTGTGACCCCTGGCTTCTCGGATAACAGTGCACCGGGGCGACGCGAGAGTTCTCGAGGCCTGCTCAGAGGCTTATGGGGATGGCTAGAGGGGTGTGTGTGTGCCCCCCGCTTGGTCTGCAGCTGGGTACTTCTGGGAGTTATCAGCATAATCCCGCCTTTCCCAGCCAACTCTACCTAGGCCGCAGTACCTTCTGCCGTTACAAGAGGGCATCGGGGAGCTCAGTGCTTTGGCATGAGTGCCTTAGTCTGGTTACCAGAAGGGAAGAGAGATGGGGGGGGGGGGGGCAGGGAGGGAGGGGGCTTCCCATCTGCAAGGGGGTATGTATTCTCATGTAGGTAGACTTTGACGCGAAGTAAAGAGCTATCAAGTGGAATCCTAAAGTGGACTTGGTTTCTTTTGGCGCATTGCCCCATTTACATTTCAATGGGCGCACACACAACGGGGCTGTTGGTATTTTGGCCCACGGGACCTCGAGTGCCACTGCCGCACAGGTCCACCGCACTGGCGGGGAAGCAGAGGGGTGGGCTGGGTTCAGCCTTCCAAGAAAGCGCGGTTCCATGTGATAATATGCCTGCAAAAATGTCGCCATGCAAGAATTGCGCAGTTTTTTTTGCGGCGATCTTACCCCACGGAACCTGTGGGGGACAGCCCCTGCAACCCCCATATTTTTTTATACCATAAATAATGTCGCCTATGCTGGGGATAATATTAGCCCAATACCGAATGCGCAGCGCAAATGAGCAGCTCTGTTATTGACGGTGTGGGCGGCTCTTAAAAGAGCCTTTGGGTTTGTGCGTCGGTGCTGTGGTAGGTGTTCCTCAACCCCCGAATCCATAGAGAGTGCGTCCCTGGCGCTTCAGGGCATAGACCACATCCATGGCAGTGACCGTCTTCCTCTTGGCGTGCTCAGTGTAGGTGACGGCGTCCCGGATCACGTTTTCCAGGAAGACCTTGAGCACACCGCGGGTCTCCTCGTAGATGAGGCCGGAGATGCGCTTGACTCCGCCACGGCGGGCCAGGCGGCGGATGGCGGGCTTGGTAATGCCCTGGATGTTGTCTCGGAGCACTTTCCTGTGCCTCTTGGCGCCGCCCTTGCCGAGACCTTTCCCTCCTTTGCCGCGACCAGACATGTCCGCTTCTGCTGCTGCTCTGCTCGTCACAAGGGAGCTGGGGCTGTGTGTGTGGTGGCCGACGGGAATCGGCTGCTTATATGGACAGAGGGCGGGCCATGGGGGTGGAGGGCGGGGATCGCGCGGCAGCCGTCCGCTCCAGTGTGCACATGCGCAGCATTTCAAAATCAAAATGCCCGCGCTTTCCAGCCGTTACACCGGCTGGCCTTTGTTCTCTCCGAACTCGGTAAAGCAGGAAGGCGCTTGATTGTCAGCCCTTTAATGTAGAAACGTAGCTGCGCTTCTGAGAGAGGGCGCGCACGAACACACACACACACACCACCCCTTCCTCCAATTAAGCCCTGTGTACTCACTCCCACCCTTTCCAGCTGTGCCTCACAGTCCGGTGTGCCGCATTCGCGCCCTACTTTGCCCATGCACCCAGAAAGCTGCATGGGTATCGGGAGCATGCGATCAGCCCAAAGGGGTTTTGCACATACTCTGTTGTAGTGTAGAGAAGTGGTGGCGCTGCTGTCAAGGTACTGAGCTCTTTGTCTGAGTGTGTGAGCGGCTCTTACAAGAGCCTTTGTGTTTTTTGTTTTGTTTTTGGGAAGAGTGTGTACCTTGGGCTTGTTACTTGCTGGCTTTGCCCCCTGCCTTGTGGCCCTCGGTCTTCTTGGGCAGCAGCACGGCCTGGATGTTGGGCAGGACACCGCCCTGGGCAATGGTGACCTTGCCCAGCAGCTTGTTGAGCTCCTCGTCGTTGCGGATGGCGAGCTGCAGGTGTCTGGGGATGATGCGGGTCTTCTTGTTGTCCCGGGCGGCGTTGCCGGCCAGCTCCAGGATCTCAGCAGTCAGGTACTCGAGCACGGCAGCCAGGTACACCGGGGCTCCGGCTCCCACGCGCTCACCGTAGTTCCCCTTCCGCAGCAGCCTGTGCACACGGCCTACTGGGAACTGCAAGCCTGCCCGGGAGGAGCGAGTCTTTGCCTTAGCACGGGCCTTCCCTCCTTGCTTTCCTCGTCCAGACATGATGCGTTGCTCGTTCAACGTTCAAAACGAAAGTAATGAGCCTGGGAGGGCCGGCATATAAAGACACGGTGGAGCTCTCTCATTGGACGAAACCTAGGCTCTGTGTGAACATCCATTGGAGGGGGAGACTACTCTGCCAACCAACCAATCAGAGCTCTGTGCCGGGCACACAGACACGGAAGAGCTGCAGAACCAAAGGGGCCAATGGCGAGCAGGGACTGGCAGCAGCTGATTAAGCACAGGCAGCCTACAAAAGAGAGGGGAGGGGTGCGGTTATTTACTCATTTCTTCCGCTCCTCACAGCGTGATCGTTCGCGGCAGACAATGCCTGAGCCAGCCAAGTCCGCCCCAGCGCCCAAGAAGGGCTCCAAGAAAGCGCTCTCCAAGCCGCCCAAGAAGGACGGGAAGAAGCGCAAGAGGTGCAGGAAGGAAAGCTATGCCATTTACATCTACAAGGTGATGAAGCAGGTGCACCCTGACACCGGCATCTCTTCCAAGGCCATGGGCATCATGAACTCGTTTGTCAATGACATCTTCGAGCGCATCTCCGGGGAAGCCTCCCGCCTGTGCCACTACAACAAACACAGGACCATCACCTCCCAGGGAGATCCAGACCGCAGTGCGACTCCTGCTGCCAGGCGAGCTGGCCAAGCACGCTGTGTCCGAGGGCACCAAGGCCGTCACCAAGTACACCAGTGCCAAGTGAGGCCACAGTTCCCAGCAGCAAAAAACCCAAAGGCTCTTTTAAGAGCCGCTCACCACCTCCACTCAAGAGCTCGCATGCTTTGCCTAGCAAGCCCCGCTTTATTCCATCCCCGGAAGACATAAGGGCAATGGTCTCAAATAGGGACTTCGGCCTCAGGGTCGGCGTAAGCAAATTAATGCTCTGCGCTGCGGCAGGAGTCACGCTCCCTACTTGACACATTCGCTGGGCTGGGAGGGAAAGCTCTGGGGACAGAGCGCAATGTGCAGGACAGGCACTGCCAGGGAAGCGCGCGCAGCAGACCCCTCTGTCCCCGAGCTCGACAGGGAGCCAGTACCGCACCGTTCGGTTTGCGGGGGGGGGGGGGGGGGGGGCGAGCGGAGAACCGGCCGTTAGCGCACAACGCTTAGAAGTGGTTGTGATCCAGCATCAAGGCAGGCGCTATAGAAACCGTGATGTGTAGGGGGGGGGGGGGGGCGCGTCTTCAGGTTCAGAGATCTCTGTGGGGAGGTGGGGGGGCCGGCCTCGGGTTAAGAGATGGCTGTGCTCCGGCTAAGAGGCACAAGCCATCGCATCTAATCCGACCGCCACAAGAGCACAAATTGAAAGCAATATGAAGGTGAGGCAAAGCTGTCGCCAAAGCGCCCTGACATGCATTTTGGGGGCTCGCAGCGGTGGGGTGTGGCGGGTTGCGTTGACTTGGACGCCAGCCGCAGGGCGTTTCATTCAACACATGCCAAGACAGGCAGTGGCAACTGGAGCGTTGGCATGTTTGCCTTGGGTTTGAGAGACAACCTAGCTGCCTGTGCAGTGAAGAGAGGCGCCTCGAGAGGCAGAGTTGAGCAGCTCTTGTGGTGTGACAATGTGTCGGCTCTTAAAAGAGCCTTTGTGGTGGTGGGTCTTGCTGCGGTGCCCCTCAGGCCCTCTCGCCTCGGATGCGGCGGGCCAGCTGGATGTCCTTGGGCATAATGGTCACTCTTTTGGCGTGAATGGCGCAGAGGTTGGTGTCCTCAAAGAGCCCCACCAAGTAGGACTCGCTGGCCTCCTGCAGGGCCATGACGGCGGAGCTCTGGAAACGCAGGTCGGTCTTGAAATCCTGTGCGATCTCCCGCACAAGGCGCTGGAAGGGCAGTTTGCGGATGAGCAGCTCGGTAGATTTCTGGTAGCGCCGTATCTCCCGGAGGGCCACGGTGCCCGGCCGGTAGCGGTGAGGTTTCTTGACACCGCCAGTGGCTGGTGCGCTCTTGCGGGCAGCTTTGGTGGCCAGCTGCTTGCGAGGTGCCTTGCCTCCGGTGGACTTGCGGGCGGTCTGCTTGGTACGGGCCATGGTAACCTTGTGCGACTTACCTCCGAAGTACAATGGTCTGTCTGTGACGGCTTCAGAGAGCGCGCGGGCTGATGAAGACCCAGCTCCACTCCGATTGGCTGGGACAATAGCAGGAAACAGGTTTGAAAAAGCCCGCCAAACTCTGTGACGAGCCCGAGGCAGAACGTCGGCCCGTTGAAGGGCTGGCAGGCATCTACGTGCACAGGCACGCGCGGAACAGGAGGGCTATGATTGGACAGCCAGTCTGAGGTTTGCCAGCTATTCATTGATTCCTGTTATGATTGACAGCACGCACGCACGCACGCACGCACGCTCGCTCGTGTCTCTCACTTTTCTTTCTTTCTCTCTTGGGCTGAGGGGGATTTATTCATTTTATTCAGGTGGCCATTTTGTATGGCACGATAAGGGGCGGCGTGGGGTCACCTCAGAGTACGAGTCTGTGAAGCACCCAGCCTGGCAAGCAAGTGCAGAAAAGAAAGCGGACCGCGCCCCGGAAAGTTATAAAAGGAGACTCCATAGAAGTAGGTGGTTGTGGGAAAAGTTAAGAGTGGTTCTAACGAGCAACCACCTTCTCTTGACTCCCCCATCTGACACCTGATGGCAAGGCTCTCGCGTTTCCCGGGTCCATGAGTGGGAAAGCCACCCAGTTCTGTTTTTTGTTTGGAATTCTGGCACTGGTAGTGTTTCTGCATTTGAAACAGGGAAGACAAATCGACAAGACCCGCAATCCAGAGGGGGGTTAAGACAGGACTGGATGGCCTCCCCACGCGTTGGCCACTGGACATTTGAGAGTTCTGCTCATGCACTGCTTACGTCTCTCTGGCTCTCGCATATGCTCTCTCTACACTCTCTGGGCAGGCAGGATACACAACCTCTCCTTTGCCATCATAGCGATCTGAGAAACACACGTGCAGCTGCCCCCAGTCAGAGGGCCGACCAACTGCCGCATAGCGACCTTTCTACAGCCATCCTCAGAGGAATGCACCAACACAGATACCCAACGGAGCGCTTTGCCCAGGGATGCAACAGTGCAGATGCGTAACTGAGTGCTTTTCAGGGGTAAAAACGGAACAGATATACAGCAGGGAGTAGGATACGGAGGGGCACCGCCATACAGGGTGGCTGGGTGGAGAGAGGCAGGTGTCGTCTAGCGAGCCAGGTGGTGCGGCGTGATTGGCCTAGGTATTGAGGGGGAGAGCGACTCCTTGAAGAGGTGCGTCTTTGAGTTCTTTTCTGAATTGTGGGAGCGTGTGGGGCAAGTCTGATGCCGACGGGGGAGGAGGTTCCCCTGGTCTCGGGGCGTAGGCAGAGAAGGGCTTGTTGTCTGGTCCTTTCCTTTTTGCAGTGGCGGATTTAAAGACTGCTCGTGTCCCAGGCTTCTGGTGGTGCGTTGTCTGCTGGAGATGCTGGGTTTCTCTGCAAGGTAGCTGGGTGACTTGAGGGCGTGACTGCCTTATAGATGATGCGGCAAGACTTGAAGGTGATTTGTGGGTGCAGTGTGAGCCAGTGAAGGTCGATGAGGGGAGGGGTGACGGGGTACCTGCGTAGAGCCTTGAGAAAGCGTGTGGCTGCATGTAGGACACTTCTCTGGGGCTCAAGGGAAGACGACGGGCGGCCTTTCCGAGGAGGGCGTTGCCCCCATCCAGGTGGGATAGACCAGTGCTTGTACGGTGGATCTAAAGCTGTCCGGAGGGATATTGTTGGCATGCGAAATGACTCCTGCCCTATAACCTACCATCCTGCCTAGACCTACCCTGCAACCCACCATTAACGACGACCAAGGATCAGAAAAATGAGCTCGATGTGACCACATTGGTGCGAGATAGCTCCTGCCCAATATCCAATTATCCTGCAACCAACCATAAACCGCAACCAGTGAAACCGGGCCCCTGAGATGCAGTCTGCCTGAGCCTAAGATTAATGGCCCTCTGCCGAGCACACATATCTTACCCGGCTACTAGCTGTGCATCTGCCTCTGAGGGCAGCTACCGCGAAACACGACAATGTAACCCTGGAACAGTGGGCTCGTAAGAACAAAACATCCACTCCAGACGCTCACCTCTCCTATCACTATGCTAACGCCTCTACTTTACACCAACACAAAATAGA